>NC_143054.1:143837500-144462500 GCF_052426305.1 Pelodiscus sinensis
TGAGGTGGCAAAATTTGCATATGATATCAAACTGCTCAAGACCCAGTATGGCCATTCTTATATTCTTACACCACAGTTCTTTTGGTCTACAAGATGCTTTACTTGAAATCTCTTTGGTATAAATGAGGTGGCTGGTCAAATCTTTTTTGTTAAGGTCACCGTATCTTTGAATTTGTTTTATCTCTGCAGTGACATAGCCAGTGTGCTGACCTTAATGGCATGTCACAAAGCTAGTCTCATCTCTTTCTTGGGTTGGGGACTGTGGGGATTTTTGCATGCTTTGAGTAGTATGTGTGTGGTATACATTGCAGAGGATTACATTTTGTTTGGATTTTATTGCAAAAGTATATTTACCTGGGTATTTGTGTCCTGAGACAAATTGGAGGAGTTTGCTTACTTTGCTGATTTTTAGCTCTCATTGATGATCATAGTTAATGGGATCTCCTTTGCTATAGTTCAGTGTTTCTCAATTTTATTTGGCTGAGGAACCCTTTTCAGCTTTTCAAAATTTCAAGGAACCCCTAGGTTTGTCAAGCAAAAAAAAGGGGGGGGGAGAAAGGGACCCACGAATTCATGAAATTCACATTCCTTCCCCAAGACCTCCCCCCCCATCTCCCTTCTGTGAGGCCTCATCCGCTCTGTTCCCCTCCTCTCCATCACTTGCTATACCCAGCCCTTATACCTGTCTCAACCTAGTGAGAGTGAGGTGTGGGGTGGGAATGAGGGATTTGGGTGCGGGAACGGGTGAGAAGTACAAGCTCTGGGAGGGAATTTAGATGCAGGAGAAGGGGCTGTTGACTCAGGGAGGGGGGCTCTTGGCTGGGGAGTGTTGGGTTCAAGTGGAAGGTTGGGGTGCTGAGCAAGCCAGGGTTTGTGGGTGTGAAGGTGCAGGAGTTTGGGCTGGATACGTGAGGGACTCAGGGCAAGAGGTTTGTGAGTATGATGGGCTCAGGACACAGATTTGTGATGTGTGGATGGTGGAGGAATGTTGTGGCAGAAGACTGAGGATGTGGGGATGCAGGAGTGTGGGGATGTAAGAGGCTCAGGACGGGGGTTCCAGTGTATGATAGGCTCAGATTTGGGGTCAGGGGGTGCAGGAGTGTTATGATGTTGTAGTGAAATAGGGGTTTGGTCCCAATTGGGGGCTTGTTGGCCTGGCTTCATTTTTATATAAATATTATGTCAAACTCAAAAGGTTTTAGCTTTGTCTTTATATATGAGAGGGGTGAGGAACCTGTTTTGAGTCAAAGATCACAGACCCACAGAAAAGTCAGTTGGGGCCACACAAGTGAGATGCAAAAAAACCAAAAAAAAAGCTCCTCCAAAAACCCCCAAGCCTCATTACTGTGGTCCTAAATGTGCTGGTGGGGTTAGGGGACAGAGTACTAGTGGGTGCTGGGGCTGGAGAGAGGGTGCTGCTGGGTGGAAGGATGCTGGCTCAGGTGGCAGGGTGCTGGGGCAAGGTGCTGGGACAGGCAGGTGGCAGGGTGCTGGGACAAGGAACAGGGTGCTGCTGGGTGCTAGCGTGGATGTCAAGATGCTGGGGCCAGGGCCAGGGTGGTGCTGAGTCCTGGGGTGTGAGGCAAGGTTCTGGGGCCAGGGCAGTGCTAGGGTGGATGGCAGGACTGCCAAAGAGCGGGATAGAGATGGGGTGCAGGATCTGGGAGGGAGCTGGGGGGCAGAAGGGGACAAGGTCTGGGTAGGGTGCAGAAGCAGGCTGGATGTAGGGTGTCTGGCTACGAGGGAGGGTGCGAGGAGGGGACTTGGGTAGGAGTTGGACCTCCCTGATCTGGCACCCTCTAGACCTCACTGGTCCCAGATGAGGAATTTTTGGACAGGGGAGGTCATTTCAGGGCTCCTGGTCTCCCCCCGCCCTTCCCCACTAGGCTTCTTTGCACCTCTATCCCCTGCAACCGAACTAAGCTGCCCACCCCTGCTGGTTCCTTGCACTTCCCCCAAAACCATCCCTCACAATCCAAGGGAGTGCAGCACCAGTTCCCTGCAGCCCCTCACAGCCCAGCTGAGCTTCCTGTCTGTTCTGTATGCCCTCCTCCATCCACCTCAGCCCAGCTGAGCCCTGCACTGGTTCCCTGTATGCCTCCCCCACAGCACAGCTGATCCCCGTTTCCCTGCACCTCCTCCAAGCCCCACAAAACTGCTTAGCCAGGAGCCAATTCCCTGTCCCTTCCTCCCCTTGAGTCTAGCCCCAGTTCATGGCACCTCTCTCCTCCTGCAGTCAAACTGAGCTCTGAGTCCCACACACACACACACACACACACCCCACCCCACAGCCCAGCCCAGCTCCCCAGACCTCCCCACCCTGCAACCCAGCTGAGCTCAATTTCCCTGCACCTTCCCCCAAACCATGTAGACATGTTGAGCCAGTGCTGATTCCTTGCCCCTGCCTTTCTCCCTCCCCCTGGCTGTGTCTACACTGGCACGATCTTGTGCCAAAGCGGCCGCTCTTGCGCAAAAATGTGCTGCCTGTCTACACTGGCCGTGTGTTCTTGCACAAGTACACTGACGTTCTCATGTATGAAATCAGGGCTTCTTCCGCAAGAACTACGATGCTCCCACTCAGGAATAAGCCCTTTTGAGCAACTATTCTTGCGGAAGAGGCCAGTGTAGATAGGCAACATGAATTTATTGAGCAAGAAAGCCCTATGGCTAAAATGGCCATCAGCACTTTCTTGGGCAAGAGAGTGTCCACACTGCCATAGATGCTCTTGTGCAAAAGCACAGCTCGCACGTGGAAGAGTGGATGTGTTCTTGCACAAGATGTTCTTGCACAAGAAACAACCAGTGTAGACATAGCCTAAGAGTTTCCTCACATGAGCAAAATGAATTTAGTGTTGTGCACCAGTATTGAGTTCATGTGGATTGTTTAGATGTGCCACCCAAGTTATTAATATTTTTAAACCTCTGCCTTTTCCCTCTGCTGCCATGTCAGCTCCCCTGGTGCCTGCTGCCCCCCCGACTCCTCACCCTCCTTTGCTGTCCTGACTCCTGCTCCTTTCACTGTCCTCAGCCCTCCTGCACCAGCCCTTCTCTCCTCCCTGTGCCCACTTCTCCAGTAGCCCCACTCTGATCATGTGAGCTACCCCTCCTCATCCCCTCTCCTAACACCTCCCTCTACAAACCTGCCCTGCGTCTCTCCTCTGATGGTGGTCCCTCCACTGGGCAGGTGTCTGCCCAGAATCCCCTGGCACCTGCACCTTCTCTTACCACTGCACCCTCCTGGTGCCTCCCCCTTCCCTCACTTTCCCTGCCCACTTTGCTCCATTTTTCCCTGATGCCCACCCCTCACCACCCTCTGGCCCCATTCCCCTCATGCCCCTGTGCCCTCTCACATGACTTGCTCCAACCGAGCCTTCCTCATGCCCATCCCTTCTTTCAAGCCTTCTCCCAGTACCTCCCCTCACCCCTCTAACCCCCAGTTCCCTTACCCTCGCCCCTCCCAGCATCACCCTGTCCCCCTCCCACTGACACCTCTCCTCCTGCCCTTTTCCTCATTGTCTGCGCTTGGCCCCCTGCCATTTTTCTCTCCTCCACCCCTGTCCCTTTGGTGCCTTCCCCTTCCCCTCCACACAAGCATCTTCCTCTCCCTGCCCTGCCCCTTTCCCTCTGCCCAAGCCCCTCCCTTTCCCTTTCCCTCACCTTCAACCTTCCACTTTGTGGGGCTGGAGTCTGTGCTCTGTCCCTGGACTCCGAAGCCGCAACTCAGCCATACGACGCATCACAGCGCCCAGCAAGTTTAAAATCTCGGGCTGTGACGTTATGTCACGTCCGGGTGTCTCCCCACCCACTGGTTTGAGCGTGCTGCGCAGGGCAGCAGCAGCCAGCCAGGGAAGGTTGCGCATGGCAGGGCGGGTCTGGGTCCGGGGGAGAGATGCTTTGGGGCCGGGCTGGGAGGACACGTGCGAGGGGGTCGGGACCCGCTCCAGCTCCAAATATTGCGGGAGCATGGGCACCACAAGCCCACACAACTCACCGCCCATTCCTCTGCTGGCTAGCCGGCTTTCTCTGTCTTTTTCAGAGGGGGCGGGGGAGCGCCGGCTCCTCGCAGAACCCCCCGTTTTGCTCCGCGGAACCCCAGGGTTCCACAGAACCCCAATTGGGAAACACTGCTATAGTTAACGTAACTCAAAATAAACACATTACTGAATTATAAGCTGTATAGGATTATGGAAACTGAATATTTATGAAACTCTTGGAGATTTCCATATCAGAGGTAGTCTATAAATGTAAAGTGTTAAATTATCAGTGCAGCAAGAAGTCCGTATATACTACATACTCCCAGTCCTTGAATAGCATGGTGTGTTGCGTGTTAAAACCAAAGTGGATTGGCAGAGCTGTGGAGAAGATTATCTGTCCGCATGCAATGCAAGTTGGAGACAGTCAGTGGGTGTTTCAGTGTGAGTATCAATTCACCTAAAGAAAACTTGCCTTCAGAGAAATGCTCAAAAATACTTAAGATTATATAGAGTAGAAAAGGTATCGTTTATTTTCTGCTAAACTCTGCTTACCTCAGGCCAAAGTTGTTTTCAGTGAACAAAGTCTACATGTAAAGAATCATTTCTCTTTTTCATGGCGGCCATAGGCTTTGCCCTTTTTCCTAAAGGTGTTGTTTATCTTATGTCTTCCTTTTGAAGCAAAAAGAAAGGAAAGATGTCACGTTCTAGGTTATTTTCAGGTTGAAAAATGATATCCATTTCTGCTTGTGTTGCTATCTGCCATTGGATCCCAGCTGTGTTCAGGATAGCTTTTTCTACCCTTATGAAACAAGCTCTCATTCACCTGTGTTGACATGTGCTGTCTTGCAATGTGTGAAGAAGTAGAAGGCTGATCCTAGTATAGATGAGAGCACTCTTTCACTGTGACACTTTGTGTGCATCAGCAATGCTTCTGTATCACTTGCAGGCAGTTCCACTTAAGACTTGTGCTGAAGGCTCTTCAGTAGCAGTTTAAAAACTACATTTTCACAGTACTAGCTACTTTTTTTTATTGAGACTTGCTAGCATCTAAAGAGGGTAGTGCCAGATATAAATAATCCTGGAAACACAGAAGCCCTTACTAGTTTCCATGTACCTATTTGCCCCCATGGCAAGTTAATTTTAGAAATTGAAATTCTTGACCATTTTCCTGTCAGTGTGAGAATTTTAAAAATTTTTTGTTGCATATCTGAAAACTCCATTGTTATCTGATAAGCTAGAAAGGTTTAGCTTTGGTTATAAGTAGCAGTCATTTGTTTTGACATTCTGAGCACATGAATAGCACAGCTGATGCGTGACTGCTAGTCAGTTGTAACTGGATCGGCATCTATAACAGCACCATTTACTCTCTCCTTTTTTTTTTAATTGGACACTTGAATCTGTGAACCATTGGACTGAAGCAGGGTGAATGTTTCTAAATCTAAAATCAGATAGCCAGCAGTACCTAAAAATCAATCTACTTGGTACCTCTGGGGTAGCATTAAATCTCTAGTGCATTTCAATCCATTAAACTCTTGCACCAAAAAGGATTTTGATGTTCTTCAGACAGAAGAACAAAATTATAGAGAGATTCATTGAGTAGGTTTAGAAATGCAGAATTGTGGGAAACTTTTGTCACAAACCCTGTTTTGTTTTCTTGGTGGTAACCAAGGGAGCTTTTTGAATGTAAAGGTCAAATTTCATGTATTTGTTCCTATTTGAAGGTCTCTGACAGGATGAAGGCTATTTCGCTCTTGATTTATAAGATATTTACTGTTAGTACTGCATAAACATCTGACATTGAGAGCACTTCTGTCTTCCACTGGCTACGTTCTGTACATGGGGGCGGGGGCGGGAAATGAGACATTTAATTTCTTCGTGCTTTTTTCTTTATATCCCATGGCAAAGCATGAAAAGTCTATTTACACAAGAATAGAAGCAACTGTTTTGTTTTTAACATGAAATCATTTTCCTTATAACAAGCGCCAATAAGTAACTCCCTATGGAGAGAGAATGAGTTGTCAGGTGTGAGCCCCCTCACGTTGCACACCTGAGCCTAAGAAATTAAATCACCTTATCCTACAGGGATGGCAAATTCATAGCTCACTCAGTTCTGACTTTTGAAAATGTTATTACTGGTACTTGATATTTTATCCCTTCTTAAGGGCTTTCACAAAAAAAAGCATTTATAATGTTAAATCTTACTCAGCATTACAACAGCTCATTCCCCTTATGGTGGTAGAGGTGGAGTTGAAGGGAGTTGTACAACCTTTTTCTGCAGTATTTTAAATCAATCCCTGCTGCTTTGTGCTGTACTGTTGATTCACTGGCTGCTCAATGGACAGCTCTTCATCCAACTGGTATCATAGCTAAACTATTTGTTCTGAAATGGAAAACATCTTTTGACAGTCAAACACGTGCATTCTGCCAGCAGAGTACTTGAGACTTACAGAAAAATAAGGAAAAATGTGCGGCAGGGGAGAGAGCATTTTTTTTTAATGCACATAAACAAGTTTTAGCCTCTCAACATAGACTGTGTCAATTAGGGTAGCAGTTCCCAACTGTTGGGCTGTGGCCCACTGCCGGGCCACAGTAGGGCTGGGTCTGGGATATACCTCTCTCGCTGTGGCTGTTGGGAGAGGCGTGTCCTGCCCTGTCTCTTAGCCAGCCAGTGCCAGGGTCTACTTCTGGCTGCAGAAGAGTACTTCCCTGTGAAGTGGGAGGGCTGCACGGAGCCGTTCCACTTGGCCCTCCTGCCACTCAGGGAAGTGCTCTTCCGCATCCGGGAGGAGATGCTGCGTTGTGCCCGCCTGCCTCAAGTAGAACCACTCTCTTCTATAGCTGGGAGGAGACCTAGCCCCTGCCTGGTGCTGATTGGCTGAGAGGCGGGGCAGGACATACCTCTCCCAACAGCCGCGGCAGGAGACAAGGTACTGGGTGATGTACCCCAGCTCTGACCCCCGGAGCCACTGCTATGCAGGCAGCAGCACAGGGTTAGGTGATGGGGGCGAGAGGGGAGGCCCTGGGGGCTGCAGGGGCAGGGCTAGTGCTGGAGGGCTCTGGAGGCTGAGCTAGTAGTTGGAGGTTTCAGGGGCAGGGCTGGCACTGGGGGGCTCTGGGGATGGGGCTAATATTGGGGGCTGGCACTGGTGGAGGGCCTGGGAGGTTGGTTGCAGGAAGCTGGTACTGGGAGTTCTGGTGGTAGTGGTCTCTAAGGGGTGGGGGGCTGGCACTGAGGCATTTGAGATGGGGGGCTGGCACGGGGGGGGTGCAGGGCACTCTGGGGTCAGTGGCTGGCGCTTGGGAGTAGTGGATGGGTGAGAGGCTCTAGGGATTAGGGCTGACACTGAGGGCTGGGCTTTTAGTGGACCTGCAATGTTTATGCAAATGATGAATATGCAAATATGAAAATAAAATGTTACTGGTCTGCCAAAAATTTGTGAGTAGGTTTGCTGGTCCACGGTATCAAGAAGGTTGGGAACCATTGAATTATGGAATAAAAAATCAGTATTAGCACATTTTACCAAAAAAAAGAACTAGCAGTTTTCTGTATGAGCAGTATGAAGATGTCTTCTAGAACATATATAAGAGTACATATGAAGTTATATTGCTCATCACAAGCTACTCTTGAATGTGTTTTGTGAAAGGGAATTTCTATCAAGAAAAGGGAATTTCTGAACCTTTCCAGAAACTAACATTTAAACAATTGTTTAAAAAAAGTTCTAGAGGAAAATTTAGCAAAAATAACTTTTCTTTGAATTTTAAAACCACCAGCCTCACAACAGCTAACACTCTTAGCTTCTTGCAAACTGAGGCAGTATACCATGTATTTTTTCCTGTTGATCCCAAATGTGCTTGAATAAATTTACCAACACTGCATGTTAATACTTGACTGATACAATATTTATTCACTGTAGATGTGTTGATCTGAATAACACCATCCAGTCTGTTCAGACTCTTAGCCTACTGTATTACTAAAGATAACACATGGTTTTTGCATTTCAAGACTTCCCACATTGGCCATATGTCTAATGGAGAGTTTGCCATCCTTTCATGAGCATGCTTGGCAAAAAAGATAAAGTAAATATGATTCCATTGCAAGGTTTTAATGTACTTTTTCATTTCTTCAATACTTCATCTCTGAAAATCCTAAAGTTCTTTACAAGCATTAAAGAGCTTTCACGCCCCCCCCCCTCCAATGTCATGGCACAACCAGGAACAGGACCCAGGTCGTCTTACTCAGTCCAGTGGCTTAGCCACAATCTCCCCTTCTCCCTTTCCCCCCCCCTCCCCCATTGCTAATAGAGATTAAATAAATAGATCTTTTCAGTATTCATTATAAAGAGTTTTATACAAAGGAAGTGACATGACTTTTTACTTAGCATCTAATTTTGGTATCTCTCAAATCTTTAAATTACAAATCTTTAAATTACTTTGCATAAAATTATAAAATGAATTTATCAACTACCAAATTACAGTAACACCTTTACATAATGGAAATAATTAAGATAAAGATGTCATAACTACTATCATAAACACTTAATTTCTGCAACATTTTATATTATAGTATGGGGAGTGTTCATGCTTTCACCAACTAGCTATATAGTCTTGACGTCTACCATTGTGATATGCCCATATTAAACAATTTCAGTCTCCATATAATGAACAGTGCATTACTCCAGTAAACATTTCTAAAAGAACAATTAATGCATATGTCTCTGGGTTAGTATGTTCTGTGCATAACATACCCAGTGTTATATAATCTGTATTTTTAGTGCAAAAACCTTGAACTAGTTATGCAGAGAGAGCCCAGACTGGATCAGCAAGATAATACTAACACAAATGTTAAGCTGTTCAAATTGCATAACAAGTGTAGCAATGGTCAGAAAAGAAACTGTGAAAAACAACTTTAGTGTTCAATACTAATTCTTCCTCACTGACTTCCATATCAAATCTCTTCAGTTTGCAAGTCAAAATAAGATTTTTCTAACTGCAGCAGTACAGGCTCAGCATGGTAGTGTATCTGAAAACTAAGCTGTGCTCTTTCCTGTAGAGCCCTACAAATCCACTGTTATCTGCTTTATATACATAGGTTTCCGCATGTGTGGGTGTGGCTGCAGGGTGCTAGACACTAAACTTGTATCCAGATCCATGTCTGCAAAAGCACCATACAATAACTCATTTTGGTATGGTGCTTACTTTAGCAAACTCTGGAGTCCTTACTGTTGAAGTGATCACAAGGAAGATGAATGAGTTAGTGATGCTTGTTAAATTGCAAAGTATGAACTTGGCTAAGTTTATTAATGCTCTGATTATACCTATGCATTTTGCATAGTGACAGAACAGCTTGTATGAATTAATATTAACCCAGTATTTTATACTTGCAAAATTCTCATGCTAAAATGTATCTTAGCACTGCAGTTTTAATCAGCGTGATGCATGTAGTATGATAAAATACAGGACTCATAAATCAAGCTTTGGTGTGGCTGTTTAACTCTATCAACAGAAAATGTTTGCTTTTAATATTTATAAAGCAGTGTCTGGTCATAGTGGTGGTTTCATAGTGTCTCTGGACTGGGTTCACCAAAGTAATGTTAGCTCAGAAAATCATGTGAGCAGTTTATCTTGGCAGTCTTCTGACAGTGCCATTCTGCTTTTACTTTACTCATGGTGTTGAGCAGTTGTAGGTGAAGGAAGAAGAAATCTGTTGCTTCTCAGTTGGCAAAAATGTTTTTTCTATTTTCTCTTTGGTAGGGAGTTGATTTCAGCCTGTTAGTTTCCATTACAGCTCTGTGTCTTCAGTCTCATAACTCTTTTTGGAATTTCAGCTTTTGAAAATTTCAGTACTTGGTTTCTGCCTGATGGTGATTTGTATTTTGGAAAGTCTGAATGAAAATGAGTCACTAGTATTTAGTGAGGCTTGTGTATGATCTTTGTAGTATATGGACTTGTCCCAGGGTAAATGGGTTTTGACTTTCTATAGGTGTGAAGCTTTGGATATCAGATAGAGCATGTAGAGTAGATGATTTGCTTGTTTGTTTTTTTCCCCTATTCTGAGCTTTCAGAATGTGCAGCTAAGGACTGCTACATCATGCAGGTACTTAGCTATGCACTGAATGTCCTAGGACCACATTTAAAAAATATTTTCAGGAAAAACAGTAAACTTCCGATAATCCTGCACCTTTAAGACCCAGGGGGTGCCAGACTATCAGATATGCCGGACTATCAGAAGGGGGGGCTATGAGGGGTCTGGAGTGGGTGGGAGGGGATGCCACCCCAGACCCCTCATAGCCCCCCCTTACGATAGTCCGGCTCTGCCCTAGACATCCCTGATTCAGCCGCTGCTGGTCAGTTTCAGCAGCAGCTGAATCGGGGATGCCTGCAATAGAGCAGCTGGGGTGCTGCCGGGTTGGTCCCGCAGCGGCAAGGGGTGGCGCTACGGCACCAACCCAGCAGCACTCCAGCTGCTCTTGGGGACGCCTGGGACAGAGCAGCTGGGGTACTGCCCGGTTGGTCCCGCAGCACCAAAGGACGGGGCTGCGGGACCAACCCGGCAGCAACCCAGCTGCTCTTGGGGACGCCTGGGGCAGAGAAGCTGGAGTGCTGCGGGGTTGGTCCCGCAGCGCCGCCCCTCAGCGCTCCGGGACCAACCCGGCAGGACCCCTGCTGCTCTGCCCCAGGGGTCCCCGATTCAGCCGCTGCTGAAACAGATCAGCGGCTGATTCCAGGAAGCCCGGGGCAGAGCTGCTCTGCCCGGGGCTTCCTGGAATCAGCCGCTGATCTGTTTCAGCAGCGGCTGAATCGGGGACCCCTGGGGGAGAGCAGCTGGGGTCCTGCCGGGTTGGTCCCGCAGTGCCGAGGGGCGGCGCTATGGGACCAACCCCGCAGCACCCCAGCTGCTCTGCCCTAGGTGTCTGGATTCAGCCTGCTGGTGAAACTGACGCTGCTGGTCAGTTTCACCAGCAGGCTGAATCCGGACGCCTGGGGCAAAGCAGCTGGGGTGCTGCCGGGTTGGTCCCATAGCGCCGCCCCTCGGCGCTGCGGGACCAACCCGGGTGCTGCTCTGCCCCAGGGGTCCCCAAGTCAGCCGCTGCTGAAACAGATCAGTGGCTGATTCCAGGAAGCCCCGGGCAGAGCAGCTCTGCCCGGGGCTTCCTGGAATCAGCCGCTGATCTGTTTCAGCAGCGGCTGAATCGGGGACCCCTGGGGCAGAGCAGCTGGGGTCCTGTCGGGTTGGTCCTGCAGCGCCGTCCTTTGGCGCTGCGGGACCAACCCGGCAGCACTCCAGCTGCTCTGCCCCAGGCGTCCTCAAAAGCAGCTGGGGTGCTGCCGGGTTGGTCCCGCAGTCCCGAGGGGCAGCGCTACGAGACCAACCCGGCAGCACCCCAGCTGCTCTGCTCCCGGCTTCCCTGATTCAGCTGCTGGTCAGTTTGAGCAGCAGCTGAATGGGGGAAGCCTGTCCAGCTGCCCCAGCACTTCCGGGTTCCCGATGGTGCCGGGCCATCAGGAGTCCCGGAGCATTGGATGCCGGACTAATGGAGTTTTACTGTAAAGAGTCAATGGTACACAAGAGACTATACAGCAGTGCAGCTGCATCTGGACAGCTGCTTCACCATAAGCCCTCTAAGGGTATGTCTACACTACCCCGCTAGTTCGAACTAGCGGGGTAATGTAGGCATACCGCACTTGCTAATGAAGCCCGGGATTTGAATTTCCCGGGCTTCATTTGCATGTTCCCGGGAGCCGCCATTTTTAAATCCCCGCTGCTTCGAACTCCGTGCAGCGCGGCTACACGCAGCTCGGACTAGGTAGTTCGAATTAAAGTTCCTAATTCGAACTACCGTTACTCCTCGTTCCACAAGCATGCCACCGGAGAGAGGCCTTTACTCTTCTCCCTACCTCTCCCCCCTTTTGAAAACAAGCTTCTCTTTCCACTCAAAGTAGTAAAGACAGGTGACTGCTCTAGGGGCTCCCAGATGTAAACAGGGTTTAAAGTAATGCTTAGTGGGTTTTAGAACTGTGTAATGCAGCTTTGCTTAGACAGGTGCTGTAAACTGTCACTACATATGGGTTTAATGAAGATACACTTAACTGAAATGGACCTAAATTATTCATACAACTTACCAGAATTTTATAATGATTAACAAGGTGATAACTGAGTAGAATACAAAAATGTGGCAGCTGTTCAAAAGGAGGTATTTTGTAGTTGCTTGTTTTCACTAATTGTGCTTTTTCTTTCAGAATTCATTTACTAATGTATTGTTCTTCCATGATGTGTGGCCTTTTTTATGCCTTACAATGAATTCTTTCCTTGTCTGGTTTGTTTATTAATACTTTGGTGCATAGGTAAAAATGTAGAGAGATCACTTCTGAGATTTCCCACATTCTTCTCTCCCACTGTAAACTGTGAGGAACTTATGTAGCTCTTGCAACCATCTATACGATAGGAAGCCTTTTATTTCCACTGTGCATCTGAATCTGTCCCAGGCTTGTAATTTTATTTCTGTAAATGGACTTATGACAACGTAGTTGCTTGTAACAATACAGTTTTTGCCAGATGGAGGTCCATGTTGCCAAAGACCGCATCACAAGTGATAGCATTGTTGGCAACCTTATCAAGCACAAGGACTGAATAGAGATAAAGAATGAGCCCTCCCTCCCCCCAATCCTTCAGGGTAGGCCAGAGGGAGTCTTCTGGCCCTTCCCCCCCAAATACCACCCCTTCTTGTCACTGCCCCACCTTCTCCCCCCAGGATGCAGATTCAGGGGCTACTGGGGGAATTACTTATTCGTCTTTCCTCCCCTACACTCTCCATGGCCGCAGGAGCTGCCGGGAGGTGTAATACACTCGGCAGACAGACTTACTCTGTTCCTGCAGGGAGTGCAGAGGGACTTGACCTCTGCTAATGTGCCATGCCAACCCTTCCCCCCCTCGTAATCCCTAAAGCTGTTTCCTCAGGGATGGGGTGCCATGGGAGGGGGCAGTGGCAGGAAGGGCAAGGCTTGGGGAACAGGAATAGACAGCCTTCCTGACACAGGGCCCACCAGGACTCCTAGGCCCCATTTCACAAGGACTCCTAGGCCCCATTTCACAAGGACTCCTAGGCCCCATTTCACAAGTGCTCTGGCCGAGGATGGCCCATGGGCCAGGAGTTTGAGTGCCGTGGGTAAAGAGCCATTTGGCGTAGCAGTGCAGGGAATCTTTTGTTACTCTTGCTTATGCTACATTTGTTGTTAGGCTAGATGACTAGTCACCAGTGCTGTTGCTCCTCTTTTTAGTGCTCCCCATTGCACTCTTGTGAACCCCAACCCTTCAAAAATAATGAAACTGATTTAAAACCAGATTTTATACAGGCGACCCCCGACTTGCAATGTGATTGGTTCCTGGGGAAGCATCGCAAATCGAGGGCATTGTAACTGGAACCCACATTTACAATAGGCACTGTGTGCTGTTGTAAATGCAGGCTGAGGACATAAGTCGGGTTTTCGGCTCCTCCAGCACTTACAAAAATGGTCATAAGTGCGGCGGGTGGCAACTTGGGCCGTTGTAAGGTGGGGGTTTCCTGTAAAATGTTTATCAATGGTTTAAGGAAGTCTTTTCCATTGCTTTTTGGTTTGTGAGCCTTTTGGGTGTATTTGGGTCACATTTTTCCAGATTTTCTGCATAACAACGAGGTCTTCAAATGATGTGTTTTAAAAGCAAGCAGTGTCTCATGATTTCAGGATCTGGGGCTTAAAGGAAACACTGGATATGGAGAGGCCAGGAGTGAAATCATTAAAGTTTGTAACAGTGCTTTACTTACTTTATTTAGATGGTGAAGTGATTCTCTGTGGTTTTCCTAAAATTAGGGGGAGATCATTGTTTAAAACTGGCCCTAGCTCTGGAAATTAGAAGTTTATTTTCCTCTCTCCTTTGTTGTTTGTGTAAATGTATTTCAGAATGCTTTTTTTACAGGTTGAACCTCATTTGTCTGACATCCTCAAGACCCGAGTGGTCCCAAACTACAGAGTTTGCTGGGGAGGTCAAGGCTCCCTACCCAAGCGTGGGGCTCTGCTTCCTGCCGGGGCTGTGCTTCCTGCCAGCCCTGGCTAGGGCTGTCTCCCACACTGCACCTTGCCCCAGACAGGAGCCGGCTCTGTTGCCTACAACTGTGGCCAGGGCTGCACCCCTCTAGAGCTCTGGCTCAGGCTGGGAGCTTAACTGCCGTCCTCGCTGACTCCATCCATGACTGTGCCCTCCGCTGCCAGCCCCAGCCAGGACTGCTCTCCTGAATGCTCTCCTTGCTGCCTCCACTCCCGCACTGTGCCAGCCTCTGACAGAGGCTGTGTTTCGCACCATGCCAGAACCAGCCAGAACTGTACTTCATCACCTCATCAACCTCAGCGGGGCTGCACTTCTGGCCGCTGGCCTCTCTGTTTCTAGCTGCAGCTGGGGCTGCGCTCCTTGCCACCAGTGCTTGGGCTGCACGTCTGAAAATGGGCAGCAAGGGCTCAATATCCGTGGTCCAGTTCTGGATTTTAGAGGTTCAGCTTGTATTTCAAAACTCTGCATGGAAGCCACTCAGCCCTTAGACTTTGTATTTACTTACTCCACCTCTTGTTCACGAATCCTGGCAGTGTCTGGTTCTTGGGCATTACTGTGATGGAGGTCAAATGGAACCCTCTTCAAAGTTGGAAGGGCTGCGAAAATGAAAAATCAGTTGAACTTCCATCTATAACTCCAAACGATTGATTTATTTCCTGTCTTACATTTTTGGATTAAAACTCACCTCTTCCCTTTATGCAGTTGTTGACTACATCCCACAAATCTTTACCATTCTCCGGAGTCCCTTTCTCCATCTGCATTTTTTTCCAGTTTGCAGTTGTTGTATTTAATACTTGTAATGAACTTTGTGTTTGCATTTAGTCTTGGCATGTTCTTTTCCGTTTGTTGGTGCAAGTCACTGTACCATACTGTACCACGTTACATCTCCTCTAACTCATTTGTGATAAAAACACCTTGTGATCCATCATACGAAGCATGCTATATAACAAAATGTATTCTATTATACTGATCTGTCCTTATAACTCATGAGGCAATTGTTGTCTGAGTGCTCCTTGATTGCTTGCTGCCTGGGGCGGGGGGTGCGGAAAGATTGCTAACTCTCTCTTTTTTTTCTTTAAGAGATAAAACCCCATTGTAAGCAGCAGAAACAGTCTGTAAATCTCAGGAATATAAATCTCCTCTTGACCTGATTGTTTTCTACAGGCTGTTTACATCAGTCACTTTACACCCGTATACTGTGTTTATTGGAACTCTTTTTACTTCTAAAAGGTTTTTACCCATTTGAATCTCTTCCTGCGGTGGAAATGGGATTTCCATGACTCCTGTACCAGTGTGAGGGAAGGGCATGGAGAGCTACTCTTCTCAAGACTGAGCCCAGCTCAGCTTCATCTCTCCAAACATACAGCTTCTTTTGACTAAGCGCAGAGAGCCTAGCCCCATTAGATAAATCAGTACAGCCCTAACAGAGTGTACTGGTGAGGGCCAAAGCCTGGAAAAATTTTCACTTTCATAGGTATCTAATGAAGAAAAACCTATTGAACAATGAGTGGAAATTTGAAGCAGGTTTTGTTGGGTTGAGGCCTGAGTAGCCTTTCATATTGGGTACCTGGCAAAGTTCTCCTTGTGGAAAGGAGAACTGTCACACTGGATATCCGCACAAGTGAAAGAGGGCGTGAAGCAGGTTGCACCACTATAGTTTAGACTTCTGTGGTTCAGCAACATCTGCAGTCTGGCATCCCCATGAGTGCTTCCGGGCTGGAGCACTCACTGGCCCTGCAATCAGCATCTCTTTTCCCAACCTCCCAGAGTTTTTGGAGCACCACAAATAGCTCATTTGCAGTGTTCACACTCAGGGAGGGAGGACGCTATAGGAAAGAGCCAAAGTGGCTGTGGGAGCCTTCAGGCAGGGACCTTGGAGTGCAGCCCAGCGCCCAAAGGGCTTAGTGCGCTCCCGTGAGTCTGTGCTCCTGGTCCGGCAGCAGAGAGGCCAGCATTGACTGAGCAGGGGTAGGGGCCAGGAGTGCACTGAACCCTGTGGCTGCTGGACTGCCCTCCTGGCTGCTAGCCATAGGGCTCTGTAGCCACCCTGCCTCTTCCCCCAAGCACCCCTGTTCCTCCCCCCCCCTACAGTCAATGGAGCCCCCTTTGCTGCCACCAAAATAGAACCTTGCAGCCGGTGGCAGCCATTAACCTTCTCTTGTTTGGCATTAACCTTCTCTTGTTTGGGACCGGCATTAACCTTCTCTTGTTTGGGACCACTGTGTGGCCCTGAAGGGTGCCAGACCAGAAAGGTGCAACCTGTAATAGAACTTCATCATTCATACTAGGAGCTTAAAGAACCTTTGAATGCAAGGTTCATAACCCGTCTATGGAATAAAATACCTAACGTATGATCCTGTGAGGAGTACAGAACAGTGTGAGTCTCATGTTGCCTTGCCTTTGGCGAGATTGTCTTGCCTTGAATTTCATTTACGTAAAGAATGATGATGCTGGTATCTTAGTCTCTGGATTAGGTCATTAACTGCCAAAAATGGGGCTCTTTAATTCACCTTGTGTGCTCCCTGTATGTGCTCGTGCACTCCCTGCTGGCAACATCAGCAGAAAGCAGTATTGTATATAGGGTTTAGGTGCCTGTACCACAGTTATCTAACTGAGTTATATAATATAGCGGGAGAGTTTCCTGAGTTATTTGTATACTCAGATTTTTAGCTGTGAAATTGCACAAGTGATTGCTGGTAATGAATTGCAGTCATCACTTTTCTTGTGTAGATGTAGTCTAGGCTTCCTCTGGAAATGCTGTCTCTGATATGTGCTAGTTTGGGTCTCTGTTTACAATTGACTTTGCTAAAACTTCTCTATAATACCACTTACTGTACTTCATTCAAATGTCTTGGCTAGAGAGGATTAAAGTAGAGGTGAATTTCCTGATAATTCAGAAGTCATTCCCTGACTTATGTCTCTATTTTTTGAAGCAAGAGGAAGTCTTCCTACATGAAGACACTGTGACCCTACTTTTCTCCCCTTAATGTTACTGTTGAGCAGGAACTGAAACTGTGAGATGTGTGTTTTTTGTTTTTGCTGTGTACCTTTATACCTGATTGTGCGGGAAGCTATTAATAGGCCATCAGATGCACCCTGCCCTACTAGCAAGAATATACACTGTTTCAAAAATGAATTTGTCAAGAGTTTTATGGTTTCATGATCTATTGTACAATATTAATCCTGCTGCAGTGTTAAGTCATTTTTCATCTCCCCTCAAATTAATGTTGACATTCTGTTACTAGATTTATTCTTGTCCCCAGATTAAAACATAAAGGGAAAAAGCTTTCCTGCTAGAATATTAAAATTAATTATAGGGGAAGCAGTGCCTTTCTTGAAGTAGAATACTCCTAGAAAGACTGTAATGTGAATTTGTTTATATGCTTCCTTCCTGCTTTCTGACTCAAAGTGCTGTAAGTGGCATCAGGAGAACAAAAGAGAAACAAACAAAATTAAAACAAAAGTGAGTTGCACTAATTTTTTGATCTAGACTTGTATGTCTACACTACCCATGTTACAGCACTGCAACCTTAGCATTGTGACATGGGCAGTGTAATCACTCTTTACTGCCAGACCAGAGCTCCCAGCTCCTAACTGAGCGGAAGGTGGTAGATTTATCTACATGGACGCTTTCAGCACTAAAACTTATTGTTTCAAGGGTGAGGGGATCGTATACCCCTGAATGACTAAAGTTTTAGTGCTGAATGTGGCAGTGTAGACACAGCCTGAATGCGACAATGCATCTTCAGTAACCTCCCCAAAACATGTTATTGGCTTGTTAGGGATCTATGCTTTGACTTGAGATTCAAGTGATTTACTGAAGATGTGGAACCCGCCCCCCCCCCTCCCGATTGTGTTTAAGTAAATGCAAATCCCATTTTAAACTTGGCTGGTCAGGTGTGTGTATGTGGAGTTGGTAATATGCAATAGGGAGGGATGTTAGATATTGTGTAATTGAATAGCCGTGTAATCGCGTGAAATCTTAGTGGTTACATAACTATTTGATAGTCCCCCGGGGATGAGGCCAAGCCCCGCTCCCAGGGAACCCCGTGCCACTCCGTGCGCTCCAAGCCCCGCTCCCAGGGAACCCCGTGCCACTCCGTGCGCTCCAAGCCCCGCTCCCAGGGAACCCCGTGCCACTCCGTGCTGCTGCCTCTGTATAAGATGTGGAACAGCCTCTGTCCATGGGGAACTCAGGCCCACTGAGGACAGAGGCTGTTTTGCAGCAGTTTGCTCTATCCCCCTTACCCCTGCTACTGCTGCCTCGCTGGGAGGAGGCAGGCAGCACTTGGGAGCTGGTACCGGGTGGGGATCCAGCTTTTAAGCCAGCTCCCTCCAGCACTGGTTTCTGCCTACTCCCCTCCTTCCTGCCTCTGTAGGAAACAGCAAAGGGGGAGGTCAGGCAGGTGCACAGAGCCACCATGCACGGAGAGCCTGCTTGAAAGCTGGCTCCCTGCACGTATTGGCTCCAGCCTATCTCCCTCACCCTCTGTGGTGCTGCCTCTGTTAGCGGCAGCAGCGAAAGGATCGGGGGGCAGGCAGCTCCAGTATTTGTGGGAAGGCTGCTTACAGCTGGTGCCATAAGGAGCTGGCTTTATCAGAGGCAGCAAGGCGGGGGAATGTGTGTAGTTGACAAGATGAACCGATAAGCCCAGGCTTGTAAGTTAATCATATAGTTGCCTACATCCCTAATATAACCTTTTACTGTAGATGTTTTCTTCCAGTTCAGCCTAGGCCAACAGATAGAAGTCCTTATTGGGAAATAGGAATATGGCCTATGGAATATATTAAAAAATAATCAGTTCATTTAAACTAGTGGAAGAACACCCCATGTGAATGCTCTGAATTTGCTTCAGACCTGGTGTAGAGGCATAGCCAGGATGGAGCAGGTAGGGGACCCCAACTTCAGGTGGGTGGGCAGACAGTGGAGAGGGTGGGAGTGATGAGTTGCCTCTCCAGTTGGCCTTGAGGGCAGGATAGACATTCTGGCTGGAAGCTGCATTAAAATGTGTGCCCACGCAGTCCTGCCTAGGGAGGGGGTTTGGGGTTTGTCCTGCACCACCAACTCAGTGCTCCAGCTGAGGAGTGGGGTCAAAAGCCTTGCCCTGCTCCATGTGCTAGGTACTCTTGCTGGGGAGCAGGAGTGGGGCACAGGAGTCTGCAAGTCCCTGACTATACTCCCTGGCAAAAGCGTAGGGCAAGCCTCTGACCCTGCTTCCTGGGCCCTGCTGGAGCTCTGAGAGGAGAGAGGTTAAGTCCCCTGGCCTGTCAGGAGCAAAGCCAGGAGTGGAGTGAGTGAGCAGGCCTGGAATTTAATGAAACCATTGTGTGTATCATGCAGAAAGGTCCTTTGTTTTTTATAGGAACATTTAATAATTTGACAGTAACATGAATAATTAATGAGATGTCCTCTGATGCCATCACTTTCTAACAGGTAGTGACATATTGCAAGACTTGTTTACATAGTTTTAAAATACTTGCTATAGCGCTATTGCAGTTGTGATGTGGGTGAGAAGGTTCACACCATACACAAAGCTTCTTTATTTCATGCTGTTGCATTTCACCAGATGATGGAATCTGGAAGGCAGCAGTTCAGTTTGGTAATGACCTGCATATGCTGAAACTAACCATTGGAAATGGATATCTGAAGCCTCATTATTCCATAGAAATGTATGTTAACAGTCATGTCTCAAGGGAGTCAAGAGACTTGTGGCCTGGGATTGGGAGATTGGTTTGCTTCACTTCCATGACAACCCCAGCTGATACATGTGGAAACACTGGTGTGAAGGAGACCCTGTTCCTTTCCTTTAGCAGAGGTAGCTGAAATGTAGGCTAATAATGGGAGTTTTGGAAATATTTTTACTGGAAGGAGGGTTTTGGGCCTCCTCAGGCAGAAGTGATCCTCTCTGAGGCTTTGTCTACACTTCTAAAATTAAAGTGCAGTTGCAGCAGCGCTTTGAAGTGAAAGTATGGCTACAGCATGAGCGCTGGGAGAGAGGTCTCCCAACTTTCTATGTAAACCACCTCCATGAGGAGAGTAGCTAACAGCATGGCTCCCAACGCTGGGAGCCTGTTTACAACTGGCTCTTTACAGGGCTGAAACCTGCTGTGCTGAGGTGGTATGTGTGTTTTCACACCTCAGAGAGAAAGTTACAGGCAGTCCCCGACTTATGCGGATCCGACTTATGTCGGATCCGCAGTTACGAACGGGGCTGCCCCGGAGTACACGGACTGCGGGACCTCGTGGTCCTGCTGCCCGTGTACTCCGGGGCTTTCTCCGCGTCTCCCTGGTCTGCAGACCAGGAAGACGCGGAGTAAAGCCCCGGAGGGGCTCGGGCAGCGGGGCAGCCCAGGAGCAACCCAGCAGCACCCCAGCTGCTCTGCCCCAGGCGTCCTGATTTAGCCGCTGCTGAAACTGACCAGCGATGACTACAGGAAGCCCGAGGCAGAGTTGCTCTGCCCCGGGCTTCCTGGAATCAGCTGCTGATCAGTTTCAGCAGCAGCTGACTTGGGGACGCTTGGGGTTCTTAAGTTGATTCTGTATGTAAGTCAGAACTGGCGGTCAGTTTCAGCAGCGGCTGAATCTGGACGCCAGTTCCGACTTACATACAGATTCAACTTAAGAACAAACCTACAGTCCCTATCTTGTACGTAACCCGGGGACTGCCTGTACTGTGCAGTAAAGTGGCAGTGTAGACTTAATTGGAGAAAAGGATTATAGGAAGGAGAACTGTAATGTGTTAAGCCATGAAGTTAATAGGAAAAGACCTATTTGGTTGGGCTCTGCAGAGTTATTAATCTACATGTTCCATGTGTCTTGGTACATAAGAACCATATTTGTTGGAGGGCAAGTGACCAAGTGGTATTGAGAGTTTCCACAAGCATGAATTAGCACCAAAATAATATAGCTCTGTATATACCCACCCAGTGGAGGTGCCTAAGAGTGGCAAAGTGTATATCCCTCAGAGCCTGAGGTTACACATATACTACCGTGGGGATTGAAGCTCTGCAGTGAACTCCTATGCTCTATCCCCGACGAGAAGAATAAGGGAAGTTGATGAGAGAGTTTCTCCTGTTGACTTCTGCGGTGTAGCTGGAGTTGCGTACCTTAAGTCAACTTTTTGCAGTAGTGTAGACATAGTCTGTGTATACATCTGTCAGCAAGGGAGTGACTTGCACTCATTTCTTAACTTGTTTAAACAGCCTAACATTTTTCTCTGAGCCAAATGTGCTCATTTTCAGAAAGTTTATAAAATGGAAACAACAAAAATTAAACTCAAAACACCTGTGCACATATTGACGTTTTTAAAGTTTCTTACAACTGAAAGGCAAGTAGGAGCTTTCTAGTAATAGGGCCTATGACTGACAGAGGTTTGGTGATTACTTCTGCTTTCTTCTCTCTCCTGCCGTGAGAGACCTTGACATCTTGACTGTCATCTTGCTTGCCTTCCCATAGGAAGGAAGAATCTCACAGGGCCATGACTTGCTTCATAGTTGATTATTGTAGTGTATTCCTGTAGCACTATCGGTCAAAGTCTGTTTTCTCTAACTCGTCCTCTTAGGCTGAATATATTTGTACCTTGGTCTCAACCCAGACGTGATTTTTTTGTGTTTTGGTTTTTTTAGTTGCAGAGTACACTTTGACCTACTTAAACATGTGAAGAGAAATGGGAAGCATTTCTCAAACGACGTTTTTTTCCAGGCCCGTATTTACTCTTTGTTCATTCATGCAGCTGTAACTTTTCACTCAACATCTACATAACTTTGAATAAGGAATGTGAACTTTGCTTGTTTGAATATTTTCTTTTGACCTGTTTTAAAATAGAATTCATATAGGGTTATGATTTTGTTCTTCATTTGAGGCCTCGTGTATGGGTGCATGCATGCACACATGTGCACGGAACCAGAGCCTCCAGAGGAAATCCTGGAAATTACCAGCCAGTAAGCCTAACTTTGATAACAAGCATGTACAGGCAGTCCCCGGGTTACGTACAAGATAGGGACTGTAGGTTTGTTCTTAAGTTGAATTTGTATGTAAGTCGGAACTGGTACATATTGTAGCGGAAACTCTAGCCAAACATTTCTCCAGAGCTCAGTTTTATTCTCCCACACCTCACTTCCCTCAGTCCTTTATTCTCAAGCTGAGGTGTCTGCTGTGAAAAGCCGCTCTGCGTCTCCCTGGCCTGCTGGGGGAGGGGGCGCTAGCTTCGCATCTCCCTGGTCTGCGTGGGGGGAAGCAGCTAGTGCGGGGTTGCCTCAACCCGTTTGTAAGTAGGGATCTGATGTAAGT
Organism: Pelodiscus sinensis; assembly: GCF_052426305.1. Classification (NCBI taxonomy): domain Eukaryota; kingdom Metazoa; phylum Chordata; order Testudines; family Trionychidae; genus Pelodiscus; species Pelodiscus sinensis. The sequence continues at coordinate 143,859,846 of NC_143054.1, forward strand.
CGGATCCATGTAACCCGGGGACTGCCTGTAGTAGTAAAGAACAGAATTGTAAGACACATAATTTAACATAATCTGTTGTCTTTTGTAAAAGCTTCACCAATTAGCATTTTTTGAGAGAGTAAGCAGACATGTGGACAAGAGTGATCCAGTTGATACAATGTACTTGGACTTCCAGAAAAATGTTGACAAAGTCTCTGACCAAAGAATCACAAATTAGTAAGTTATGGATTAATAGGAAAGGTTCTCTCATGGATCATTAACTGGTTAAGCTAGAAAGCAAATGCTAGTAATAAGTGGTCAGTTTTCATAGCAGAGAGATAAATAGTGAGGTCCCACTTAAAAAGTGTAGTCTTGCTGAATGGGATGATCTTTTGCCATTTGTTCCTGAATTCATACTGCGACTAAATGTGTTTCTGTGGACTGTAGAACATAGCTGGATTTTAGTTTGAATCCTGCTGAATGTTTTATTAGCAGCATTATTATTCAGTACAAGTAAATGTTGCTTTCAACAAATTAGCAGAGATAATTGTGCAGTATGATCCTCTTCCTCTCATCAGCTACTGAATACACGGACCGAGGATACCTGGCAGAATGAAGGGCAGAGTTCAAGGTCCAACCTTTTGCTTTCTAAAAGACAGTGAATTATGCTGCCACCTGTCTCATACCAACACTTTCTTCTTAGAGATAGTTTCCTTATTTCAAACTCAGCAGCCTTCATATCCTTTAGTTTTTTATTCAGAAAAGGAGTAATACTTATAGGCCTGTTAGTGTGCTGGTATATTAAAATAAGCATTAGGAGGAAATCTCTATATTACTGATAGCTTCCTGAACAGCCTTTTCTAATCTTTTCTGTGTGATATGATGCCTGACTTGGATTATCAGTGGCAAGAACTCTTGAAAAATGTGAAGAGCTGTGGCAGCTGTCTTTTTAAATTTGCTGTACCCATAGGATGGTTTAGGTTGGGGTTATTAAATTTTGATCAGTTAATCAAATAGTGAATGGAAATTCCATTAACCACTCCATTAGTTGATAAGGGGGTGCTCGCTAGCCCACTGTGGCCTCCGTGACTCTTGTACATTTCAAAGGAAATGATGCAGCAGTCAGGACCCTGGGTGAGCTGGGACTGCTTTGGTTCCACTCACGCAGTTTCCCCTACTGTGCCTCGCCCCCCCCCCCACCCCCCGCGGAGACGATGCTGGGGAGGAATCAGCTTTTAAGACAGTTTCTCCCAGCACTGGGTCCTGCTCTCTCCGACTTGGTACCTCTGACCCAGCGGCAGCAAGGGGAGGGGGGAGGTGACTAGTTGAGTAGTGACTTGACTAGTTGCTTACATCCCTAGTTTAGGTATAGTAAAATGAATTGAGGCAGTTGCATATTAAAATATTAAACATCACCATCTTATTGTTTATGCTATATGAAAGCAAATAAGTGAAATTTTAAAAACTATTATTTGCTAAGCTGATGAATCATTTTTGATAATACTTCTCTCTTCTTTCTGCCCTCCTTACCCCAATTATTTATAAATGGCAAATGAGAGCTGCATTTAAAGCAACATTTCCACCATCTGTGCTGTCGGTTACTTAAATTGATTGGGTTTTTTCTTTTAACTCTTATAAAATGTGGTTTCAGAACTGTTTTTTTTTTCGTTCCTAGGTTAAGTTCACCCTTGAAAGGTACTAAGCTATGTTTAGAATAAACATTTGTCTGTTTCTGATTTTTTCCTGTTCAGAGAAACAGAAAATAAGTGTAAACTCTAAACTGACAATACTGGACCGGTATTTGATTTGACATTTTTTTCTAAGAAACTTGGGCTGGAGAAAGAGTGAGTTATTAAGTCAAAACAAACAGATAAAGGGTGATGATGGTAACTAACTCTCAAGGGGATCCTTAGGGAAATAATGAGTGCAATTAAAATTTTCTCTTTATTCATGTTGCAATTGGATGCTCTCCACACAGAGATTGTATTGTTGAGCTCTTACTTCTCTGCTGCTGTTGGGAAAGAGTGAGTTAAGATGGACAACTCAGAGGACACCTTACCTTAGAGCTCCCTCCACAGGGCAGAAAGGGTGCAAAGAGTATAAACGAGAGATAAGTTTTAGGAATTCAATAAAAATGTGAATCTCTTCAGGAGATGAATCTTAACAATATTGTAAATGTTAATGAAATTGAGGCATGTTTACACACTGTCAGTGTGTCATGCTAGTACTGTCGTGTTTTCATGAGAATGCTGAATGAAAACAGTGCCATTACTTCTGTATCATTTTAAGTTGTTCTGGTAAATGATGTACTCTCTGCAAGCAACCTGAATCCAGTGATTAGTAGATAACACAAGAGCTGAATTCCTGTCAGATTGCTGTGGCATCGTTGGGGATGAAAATCACAAGTCAAATATCCATTGTTTTTCAGGTTTATTAATTAGTATTAACATTATTTTTTTTTTTACTATTTGAATAAATTTTCATCTGGAGGTATAATAAATCAACCAATGAAGGGATTGGTATCCACTAGCTATCTCCCTTTTGAAATGGACTGAGGAGTAACTGGAGTTTTGTCTACTTAATCCTTTGCATTATGAAAATACATTAGTGTGCTACCTAATGTACAAACACATGTCCCTGCTCTGTGAGAATTTTGAAAATGGAGTAAATATATTCATTTTGTTCCAATTTTTTATATATATATATATATAGTGTAAAATTTCTAAACAAAGTCATTTGTAAGGTAAAGATGAAAACTTTTCATTCTGAAACTGTCAAAATTGTACAGTTTGATTTTATCAGAAGAATGCATCTTTATTTTTGCTTGATAGTTTTATGAAATAGTCACTTTTCCATGAAATGTTTCATTTTTGAGAAATTAGCATTTTCTGACAAAACTGTTCTGTTGGCAAAGCTTCCAACCAACTCTAGTCAGAATGAAGTGATCAAGAGAATTATCTTCATATTTATAGTTGGGGGAACAGAGGCACTGAGTGGATTGACAATGAGGAGTCCTGTGGCACTTTAAAGACTAAAATTCACTTGGACATAAAACTTTTGTGGGCAAAAATGTACTGCATCAGATGCATGGCCACAGGACTTGTTGTTTTTGCAGATACAGAATAATATGGTCACCCCTCTGATACTTGTCACTGTGCAAGGGTGAAGTAAGTGACCTACCAATGATTACATGGGGGAGGCTGCATCAGAGCCGGCAATTTAATTCATATCTCCTGAGTCCCAGTAATTGAACCATAAACTGGTCTCCCCTTTCTTTGGAGTTCAGTGCATGTTCTCTCCCACCGGAAGTATGTGGTACATTTTGATGTGTAAGTTGGTAACATACTGAAGCTGCTGCTATTTTGTTGTGTATGGTTAGTATTGTATACTAGTCTGTTACTCTTTTCAGAAAGAAAGACTGCTTCTTTCCACGGGACTTAGTCATCATGTTATAACATATTTGTGGAATATGCATTGAATACTCTGAATATAGCAAACTGGAACAGCTAGAACATGATTTTAATGTACATGCAGTGCGTACAAAGTTATCAAACTCCCTAAATTTTCTTAAGGCTCAACTGTGCTCCCATTGAAATCAGTAACAATTTCTTTTAGCTACAAAAGAAGCAGCTATGAGTCCATACCATCCCCAAACTTCTGCCTTAGCTGAAGACACTGTTTCTGAGATTAAGTGTTGACTTTTTCTTTCCCACCCACCACCAAGTTCCACGGTAGAGGAAGTCTTGAAGTTTAGACTGAGGCAAAATAACCCTTTTTGCTATATTTGATACAAGAATTTGATGTAAATTGGAATGGAATGGATTTCTGCTATTTTCTTTGGCAAATACACAGTAGGGATGTAAGTGAGGAGTTGAGCAGTCAGTTACTCGCTTTATCCCCACCTTGCTGTCTCTGTATCAGAGGCAGCAGCACAGTGATAGAGGGGGGCAAAGGAGTGTGCTGCAAAGCAGCTCCTGTCCATGGGGTGTCCCAGCAAGGAGCTGTGACCCTCGCGGAAAGGGGGAGCTGTGACCCTCGCGAACAGGGGATGCTGCTGTGAAGCAGCCCCTGTTCGCAGCCAGCCCTGGCTGCTGCAGGCAGAGGTGGCTGGATGCCCTGTGGACAGGGGCTGCTGAGCTTGCGCTGGGTCTGGGACCTTATCCCTTCTGCTCCTCTGCAGTTTAAATGTAGCAGGAGCTGTGCCCCCGCGCAACCAGTTCTTACTACATTTAAACTGCAGAGCTGCAGCAGCCTTCCCTTATTGACTAATTGTGTAGTCCATATCAACTACACAATTAGTGGATTGCCCGCATCTTAACATCCTTAATTCACAGATATTCTGAGAAAGCAAAATACAGACCAGCAACTTTACTGAAATTAAAATTTGAAAGTGATTTGTAACACTAACTTGTAAGTTTAATCAAAATTTACATGCTTATTAACAGGGTTCAACAAACTATACAATCTACTTGGCCATGGCGAGTAGATTTCAGCCGCACGCCCCATTCATTTGCGGCGTGCGCATGCGCAATGCGGCTCTTACACATGCGCAGTATGGGGCTGGCGAGCGGTTTTTGCCACCGTTTGTCAAGCCCTGTTTATTAAGCACCTGTATATATAAACATATATTAAGCACTTGACTGCATATTATTACTTTGTGCCGTAATTCAAGGCAGTGAAGACTTTTTATCAGAGTTCCTGGATGACATTAAACAGGTTTTGTATTCTCCTTTATAGTTTCTTCTGTCAGTGGATTTCCCAGTCATGTGTACTTTATGGCACCTGCAGCCATTTAAAAAGGGAGGGAAAGACTTCTTGAGCATGGCTTGAAATGTACATCCTCAACTGATTTGACAGTTCTAAGTGGAAATCTCCCTACGCAGCTGCCAGTGAAGTAACAGTTGATCAGCTGTATTGAATGTGACAGTGAATGAAAAGGAGAGTGAAAGGTGAGGGTAGAAAAGGGAAGGAGACAGCATCATAATGCTTGAGACATTTGAGAGAGAATATTAGGTCTATTGATGCATTGTACTGTGTCAAGGACACAAAGGAAGCTATTGACTCTTGGACAGATCCTATTAACCAGTTTTTTTGCTCAATTTAGAAAGCTTCTTGGTAGGAATTTAATTTGTTAACCTGACACACAAGCCCTCCCTCCCTCCCTTTTGAGTTAGTGCAAGGCTATGAATTTGTATCGGGCCTTATTCTGAATATTTAATTCAGATCTTTAAATTTTTAATTCAGATCTTTAAAATAAATTTCCAGATCAGTTGCTTTAGGCAACTCAAAGTATACATTAGAGCAGTGAATTCCATTTGACACTTGCACATGCATGACTTTATCCTGCTCCATATTAATTCAAGAACAAGACTCCTGGTAGGATCTCGTCCTGGGAAGCTCAGACTTACTTAATTTAAAAAAAAAAATTCACGTCAACCTCCTTAGGTGATAGATACACAGTCTTAAATTTAACTTTTAAGACTTCTGAATCCAACATCACTCTGATTATGGATACACAGAAATAACGTAATGGTTCAGAGCTTGTAGTCCTTAAATCAGACACAATTACCTTTTTCAAATGCAATTACTTTCTTAAATATGTACATTTATACTGATGGGGTCTGTTTATTTTGTTCCCTAGCAGCCATGATTTCTGCTTTATTTTTCAGTTTAGATACAGCAACAATCTTAATTACATTAGGAGCACAATACAAAAAAACCCCCCAAAAACCCTCAGAAGTCTGGAAAGATAGATGGGCCTTGCATTGTGCCCACAGATCAACAAATGTTGGGCTTCGAGGCAAATAAGGGAAAGCAGTAACATGGGGGACCCCTTCCCTGAGAGTGCCCTTCCAGCAGCTCCCAGAGATGCAAAAGGTACTGTTATCCAACAGGTACTGTTTGATGGCAAGAGGCAGGTCTCTAAAGGTATGTCGACATAGCCTGTGGCAATGTGCCTCTCTGCCTGGACTGTTAGACATAAAGTAGTGCTGCTGCTCACACTTGCGCTCGAAAAATCACTGCACAGACAGTACTTTTGAAGTTGCAGCTTGAGCTGTGAAGCCCCTTACCCTGCTTCAGAACCTGGGCTGTAGCCCAAGGCACAGCTTCAGCGCGCAGCCTGCACAGCTCTTTTTCGAGCGCTGGCGCAAACTCTGCCGGGCCGAGGCTCTCCGTCTTGTTTGGGAGGCTGGTTGCCGCAGGCAGTGTAAATATACTTTAAAGTAACCAGAGCCTAAATCAGGAAAGGGCTTTATAGCTCATAATTAGCATTTTGAATTGCACCCAAAAATAATTTGGAAGCCAGCGCAGCCCACTGAAGCACTGTGGAATCCTGCTAACTAATCTGACAGTCATTTTGTACTATACAGCTCCCTGATGGACAAGGCCCATATCCAGCAGGAAAGGTCATCCAGTTGAGTGTGGGGAAATGGCCACTATTGTTGTTTGGACAATCAGAAGCTGTGAAGGATCCAGCAAAATTCTCTAGGTTATAGCTCCTGCAACAGACACTATGTTGTCTGATCAGAGCCTTAATTGGCTAGCTTTTATGCAAGAGACCCATCCATGACCAGATATTTGAAAAGCTAAATATCTGTACCAGCTAGCTCCAAAGAAATGGAGACTTAGAGCAGTAAATTGATGGCTCTGCAACTCAGATCATCTTCCTTGGAAGTTTAAGAATGTTTTCAGGTCAAGGAGCTGTGGTTCAGAAGATAAGAAGTATTAATAGGATCAGTAAAACATTTTAATATGTAATTTACTGTGGGTGGGAGGGTGGAAACTGCATCTCCCCTCACCATCAGTTGCAAAAATGGTTGATGATGATTGTGTTCTGCAACAGTCTCACAAAGAGCCCTAATCAAGCTAAGACACAGCTACCTGCCTGTCTCATAGGAATGTGGCTGTAGAACTGTGACTCTACCTATATGAAGTGTCTGGATCACTATAAATTAAATAAACATAGGAATGGGATAGGAAAAGCCTTAATGGGTTTTAAATTTTAATAAACTGTTGGTTATGACTATCTAGCAAACCTTTACCATGCTTTTACATGTTGTTGTTCTTAAAATACTTTAAATACCTTCCTCAAAATAAAAAAATCTCAAATGAATTCACTTACTATCCCTTTCCCCAAACTCCCTTTCCAGAGGGCCACAATGAGCCAGTATAAGGAATGATGCAATTTGGGAAAAGTGTAAAAATTGACTCTCTCTCTCTCTTTCCCTATTGCCTGAAAAGTGAGTTAAAGTTGTTTTGAGAGAGTAGTTATTTCATTTGATTTAGTCAGCCTTTTAAATCAGACCTTGCCAAAGACCCAACAACATGCAGTCTTCTCCCCAGGGACCAAGAATGAACTCTTTATACCAGTTCCTATTCTGTTGAAGCAATGGCAGACATTCCTGTTAAGGAAATCTCCATAATAAATCTTACTTGATGTCTAAACCTTCAGAGATAGTTCAAGAACACACAATGAGCAAGTATACTGTATTTTTCCATTGTATAAAATTCTAGAAGTTCTTCCACAGAGAGGGATTTTTTGGTGAGCTGTGTGTGAGATTAATCCCTATATAGAAAATATTATATATAAAATACACATAAATAAAATGAAGAGCTGGGAAAGAGACTAAGGAAATCAATATATATATTTTACCCGATAAAGGCCAACCCAGGAATAGCTGTGGGAACTTCTAATCTCAGACCCTAATCAATTGCAATACCCCTGTACTGAAAGGTAGAATAACTTGCTTTATACTAAGTACTATAGTCCAAATGATTTTCTGTAGTGAGCCTCAGTTCAAATATTCACACTTGATTGAATTCTAGGCTGTTCTTGTCAATACCATTAAGTTTATTTTATTTCTGTATTGCTTAATTTCTAATATAACTGTGTCTCCCCGTGTGAACGTGATGCATAATTTTTTTTACTAGCACGGGACAGCAAATGGAATAAAAAAGAGAACAGGTTCAAATCTGTGGTAAAAAAGGTGACAGTGAGAGTATTGTGATGCACCTTTATGGCTATGGACATATATATACATCCTCTAAAAAGAACTCTTTGTCTTAGTACTAAAGTACTTGGGCTAATGTTTATTCATTGGAGCGTCAAGAATTTATAAAAATTTTTCCTGAAATGGTACTGAAGTACAAGCAAAATAATACTCTTAACTCCCTGGAAACTCTGCTGACTTATGTGCCACTTCTAGAAATATTTACTCTGTCAAGGGTTCTGTGTCTTAGCAGCATCATTTGGAGTATTGTTTGACCTTCAAAGCAAACAAAGCTATTATAAGCCCAGTTCTGAATTCTCTGAAAAACTTTGTTGTGGTATTCTACTAGAAGCCAGTGTAGAAGACAGATTTGGTATGCTTAGTACCCTGTGCCGCTAAGGAGACAGACTCTGGCATTCTGTACTAGTTGGGTGTTTCCTGCAGGCTTTTAGCTTCATGCCCAGAATTACTATAGTTCAGTCAGGCAATGACAAAGAATGCATGACTGAGGCCAGATCATCTGATTCTAATAGAATCATTGCTTGGGGTGCATTATGCGTGCATTTTGCTACATGAGGGTTTCAAAGGCCCTCTGTCCATTAACATCAAGAGATCATCCATCAGTGCTGTTTCTGTTCCATGTCCTGGCTTACATTTCTGGATTGTTCGCGTTTAGGATATGTGCTGCATCTAGCTGCGTTTAAAGGTGGCTTTTGGCTAACTGGAGTTGGAGAGGTGGATGGCCCGTCCAGTATATATGGGATGGTATTTCTTTATTGGTCACACTTGTGCTTGTTTGAAGGAGGAAGCCTGCTTCACTGAATGAGACACTGATTATTTTAGGCAGGAGGAGATGGGTCAATGGTGCATGATTTTTGTAGCCACCCAGAAGGGCACCTGTTGGATTCATAGGTCTTTAGTAGAGTCTCTTAGAGATTGTCAAATCCTACTTACCAAGTGAATAGACTGAACTGAAGGAATTGAGAAGGGTTGTATTTACATCCCTGCATATGAAGAAAGAGCCATGCAACCTGAGAACCTTCCTGTAAATGTGGCTAATCTTTTCCATGAACTAGGAAGATACTTGACGGTGTTAATAAGCAGTTACTAACCTGAATAGCTCTTTACAGTTATGATTTGGCACCTTCGGGGTTGAGGGATGGGGTGAGGAAAGTGGTGCTGCTTCTTCAAGTGATTGCTCATGTCCATTCCATGTAGGTGTGCACGTACTGTGAGCACACGTCATTGGAAGCTTTTTCACTTAGCAGTATCCGTTGGGCCAGCAGGGGAGGCCCCTGGAGTGACGCTGCTATATTAGCTAATATATTTCCCTGCTGGCCCTCCTCCATCTTGGTTCCTTCCTACTGCTTGTGATAGTCATTGGAACATGCATTGCTCTTGCTTTTGCAAGCACCTTTTAGTAGTTCTTACTTTTTGTCTTGTAAATTAGTTAGGGTTTTCTGGTTAATTGTTCTTTTCTTCTGTAAATGGTTTGTTAGTGTAGATAGTTTGGTTTCAGCGTGGGGGCTTGTTTCACATCCCCGGCGCGTGCAGGGGGGCATGCCCAGGCCCCACGGCTTCAAGCTCTGCGTGAAGTGCCTGAAGCCTGTGCCTTGTGGGTACCCCCACAAAGCCTGCTTGAAGTGCCTCAGGGAAGTCCATTTGTCCAAGTCCTGCAAGATCTTCAGGGGACTCAAGCCGCGTACCAATAGGGAAAGGGAGTCCCACCGGAAGATTTTCCTAATGGAGACAGTTCTTTGCTCAGCACCAGCATTGGACCGGGCACCAGCGATGCAGAGTGCACTGGCTTTGGTATGTGAGGCACCCAGCCACTCGTGCACCTCCCTGGCACTGCAGAGACCTTGGCATTGGTCTCAATCCCTGGTGCCTCAGAAGAAACAGAGACCTAGTAGGGGTAGGTCTCTGTTGAGGCATGTGCTGGAGTGTGCCCTTAGGCGGGACATGTAGCACTGTTTGGCTTAGCACATGGACCATTGAAGTCAGGTTGGCACCAGCCCAGTCTGTGCCGAGATCCCAGCCCAGTGGAAGAGCCCTTAATGCTGGACACCTTCAAGGTGCTAGAGACCTTATCGAATTGAATTCGTCTCCAGCGTTGGACTCGGTGCGTCTGCGTGACTCTACACGGCACGGTGCTGAAGTCATGGCACCAGCCCTTAGGGGCATCACCATGTGGCTCTGGCATCAGTAACCTCGACACCAGCACCTCCCCTGTCAACGGCTTCAGCCCCGACCCAGGCCATGTGTGCGGCATCACCATTTTCATCAGGCCTGCCTGCACCTACTCCTGTCCTTGCAGATCTAGCATCGGTCATGTCAGTGTCACCACCATGGCACACCAGAAAGCCTGAGTCTATGGCTAGGTACTACTGCAGCAGGGTTAGCTCCTTTTGAGTACCTTCCCTTATCAACTAATCGCATAGTCGATACAAATTGTAACTACACAGTTACCTGCCTCTTAACATCCTTAGTTGGGGGGAGCTTTGCTTGGACTTAACTCCACCTCTGGGAGAGTCAGCAGGAGAAGCTGTGTACATGAAGCATAGCACTCTACACTGGATCTAAGGATGGCATAATTTACATCGCTCAGAGTTATGAATAATCCAATAATTCATTGAGACAATAATAATAGGATGTGAGTTTTTCTGGTATCTATCTGCTAATTAAATTGGGAGATTTGTTCAAGGTAACAGCTGAATTGTGATGTTTGCTTTATTAATATTGAATCTGAAGTCCAAGTTGTGACTTGTGTAGGTTGGGACTGTAGGTGATCTGTAAAAGTCCTCTGGAAGCAAATGGGGAGAGAAATTCTTGTTCACTTTTATTCTATTCCATCTTATTCAAAAATTTACTCTGCTTTCCTCTGTCTTGCACTGTGGCTAATGAAGCAATACACTAGAATTCTGGCTATCCTAGTCTTAAACACCTTAGTTGCTAGGCTTACTCAGTGCAATGGGATAGGGCCTAGAAGGGAAAATATGTCAGCGAGAAGAGGCTATGCAATGTCAGTATTAGGAATAACATTTCTCCAACAAAGGGGAAAATTCAACATTTCTGAGCTGGGGGACAAATGGGTGTGCAGAGGAGAAAAATGTAATCAACATAAGCACCATGAGCCCAGTTCCACACTCCTTAACATGCTCTTGTGGCCACAGGAAAAGTGATAGGACTCTGACAGCTTTTTGCTCCTGCACTTACTGCTAATATAGCTAGTCATTGGAGGAAGTAGCGCTGAGGACTTAGGCAGTCCCAAGCATTTTTTTCTACTCCTATGATGCTGTTTTATTTTGGTAGTGCGGATTTTTTATTCTTTTCTGATTTGGTTATATTGTACTTTGATTCTGTTTGTTTTGATGCTGTATATCTTTGATCTGAGAGATGGAAAAAACTAGCGTCCAGCTGGCACATCAATACTGGCACAAGAAAGATGTAGGGGAGGGGAAAATGGTACTGAGCCACAGAAGTATATGTAATTTGGTTTCATAGATTCACTAATGGAAAAGTCTCCTACTCTGAGCAATGTGACAGGCAAAATAAGGAAAAAATAAACATAAAAGGGAGAGCAGATTAGATGGGAATGAAAATTGACAGAGAACTGGTTGGCTGCAACTCTTAAGGGGATTGGAATGCAAATTATATCTACCATCCCATTGAGGAGTTTAGGCAAAAGAGAAATGGTAGAAGCACAATAAATTCTGCCTGATGACAGTTCAAACTGTAAGGAATAGAGAAGCAGATCAGATCAGTTTTAATTTCACTGCAAAACTGGTGACAATCGTAAGAATTAGGATTACTGACCAAATGTGTGTACCTTGTGATTTGTAGGTGCGTATTTAATATTAGTAGCTGAAAGCCTGTGCTGACAATACATTTTGTGTAAAAGAGTTAAAAATGGCTGAGAAATTAAAATGTGGATGGCAGCAGTTTCTGAAACCCAGTAATGATTGAACAGGAAGAGTTCTCTATCATACTTGAGTCAGCGTGAAGCTATGAAAACAGATTCAACAGACATTCTAGGCTTTAGAATGACGCAGTGATAATCCTGATTAGGTTATGTTGTAAAACTTCAATTTGATAGTGTTATTTTTTTATGATGAAAAAGCTTTTATGACAACTACCCCTTCCTTGCTCCTTTCCCCTCCTCCAAAAAGCTATTCTCCCCTATTTAATGTAAGAGTGGAGAATAGCCAAAGTCTCAAATTAATTTAACTTTTCTGGGAGGTGCTTTACTACCATTATTGTGGTTGAGAGCAATGCCAGTTAACAAAGTTTTCTGGTTAACAGTGTGCCGGATAACAAAAGTTTCACGGTAGTTAGTTTAAAGTAATTTTGGGAGTGACACACTAACTCTGGCTTTTACTGGTCGCAAGGGACATCGGATAGAGCAGTGAAATATAGACCTATGCTTGTATGTTAAGTAATTGCACAGTGGTGCTCTTTTGTTTCACGAAGGAATCCAACAGGACATGAGAGTGATAATTGATGTTGAGTTCGGTACTAAGGGATGGATGCACATTCCTTAAAATCAGGATTCCTTAAAATCAAGATGGGATGGGAGGGGAACAATGCTGGTATATGGAATCTCTTCTGACTATTTCGATTTTAATTTATTTTAACTTTAATTTTAATTTCTGAAATTTCAGAGCTTTTACAGCACTGAAGCTGTATTAAACAAACATCCAGGCAAAGCATTTTCCAAGTCTTAAAGCAAATCCAGGCTGTTCACACATTCACAAAGAATCTCAGATGAACTCATTCGGCCCTCAGGCTATGTCTAAACTATGAGCTAGGGGAGTGATCCCTTGCTTGGTACACACATTTGCGCTAGCGCTAGTATAAGTAGAAGTGTAACCACAATATCATTGGTAGCTGCAGCAGAAGCACAGCTTAGCGGTGTGGAGGGTATAAATCCACTGGCTTCAGGCAGTCAGAGTTAATGTGAGTGTGTGCACAAGCAGGAGAATCACATCCCTAGATCATAGTGTAGACATAGCCTCAATCATGCAGAGTCTCATGAGCTAAATTTACTTCTAGCAGTCCTGTGCAGGAACACTGTACGCTCCTTTGTACTCTTCCCTTGGCTATATTTGTGTATTCTAGGGCTGACCAAAGCATGGTGACCAGGTGAATGCTGTACTGCACAGGTCAGTCTGGAAGATTACTCTTACCTGAGAGTACGGGTGACAGTATTTTTTCTACATATCTTGCTCTTAAAATAGTTTAGGACAGAACTAATTTGATTTCAGATGCAAAGCATAATTGATCACAAGGAGGAAGTATATTTTAAACTGAAATGCTTTGGTCAGATTGTTACAAAATGGTGTACCTCTGACAGAAAACCCATACAAGCTGTTGCAGGTTACACAAAGGCTGTTGATTCAATGTAATTTGCCTAATTTCCGTATCAGGAGTAGAATTTTTGTTACTCTTGAAGATTGTGTACATGTGTGCGGCCCCAGCATGGTATCCTGGCAATACTAAGATAACACAGGAGACAAGGCCATAAAGAAACTGGGAAGAGGCGTTCATCATATTAGCTAGCACATTTGTAACACCTATTTTTAACTAGTTTTCTGCAATTGGCAAAATTAATTGTCAGTTTTTATGTCCATTCTTCAGTCACTGTCAGATTCATCTAATTGGTAATTTGTAATACCTTATCTCAGTCTCTTTTGTAAACAAGTGACTTAACAGCGTGTGAAAAAGAAGAATCCCAGATATTCAGTTTTGTTGATGGTGAAAATCTCTTCTCTGCAAGGGCTTTCCCCTGCAAGTCTCAGGCTGCTCCTAGCATTATGCTTCCCTGCAGTAACCTTTGCATGGTCCTTATGTGGGAAGAGTAAGATTCCAACATGTTCATGGGAGATTGAGATGCACACCTTATTTATTTGCTCCCATCTATGCACTGCATTCCCATAGAATGCCCATTTTCCCTTACATCAGGGCTATTCAACTTTGGATGCCCCGTGGGCCACAATGATACTCACAGCACATCCAACTTAAGTGTGGTTGCATATACATGCAATATATATGCAAATAGCTTCTTTCACAGTGACAGGCATGATACGAAAATTAAGGCAAGACTACCCAACACAAGCCTCATTTAAGTCACTTCTGCTGATATTAACAAAATGCAATATTTACCCGATTTCTACCCATATGACAGCACTTTTAATGAGCAATGACCGTCCATGAATTTAACTACTAAATTGCATATCAACAGAAGACCATTGTATTGACTCCTTTTTTGATTTGGCTCCCATGGGCAGCGTGTTGAGCCCTGCATATACCCAAACCACACTGCAGGTCGCAAACAAATGGGCTGTAGGCCACATGTGGCCCATGGTCCGCGTGTTGAGTAGCCCTGCCTTACATCTTCTACACTGAGTACCTTGTATTGCAAGAGTGGAGCCTATTTGTGAGCTCTGGCTACAGAAGAATTAACGTTGTTTTGATAGGTGTTTAGGTTTTAAAAGGCATGTGAGTTTATTAGTGAAAATAGATTTACTTTAGCTTTGTATATTCCAAATGCTGGTGTCAGAGGCAGGAATAGAGTTTTTATTTCAGGTTTAATAGCAACAAACATCTTTTCATCTTCTAGTTTACAAGGATCTGAGCATATTAAATCCAATAATTATTCTGGCTGTAATGATGGATTTTAAAAATCATTTAATTAACACATCATTATAGAAATTTGCATAATTAATAAGATGCAGCTTGCCAAAAAGCAAGCTTTTACTACTGATGAACCTCTGTTTGATCAAGTTCTCAATGTTTTAATTCTTCAAGATGAAAAAATAAAAACGGTGGTATAATAATGCATGCATTTTCCATTATTTGAACTATATAATTTGGATGGAAGAGAACACACACATATAAAATAAGTTTAGCAGCTAATTACAGCAACAGTAAGAGACACAAAACAGTTTAATTTTTGACCAGTTCCCTGCGTTGACTAGGAATTCAACTCACACATTAGTTTTATATCTCTTCAGTTTATGGGGTTTTTATATAAATGGATATTAACTCCATAGTGATCATAGTAAGGAAGCAATATGGGTAATGGTTATGATGCTCAACAACTCACTCACTAAAGGGGGAGCTGTGAAATCAGATACTATAAGAACAGCTAATATCATTTTGGCTTCATACTTCAGTGGCTCTGAGTTGGAATATCATGCCCTAGAGAAAGGTCAACTTAATCCTCTGTGTTGTGAGTAGTAAGTAATTTATATAGTGTTTCCAGTGGAAAAGCAGTTTAATGGACCTGCAGGTAATGTTTAATAACTGAGAATGTAAGTTAAATTGACCAGCTGTTATATGTGTCTGTACTTGCTGTATTGGCATGTGAAATTGTGAGAAATTTCACACATTTTGTTTCAGTTTATTCTATTTGGGTTTTTTTTTCATTGCAAAGTATGAAAAAAGCCTCTTTCAATTAAGAAGACACCCTCTCTAAATTAAATGCAAATCCAGAGTTTATTGAAACTCAGCATTGCTTAGTATACTCCCCCCTCTTCAGTGCTGTGTTGGAAAGTGCTGCATAAAACTCCTTGAAACAAGTCGTCTTTACAAATGGCACTCTTTGGTAAGTTTAGACACAGCTTTTCTTTTCTTTGTATAAATGAGGTGTACCCAGATAAGCTATTTACTGATTTCTCTTGGAAAAACTTCTAAAATAATTGATGTCTGATGGGAGGTCTGATAAATCTTCCAAAATACTAAGGACTGTTTATAAAGAGCATGGTGATCAATTGTTCTTCATGAACCAAGATGGCCAGGCAAGCAACCCTCGTGCTCTTGGGTGTCCCTAAGCACCTGACTGTTTAGAAGTTGGGATTGGATGGTGGTATGGACCACTTGATAATAAATCCTGTCCTGTTCTGTTCACTACCTCTCAAGCATCTAGCATTACCCACTATTGGAAGATGATATTGGGCTATATGGACCACTGCACTGACTTAATATGGATATTCTTGTGTCCACTGAAGGTAGGGCAAGAAGTAATTGGCTTAATCTGCAGCAAGGGAGGTTTAAATTAGTTATTAGGAAAAATGTCCTCACTATATGGATAAATCTAAAGCCAAAAAAAGGAGAGATCAAACTTTGACTTTAGAGAGCTCGCTGCAGCTGGCCTCTGACACCAGCCAGGGACCCTCCTCACAGGCCAGTTTGAGTAAGTCAGCTACCTCTTCCATCTCTGAGCTGCACTCCTGGAGGTACATCCAAGAGAGAGACCTGAGATTCTTTTCATAAGATTTCTTCAGGTAGGAAATATACCTCAAAGAAGTCAGGATCATTAGGAACTCAGTCTACTTCTGATCCCCTTAGTCTCCAGCCTGGTACTTACATCACAAGGGTGCTGGTTCCTCAGATGCTGACGGCTCTGTTAAGCCCAGGGATTCCAAAATGTTGGGCTCAATAGTTCTGCTTCTTCATGTTCAGTACTGAGGAAGACTTCCTTGACTGCATCTGAACTCCCCCTGGGACCTTCAAGACTCATATTCCTGTTAACTCTCACAGGTACTATTATTTAGGCTCAAGCCATTGACATGGCACACACAACTCTCTAAATGGCAGGAGTTTTGTTTTTCCCTGAGACCTGGCTGTGTCCAAGACTTCCAACTCATTTTTGCTTGGCTTTACACTGTTTTTGGTATCCAGGACCTCCAGGCTTCACAGACACCTGTCCAGTAGCAATGGTTGTACCACAAGTTTCTTCTTCTGTGCCATCGCTTCAGAATGTCTTGAAGGAGGAAAATATTTTGCCTTAATCTCTCAAATATCTGCCCCATGATCTCTAATCCATCTGTATATCGCCTTTTCCCATAAATCTCTCAGGAAATTGATCTCTCTTGAGAGAAGTCCACAACTACTATCTTGCTTGTTCAAGCGGGCATGGCATATGCACCACTCCCTTAGCCATACTGGGACTCATGGGCATCCCATCATCAGTAATTCTCTAGGGTCTCGAGCCTCACAGAGAGAGACAACTTTCCTCACCCTTCCTCTCCAGGAGACCACAACTTTCAGGAAGAAACCTTTGAGGAACAGGAAGCTAAAGCTGAGAGAAATCTCTTCACCAGCCCCACATCTATCATCCAGAACTTTATCAAGAGGCTCCCGGATTCTTTGCAGATCCCCCTTTTGAAGAGGTTAAAGAACCACATCATAGAATCATAGAATACTAGAACTGGAAGAGACCATGAGAGGTCACAGAGTCCAGTTCCCTGCCCTCATGGCAGGAACAAATACTGTCTAGACCATCCTTGAGACATTTATCTAACCTACTCTTAAATATCTCCACAGATGGAGATTCCACAGCTCCCTGGGCAGTTTATTCCAGTGTTTGACTATCCTGACAGTTAGGAAGTTTTTCCTAATGTCCAACCTAAACCTCACTTGCTGCAGTTTAAGCCCATTGTGTCTTGTTCTATCCTCAGAGGCCAAGATGAACAAGTTTTCTCCCTCCTCCTTATGACACCCTTTTAGATACCTGAAAACGGCTATCATGTCCCCCGTCAATCTTCTCTTTTCTAAACTAAACAAACCCAATTCTTTCAGCCTTCCATCATAATCATTCTTGTTGCTCTTCTCTGGACCCTCTCCAATTTCTCCACATCTTTCTTGAAATGCGGTGCTCATCATAAGCTGTTTCACATTCTCTCTATAGCCTTCTCTACCTACAAATCGCTAACTATTAACCAAACACTCCTGGACTCTACAAAGATTATCTGCTACACTCCGGCCTCAGTTTTGTCCATGTGCAAGAGACTGGATTAAAAAAATACCCCCTGTAAGGACTCAGTTCTTATTTTCTCATCCCTTTTCCTAACTTCTTAGTGATTGAAGTGGTTAATGAACATGGAAGGCAGCACCATGTGAATCTGTCTCTCTTTGCTATTCAGAATCACCAACTTTCAGGCATTAATAGTGAAATACAATCACACAAATTAGACAAAGCAGAAGTCCTTTATTGAATATCTACAGCAGAACACAGAGAGCAATTCAAGGCATTTACTGCAGAAAGTCAATTGCTCACCACAACTTCTCTGAGGGGATCTCTCAACATGACTAATAGCGTCATTCACTCGATTTTTCTATATTGGTAATTAGGAGGAGGGCTTCCTGGATTCAGCTCTCAGGATTTCCAGCTTCACTTCCAAACTACTTCCTGAAGAGTTAGCAATCCATTGCTACAGACAAGTGGGTTTTGAAGATCATCTTCCTGGGGTATTCCACCCATTTCACTTACCTTATGCCTGCCAACTCATTCTCCCTCTTCCTTCATAGACCCACTCCCATGAGAACCTGCTATGAAAGAGACTCTTTTCTACCCTTGGGTGCTATAGAGCCAGTTCCCAGGCAGGAGAGGGAAAGGGTTTTATTCCAGATATTTCCTGTTTCTAAAAAAGAGAATGGTGACTGGAGATCCATCTTAGATTTAAGGCTACCCAGCACTTTTATGTAGGCATAAAAATTCAAAATGGTGATACTTTCAAGAATAATTCCTGTCACTAGACCAAGGGGATTAGTTCTCAGCCCTTGACTTTCAAGATGCATATATACAGCGCTTGGCCTGAACGCCACGGTGCTCGAGCGGCATAGAGGGTGGAAGTGCATCTGGAGTGGAGCCACTGTAGGGAAATATATCTCAAAGCACCCCGGTTACGGCATAGGATGAATAATCATTTCTTCCCAATAAGTTAACTGTAGTATAGGAACACTAAATCCACTCTAAATGAACTCTTACTGTTCAAAGTAGCTTCAAGGCTCAAGACATGAGCTAAAATATCCCTTCAAATCTAGGTGTATTAAGAAAAACAGTCAGTGTCTTAGCTGCAAAAACTCTCTAAAACAGGTTGTGCGCCAAAATATTGACCACTACTGTGATTCACTGAAAGTTAAATGGAAGCTTGTCATATATTATCTTGATCCTTAAATTACTTTGAGTGTAACTGCTCTTATACAGTATAGAAAATAAATCTTTAATGGTTCAAAACATACAAGCATATGTACCTACAAATATCATTTAAATGATCAGAAGTGAGTCTCAAAATATATGTGAACTTTATTTTCAATAAAGCTAGGAGACTGCGTCCCGTGTTTGCTACACTTGCCAATCCTTCCCCCTTCCCCCGCTGCTTTCGTGGCCAGAGAGCCTGATGATGTCATCCTGTTGCGTGGCAGGAAAACTTTTTTATGTAGAGAGATTTGTTATCCGACCTCCCTACATAGTGCAGCCATCTTACAGTCAAGAAAATGTTTTAAAACATGCATCATAGGAAACAAATATAAGAGGAAATGTTCAATGATATTCTTAACATTAGATCAAAAATCTAAAGATATACACCCTTAGTTTAGTATTAAGCATAATTTTTAATTTTCAAAAAATTCCTTCTAACTTACTGTGAAACTGGTATAGTATGAGCTACATTCAGTGTGATGCAGCAAATTGATCCAAAATAAATTAGCTGGTTCAGAAACATTGGAGTTGTATGCAAGTGGAAACTATTTTCAATTATATTTTACTTCTTTTCTTGTTGACTCATTTCTTGACACATTTAGATTTTTTGGCTGAGTAACATGCGGAAAGTTCTCCTTTTGAAGGGTCAGTTACCTTGAGTGAACCCTTCCCAATTCTCTCTGAACAGCTAAGTGTTCTGATAGGCAGAAGCCAGGGTTGTTTAATATCTATGTACAGACCCTACACACATTTTGTATCAGGTATTTTTGCTCTATAGGATAAAAAGAATGCAATTTATACAGCTTGGAATGGAACTGCCACCAAATAACCATCAGATGTGTGAGTGAATTATGTTGGCTTTCTTTGGTGCTTAGTGAACAGCGGGCAACCTTCTTGGTGATCGCCCTAGAGAAATTTAATGATTAAATTGGCTGGGGATAATAATCTGTTTTCCTGGAGCATATGTACTTCTTCCAGTTCCAAGAAAGTACAGTGGCCCGGATAGTATTGTATAGAAAAATCTGTCCAGGCTGCATTTGGATGAGGTCCTCGCCCATACTACTGCCTATGTTCTGGACTAGTCTTTAAATGTGAAATCATTCTGAATTTAACACACATATAATCACTGACTTGTTACCCAGGAACTTGCAACATGCCCATTGATATATGTTGAGTATCTTTGTGTATAGATGGGTGGACACAAACAAAATCTCTAGTTTGTGTGCATTGTTTGAACTAGTTAGGCCCTATAGTCTAATTATGATGGTATGTGCATCTGGTGGCTGGGACACTGGGTAGGTAGTTGGAAGATGTGGGTTCTCTTCCCATATTTATTCCTGATGGAGTATGGTCTTGAGCAAGGCTCTTCAGCTTCCTCTCTTTCTGTAAAATGGGGATAATAGTTGAATTGTCAGTTTTCAAAATCTGCACATGAAATGTTATGAGAACTAAGTATTATTTACTTAATTTATTACTTATTTATATATTTAATTAATTTGTCAGGGTAGAGATAATCAGCCCTTTTAAGTCCAACAGTATTATCCAGTATTTCCGTTATTTGTGCATAATGTGGTAATAGTAGCAACTGTGTGGTATCTTTGGAAGTAGACAGCAAATGACCATCTTTAATTGGATAATTCTTCATGCTCATCTGAATTACTTCACTAGGTTAATTTAGTGTCTTTAGGCAAATATTTGCCCAAACTACTTAATAGACAAAAGCGGTGTCCTATGTAATTGCTGTCTTGCAAGCGCTAATGTTTGGTGCTTGTCGGTGATCTTTCACCATCATTCTCTGTGGAGCAGTATCCTTTCCACAACAGCTATATATCTGGTGAGAACAGTGTTTATCTTGCAGCCTATTGAAACATGTAGTGGAAACATCTGAAAATTGTAACAGAGGTGAAACCATATAAAATTCTCAAATCTGTTTTGGCATCTTGCTGCAAAAACATCAGATGTAATAACAGGTTTTTATGCTTTCAGAGGTCTTTGACATGTTCTTATTATGTGCAATGACCTTTCAGACCTCACTTAAGTCCACTTAGAAGTCTGATGCTAGAGCTATACACTTTCTAGAGCTATACACATCTGATCCTTTTCATGGTACAATGGGGGCTAATTTTAGTCATTCATTCAGTCAGACATAATATTTTAAGAAACTTCAACTTTTCCATTTAGTTTATCAGGTTTTGTATTGCAAATATAATATATATTTGCCAAGCTATCAATAGTCTGTGGTTCTGTGCTCCTTTCTTCACTTGAATTTTAATTTCATATTGTTCATGGTGACTGCCACTACATTTCACTGACAGTGCATGATAATGTGGGGAAAAAAAGAATATTTATTACAAGTCAAGGAGTTATTTAGTAAGAAGAGCATCTACAATATTCCTTGTATCCCAAAGTCTTTTCTAGTGGGAGGAATCTAGCCTGTATTTTTAGAGTTACAGCCAGCACCAGATTTTTAAAGGTGCACATTAAAATGTATTTGTTCTGTTCAGAATCATCTTGCTTTCACTACCAGCTATTAATAAATATAGCTTTGCTACAATCTCAGTTATTTTGAAGATGTCACATTGCTTGCATCTAGCTTATATATGATTTTGCTAAAATTTTCCATACTTGCTGCCCCCAATTAATCTAGCTTATAGGTGCAACAGTGCTCACTATTGTAGAGAGTGCACAGGCTGTCTGCTGGAGCTTCATGCACGGTGATCCATACCTGCTTAAAATGCCAGTAGACCCATTGCCTTGTTTATACTTATGGCTCCCTCTGTTACTACTACTGGTGGAGCTTTAATAAGTGGTACCAATCAAAGGTGGACATAATAGGGAAGAATTATTATGTAAGCAAAGTATTTATGAGGCTTTGAATAAATAAATGATAAATCTTTAATTACCAAGTCATTCTTTTAGCGAGCATGACTGTTCTGGATTTTGCTTTGTGGATGATTATCAAAATCTTGAATTGAATGTTTCTGTAACTAGTAGAGCTGGCCAGAACAGTTTTGCCAAAGTGATATTTTTGTGAATTAAACAGTTTAATCAAAGATGGACCTTTGAGGAAATTGTTGGGAAGATTAGCAAGCGAGAGAGGCTATATAGCCTGCTTCTGTTAGCCCTGTCCTGGAATGGAAGAGACCAGGTTCGAGTCCCTGTTCTGCCCAATTCAGAGCAGTTTTTCATTCCAGAATGCTGAATCAGGCAGAGCAGGGACTTTTCTTCTTCAATTGGTTGCTCATGTCCATTCGAAGTAGGTGTGCGCGCCGCGTGCACCTCGTCTTCCGGAGCATTTTCCCTAGTGATACCCGTAGCGCCGGCGGGGCGCCCCCTGGAGTGGCGCCGCCATGGCGGGGCATAAGTACCCCTGCCGGCGCTGCCCCACCTCAGTTCCTTCTTACTGCCGTGTCAGTCGTTGGAGCGTCTCTCTCTCTCTCTATAGCTGTTAGGCTTAGATAGGTTAATCGTTCCCGTTTCTCACTTTGTAAATAGTTGTGTATTAAATAGTTAGGTTTTTTGTTTTGTTCCTTTCCCCCTCTTGGGGGTAAGGAATGCCAGGGCCGCAAGGCTTTAAAACGTGCGCTGACTGCGGGAAGTTTATGCCCAGGGGCGACCCCCACGACAGCTGCCTTAAGTGTCTGGGTGAGGCCCATTTGGCAATTGCCTGCAAAATCTGCAAGTCTTTCAAGCCTCGTACTAGAAAGGACAGAGTTTCCCGCTTGAAGCTTCTCCTCATGGAGTCGGCGCTTCAACCGGCACCGCCAGACCAGCCTGTGGTGCACAGCGCACTGGCCTCCACACGCGAGGCCATACCCCAGCACTGGGCATCGGCGTCAAGATCCCGGCACCAGTCGCACTCTCCCCCTTCTAAAAGGGTGAAGAACTCCCGGGGCAGGTCCCCCTCCAAGAAGCCGACGTCGGCTGGACACCATACCGGCAGCTCACCGGTACGCGCCTCCACTCCGGTGCACTGTCGGCACCGAGGGGGTCTAGCGAGCCCTGGCCGCCTGCCCTCTCATCGTCCGTCTACGCCGGACACCTTTGAAGCAGCGCAGGACTTAATCAGCCTTACAACCTCCCCGCCGTTGTCGGCTGACTCGGACGGGTCGAGGTCGCCCACGGGGCAAGCCCGAAGGGCACCGCTGTTGCCCTTGCATGACCAGGGTCGGCATGCTACAGTGGCGTATGCGTCCAACCACGGTGGATTCGGCTCCCGCTACTACTACGAGCCCCTTCACGACGCCGGGTCGTCATTTCTAGGGAGCTTCGAGCCATGGCAGGCCGCTGCTCCCCAAGTTGCCAGAGCCCTGCTTGGCCGTACCGGTGCCATACTCCCAAGGCTATCTGGCTTCCCAAGAGTCGACGTCCATCTCCATGCCGTCATCGGCACCGGCATTGACCCAGTGGTCTACCCCGGTACTGGGCATGGGCACCCCGGTACCATTCCAGTCGGGCACGACTCGGTCGGCATTGAGCCTGAGCACCTCGGTGCCATACCTGCTGGCCATGCAACCTACAGTGGGCCTGAGCACCCCGGTGCCGCAGCTACAGTCGGTGCAACCGGGCTTGGGCACCCCGGTGCCGCAGCTACAGTCGGCGCAACTGGCACCGGGCCTGGGCACCCCGGCGCCACTACTCCAGGAATCGCAACTGGCACCGAGCCTGAGCACCTCGGTACCACAGCTACTGGCGACGCAGCTGACACCGGGCCTAGGCACCCCAGTGCTACAATTGGCGCACACGGCACCGAGCCTGAGCACCTCGGTGCCAGAAATGGCATACACGGCATCGAGCCTGAGTACCTCGGTACCGCAAATGGTGCCGCAAGGGGCACCGGGCTTAGGTACCCCGGTGCCGCAGTTACTTACGGGGCAACCGGCACCGGGCCTGGGCACCCCGGTATCACAGTTGTCTGCGCCATCGGAGTTCGCTGCACCGGGTCTGGGTCCCCCGGCACCGCAGATGGCACGTCCTCGCCGTGCGCATGCGGGTAAACTGGAGTCGATGGCCAAGTTCGCGCCGCACTCCTTGTTGGCTCCCCCGTCGCCGGAATCCGACTACTCTTCGGACTCGGACGTGGCGTCGGTGCGATCAGGGTCTTCGGGAGCTTCTTCAACGCACAGATCCAGATCTAGGCACCGAAGGGACCACAACCAGCAGGTGTGGCCCCCACACCCGCAGTGGCCTTTTTGGACTCCCTGGGCCTATCATCAGTGGCAGGGACAACCACCACCTTCTATGGGGTCGGAGGCTTCAGGGCACCATTCCCGTCCCTCTGCGTCCCTGTCTAGGGCGCACCCCTCCCTCCTTCGAGTGCCACAACAAGACCCTGCAGCACCGCAACCACCGGTGCCAGAGACAGCCCCTCCGGAAGCTCGGGCTGCCCAACCGGCCCCACAGTTGACCGCGACGGCTCCCCTGTTGGTCCAGGAGTCGTCATCGTCGTCCTCCCCCGATGAGGCACTGGCAGACCCAGCGCCCGGGCTACAATCAATGGATGCCAGAGCACATCAGGACCTCCTGCGGCGCATGGCTTCCAACCTGGCTGTTCCGGTTGAGCCCAAAATTGAGGATACCAACCCGATGGTAGACATCCTCACTGAGGACACCCCTGCGCGGTTCGCTCTACCGCTTAACAAGATGGTTTCAAAAATTACTAATGCCCTGTGGCAAACGCCAACAACTCTGACTCCTACCCAAAAGGGGGTAGAAAGGTGTTATTTTGTCCCGCAGTTGGGTCACGAATTCCTTTACTCCCATCCCATCCCGGGATCATTGGTCGTGCAAGCCGCGGCCCAAAAAGAAAGGCTTCCCCAACCCGGTCCTTCACCGAAGGCAAGGGAACCTAAGAAGCTGGACTTGTTGGGCTGCAAGGTATACGCTATGGGTGCTCTGCAGCTCCGTATCGCCAACCAACAGGCGATGCTGAGCAGGTACGCTTTCAACACCTGGCAGGTGGTCGAAAAATTTAAAGACCGACTCCCGATGGAGGACCGCCAGGAGTTTGCAGCTCTGGCTTCCGAGGGTAAAGTCATTACACGAACTGCCCTCCAAGTGGCTTTGGACACTGTGGACTCGGCAGCCCGCACCATGGCGGCAGGTGTCGTTATGCGCTGTGGAGCGTGGCTCCACGTCTCGGGGATCCCCGCGGACTTCCAGCATACCATCCAGGACTTACCCTTTGAAGGGAAGGCCTTGTTCTCGGAGCACACAGATTCCAGGCTCCATACCCTAAAAGACACTAGGACAACCCTGAAGTCCTTAGGCATACTTACGCCAGCCACGCAGCTGCGACAACTGCCGTTTAGGCAACAGGGTAGAGCGCTGCCCCAGATTCCCCCGTGGGGACTTCTGGAGGCGCCGCTCCCGGGCCTCCGGTGGAGGTTCCGGGGCGGCCGCGCACCCTCAAGGGTCTAGGGGTCGACGTCGTCGCCCCAGGTCAGATCCCCAGCGGGCTGGCCCTCACGGCCCTTCTAATCAGGGCAAGCCTCAATTTTGACATGGCGTTAGAGAGTCTCGTACCAGTCTGCTACTCTGGTCCTCTGTTCGGGGCCCGGCTTTCCCGTTTTGCCCAGGCATGGGCCCGAATAACATCAGATGCATGGGTCCTGAACATTGTACATTCGGGCTATTCTATCCCATTCCTGGGCCCACCGCCTTCAAAACCCCCTACCCTGTCTCTAACAAGGGACACCCCTCACGAACACATCCTGCTTCAGGAAGTGGGGGCACTCCTCGAAAAAGGGGCAATAGAAAGGGTTTCCCTGCACCAGTGGGGTAAGGGGTTTTACTCCCGTTATTTTGTCGTCCCAAAACCAAAAGGGGGAGTTCGTCCTATCCTGGACCTTCGGTTCTTAAACAAGGTGGTGGTAAAACACAAGTTCAGAATGGTGACTTTAGCCTCGGTCATCCCAGTGCTACAACTGGGTGACTGGTACGCGACTCTCGATCTAAAGGACGCCTATTTCCATGTGGTTATCAAGCCAGGTCACAGGAGGTTTCTCCAGTTTATGGTGGGCCGTCGCCATTTTCAGTTTACGGTACTCCCCTTTGGGTTATGTACTGCGCCAAGGGTATTCACGAAATGTATGGCTGTGTTTGCCGCCTTTCTGCGCAATCGAGGAGTACACGTGTTCCCGTATCTCGATGATTGGTTAATCCGAGGTTGCTCGTACGAGCAGATAGAAGCTCACGTATCACTCATAAGAGCTCTCTTCTTAAGGCTGGGGCTCTTGATAATTGTCGAGACGTCATCCCTGACCCCCTCCCAGAGCACAGAGTTTGTGGGAGCCCTCCTCGATGCGAGGGTGGCAAAAGTGTTTCTACCACACAGCAGGTTCCTCTCCACAGTGGAGCTGATCTCGGAACTAATCCGGTTCCCCATCACAACTCCTCGAGTCTGTTCCAGGCTCCTGGGCCATATGGCGGCTTGCACTTATAGAGTGCGACATGCCAGGATGAGGATGAGACCTCTGCAGGCATGGTTAGCGAAGGCCTTCTGCCAGTCCAAGGGCCTATGGGACTCCATAGTATCAGTGCCCCCGGACATTCTGGACTCCCTATTCTGGTGGACCCAGGAATCCGTGGTGCGCAGTGGGGTTCCCTTCAACGCCCCTCCCCCCTCGCTGACTCTGGTCACCGATGCGTCCGACCTAGGATGGGGTGCACACCTCGGGTGCCACAGAACTCAGGGCCTCTGGTCCCCTTCTGAACGGTCCCTGCACATCAACGTCCGGGAACTGCGAGCGGTGAGGAAGGCCTGCAAAGCATTCCTGCCGAGGCTTTCCCACCACTCCATCCTGGTACATATGGACAACACTGCAGCGGTTTTCTACCTCAACAAGCAGGGTGGGGCACGTTCACTACCTCTGTGCAAGGAGGCCCTGCTTCTATGGCATCTGTGTCACGCACGACATCATGCCTCAGGCGGAGTACCTCCCCGGGTGCAAGAACCTGCTTGCAGACACACTGAGCAGATCCTTTGGAGCCCACGAGTGGTCACTCAAGGACTCTGTCTTCAGCCTGGTTTTCCGCAGGTGGGGCTATCCCCACCTAGACCCGTTTGCCTTGGCACGCAATACGAAATGCAGGAACTACTGTTCCCTGCTGAGGCTGGGGAATTTTTCTTAACGACCATGTGGCCAAAGGGCGTCCTCTATGCTTTTCCCCCATTCCCGCTTATCTCCAGGGTGTTAACCAGAGCGAGAACTTTCAGGTTCTCGATCATCCTCTTAGCCCCCAGGTGGCCCAGACAGTTCTGGTTCCCTATCCTGGTGGACATGCTGACCCAGGACCCGATAGCACTCCCTCCAGTTCGGGACCTGCTAACCCAACCTTGGGACGGAGGAATAATGGTTCACCCGGATCTCCGGTCTCTCCACCTGACGGCCTGGTTTATCCGTGGTTGAACCAACTGGAAAGGGAATGTTCCCGACAGGTACAGATGTTGCTCCTTAGCAGTAGGAAGCCCTTTACTAGACGGTCGTACGCTGCCAAGTGGTGGCGCTTCTCGTCTTGGGCATCCCGGAGAGGAGTACAGCCGTCCTCGGCCCCTATTCCAGCTATTCTCGACTATCTCTTTCAACTCCGTTCTTCTGGCCTGTCCTTTTCTTCTATTAAAGTCCATGTGGCATCTCTCTCCGCCTTCCATGTGGGTACGGCAGGAGCCTCTCTTTTTTCTAACCAGGTGGTTAAAAGGTTTCTTATGGGTTTGGAGAAACTGTACCCCTCGGTGAGGGCTCCATACCCTGAATGGAACCTCAACCTGGTTCTCCACAGGCTTATGTCCCCTCCCTTTGAACCTTTGGCTACCTGTTCACTGAGGCACCTTTCATTGAAGGTTGCTTTCATAGTAGCCATTACGTCTGCTAGAAGGGTATCAGAGTTAAGGGCGCTGACTATAGAGCCGCCCTACCTTGTTTTTTCACGTGATAATGTGAGGCTATGACCTCATCCAACCTTCCTCCCGAAGGTGGTTTCCCCTTTTCACCTATCCCAGGAGATTTATTTACCGGTGTTCTTCTCTAAACCTCATGCATCCCCTAAGGAGAGTGTTCTACACTCCCTGGATGCCAAGCGGGCGCTGGCTTTTTATATCGACCAAACCAAGCCCTTCCGTAAATCCCAACGGTTGTTTGTCACATTTGGGGGAAAGGGAAAAGGTTCACCTCTTTCTACGCAAAGGTTATCAAGATGGGTGGTGCAATGTATAGTAGAGTGTTAACAACTGGCTGGTAAAACCCCACCCAGGGTGAAGGCACATTCTACCAGGGCGCAGGCGTCCTCGGTAGCCTTTGGTGCCCAAGTACCAATCGCAGACATTTGCAGAGCAGCCACCTGGTCTTCCCTACACACATTTACAACACATTATGCGCTACCTCAACAGGCCAGGGAGGATGCAAGGGTGGGCTCTGCAGTCCTCGAATCTGTGATGTAAATATGTAAATTTATAGATCTGGTTGTCTTGTTTTGGGTTGGTGATTTGTCACCGTTTATTCAAATAAATCTGTTTATGGTTCATCTTCTTTAATGACTCTGGTGATATGACTGTTCTGACCCCTCCTCCTGGGGGTTAGCTTGGTAGTCACCTACTTCGAATGGACATGAGCAACCACTCGAAGAAGAAAAGAACGGTTACTTACCTGTAACTGTTGTTCTTCGAGATGTGTTGCTCTTGTCCATTCGATTCCCACCCTATCTCCACTTCGTCAGAATATCCGGCAAGAAGGAACTGAGGTGGGGCAGCGCCGGCAGGGGTATTTATGCCCCGCAACGGCGGTGCCACTCCAGGGGGCGCCCCGCCGGCGCTACAGGTACCGCTAGGGAAAACGCTCCGGAAGACGTGGTGCACGCGGCACGCACACCTACTTCGAATGGACATGAGCAACACATCTCGAAGAACAACACTTACAGGTAAGTAACCGTTCTTTTCCAAGGCCAATGCTGGAAGCAGCTGGCTGTAGAATGTGGCCTATACTGCGCACATGTTTGATACTTTATTTTCATGAAATTTTTCAAATGTCTTTGGTTCTGTTCTGTTGAGAAATGAAAACTAATTTTTAAACCTCAAAATTTGTCGCCGAGTGGAACCGTGATCCTCCAGAAAGGATTTCTTAGATGTTTTTCATCAGTAGTCCTTTTTCTTTGTTTTCTGTTCGTCCATTTTTATACATGTATAGGCATACTTCTGTATTATAAAAAATGTAACACATTCGCTGAGAATAAAATACAAGTTGGTGATACAGATTGAACCTCTGTGGTCCGGCATGATTGTAGTTAGCCAGATTTCCACTTATCATGGGTGTGACTTAGTTTCCCATAATCTCATAAAGTTTGTTTACAGCCACCAGTTCTGGCTCCCAGTGTTCTGTGTTGTTATTTAGCTCGAATTTACCCCTAAATGCCCAGTGAGCAGTGGAAGTGGTGGTAATGCTGCTAGACAATACTGACCTACCATGGTCTGGCATATTCTCTGTTTTGACACTGGCCAGGTGCTGGACTTGGGAGGTTCACCCTGTAGTCAATATTTGGAAAGCACGCCTTTGATGTCTACATTGCTTATAAATGTTGCAGTCCAAAGGGAGTGTTACCAGTCATTCCAAACAAGTGATGATAAACCCTTTGTGCCATGCCACACCACCATGTATTCCACATATCACAGATTCTACAGAGAAGATATTTTAGAAATGTTAACACATTTATTGTGATTATTTCTTGTGTCCTACCACTTATTAAGCCGGGCTTCCTCGGAATGAGGAGTCCCAACTTGAAAAGGCTCAGAGAGAGGAAAACTATAACTACAGGCTAAACCTCTCTGGTCTGGGACTCTTTGGTCTAACAACATCTGTGGTCGGGGGAAGGGGAACTGGGAGAGGCAGGAAGGCTGGTTGGCATCCTGCAGGGCCACTTAACCGGGAGCAGAGCCCTGCTGGCGGGTTGACAGCCTGAGTGGGGCTGCTGGCAGGAAGCCCCACCAGCTGAAGTGGGGCTGTTGGCTGGGAGTAGCACAGCCCCACCAACAGCCTGAGCATTGTTGGGTGCAATGGAACCCCACTGATTGGAGCTGGGCCAGCAGCAAAGCCCCTGCATCTGGAGTGGAGCCAGATGCCAGAGCCAGTGGAGTCCTGCTGTCAGCTGGATTGGGGCCGGTAGCCAGAAGGGACTGATGGCCCTCTGGAGCAGGGACGGTGGCAGAGGCAGCTTGGGTTAGTGGGGGCCAGCAGGTAGGCTTGGGGGCAGTGTGCTGGTTGGGCCAGCGGCCAGGAGGGAAACCCTGGGAGAGCCCAGGCCTGACCTCTCCTGGTCTGGCAAACTCCCTTGTTTGGGACTGCTTAGGTCCTGAGAGTGATGGACCAGGGAGGTCCAACTTGTAAATACATGAAATATGTGAACTTCTCTACATTCTCTAATTTGATCCCATCTACCCTGATCTTCTTTCCTCTTTCTTTATCTCCAAATACCATTGTCTTCATTTTATCGATATTCATAATCAGTCCATACCGCTTCCCTTCCTCACCTGCACCATTCTCGCTAACTTTTCTTTATCTTCCTTGATGATAACTATATTATCCGCAAACCTCAAATTGTTAATTCTCATCCCATGCACCAATATCCTTTCTACCTCTTCCTTGATCTTGTTCATTGCTCTCTCTAAGTACATGATGAAGATATTCGGTGATATCAGCTCTCCTTGTCTCATACCTTTACTCGTTCTAAACCAACTTCCCAACTTTCCGCATGTTCTCACTGCTGCCTCTGCATTATAGTTGATATCCTTCAAGAACCGTATCAGTCTACTATTCACTCCATACAACTCCAACACCGCCCAAGTCACTTTCTGATCTATACTGTCAAATGCCTTCTGAAAATCGAAGCAATTGTAAATGTACTTGTTCTTTCACCGAGCTTTCTCCGCTATCAATCATAGTGACAATATCTACTGTATGGTACTTCTATCTTTCCTGAATCCCACTTGCTCATCTGCTAGATGTTCTTCTATCTGCGATCTCAATCTCTGTCAGCATCATCAGCACCTTGCCTAGATGACTCATTAAAGCAATCATTCTGTAGTTCTTGCACTCCAACTCTCTTCCTTTCTTGTGTATTGTCACTAGCACAGATCTTGTCCATTCCTTAGATGCCTTCCCTTCTTTCCATGCTATATTACATAGTCGATGTAGTTCCTGAATCATACTTTCTCTGCCATATTGGATCATCTCTCCCATGATCTTATCATTTCCAGGGCTCTTATTGTTCTTTAGTTGTTTCACTGCTCTTTCTACTTCCTCCTTCAAAATATTGGTCTCGCTTTCGATGCTCGGCAGTGATATCTCTTCAGTTCTTCGATCAGTCTCTCTGAGATACTCGGGTTCAACTGTGCTTTGTACAGATTGGTACAATAGCTCATCCATCGCTGCACAACCTTCTCCTTGTTCATGAGCACCATATCATTCTCGTCTTTGATTGCCAACTGCTACTTCCTATTAATATTCCTTATCTTATACACCTCCCTGATCTTACATTCACCGTAATACCTCTGTATATCTTCACACTGCTCCTCTAACCATTTCACCTTATCCATTCTGGCCGCTTTCCTTACCTCATTGCATTTCACTCTATTGTTGTGCTGCCCTCTCGGAGACATCCTTTCTGATCTTCAGTACTCTCTTTTCTTGGGCCAACTTCAGTGTCTCCTACGTAATCTTCTTCTGGAACCATCTGCTCAATTGCCTCTTCTATCGCCAGAGCTATCTCTTCAATTCTCTTATCTAGGTCTTTCTCTGTGCTCGCCTTCCTGATCTTCTCTTCGAGCACTGCTCTATACGCGTTCCCTATTTCTTCCTTGCTTAGCCTCGCCACATCTCTTCATTTCTTAAACTGTCTTTTATATTTTCTCTTAAGTTTCATCTTGATGTTTGCAATCACTAGACTGTGGTCCGCTCCTGGGAAAGTTTGTCATTTGCTGTACTGATGTTACCCATCTTCTTCTTATCAAGATAATATCTATCATATTCTTGAACTTCCCATCGTTCGATTGCCATGTCCATTTCCTACAGTCCTTTTGTTGGAATCTCGTGTTTCAGATCACCATCTCATGCTCCATAGCAAACTCTAGTAGTTTCTCACCTCGTTCATTTCTTTCTCCATATCCAAACCTTCCCATGACTTCCTTCCAAGTTATCTGTTCCGACCTTCGAATTCTAGTTTCCTCTGATGATCAACACATCTCTCTTCAGTATCTCCTCCAGCATCTTTGTCAAATCTTTATAGAATAGCTCAATCTCTTCCTCACTGCTGTCCGACATGGGTGCATACACCTGAACGACCGAGATGTTGAACCGTTTTGTTTCGACTCTTGCTACCATCATTCTTGCACTCACCAGTTTGTATCCTAACAATACTACTCTAGCTCTTTTGATAAGAAGGAATCCGACTCCTGCCTCATGTTTCGCTTCGTTCCCTGACCAAATGACTTCGCAACCACACATCTCTCCCAATGCCAGTCCAAATATATCACGTCGTTATCTCTCCATCTCCTTTCAAAGCATTTCTCACTTTCCCATTGCCCACGGTGTTTGGACATTCCACATTCTGATTGATAGTATATGTGTTAGTTGTAGTTTCCTTTCGGTAGCCAACTTATTGATCCAACCCCGATCACTTGATCGGTATGGCGGAACTTGGTTATCCGGGTGATGTCTGAGCTGGCATCTTTTATCAGTTAATTGTACTGGCATCAGAATTAATTATTATTGTTGTTTTATGATCAGTGCATCGACACTCATCTGACCAACTCTCCTCCTTTATCCAGGCTTGGAACTGGCATGAAACCCTTAGAGGCTTCATGGCGGAGTTAGCGAAATTTCACCATACCAAAAATTTGATTTTCTGAGAGCAAAAGTTGACAGGGTTTAGAGTGGTTTTTACAATCTCAAGGCAGTGTCTGGCAGTGGCTACACATGTTGTTATAAGTTACACAAAATGGACTCTGATTTATGTATAAGTTGCACAATTAAAAGTTTTGGAACTTAAAAATCAGTGCAGGACCCAGGGGAAACATTAGAACATTTTAATTGTGCTGTGTTCAACCAGCAAATTTAATTATGAAAGATCATTGAGGTTAACGTTGTTGTTGTACTTCCCTCATGGGCAGTCTTCATTTTTGTTTCTTTTTTTTAAGAGAGCTTCATAAAGTGGGCCAGTCACTATAAACTTTCAGTGAACAAGGTCTCTGCCTTAATGGATTATTTCATTGCAAGAACATTACCAGGAACAAGTGAAAGATGTGCAAAATGGGATTAAAATTAAAAAACTAATCAGACCACTTAAGAACTGCCTAGAAAGGTATGGTTAGCTTTCTCCTCCCCTCCCCCTGCTTTTAATGAACAGGATGAGATGGTTACAGCTAAACTCTTCAACTATGAACACTACGATGAGGCCATATGTATTATAATGAAAATGGCCTGTTGTCTCCACAGAATTTGTAGGGAGGCAGGGGAGTTTAGTATGTTGAATCTTAAAAACAAAACACTTGGTAACTGATAAAATCTAAGCCTATCAACCTGTCAATTTTGTATGTTGTATCCCGTTCCCTCCCCTATCTTGTCTGTCATTAGATTGCATGTTCTTCATAGTAGGAAATGCCTGGGCTATTTGGTGCAGGTCTAGCATATTTTGGGCTCTGATTCTTATTTGTATCTCTTGATTCTTATTTCTATACCATGACAGCGTGAAGAGGCTTTGTTACTTCCTGTTAGCTTTGCATTGGCACATGGGAAGCATGATTCAGTTTCATTCCTACACCCATTCCACAAATTGGTGGGAGTTGTATGCTCAATCCAAGGTTGGCAAGGGCTTTGTGTCACTGGGGGTGGCATCCTAGAAGGGGCCAGAGACGGTGTGCTTTGGTATCTGAAGGAGGCCCCCACCCAGTCAACTTGAACTGTGGCTGTGATACAGACACACTCATAAGGGTGCATTAAGAGAAGAGATTGGAGACTTATTGTTACCATGGTAGATACAGGAATATAGTAACCATGGTTCTAGCAAATGTTTACTGTGATATGCCATAAGTACATTTGAAAATTTTACCCTGGACCTTTACAGTTTAGGCCATAATTAGTTGTCTATTTTGAACTTCTACCTCAGATATTTCCAACTCACTTTTACCTCAGATTATTAACCGTTTTGCAATGCCTAAGAATTCCATTTACAGGACTAAATGCTTATTAATTCTTGAAATGATAACTTAGAGGACAAAATTGTGGGTTCTGTGAACAAGCAAGCAAGACAAATGAAAAATAAGCTGTGTTTCCTGTTTGGCATTCAGTTAGTCAGACTGCTTTTCCATTATAGAGTTACTCTGGCTGGTATTTGAAGCTGGTTATTAGTGTGCCCAGCGAGCCGTGCATTCTTGGGGTAACTGTGTTTTTAAAATAATGTCTGAAAGTTTGATCTGCTTAATTCCACTAAACCAGAGTTCTTGTTTTTGGAGGCACTTTAGTAGAGCGTGTCTTTTCATTTTGTGAATACAGAGCTTCAAGATTAAGAAAGCTTTCAGAATAAACATACATTTCAGAGTTTTCTGTTCTCTTTTGGGTGCCATGGAAGTAATCAATAGGAACCAAATAAAATTCCTTGTCTCATTAGTTATATCCTGTCTAACCTAAAGGGGGGGAAAAAAAACCAAACTGAAAATTGTATGACCTCTTGGAGGTTGTTTACTTCTATATAGGGATTTCCCTTAGGGTTATCTCCTTAGAGCGTTATAGATGCCAGGATGTTCACAAATTTTCTCAACTGACAGTTAAAAGTGTGGGTTCATATGTAATTTGATTTATTTTAAAAATAGAAACATCCCCTTGAGAGGCCAATATGGTACAGTCTACAAATTGCCTCTCTTCAAATCATTTCTAGAACCTTGCTTGTTCTGAGGAGTTACCAATTTAATATTCATACACCCTCTTTGTATTAACTTCACCCATTGGTGCTTTTATACTACTCAGGCCTCGTTTCAATTTCTCTGTGTTTGTATGCTTTGTTAGCTATGAAGGCCTATATATGTACAGTATATGAACTATATTTGTATACAGGCAGTCCCCGAGTTACGCGGATCCGACTTATGTCGGATCCGCAGTTACGAACGGGGTTTGCTGCCCGTCTCCCTGGTCTGCTGGCTTCCAGCAGACCAGGGAGACGGGCAGCGGAAAGCCCAGATGCGCCACGGCTGTCCCGCTGCCAGCGTGATCACCGGCTTTGCTTCCCGTCTCCCTGGTCTGCTGGAAACCAGCAGACCAGGGAGACGGGAAGCAAAGCCTCTGAGGACGCCGGCAGCAGGACAGCCGCGGCGCGTCTGGGCTGTCCGCTGCCCACATGCTCCGCGGCTTTGCTCCACGTCTCCCCAGACCAGGGAGACGGGGAGCAAAGCCGGGGAGCACGTGGGCAGCGGACAGCCCAGACGTGCCGCGGCTGTCCCGCTGCCGGCGTGCTCCACGGCTTTGCTCCACTTTGCTCCCCGTCTCCCTGGTCTGCTGGAGACCAGCAGACCAGGGAGACGGGGAGTAAAACCGCGGAGCACGCCAGCAGCGGGACAGCTCTGGCGCATCTGGGCTTTCCGCTGCCCGCGTGCTCCGCGGCTTTGCTCTGGACGCCTCTGGTACAGCAGCTGGGGCGCTGCTGGTTGGTCCCGTAGCCCCGCTCTGGGCGCTACTGGACCAACCCGGCAGCACCCCATCTGCTCTGTCCCAGGCGTCCTGATTTAGCCACTGCTGGTCAGTTTCAGCAGCGGCTGAATCAGGACGCCTGGGGCAGAGCAGCTTGGGTGCTGCTGGGCTGGTCCAGTAGCGCCGAGGAGCGGCGCTACTGGAGCAACCCAGCAGCACCCAAACTGCTCTGCCCCAGGCGTCCCCAAGTCAGCCGCTGCTGAAACTGACCAGCGCTGACTACAGGAAGCCCGAGGCAGAGTTGCTCTGCCCCGGGCTTCCTGGAATCAGCTGCTGATCAGTTTCAGCAGCAGCTGTCTTGGGGACGCCTGGGGTTCTTAAGTTGAATCTGTATGTAAGAACTGGCGTCCAGATTCAGCCTGTTGAAACTCTGCCTCGGGCTTCCTGTAGTCAGCCGCTGGTCAGTTTCAGCAGCGGCTGAATCTGGATGCCAGTTCCGACTTACATACAGATTCAACTTAAGAACAAACCTACAGTCCCTATCTTGTACATAACCCGGGGACTGCCTGTACTTTAGAAAGGTTTTTCCCGCGGGACGACAGAGTGACCTAATGCATCACTCTGCATCTGCAGCCCCTCCCTCTGCCCTCAGCCGTGTGGCCTCTCCCTTCCCCACACTCCGTGGGAGCTGCGAGCCATACAGCCTCCCCCATGCTCCATCCTGCCCCGGCAAGGCCTGGGGTGACAGGAGCCATGAGCTGACTGGCTCCTGGGTCATGCGGCTCCCCCCCCCGTCCCCGGTGCTCCAGGGAGATGGCATGTAGC
This sequence comes from Pelodiscus sinensis, assembly GCF_052426305.1. Lineage (NCBI taxonomy): Eukaryota > Metazoa > Chordata > Testudines > Trionychidae > Pelodiscus > Pelodiscus sinensis. The sequence continues at coordinate 143,896,289 of NC_143054.1, forward strand.
TACCCTACTTTGTACCCCCTCCCTCCATGATCCCCTATTGGGTCTGTGCCACACAGTCCAGCAGTTGTCTCCTCCCCCACATGCCGCGTCCCCTGAGCGTCCCTCCCGCAGCCACTACGTGGATGGGCGGCTGCTGGAATTTAAATTGAACTGAGCGACTCCTTTGCTGTCTGGCCTGGGTGGAAGGAATGGGCATGCAGGAGCCATGGAGGCTCGTAGGGGTGTGTGCAGGAGCCACAGAACCTTGCAGGGACTCAGGTGGGGGGTGGGACATATGCAGGACATGTGCTGTGTCATCAGTGATCCGGGGGGAAGGAGGCGCACAGGAGCCACGCGGCCTTGCCCCTCATCAATAGGGAGTTGAAGCCAAGTGCCCCCGCCAGAGGGAGAAGACTGGACCAGCCACGGCCTTGGCCTCACCCAAGCCCTTGGTAGCCAGAGGGGAGAGAACAGAACCACCCGTGGCCTTGGTTCAGCGCCCCCCCCCCACCCTCTCGGCAGCTGGAGGGAGAGAGCTGGGTCAGCTGTGGCCTGGTGTGGCCCATCCCGCTCCTGGCAGCCGGAGTGGGGAGATCCAGGGCTGCTACACCTTGACTTGGCCTTCCCCGGTGGCTGGGGCTGCCTATCCCTGGAGAGGGGGGTTGGCAAGCGTAGCAACCAAGGGGCACCACCCTCTATTAAATGGTAGTTTTTATTAACAGTATCTAAAAAAATTGATCTAACTTATTTTTTTTCTCCTTTTCACTACACCCTGGCAACTCTTGCCTATCTAAACTAGCAAAAGTCTTACTGATTTCAGTCAGGCTAGAATCCTCTCAACAGATCTGTTTAGTCTACTGATTTCTCCAGCAGACTGCTGCTGCTTGGCCCAAAGTACTGGCAAACATAGGTAATCTATTGGTTTTTTCTGGTGCTGGACTCCTGGCCCAATGCAGGGTGACTTCATATGAAATTTCAGTGATCTGTATTTAAATATTCTCTGTCTAATAGGATCAGAAATCATAGAATCCCAGGGCTGGAAGAGACCTCAGGAGTCATCGAGTCCAGCCCCCTGCCCAAAGCAGGACCAACCCCAACTAAATCATCCCAGCCAAGGCTTTGTCAAGCCAAGACTTAAAAACCTCTAAGGATGCAGATTTCACCACCTCCCTGGGTAACCCATTCCAGTCTCAAGGGCTGTCAAACATCACTGCACTTTGAACCCCTTCTGGCAACAAAAATTCCTATACCATGCTGAAGAGGGCGCTGAAGTCTGAGCTCCACTGCCCGGGTGAGAGGGGGCAAAGCTTAAACACCAGTATTCTAGGCTGGCAGGGCGGGAGAGTAGGACGACAGACATAGTTGAAGCCCAAGGACTTGAGCCCCACCACCCTGGGCTGAAGCCTTAATGTTGTTTCAACTTTGGCTCTGGGTAGTGGGACTCGGGCTTCAACTCCTAGCCCCAACAAGACTAAGGCTGCCCTGGCAACCCCATTAATATGGGGTTGTGATCCACTTTGGGGTCCTAACTCACATTGAGAACTGCTGCTCTGTCTGGATCAGTGGTCTCTGACCTTTCTGAATTGAAGGGCAACACAAGATCTACCCCACCCTTTCTCCAGTGTCCTGCCTTGCTCACTCCATCTCCCCTTCCCTCCCTCCCTCTCTTTTACCAGAGGAGTGGTGTGGTGCGGTGCAGGAGGAGTTTATGGGGTGCTGACTCTGAGAGGGGATTCAGGACAGGGGTTTGAGATGCAGGAGGAGGTATGTGTTGCTGGCTCTGGGAGGAGACTTGGTGCTAGGGCTTGGTGTGCAGGAGTATGTATGGGGTATTGGCTCTGGGAGGAGGGTGGGCTTGAGGTATGGCATCCTGCCAGGTAGCACTTAACATCAGTGGCTCCTGGTCAGCAGTGCAGCAAGGCTAAGGCAGTTTCTCTGCCTGCTTCAGTCTCACATTGCTCCCAGAAGGGGTCAGTGTTGCCCTGAGGGTGGGGGACACGTGACTCTGTGTGCAGCTGCACTTTGGAGCACTGCCCCTTCAGCTTCCATTGGCCACAGTTTTCTGTTCCTGGCCAATGGGAACTGCAGGGGTGGCGCTTTCAGGCAGGAGAGCACAGAGACTCCTGTCCCCCTGCCCTCCCCTCCTCATACAGGGTCCACACTGGCCACTTCTGAGACCGGGCTTGTGGTGTGGGGCTCCAGCACCAAAGATCACGATCAATTAGTCGACTTCCCAGGTGACGCAATAAATTGGTGACCATTGACTTAGATGGTCTAAATCCAAATTAATCACACTCAAGTTTAGATTTGATATGAACATCTTTTGGGACTATGCTCATTCTTCTCTAAGGTCAGAAATCAAACTTTTTTCCTGGGCGGAGAGGGATGCTCAAGGATCCAAAAATTCAGATTGCAGCCTTAATATTTCAATACCAGTTCTTCCTGGAATACTTGTATAGAACTGATGAACATGGCTTCACAATTTTGTATTTCTTTTTCACATTTTCAGTGTTGGTTATCTGATACTTTAAATTAGGCTGGAACTGAAAAGGATTTGTTTCCCTGATCCTCCTCCACTTTGGGATTTGTCTGTGTGAAAGAGAGAATAAGGAAATTGTGTATTGTAAATATGGCATGGAAATGCGCTCAATTTCCTCACACTGGCGCCAGTTTGAATTTACAATGAAAAGCAATTTGGTACTAATGTTTGTTTGTTTATTCCCGAATTCATGCCAATATAAGGAAATGTTTAAACATTCTAAGGCCGTACTTCTTATGAGATGGGGATGCTCACCATGCTTTTGCCACCTCCTACCGAAGAGTATCTTGTAGACTTCTCCTGTCTCATTTGTGATCATGCATCCTGCTATACCAACCACAGCACTTGCCAATGTGGAAAAGTATTCAACTATGTATTTTTATTGATTTGAATATGATGTGTTAAGAATAAGACAATGCTCCTGTTAGAAACTTGACTGCATACTATATCCTGTGTTTTGTGAGACAATGAATAATGCAAAGGGGTATTAAAACTATACTATATATTCAGTTAAACTGAACAGCAGTAACAGTGTAGGCGTATGTGCTTCTGTGCATAAGTGCTTGCAGGATTGAGCCCTCTGTGGTTCAAGGCTAGCTTTTGCCTTTTAGTTTCTGAGGAATATGAAAGAAGAAAGGAAAATGTTGGCTGCTAGAATTATAGACCTTTTAAACGCCTTGAACCTAGCAGCACAGAATTAATTACTCCAATCTGTAGAAATAACACTTCCCAGTATACTGTTTTTAAATAGGCTTGATTTTTATAAGTTGTATATAACATTGTAGCCTTACTTTCTCTGTAAAGGCTTTCAAAAAGTGTCTGAATTTTGGCCCAGTATAAAAACATTCTTAAGTTTTGGTTAATTCATAATGCAAATTAATAAAAGGCTTTTGCTCCAACTTGGTCTAAGAACCAGTCTTTTTACTGCAAAGGTTGATTATTTTTTTAAATTGAAAACTTGAAATGGAGTTTATAATGTTTTTCAGCATTAATTATAGTAATCACAATTGGCCAATGCTATTCTTATTGCATGCAAAATTTCCATTTTTAATATTATGAGGATTTGTTCAGTTATGCTAAATATAAAATGCATTGCTGAATGTGACCCCCCCACCCAAGTTTTTTAAATGTTAGCAGAGTATGTGATTTATTACATAATTTTTATAATAAATTTAACATTTCTTCTGTCGTAGCATGCTGAGGTGTTGGGACTGGTGCCCCGTTATATTGACTACTACACAAAGATATTCCCTACTCTGAAGACATTGGTCTAAGAAAAATGATAAGCAAAGGATTGGGTTTGGGGGTGGGATACAGTCAAATATGTAAAATGCTTATCTATTTTTTTAAATAACCGTATAAGATGTTTGCTCTCCTTACTGCCTGTCAGCCTAGCTTTCTTGAGCTGATTTATTTTAGGTCACAGATGGGGTTTAAGCCAGTATTGAAGGAAGGGAGTAGGGTTGCCAGATGGTTTAACCAAAAATACCGAACACCTGCCCTCCCCCCAAAAAAAACCCACCAGGGAAAAAATTCTGTTGAGGGGGAAAAAAAGGGGGAAGGGGAGACCAAAGTTGAGCAAAAAAAATTTAAAAATTAAAAAAAAAAAACCCAGCATGTCCCCTTTAGGAAATGCTTTTGAGGCTTTTTGGCACCAACAGGCTGCTGGCGGCTGTCCGCCATATTGTCTTTCTGCTTGGGGCCAGACAGCTCCCCTGCAGAACCAGGTAAACACCTGATATTTTTGCCTCCTGGCTGGGAAAAAATACCGGACATTTTGGGTGTCTGGTATTTTCTGCATTTTTTACCAAACAGGAGGCGAAAAATACCAGACACCTGGCAACCCTAGAATGGAGAGAGTAGTGGTTTGCAGGTTAGTTTAGGAAAGCATGTTCCATGGGTAAGGTAATGTCTCAGTTACGCAAAACTAGTAGCTTGAACTCCTCTAATTTCCATGATATTTAAGAATTAATGTAATAGGAATTTTGTTGGTCTAAAAGGTGAGTGACTATATCAGCGGTTCCCAACCTTTTTCAGATGGGGACCCATTTTGACAATTCAGGAAGACCGGGTGACCTAGGGCAATTTAAAAAAAGAAGTGTGAATGGCTCCTTAAAAGACACCTGGAGAGACATCTGGCAACCCTTTTGAAATGTAATAGCGACCCATATTTGGGTGACTCATAGGTTGGGAAACCCTGGACTATCCGAAGCTTAAAATAGTGATAGAAATGCCGAAGCTTAAAATGCCTTGATATTTTTTTAAGCAACTAATAAAACTAACTTGTCCTTTGTCTCTTGATCAAATACACAGCAACAACATAGCTATAAGTATGCAATAAAATAATTTAATTTAACTTCACCACCACAGACCCAAAATCCTGACCCATGGGCTATGGTAGACTTCCGTCTTATGGTTTAAGTACATTACTCGAAGCACACTGTTTCAAAATTCACTCACTTTCACTTGTGCAGTTCCCACCCTCCCCCCTTTTTATTGACAGTCTATTTAGAGTATGGGTTGTCGTCTTTGTATGAGACCCCAATTTTTAGGATGCTACCTCAAAACAAATAGATAAGAAGCTAAAACTATATTGTGTTAATAATTTATAGTACATGTGGTAAGGGATTTTTTTTTTTAAATTCGATAACCTCCTTTTAAGCCTTGTCTTTAATTCAGGGGTTAGAATATTTTTCACTGTAAATAGCTACAGTGTTTTAAAGTCAGAGCACTCATTTGCTTTTCTGCCAGTAATTGTGCAATCTAGACGTGATAGTGACTGAAATGTAAAGTTGGAATGTGGTAATAAGTTAAAGGGAAGCATCATTTATAGTGCAACCACGTTCAAGAGTATCTGAAGAAAATGCAGCATGGTGGTACTCTTATTAACATGAAAATTTCCTTTTAACTCAAACAAGTCTTTGACATACTCTGTCCATAGAAGTTATAGACCCATACAATAACATTTGCTTTGCAAAACAGAGGCAACTACTAACTTGTGCACTGAAGCAACAAGGCTAAGTAAAAAGACTTGTGAAATTAAAGACTCCTTGAAAGTAAATGCAAGAGATGCTTCTTCCCATTTTCCCCCTTATTCCCATTACGAAGTCTCGCATTGTTCAGATTGCTGTGGATCTCTTTACTAAATGAGTTTTGTAGCTCTAAGTTAATTTTCTGCCACTATCGTTTCAGGCTGATGACTGTGGGTGTTTGTGCATCTATTAAGTACGCTGCCAGGACTTGTCCACCACTTTCTACCTCTCCCATTAAACAGCTGTCAGCAGGTTTACAGAGCTGCTCGCTTGCTCTGCATTAATTGCTGCTAGCCACTGGATGCAATGAAAAGCATCCATAAAAGAGGTGCAGAGTGTGTGTATAGAGGTTGCTAAAAGTAAATAGAAATGCCAGGAGCAGTTAGGTCAGATTTCATAGTATTCATATCAGTGTAGATAGCAGAACAGAGGTGTCATTTCTTTTTAAATTCTTCCCTTACTCAACTTACCTTTCTGTTTCTCTTCCTATTCCTGCCTGTCCTCCCCTTAAAAAAAAGAAAAAAAGGAAAAAAAAAAAAAGAGAGAAAAGAAATGGTGTAGATCTAAAGAAGGGCATATTGGTGGCATCTTGAATAAGGCACTCTCATTAAAGTTGTATATAGCATCCTGCTGAGTTTTACTATTGGTTCTGAAATGAAAATCTCTTAGAATTAGATCAAACATTATCCTAGCTGAGATAAATAATGTGAAGAAGGTTAATGAGTTGTCCATGAAAGTCAGCATATAAAAAGTTTACTACAAGGTTGGGGATTTTCAAAGGAGATAGCGTGGTGATTGGATGTGGGTTTGACAAGCTGCACCTAGCCTGCATGCCTTTGAATTAAATAGAAACAGCGTGTAATGTATTTTTGCAGAACTGGAGATTTTAGGCTAAAGAGGTTTGTCTAATAAAAGATGCCTTTCTGCACTCTCAAGTATGTTCCTTAGATGTATAAAAAAAATTTAAAATGCTGAATTCAGAAATCTACTTATTCTTAGATGGTGATAAATGAGATTATGACCCACCATGCTAGGTGCTATATAAATATGTATTGAATCTGTCATTGTCTAAGGAGCTTAGTCTAAAGAAACAAGATGGATATGGTGAAAGGAGAAACAGAGGTAAACTGATTTGCTCAAGGTCATATAGCTGGTCAGTTTCAGAGCTGGAAACAGAATGCAGGTTTCTTGGGACCTAGTCTGGGGCCCTATCCTCTGTACTACACTGCCTCCCAAGAATTTCTAGTTGAAGAATTTTTCCTTTTTTTTTTCTTTTCCCAAACCCTTCACATTTTTGCAGAGCTCTGAGTTGCTCACCCAATAAATTGCTGTCCTCAAAACCCACTCACATTATCTATCCATCATCATAGCCAAAGATCTCAGGCTGCTTTGGAGGTTATCAGTGCTGCATTTTAAATTGCTGGGGGAACTGGTGTTGAATGTTAGGACCCTTTGTTTTCAGATTTTATTTATTTTTATTGTATGGCAATTTATCAGTGTTTATTAACACAACAAAAAGAGCTGAAAATCAGTTCAACCTCCCATCTTTCTGGGTAAATATTGGGCTTTATTTTGGTGGATACAAGGATGGTGGGGGGGGGAGCAGAGTGTTCAATAGATTAATACTTTAATAGAATTACGTATGGTTTGTTGCAGCACTTAAATAAAATTCAGAGCACAATACCATTTCAGAGTTTTAAGAAAACAATAGCTCTCTAATCCTCAAACAAAACTTTTGAATGCTTCATTGTGTTCTGAAATGTATTCTGATATAGGTTTTTGTTACCTTCCCATTTTAGTATGTCAGATCTTTAAACCATTATCTGCTAACAGTCTTATATGTGCAACAGTGGGCATGAGATTCATCAGTAAGTTCAGATGTGCACGCACTTCAGAGTTGGCATGTGTGACTGTTGTCTATCCTCTAGACTACTACACAGCTTTACTTCAACAGAAAGCTTTGTACATACACACAGAATAATGTATTTATCATAATAGAGGAATCTCATGTGATGTATTGTATGTTCCTACAAAAACCTGTTACTTTTTTATGTATTTGAATGATACAAAAGTAGGGTGAAAATAGGGTAAAAATTAATTAATACTTTTTGTGAAGTATTATAATGATTATTATAAAGACACTTTTTGTAAAACCCAGGGATGATTTTTTTTTTTTTTGGTAAAAATCGGTTTAAACTGAAAACAAAGAGTCCTTAATGATGGAGCAGTTCTTTTCCAAACACCTTTTTTCCTTAGGGGTTAATGTTGCTGCTTCTAGTGTTCATTGAACAGTCATGAAAGAATTAGTTCTTCTTCCAGTGCTTGCTCATGTCCATTCAAATGAGATGTGCCTCACACCAAGTGCACAGATTCCACACCTTTTTCCCCAGCAGTATGCATCGGGCCAACAGGAAGCCCCTTGGAATGGCGCCGCTATTTTGGTACATATATACCCCTGCTGGCCCTCCCCACCCTCAGTTCCTTCTTACCGCCCGTGACGGTACTGGAGCATCTTTGTGCTTTCTCAACTAACCCAGCATGTATATAGTTAGTTTTGCAGATGAAACATCATAGAATCCTAGGACTGGAAGAGACCTCAGGAGGTCATCGAGTCCAGCCCCCTGCCCAAAGCAGGACCAACCCCAACTAAATCATCCCAGCCAGGGCTTTCTCAAGCTGGGACTTAAAAAAACCTCTAGGGATGGAGATTCTACCACCTCCCTAGGTAACCCATGCCAGTGCTTCACCACCTTTTTAGTGAAATAGATTTTTTCCTAATATCCAACCTAGACTTCCCCCAATCGATAGTTTCACTTGTTCTTGTAGTGTAAATAGTTAAGTAGGTAGATAGTGTTGGTGGGTCTTTCCACCTCTGTCTCCCCTCCTGGGGAAGGGATGCCAGGTCCACACAGCTTTAAACCATGCATGACTTGTTCAAAGCCAATGCCAAGTGGGGAACCCCATGACTCTTGTCTGAAGTGTCTGGGGGAGGGTCACCTCGCAGATTCCTGCAAAATCTGCAGAAGCTTCAAGCCCTGCACTAAACAGGAACATGATTCCTGCTTAAAATTGTTCCTCATGGTATGGGGCTGCAGCTGGCACCAGAATTGGCACCAGTGGTGTGCAGAGCACCAGTGTCAGTGCACAAGACCTCAATGGCATCGAGGAATTCTGTGGCTCAACAGAAAAGCTTGGCACTGATCGTAATCTCCAGTGCCCAAGAAGAGGAGGCAGCATAGGAGGAGGTCCCCTTCGAAGCAGGGGCACAGAGGGTGGCACCAGGACGAGCGTCCGTTAGAAGATCTGTCCCCTTGGTGTATTGAGGCCGCCGGTCTGTCTAGACACTGGTTAACTCGGCATGTCCAAGGAGTCCCCGTTGACTCTTCTTCAAGACCAAGATTCAGCTTTGCCCCTACCTTACCTTTCTCCCTAACATAGTCTTCACTTTTCACATGTCACAAGATATTTACCTTCCGGTATTTTTTTTTCCAAAACCCCACTCTACACCTAGGGAGTGTTCTTTGCACTCTGGATGGACAGGACAAGAAGGTTCTGGAAATCACCACAGCTTTTTATTTCAATAGTGGAGAGGATGAAGGGCCTGCCAGTATCAGCCCAGTGCTTATTATGGATCACTTTTTGTATTATGGAGTGGTATGACCTCACTGGTAAGGCAGCACCCTGCATCATGGCTCATTCCGCTGGGGCGCACCCCTTGTTGTCCTTACTGGCATAGGTTCTCACACTGGACACTTTCAGGACAGCTGAAAGTGTGGTCTTCGGTGCACACTTTCGCAATACATTACGTCATTGCTCGGCAGGCAAGGGGTGCTGCTGCTCTTGGTACGACAGAGCTGCAATCGATCTCTGAGTAAAGGAACTAATAATGTCTGATCCCACTCCCTGTGTTTCAGCTAGGGTGTAACCTCATTTGAATGGAGTGCTTGCTCACGTCGAAGAAGAAAAAACAGTTACTTAACTTGTACCTGTTCTTTGAGATGCGTTGCTCATGTCCATTCGAAATCCTGCCCACCTCCCCTTCGTCAGAGTGTTCCGGCAAGAAGGAATTGAGGTCCGGGAGGGCCAGCAGGGTTACATATGTACCAATATAGTGTCACCATTCCAGGGGGCTCCCTGTTGGCCCAGTGTGTACCACGCGGCGCGCACACGCCTCATTCAAATGGACATGAGCAACACATCTGGAAGAACAACATTTACGAGGTAAGTAACTGGTTTTTTTTTTAAGTCTAAGATCCATGTCAGCTACTCCTATACAAGTTAAGAAGTTTCTGCATTTTATAGAGATGCTATGTACAAATACACCTATTTAAACGTGAGCATAACAAATCTGCTTTGTCCTGAGCTTTTTGTAAGAAATGAAGGTAAGAAAAAGAATCTGAAATGGCTACTTTTTGAATCCCTTTTAGGGGCCAGGTTTCTCTTGCTTTGTATACAGGAGGGCTTCATTCTTACTTTAAAAAAAAAAAAAAAAAAAAAAAGGCTGAATTGTATTCAAACCAGCTGTGGAGGGAGGAAACAGCTAGATACAAGGCTTAGCAAGTAAAACTGAGGTTTATTGTTCTCAGTTCACTGTTTGAATATTGCCAGACTGTTTTGAATCTAGCAATTTGTAACATTGTAAAAGACATTAATATTCTTTTAAGCTTTGTCATTTATTATTTGGCCTAAATGATTATTCATTGATTTTTTCCTCTTCAAATAAAATGACTTAGATTGTTAATAGTCACTTGATAAGAGATCACTGTGGAACTTGATTAAATCTGAGAGACTTTGCTCAGTAGGGGCAACTAGTGAAGAGAGTTCACATAACCCCTCCATGTAAACTCCCTATGTGAATGGTTTGTTCCTACCCCACCCTAGGGGCCCCCACACACATACTTCACATCCCCTCCACATGATGAGGGAGGGGATGCTCGTTGTCCTCGCCAACCCCGCTGCCTGCCCAGTTCAGCACAGGCAGCGTCCCAGGCAAACAGTGTGGTCAGAACTGGAAGGGGAATGGCCCTAGCTCCACTTCCTCCCTTCAGGCTCGGCCACTGGCATCTTGCCCCCATTGATGTTTTAGGGAGAGGCTTGTGGCCACGGATGCCCCATCCACGCAGCACTCGTATCACTTACGCTTCTTCATTGTGCAAACACAAGTAGCATTCATTACATCAGGGCTACTCAACTTTGGAAGCCCCGGGGGCCACAATGATACAGCACATGCTGAGGGCTGCAATTTAAATGTGGTTGCATATCACAGAATCATAGAACTGGAAGAGACCTCAGGAGGTCATCAAGTCCAGCCCCCAGCCCAAGGCAGGACCAGTCCCAACTAAATTAACCCAGTCAGGGCTTTGTCAAGGGATGTAGATTCCACCACCTTCCTAGGTAACCCATTCCAGTTCTTCACCACCCTCCTAGTGAAATAGTTTTTCCTAGACCTCTCCCACTGTAACTTGAGACCATTGCTTCTTGTTCTGCCATCCGTCACTACTGTGAACAGCCTTTCTCCATCCTCTTTGGAACCTCCCTTCAGGAAGTTGAAGGCTGCTATAAAGAACCGAATAAAGGGGAATAATCACTTCCCTGTATCTGCTGGCAATGTTCCTCCTAATGCAACCTAATATGCCTTTAGCCTTCTTAGCTACAAGGGCACACTGTTGACTCATATCCAGCTTCTCATCTACTGTAATTCCCAGGTCCTTTTCTGAAGAACTGCTAGTTAGCTATTTGGTCCCCAGCCTATAACAATGCTTGGGATTCTTCAGTCCCAAGTGCAGGACTCTACACTTGTCCTTGTTGAACCTCATCAGATTTCTTTTGGCCCAATCCTCTAATCTGTCCAGGTCACTCTGGACCTTCTCCCTGCCCTCCAGTGTATCTCTCTCTTCCCCCTAACTTAGTGTCATCTGCGAACTTGCTGAGGGTGCAATCCATCCCCTCATCCAGGTCATTAATGAAGATATGAAGAAAACCAGTCTTAGAACAGATCCTTGGGGCACTCCACTAGAAACCGACTGCCAACCTGACATCGAATCGTTGATCACTACCCATTGGGCCCGACAGTCTAGCCGGCTTTCTATCCATCTTACCATCCATTTATCCAATCCACATTCCCTTAACTTGCTGGCAAGAATATTGTGGGAGACCGTATCAAAAGCCTTGCTAAAGTCAAGGTATATAACATCCACTGACTTCCCCATGTCCACCGAGCCATTTTACCTCATCATAGAAGCTAATCAGATTGGTCAGGCACAACTTTCCCTTTGTGAATCCATGCTGACTATTCCTAATCACTTTCCTCTCATCCAAGTGCCTCAGAATGGATTCCTTAAGGATCCCTTCCATGATTTTTCCAGGAACCGAGGTAAGACTGACTGTCCTATAGTTCCCTGGATCATCCTTCTTCCCTTTTTTTGAAGATGGGCACTACATTTGCCTTTTTCCAATCATCCGGGATTTCTTCCGATCTCTACGACTTTTCAAAGATAATAGCCAAAGGCTCCTCAATGACATTTGCCAACTCCCTCAGTACCCTCGGGTGCACCAAGTCCGGACCCATGGATTTATGTACGTTTAGCTTTTCTAAATAGTTCCTAACCTGTTCTTTACCCACCACGAGCTGTCCATCTTTCCATGTTTCCAATCCATATTCCCTTAATTTGCTGGCAAGAATATTGTGGACTTCATATCAAAAGCTTTGCTAAACCATATCAAAAGCTTTGCTAAAGTCAAGGTATATCACATCCACTGACTTTCCTATATCCAAAGAGCCAGTTACCTCATCACAGAAGCTAATCAGATTGGTCAGGCACGACTTTCCCTTCATGAATCCATGCTGACTATTCCTGATCACTTTCCCCTCTTCTAAGTGCTTCAAAATGGATTCCTTGAGGATCTCCTCCATGATTTTTCCAGGGACTGAGACAAGGCTTACTGGTCTGTAGTTTCCTGGATTGTCCTCCTTTCCTTTTTTAAAGATGGGCAGTACATTTGCCTTTTTCCAGTCATCCGGGATCTCTCCTGATCTCCACGAGTTTTCAAAGATAATGGCCAAAGGCTCCCCAGTGACATTTGCCCACTCTCTCAGTACCCTCGGATGCATTAAATCTGGCCCCAGGGATTTGTGTATGGTTAGTTTTTCTAAATAGTTCCTAATTTGTTCTTTCCCCACCAAGGGCTGTCCACCTCCTTCCCATACTGTGTTGCCTAGTGCATTTGTCTCGGAGCTGACCTTGTCCGTAAAGACAGAGGCAAAGAAAGCATTGAGTAGTTCAGCTTTTCCCACATCATCTGTCACTAGGTTACCTCCATAATCCAGTAAGGATCCCACGCCCTCTGTGATAACCCTCTTATTGCTCACATACCTGTAGAAACCTTTCTTGTTATCCTTCACATCCCTTGCTAGCTGCAATTCCAATTGAGCTTTCGCCTTCCTGATAACTCCCCTGCATTCTCGAGAAATATATTTATACTCCTCCCTAGTCATCTGTCCAAGTTTCCACTTCTTATAAGCTTCCTTTCTGTGTTTAAGCACACCAAGGATGTCCCCGGTAAGCCAGTCTGGTCGCCTACCATATTTGTTTTTCTTGCTGCACATCGGGATGGTTTCTTACTGTGCCTTTAATAAGGCTTCTTTAAAATACTGTCAGCTCTCCTGGACTCCTTTCCCCTTTATGTAAGCATCCCAGGGAATCCTGACCATCAGTTCTCTGAGGGAGTCAGTCTGCTTTTCTGAAGTCCAGAATGTGTATTTTGCTACTCCCCTTTGTTCCTTTGTTCAGGATCCTGAAATCGACCATCTCATGATCATTGCTTCCCAAGTTGTCACCCACCTCTGCTTCCCCTACTAATTCCTTCCTGTTTGTGAGCAGCAGGTTAAGCTGCGCATGGTTCCTGGTCTGTTCCTTCTGCACTTGTACCAGGAAGTTATCCCCAGCATTCTCCAAAAACTTCCTGGATTGTCTGTGTACTGCTGTATTGGTCTCCCAACAGATGTCAGGGTGATTAAAGTCACCCATGAGAACCAGGTCCTGCGATCTGGAAGCGTCTCTGTTGTCCGAAGAAAACCTCATCTACCTCCTCCACCTGATCCGGTGGTCTATAGCAGACACCAACCACAACATCACCCCACATGCAGATATATGCATATATCTTCTGTCACACTGATGGGCATGAATACAAAGATTAAGCCATGCCGCTGGACCCAAACATGGCCAGTAAGAGCCAGTCAGCACCTCTCAGGCTCTGCCCACAAGGCTAATCAGCCTGCATTTCCCACAATGCCCCGGTGCTCACAGCTCCTCCTCCCTGGGGGCTAGAAACATCGACACCCTGTACCCGTCTGTCTGCTTATGTCTTTCAGTGCTCATTCCCCCAGGAGATGCTTCGCCGTTGTGGAACGTGTTCCTTGTGGAGGCCATGTTCAAAGAATCCCACCCACAGGCTGCATGGTGAGCCCCATGTAAACTCAAACCGCCCCATGGGCCGCCTATGACCTGCATTTTGAGTAGCCCTGCTTTACATGAAGGCCTGGAATACACTGTGGGTCACTTTGTGCCTTTGGCCTAGGGAGGCATAGCTCCATTAACTGAGTATGTATGACTTTGAGAATAGAATTAGACCGAAACATCTTGTAAATGTGAGGTGAAATTGTTACTTCAATCAAATGGAAAGAGCTTCTGTGATTTTGTAAAAACTCTAGCAAATATTCCAACATAACTTGAGCTTCCTTTGCTCACCAGGAAAATATGTTCTTTGAATGGCTTACCAAATGTACACATTAACTGCTAGTCGTCTAAAGAATAATTTTATGAGCTACTAATAGAATATGAAATATTTTATGAGCTACTAATGGTCTTGTGGCACCAAAATATATAGAATCATGAGCCTTTGTGGGCAAAACTCACTTCATCAGATGAATTTGGTTTTGTCCAAGAAAACTCATGGTTCTCTATGTTTTGGTTGATTTCTTAGGTGCCCCCTGACTACTCATTATTTTAAAAGTTACAGACTTAGAGGGTTACTGCTCTAAAAGGTATTTTATGTTTAGATTTATGTATTTTGAACATTCTTGAGACTTTTTTTAGCAGTTGTTGCTTCCTTATCTCTTGTGAGTCTGAAGTGAAAGGTCAACAATTATCTGCATTGTTGTGCTGCAAAATCTATTAATTCATTGAGTTCATTTTAAATTCCTTTGAAAAAGGTAATTTAACATATTGCCTTCTAAGCATGACTTTTAAAACAAATCCAGTATCTAATACTTTCTGGTGGGAGTTGCTGTCCTAAGGAAAGATGAATTTTGTCTTTTGGACACCCTGTAATTTTTCATAATTATTCTTGATGTTCTCACCCAATAAACTAGACTGGCAATTTGTTTTTATCCTTTGAGGAAGCTCAAAGTTTAATGGGTGAAACATCTGACATAATGAAGAAAAATGGCTTGCTGTACACACCAATGTAAGAAATGCATCTTTATGAACTTTACGTGTTCAGACTTTGAGATAGCCAAAAGATCCAATTTAGTTTCTAAATTTCATCAGTTCTACACATTTAAAAATACCAGTGCATTTCACTGCCATAGGAACCAAAAAATGACTTCTAGCTTTTTTTTCCCCCTTACCAATAGTCTTCCCCAAATTTAATCTAATTCTGTTCTTCACAAACTTTCTTGTAGTTTGGATTGCAACTTAAAGAGCTGTGTTTTGGGTATCTGCATATCCTCTCCAGAGGAATAGGCAAATTATCAATCACCATTAATTGCAGTAATATTCTTAAGGAAGAAGGGAAACATAATCCACACCTCTTGGCTATGTCTACACTGGCATGATTTTCCGGAAATGCTTTTAACGGAAAAGTTTTCAGTTAAAAGCATTTTCGGAAAAGCGCGTCTAGATTGGCAGGACGCTTTTCTGCAAAAAGCACTTTTTGCGGAAAAGCGTCCGTGGCCAATCTAGACGCGCTTTTCCGCAAAAAAGCCCCGATCGCCATTTTCGCGATCGGGGCTTTTTTGCGGAAAACAGTACTGTGCTGTCTACACTGGCCTTTTTGCACAAAAGTCTTTCGGAAAAAGACTTTTGCCCGAATGGGAGCAGCATAGTTTTTCCAGAAAAGCACTGATGATTTTACATTAGATCGTCAGTGCTTTTCCGGAAATTCAAGCGGCCAGTGAAGACAGCTGGCAAGTTTTTCCGGAAAAGCAGATGATTTTCTGGAAAAACTTGCCAGTCTAGACACAGCCCTTCAGTATATTGTTCCGCTCATGAAATCTCTAAAAGCTAAAATGCAAACTGTGTATAATTAAATTAACCTCCAATCACAAACAGAGAACTTAATGTGTTTAAATTTTCAAAAATGAGAAGGTCCGTTTTCAAAATGACTTGGTCTGTTTGCCTAAGTCAATGGGACATAGGTTCCTGAATTTCTTAGGCACCCTTGAAGGTTTTTTTTCCTTGTATGTAATGCTGGTTGGCACTTTTAACAGTTTAAATCGGAATATACTTATTAAGGCTGTTTAAGAATCTAAATCAATGAAAGAATAAGCTCAAGAAGTAGTATTAGCAATATAGCACGAAGGGATGGCCCACTGGTTAGGGTGCTAATCTAGGATTTGGGAGATCCAGTTTCAATTCCCTACCTCCCCATTTGTAAAATGGGGATAGGAGCACTGTCCTGCCTCACAAGGGTTTTGTAAGAATGTGTGGCATTCCGATACTAAGGGGATGGAGGCTATACCTATCTAGCAATGGGGATCTACTGTGTTGAATGCTGTCCTAGTGAGCTTCTAGTCACATGCACGCTAATGGAGGATTCACCTCCTCTTTTTTTTTTATTTGCCAGAACCAGCATTCAGGCATCTGTTGCCCTTGCTTTCTAAAATGTTATATACAGCATTTGTAATTTGACTGCATATCTTTTATTTGTTGGAGATCTGAAATGCTTTGTTTTGCAATTAATACGTCGATGCAATTCACAAGAAGAGTGGCTGATGGCAGAGTTAAGCATATTTTGAGATATTGTGTTTATTCTTGCAGAAGCCTCTAACTAAAGCCTTATGAATGGCTGAGGAGTTGATTTTTTTTTTTTGTTTCCTGTATGATTGGAACGTGATGTAGTGGGTATATCTCTTTTTCAGGCACTCATTGTTCCTGTTGTGTGAACCTTAACTCAGTAATTAATCTTTCAGATTTTCAGACAATGAAATAACTTAGTGGTCCCCTAAAAATCAGCGGTTCCCAAAATTTTAATGTTGCATGTTCCCCACACATTATGTATTCTGTGCACTGCTGTGGCCAGGCTGGGCCCAATACCAGCCAGGTCTGCTCTGGGGGAGCTGAAGCAACACCTGCCTGTGGTGGGCCCCACCAGGCTGGGGCAGCCCCCTTTTTGCTGCAGGCGGGGGGCTGCTCCAGTCTCTGCTGGTTAACTGTAACTGATAAGCATCACCTGGTAAACTGTAACTGGTAAGTATCACGAAGGTGTTAACCATTGGTCAACCATTCACATTCCTCAGTAGAAGTCCCAGATTTCATTAGCTCCAAAGAGTTCATCAATATAAATCTTATGTCCCTGTATTTCCCCCTTCTCCAATGTCCGTCTTTCATGTCTCATCTTTGGGTTTTACCAAATTAGAACTCAACAGGTGCTTTGGATAGCTATTTAATGCCTATGTCATTTGCCTATGTTCTGATTTTATTAGTCATTAAAGTTTATCTTTCATAAAACTCTGTCCCCAAAAGTATGTATTCAGTGACAAAGCATGCATATATGGAGATTTTCATCAGACAACAAAAGAATGTGCAAGCATGTTTTTTGAGTCTGCTTTGGGTGGTTGTTAAAAGAAGAGATTTTAACCTCAGCTAAATGCTACTTAGTATCTTGAAAGATCTTCTTTGCAAAGTTCTGTGTCAAACAGTTCTTTGTTCTTCTAAGACCCACTCTTTTTATATACAGAAATATTTTAATAAATATATATATTGTTTGGTTTACTTAGAATTAAACCTATCAAATATTAATAAATGTACCAAAGATTGAAAACCCCTGGTGGTATCTATGTAAGTTGCCTGACATTGAGTAACGGGAGAATCACAGAGAATCAAAGTAAAATTTTGAGGAAAAACTGTTCTTCATGGCTGGCTGCCTTGGTAAGTATAAAATATTAATATTTCTACAAAAGGCTGCTGCTCTCAGCGGAGGCTATGTAACCTATCTGGATATCTGATGGGGAAAGGTTCTGAATCAGCAAAAGTAAGATCTTACCAAGGCAGCAAAAGTGATTCAATGAAGCAGAGCTCTCTGAAGCCAAATGCAATGATTGCCTCTCATTTGTGCTTTTCCCCAATCCCTGTTTAGTGTTCTAGATGCTCATTCCTACTTATGAGAAGATTTATGTGCAGTCTTATTTGAGAAGATTTAAGTCCAGAATGTGAAAGAAATTCCAGTAAAATCATGTTCTTGGAAATACCAGGAGTAGAATTCTTGGCTGCCTTCTTTACAGACAACTGAAAAGAATAGGTATTGTCCAAAATGTCCCATATTTGACAGTATCATCAAGGATTTGACTGGGCCAAGAGGTCAAGGGATAAGTAAGCCCAAAATATGTGGTGTTGAAAGGAGTTCTGAGGAGTAGCCATTATTATACTGTTTCTCATCTAGGTATCCAAGTCAAACATGAATCTTCTTATCACCATGTAAACATCTAGAGTTTCCCTCTTGGCAAGCATGGGAACACAAGACGTATTGGGATCAGGCTGGTCTAAACTAATGATTACTTGAAAGGAATGAAGAGGGTGAAAACAAATGTCTGCTCACAGTATCCAGAATGATACTAGAGTAACTGGTACCCTAAAACCAAAAGACACTTTTTTGCAAAATGAGATAGGAGTGGGAGATCAGGTAAAACTAGGGTTGCCAGGTGTCCAGTTTACGGTCAAAAGGAGACACTGGCGGGCTCCAGTCAGTGGTGCCAACTGAGCCTGTTAAAAGTCTGGTTGGTGCAGGGCTGGCAGGCTCCTTACCTCCATGCGGCTTTCCGGTAGCAGCCACATGTCCCTTGGCTCCATAGGTGGAGTTAAAGCCACAGGAGCTTTTATGTGCTGCCCCCATCCCGCCCCGAGCGCACTCCCTGCAGCTCCCATTGGTCAGGAGTGCACTCCTGCTCTCCAAACCACTTGGCCCCAGCCCAGAGCCTCCTCCTAAGCCCCAAACCCTTTATCACTTGTCCCATCCCATAGCTGGTACTCCCAGCCAACTCACCACCTCCCGCACTCCAACACCCTGCCTTAGCCAGGACAAAATGAGCAAGCAAGAGGTGAAGAGTGAGCGGGAAATGGAGCCCTAGTGTAAAGGGGGGGCCTCGGAGAAGGGGGCATGGCATGGGTGCTTAGTTTTTGTGCAATTTGAAGTAAATCCTTTTTTTCTGGGGCCCATGATTTAGTGAGGCATCATCTAGGAAATTGTTCTTTGATGGTCAGTCCCTGAAAGCTTCTTGATACAGTACAGTGATTCCCAACTTTTTTACATGCTGCAAACGTTTGGCAGACCTGTAACATTGAATTTGCATATAGGTATATTCATTATGTACATAATGAATATGCAAATACAATGTTGCCCCTCTGTCATAATATATACCCCTGCTAGAGCCAGTCTTAGGGAAAATGGCATCCTGGATGAACTTGTATGTTGGCGTCCCTGTCCCGTCATCTCCCCCTCCTTCCCCCCCCACCCCCAGGAATAGTGCCCTCCCATTTCCCTTGGCTGCCATGGGCTCCCCCGCCCTTAGATTCCCATCTTGTGCCCCCTTTGACATTAACTCCTGCCTCTCCTGCTCTCTAACTCCTACACTGTGCCCCTAACCCCAACATTGTCACCTTGACTCCACCCTCTGCACAATGCCATCTTCACTCCAGCCCCTGCACATCTATCCCACCTGAACCCCCAGCTCCAGCCCTGCATTGACAGTGAGCCTACCGCACTGCCTTCCCTGCCCAGTATCCCAACACCTTATGCCAGTGGTTTCAAACTTTTTGGCCCGTGGCCCACCTGGCTCAATGCAAAACTTTCTGTGAACCGCCAGTTGCTAATGGAAAATTCACCATTAATTACATAATTACACCCGAGCCATTTTGCTAGTGCTGCAGTGAGGGAGAACAGTTTAATTTAACCAGTAAGAAAGGAACTATGAATTTAAATTATTAAATAGACTAAGCGCTTTTAATTTATCATGTTAGTTTATCAAACTTCATTTTAAATAAAGTAAAATATTAATTTATGTCCAACATAAAAGGTTCCTGTGTTTTCTTTCTTTATGGTGGGGATGAAGAACCTTTTTTGAGTCTGGGGGCCACTGACTCACAGAAGAATCAGTTGGGGACCACAGTGAGAGGCAAACCCTCCAAAACCCCCAAGCCTCACTGATGCGGCCCCCAACTGAGACACTTCACTCCTCTGTTCCACCCCACTGGGGGAGAGGGAGGGACAGGGAGGACTGAGGTTTGGGGTTTCCCATAGGCCAAGTTTACTCATTTGAGGTTCCAGAGTTAGTGGATTTTGTGGACTCCACTAGGCTCTGGGGTTGGGACAAAAATGAGGGGTTCAGTGTGTGGGACAGGGCTGCAAGTGAGAGGAATGGGGGTTCAGGAAGGGTGAGAGGTCTGGATGGGAGGAAGGGTGCAGGAGCAGGTGCAGGGAGTAGGGTGTCTGGCCGGAGGGATGGTCAGGAGCAAGGGAAGGTGCAGTGTGTGCCCAAGAGGAAGGGTGCCAGAAGCAAGGGAGGACGCAGGAGCAGGCAGGGGGTAGGGAGTCTGAAAATCAGGTGCTTTCAAGTGTGTGCCCAAAATTGTCCCTTGTTCCCATCCTTTCCTGTCTTACTTTTCCCCATGGAGGTGACAATAAGTGATGTCTAGCCCAGAAGTGGGGTGAGGGTTGGAAGAGGTTAATGGTTATAAATCATGGCTTTAAAATATGTACTCCCCCTTCCACTACACCAACTACAATAATCCTCAGGTTTGTCTTGGGATGGAGGGGGACAGCAGGGGCACCTGTACAGATGTCATGGGACGCTGGTGCCTATCTGTTTTGCACTAGTTTCTTGTTTTTCTGGTTACCTAGCTATCTCGTCTATACTTGCAATCATTTGTGCCCTGTTAGGTCCTTACATCTTCTCCAGTCTGCCTGTCCTCATGCCACACCCAGGAAGAAGCACTGTGACCCCAATTTGACATGCAGGGACCTCGGGCACAGGCCAGGGAGTTAAGATGATCAGAAACTCCTCAAACCTGGCTGGTGGAGCAGTTGCATAAACAGCTGGGCTATGTCTACACTTGCGGCTTCTTGCGCAAGAACATCTTGCGCAAGAAAACGTCCACGCTGCCGTGAGCCAGCTGTGCTTTTGCTCAAGAGTGCCCATGGCAGTGTGGACGCTTTCTTGCACAAGAAAGCTCTGGTGGCCATTTTAGCCATAGGGCTTTCTTGCGCAAGAAATCCCTGCCCAGTGTCCACACTGCCCGCTTGCGCAAGAGCTCCTGCGCAAGAGGGCTTTACACCTGTTAAAAAAGAGCATAGCTCTTGCGCAAGAAGCCCTCTCTTACCACACCGTACTGTAAATTTCCTTGCGTAAGAGCGGGTGTTCAGTGTGGACGCTCTGCAGATTCTTGCGCAAGTATGGCCATACTTGTGCAAGAACCCACAAGTGTAGACATAGCCCTGGAGTAGGGACTTTCAGTCCCTAGTGACGTCAGGACCTCCCCTGCCCTGCGGGTGGAGCACCAGCACTGGCTTCCCACTGTGGAGAAGATAGCGGGAGAAAGCCCCAAGCCTTGCTCCGCGAGCTCAGTCACAGAACAAGGCTCGGGGCTTTCTTCCCTCCCCCAGTGGGAAGCCAGCACTGACACTCCACCTGCAGGGGGGTAGAGGGTGAGGCAGGAGGGCGAGGCTGCAGCGCCCTGGAAGCCGGCTGCTGTGCGGCAGCTCGGGACTGGGATGTACCATGGCCCCCAGAGCTGCCACAAACAGCCGGCTTCAACTCTGGCAGCCCCCGCAGCCAGCGGTTTGCGGACTGGTGCTGTTGGAAACCGCTGGTTTAGGAAGTCAGCAAGCCAGTCCCTGTTGTTAGAAGGTTGAGACGCACTGGTCTAAGATGTTGAGACTCAAGTGTCCTCTCCATGTTCTTCTCAAGAGCTTCCCACTCAGAAGTGTTAAACCTCAGTAAAGAAGGGAGCTGTAAGTTTAGATTTTGTACTTTTGTGCTGTAGCTTCAGCCAGATGTTTCTTGGGGCAACCAGAGAAACTCCTCTGGATCTGGCATTTTGATGCTAGCTTTGTTCAAAGGCCGCATAACAGAGGTACAAGAGCTCTAGAGCCTCCAAATAGCCTTTTTTTCTGGCTGTGGGAGGATCAGTGTATGTATGGAATGAGGGAGACTCTTTTAAGTCCATTTGGAGGGCCTTGGAAAGTTCAAGTTAGTGGCATTTTGAGGGCTAAAGGGTGGCTAGAAAGTCCTGTACAGGACAAGGTTGTTGCTGTACTTTTTGTAACCAGTTCTTATTTTTGAAAATGCAATCTCATAAATTTCCTTTCTCCAGCAGAGCAATCTTTTCTCTACCTGTTCTTCTCACCAGTCAGCTCTACCCACTGACAATCCCTTGTATTTACTCAGAGTTTGTGGAATAAAGAAATCTAGGCCAGTAGGCCATACTTAAAATAGTGTGCGAATAGGGTTTATAGAATCTGCTGGATTAATGAAAACTTTATGAAGTTGATGAATTGGACACAAGCTTCAGAGATACTGAAATAAATTTGTTGGCACATTCGAATGTGGGGTGAGCTGATAAAAATCCAAAAGGCTTTGTCTTATTTATAGAATGGTCTTGATAAGCTTTTGGTATGTGTCAAGTTCTCATAATAGGTACCGTCTCTCACACCTAATTTTATTTTTATATCATATTTTTAAAAAAGAAAGAAAGAAAATATAGAACTAAAAATTTTCTGACCGTTTTTGTTACATAAAAGTAACACGGTGTAAACGGCATGGTATTTTAAGGTTTTGTTTGCTTGGGCTTGTTTTTAAGCTGATTTTTGCATGCTAATACACATCCTTGTTATCTAGTTAAAAGATGTGAAACCTGATGGCTCCAGGGTCAGTGCCTTTTATCTTAGGGGTAGGAAAAATGTTCAAGTCCTGATTTTTCTTTCACTTGGAAACAAATATAAGTCAGTTAAATGTCAGACTGAATTTTAAATCATTTATATCTGTAGGTTTGTATTTGTGTGCCCACTGAGGAGCATTTCTGCAGTTTGAACAGCAAAGTTTTCTGAAATGTCTCCTGTGCTGATGTTCTGATCTTTGTACTAAGGATGTGTTAGGATAGATACATGATTAACCTTTATGGTTACACACAAGGCCCCTCCCCATGCTGCTGCCTCTGATATGGGGGGGAGCAGGCGGGAGCTGGTACTCATGGGAAACCAGCTTTTTACCACTGAAAACTTCAGCGGTTACACACGCACATGCGCACAGCCCTTCAAAAAAAAAAAAAAAAAAAAACTTAACGTCCCTAATCTGTACTTGATGTTTGCAGCTGTGTAGCACCTTGACATTATTTTGTGGATTTAAGATGAGTCTCAGCAAGGGTATGCAACTGCTATTAAAAATGGTAAAGTACCTCTTGTGGATGGTTGATATACAGCCTGTCTCCGACTTACGAACCAGTTATGGACCAAGCAATTGGTCGTAACTCAGTTTGTTCGTAAGTCGGACCCCATTGAGTTACATGTGACCGCGCTGTTCGTAAGCGCAGATCGCATTCGTAACTCGCAGTCTGCCATTTACAACATTTTTGGTCGTAACTGTGAACGCTCGTAAGTCGACCATTCATAACTCAGCGTCCGGCTGTACTTGTATTCCTACATCACTGTTTGTAGATGCCAAGCATAGGATATACGAAAGAAATCGCCATTTTAAGGTTACTTCCAGACCCTGGTCTCCCAAGTCAGCAGCATAAACTCCTACTATTCTTTTTCTGTTGTTTGAGGAACAGCATTTTATATCATTAATGGAAAGTTAACCTTTACCTCAACTAAAAAAAATCTGTCAAGTGGCTGAATTTGAGCAAAAGACATCCGTCAAGTCAGACATGTTAAAGCACAGAGACACACTTTCAGACTGATTTTAAAAACACATGCAAATGATGCTTTTGCAGATATTTCAGTATGAATAATTCACCCTGGTTTGAAAGTTGTAGCATTCAGTTCTTTACTGCATCGGATCTTTTCACTCTGGTCTCATTGGACTTGTAAAGGTACTTTCTCAGGAAAGAAGCCACAAGTGAGTTTGTTCTTTGTAGAGACAATGAATTACTTTGGTAATTATATCCTGGTGATTAGATATCCTACAGTGGCTGAGGTTGGTGGATCTAGCATCATTTGTTATGATAAACATTCTCTGCTTTGCAGCCACTTGCAACCTCTTCAGGCCTAAGTAAAATTTCAGGTGTGTGGACACTGCTGTATGTAAGCCCAATTGCAGAATAATTACTATATTCTTCTCTCTGCTGTGCTCTAGCCAAGATATTTAGGGCATCGCACTGCTGAGCTGAAAGAGAACAAATTTAAGAGTGACAATAACATTGCATTCCTGTTTCTTCAGAGTTGAAACTAGATGTTTATGTGGCCTGGCTAAGCTTGAATCAAATTGATCTGAATTTGATCCAGGCACATGTTTGGAAAGGCAGGCAAATGTTTTATTATTATTATTATTATTTATTATTTATAAAGTTTGTTCCCCCTCTCCCCACCCAATACTCATTCAGTCAGGTACCACTGCTACCTCAGCATTCTGTAAATTTCAATGTGAGAGTTCTTACACCCTTCCCTGATAATGGTAAACCCCTCTCCTTTAGGTAAGTGATAAGATAGATGCAAGAAATAAGTAGTTGACTTTGTTCCATTGTGTGATTACTGTCTTATCACATACTGCTAATGTAAATTTGGGCAAATCATATAACCCCTTTATACCTGTGTTTCCCCAGCTGCAAAGTAGAGATAATATATCTTTGCAACTTATCATGAAACCTTAACCAGCTGTATTGACTGAATACCAGTCTTTTGTTTTTCAGAACTTTATTTAAACTTGCTAACCATGCCATAATATTTAAATTTGCAATCGCAATAGGGGAAGCATATTTCCCTCTTTGCTGCTTTAGTGGTAATTCATTAATACATACACTTTTGCACAGAGCATTCTGGCTGCAAAAACACCAGCATGCCTGTCAGTATAAATCCAATAGCAAAGTAAAATGAATATGCATCCTAATATTAAATGTATGGGAATGAAATCTTATAGTTGAAAGTTGGGTATCTCTAACCACAGTGCTTATTCTTGCTGCAGCTGACGGGGTTTGATAAGGCCTTGGGGAACTGAGGGCTGAGGAGAGAGTAGACAGTCACACTTGTGGTATAGGCAAGATTGCATTATGCTCTGAAGTGGGAGTCTTAAATTGAGGATCAGATAGTAGTTCCTGAGTGCATTGCTGAGGTCGTGAATCGATTACCAAGGGAGGAGGTGGTAATGAATGTATGGGCTGCTTTAGCTATGCCATTTACACAAAGGCTGTGTCTACATTGGCACCCCTTTCCGGAAAAGGGATGCTAATGAGACCAGTCGGAATTGCAAATTCCACGGGGGATTTAAATATCCCCCGCGGCATTTGCATTTACATGGCTGCTGTTTTTTTTCCGGCTCGGGGTTTTGCCAGAGAAAAGCGCCAGTCTAGATGTGATTTTCCGGAAAATAAGCCCTTTTCCGGAAGATCCCTTTCAAGTAGGAATAAGGGATCTTCCTGAAAAGGGCTTATTTTCCGGAAAATCGCGTCTAGACTGGCGCTTTTCTCCGGCAAAACCCCGAGCTGGAAAAAAGCGACAGCCATGTAAATACAAATGCCGCGGGGGATATTTAAATCCCCCGTGGAATTTGCAATTCCGACTGGTCTCATTAGCATCCCTTTTCCGGAAAGGGGTGTCAATGTAGACACAGCCAAAGGGTTTATGCCACAGCCTTCACTGCTACAATGGGTTTCCCCACCAGTGTAGGAATATCACTTCCCAGCACTATGGTAGCTGTGTCAACAGAAAAATTCTTCCATTGACATAGCTGCATGTACATTGGGGGTAGGTTGGCATAGCTATCTATGTTAGTCAGGGATGTGGATTTTTCGTGTCAACCTAATGTTACTTATAGACCCAAGTCTAACATTGGCAAGATGCTAACTATGCTTTTAAAACAAAAAACAAAAACAAAAAACCACAATGCAACTTGGAACAGAGTTTGTCTTCTGACTTTATGGAAGAGCCTTTCCCAAACTTTTCATAGTTGCACCCTGCTGTGAGAAAATGAAACCAGTTTTGCCTCTGTTTTGTCAAGCATCTGTACACTTTAATTTATAAATATTAAATCTATGCTGTTATAAAAGGAGAGGTGTTCATCACGCCGTCTGTCACAGAGAAGATTTGAGAAGACTTGGGAAGTTTCTAGGGCAGGCATGTCCAAAGTCCGGCCCGCGGGCCAATTGCGGCCCGCGGTCGGATTTAATACGGCCCCCGCTTCTCCCGGCTCCCTGGTGCTCGTTTTAACTGGCGCGCACAGCGCGCCGCTTTGGGCCGCGCCACCGCCGCGGTCCTAGACCCTGCCCTGTAGGGCACGTCCGCAGCCCCGCTCCCCGGCTTGGCTGCGGGTTCGCCTGCCCCCGGGCCGCCGTGAGGCCAGCGTGCCCTGCGCTCTCCGACCCCGCGGGCCCTCTGCTTTGGGGTTGAGAGTGCGGGGACAGCCCCCGCTTCCTCCCCCTCTCCTGGCTCCCCGGCGCTCCTCTGAACTGGTGTGCGCAGCGCGCCGCTTCCAGCAGCGCCGCCGCCGTCCATGGCGGCCGCTGCGGTCCTATAGCCTGCCGTGTAGGGCACATCCGCAGCCCCGCTCCCCTGCTTGGCTGCGGGTTCGCCGTGCCGCCGTGAGGCCAGCGTGCCCTGCGCTCTCCTGTGCTGCAGTCCAGATCTCAGTTTCACCCTTCACATTAGTTTAGGCAAGTTTTTTTTTTTTTCAATTGAGATGAATACATTGTAAAATCTCAGTTAATGTCAGTTGGTCTAAATCAGTTATAAATATATTTGGACACAACATGTATACTTGGTGTTATGTTCCTGTTCATATTTTTTTAACTTAAAAGTTGATAATATGTTATGTACTTTACAGTGTTCCTGACATATATTTCAGCTTGCTGGATTTTTTTTTTCATCTGGCCTTCAGATATGAAAGGCAGAGTGATTTAACACCTGTTTAGATTTGTCATCCATGTGACGAAATGAAAAGTATGCCGTTTGCAATAAACTTTGCATAAAATAGTTAATTTGCATTTAATTTTAATGGTTCAAAGAATGTCAGGCAAAATGGTCGGCCCTCACGCATGTTCACTTCTTCAAATCTGGCCCTCTTTGAAAAAAGTTTGGACACCCCTGTTCTAGGGGGATGCACGCCCTCAGCCCCACCCATACTCCCGCCCCTCTGCTGAAGCCCTGCCCCCAACACAGGGAGTAGGGGTGGAGGAGGAGAACAGAAAACTGCGCGTGTGTGCATGCCTTCCCCCCCCACCAAGGAAAGGGGAAGCATGTGCGTATGCTCCAGTATCCCTGCAACAGTGGGGAGGGAAGAGGCCCCACGGCCTGAGCCTCCCTACCCTCTAGGAGCAGTGGAGAGGGAGGAGGCCCTGTGGTCTGAGCCGGTCCAATCCGCCCCAGCAACAGCAGGGAGGGAGGAGGCCATGTGTATGTCTACTGTCACAATAGGATGGGTAATGATAGTAATAAATCTTTCATGATTCACCTTCTGTGTTTAGAAAACTAATTCGTACATGATAGCAAGGTGATGCCACTACCAAGTTTTCTTCCTATTAGTTAAAAGATAAGAGTTGACATTACAATCTGTTTTGGAAAACTTCACATTTTTCTACTTGCTTTGTTACGAATATGAAAGTTTTACATGCGGAACTTTCTGGGAGCTTTCATTTTGTTTTAGACATGGCTAGGGAAGAGGGGGTGCGGGGTAAATATTTCCTTCTCTAGAAGTGAGATATATAGTGGTTTAAGTGAACCATCTCTGTCCTAAGTGCTGAATAAGGTGGAAATTGAACTGCAGGATTAGCTGCTGTGTTTGGGCTAAATAAAAAATGACATTTAATTTGCTGTAGATTCAGTTTTCTATGCAAATAAGTGTGAGTGAACTCTTGTACCACGCATATGCACAGTGAGGTGTTCTTCAAGAAATTCTTTTATGTGAACTTGAAAGTTTATTCTTTATTGATGCTGATAACTTAAGATAGTGAATGAAATCACTTTAAGAAAAGTCTCAAGAAACTCAGATTAGTAGAAGGGCTTCCCCTGGTGGCACATAGGAAGTTGTTTAATCTGTTCCTACTGTAATTACTTATCCAGAAAGTGCAAGGAGTCTCTCTTACTCTTTGCTATTCTAACAGCAGAGTTGGTTTGGGGGGTGTGTGTATGTGTGTGTGTGTGTGTGTGTGTGTGTGTGTGTGTGTGTGTGTGTGTGTGTGCGCGCGCGCGCAATGATTCAGCTCTCTGCAAGGATTATTCACACTTCAATTTACATGTTATTTACTGTTGTAATGCTTTTAATTGTTTATACTCAATGCACAGTTAGCCATTGTTTGAGTGGAAGAGCCTGAAACTTTTTTTTATTCTAATTGTGAAGTAGTTACATTTTAATATTTTCCTTAAAAGTTTTATGTTGATGGGTTAGTCAATCATATTACACTCATCATTGAGTTTTCATCTAAAGCTGCTGCATGGAACAATTATTTAATAGAGATATTTTGAATTAAGCAAAGTTAAACAAATAATCTTGTAAAGAAGACTGTAATTTTTGTTTTCTCATTTTCTCATTATAAACTCTAGGAAACTTGAACTATCTTAGAAGCTTGACGCAAGAATTCTTTTTCTTCCCAGCTTTCCTATTTCGTAAACATTTTTTTCCACCTTGCTTTTTTGAATAGAACAGAAATCAAAGTTGCCTTTCTTTAACGTCATCTTTAACATGGAGAGT
Source organism: Pelodiscus sinensis (assembly GCF_052426305.1). NCBI lineage: Eukaryota > Metazoa > Chordata > Testudines > Trionychidae > Pelodiscus > Pelodiscus sinensis. Next base: position 143,924,946 of record NC_143054.1, read on the forward strand.
ACCTTATGAGGCTCAGACTCTAGTTATCTTACCCATTACAAAGATAGCTTCCCCAATTATCACCTCTAATATCATTACCCCTCAGACATTTACTTCCACACACCCACCCCCCTGCATCTCCCTTCTGTTCTGAAATTTGATTTGTCCTTTTCATATGTGTTCTTTTTTTTAATTGTATCCTTTGGTATATATGGTTGTGACTATTTTCTTCCACTATTTGATCTGAGGAAGTGGGTCTGGCCCATGAAAGCTCATCATCTAATAAACCAACTTGTTAGTCTTTAAAGTGCTACATAGTCCTGTATTTTATAAGCCTCAGGCAGCTTTGTTCTTTATTGTCACTGATAATAGGACAGTCAGAGGGTGTTTGTAAATCTCTGCTTCTGGGCCAACAGGAGCAGCATAAAACAAGTGTGGACAAAAAAATAGGGTTCCCAGTTCCATGGCAGTGAGACTGCTATGTTTGTAGAAACATACAGCCTAACCACTGACCTTAATGTCCTGTTTTACCTGAAGTACCCTAACACTGGAATAAGTTGTGCAAAAACTTTTCACTAATTAAAATTTAAAGTTCTGAGTTCAGTGCGACTACTGTATTGCTATAGAGCCGCATGGACTGCGCTTTAAACCGCAGCAGCTTTGCTCCCTGATGGTGCGAGTTCCCACTGCCTCTCTCCCTTTGAAATGTACCAGAGCTGCTGCTGCTCTTGTCATGATACCATCTACATGTTTTGTTAAATTTTAAGGGTGCTGCTAGACTGTTGCTTTTAAGTTTTTCCTGTAGTTATGTAGAGAAAATACACACAAAGTAGACAGTGACACCAATTTTTATCATCCATAATTTGATTCACAAACTTTGGGAATTAAAAAGCTCCTTTTATCATCGCAAGGCTTACTTTAAGCTCAGACATATTTGTTGTTTAATAATAATTTGGTCCAAAGGAGTTGCATTATCCACATTTTCCACTGGAGGGACAAGAATGTATAGCCCTTGGAAGATCTTTTTTCCACTTTTTAAAAATTTTGGTATGTTAGGAATATTTTTAAAAAACAACCACAAATGTAGCCTGATAAATTTGCTTACTTTTACAGTACAATATTTCATTTAATAGTACATGGAATAGTCGATGAGCTACTTTTATAGTCTGTGGGATAATCAAAATTACTGTAATCAGTACCTAAAGGCATGTAACTTTCATACTTTTTTCAAGCAAATGATTTTACAAAATAGACAAAACTTATGACACATCTTATAGGTGTCCAGTGTAACACAACATCTTGTCATGTTTTCTTGGTTATATAGGTTTATGTCTACACTGTAGTAGGGACTGAGCCTCCGAGCCTGAGTAGACAAACTTGTGTTAGTAAGACTAGGAGCAGTAAAGTAAAAATAGCTGTGTGGGTGTTGGAGCACTATTGGAAACTTAAGCTGGTGACCTGACCTCAGACCATGAGTCTGAACTAGAGATGTTACGTTTCGATTAATCAGTTAATTGAGTAGTCGATTTGAATTTTTGACTATTTGATTAGTCGATAAGAGGGGCATTTGCTATCCCACTCAGCCTCTCCCTTTTGAAATGTACAAGAGCTGCTGTAGCACTTGTAAATTTCAGAGGGAGAGAGGCAGCAGGAATCCAAACCAGTCAGACTTAAGCAGTTCCTTTGGGAGCAGGAGAGGAGATCAGTGGGACTAGCGTGAGCGGTACTGTTTCAATCCCCAATTGTGCAGTGTCCTTGCTGCCCCCTGCTTTCCCGGTGCCCCGCGCAGACGGTGCTTGGGGGGAGGGAAGGAGAGGACCGGTTTTTAAGCCAGCTCCCCCCACTACCAGCTCATGCTCCCTGATAGTCAGCAAAAGTGGGAAGAAGCAACTAATAGAGTTCCTACTTGACTACCTGGTAAGCATTTGCTTATCGAGTAGTCGACTAGTCACTTACATCCCCAATCTGAACTTGCGTGGCTAGCCATGCCTCTGCCGGAACATCCACACCGCTATTTTTCATAGAATCATAGACTGAGAACTAAAAGGGACCCTGAGAGGTCATCAAGACCACTCCCCGCCCTCACAGCAGGGCCAAGCACCGTCTAGACCATCCCTGATAGGTGTCTGCCTAACCTGCTCTTTAATATCTCCCAAGATGGAGATTCCACAACCTCTCTAGGCAATTTATTCAAGTGTTTAACCACCCTGACAGGCAGTAAAATTTTCCTAATGTCCAACCTAAACCTTCCTTGCTGCAGTTTAAGACCATTGCTTCTTGTCCTGACCTCAGAGGCCAAGGAGAACAATGTGTCTCCCTCCTCCATGTAACACCCTTTTAGATACTTGAAAACCACTATCATGTCTCCTCTCAGTCTTCTCCTTTCCAAACTAAACAAACCCAGTTCTTTCAGTCTTCCCTCATAGCTCATGTTGTCTAGACCTTTAATCATTCTTGTTGCTCTTCCGTGGACCTTCTTCAATTTCTCCACATCTTTCTTGAAATGTGGTGCCAAGAACTGGACAGAATCTCTAATTGAAGCCTAACCAATGCAGAGTAAAGAGGAAGAATGACTTCTCGTGTCCAGCTCACAACCGTCCTATTAACGCATCCCAGAATCATGATTGCTTTTTTGCAACAGTGTCACACTGTTGACTCATATTTAGCTTGTGGTCCACTATGACCCCTAGATCCCTTTTTGGCAGTACTCCTTCCTAGACAGTCACTTCTCATTCTGTATGTGTGAAACTGATTGTTCCTTTCTAAGTGGATTACTTTGCATTAATTTTTTTATTTATTTAAAATATTTTTACCCCACCTCTCTATAAAATATTTGAGGTGGCTTACAATTCTTTTAAAAAACACAATATATAGATAGATCTAAATCCTTATTAAACTTCATCCTGTTTACCTCAGATCATTTCTCCAGTTTGTCCAGATAATTTTGAATTATGAACCTATCCCCCAAAGCAGTTGCAACCCCTCCCAGCTTGGTATCATCTGCAAATTTAATAACCATACTCTTTGCCATCATCTAAATAATTGATGAAGATATTGAACAGAACCGGTCCCAAAATAGACCCCTGCGGAACCCCGCTTGTTATGCCCTTCCAGCATGATTGTGAACCATTAATAACTACTCTCTGAGAACAGTTATCCAGCTAGTTATGCACCCACCTTATAGTAGCCCCATCTACATTGTATTTACCTATTTTATTGATAAGAAGGTCACATGAGACAGTATCAAATGCCTTACTAAAGTCTAGGTATACCACGTCCACTGCTTCTCCCTTATCCACAAGACTTGTTATTCTATCAAAGAAAGCTATCAGATTGGTTTGACATGATTTGTTCTTTACAAATCCATGCTGGCTGTTACCTACCATGTTTGCAGATGAATTCCTTAATTACTTGCTCCATTATCTTCCCTGGCTCAGAAGTTAAACTGACTGGTCTGTAGTTTCCTGGGTTGTCTTTATTTCCCTTTTTATAGATGGGCACTATATTTGCTCTTTTCCAGTCTTCTAGTCTTCCACTCTTCCGACTTCCATGACTTTTCAAAGATGATAGCTAAAGGCTCAGATACCTCTATCAGCTCCTTGAGTATTCTAGGATGTAACTAGATGGCAACTTAAAGTATTCTAGATGGCAACTTAAAGACATCTAACTTTATAAGTAATTTTTAATGTGTACTTTTTTTATTTTAACTTCTAAACCTACCCCATTTCTCAAACGGTGCTCCGTGGACCACCAATGGTCTGCAAGGTCCATTCACATGGCCCATAGATAGTTCCCTTTAATATCTGAACCTGGGCATCCACACACAAGAGAATGAAGCGTTTGCCCAGTGCCCACCTAATTAGAGGCTCAAAGGCATGACTCCACTGATTAGATCCCTGGACCTTAGCTCATTTTTGCAGATATTGATGTTGATGTGTATATACATTTTATATCTATGCAAATTTGTGGATATCCTCTTTATATTTGCAGGTATCTGCATCTGCGGATATGGATATCCGTGGATTGTTTCTGCAGATGCAGACACCAGTTTGCATCTGAACAGGGTTCTAAGGTGAGGTGGTGGTCCCTAGTGGAATAGGGAGATAGGTGGAAGGGGGCAGTGGGATGATGAAAGAGGGAATTTGGTACATGAAGAGTTGTGGCAGACAGAGAAAGAAGCAAGTTTCTCTAGCTCCAGACCCAGAAAAGATGGTCTCTTTCTGTGGCTGCTGGGGGGATGGGGAGAGAGGGTGAGACCCCTGCTGGTGTTAGTGAGTTGTGTGCCTTTATTTATAGAAGAAAAAAACTTAATTTTTTTATATGGCACTTTTATACAAAGCGCTTTACGTTTGTTAGCTAATGATAAAAACAACATTTGGAAAGATCATTAAATAGTCTGCTGAGACCCTCCACAATTTTTAAGTGTTCCATACAAAAAAAAGTTTGAGAACTGTTCAGTAGTGATGGTCAGATCTTCTCCTAAAGAAGTGTTCAAATGGAGAGGCACCTTCGAATATAGCAAGTAATTTAAGTGAAAGCAAAGGTTGTCTGTATTGATGCTGTGTTTCTGATTCCAAGTGTTCCACAGTGAGAATTTGATGGGAATGCAGTTATTTTACACCCACTGAGTTTAGTGAAAAGTTTGCTTCGCTTGACCTTTTGGATTCATAAATATAGGTCAGTTTTTCTTTCCTTGGTGGTTTTTTGACACTTTGATGCATGGGTATGGAAATTTTTTACATGCATTATTAGTTGGTCTTTTTCTTGTGGAACAAGCTGTACAATTTTGAAGGACACTTCTCAACAGTAACAGGGATTAAAGTGCTCTCTCTTCTGAAAGCCACTTCTCGTGTAGGATGTGTAAGATTCTGATTAATGTTTTCACCTGCTTCTTTTTAGTTATTTTTTTTAAAGAGATGAATATGTAATTTCAATAATTGGGTTATTTTCATCAGACATAGACAACCTCTTTCTGATGCTTCTCTTAGTTTGTTCGTGCAGTGTTTACTTTATTTCTAAACATCCAGAATTGTATTGCTGAGCATACACATTCAACATACAATTGCTAATACAGTTTATTTCTGAATTTTTGAAAACTTTGAGGCTGTGTCTAGACTGGCAAGTTTTTCCGCAAAAGCAGCTGCTTTTGTGGAAAAACTTGCCAGCTGTCTACACTGGCCGCTTGAATTTCCGCAAGAACACTGACGATCTCATGTAAGAAATCAGCGCTTCTTGCGGAAATACTATGCAAAAGTCCTTTTGTGCAAAAGGGCCAGTGTAGGCAGCTCAGATTTGTTTTGTGCGAAAATGGCAATCGGGGCTTTTTTGCCCAAAAGCGCATCTAGATTGGCACGGATGCTTTTCCGCAAAAAGTGATTTTGCGGAAAACCGTCCGTGCCAATCTAGACGCTCTTTTCTGCAAATGCTTTTAATGGAAAACTTTTCCATTAATAGCATTTGCGGACAATCATGCCAGTTTAGACGTAGCCTGAAAGTTTTAGTGTCTGAGAGAGAGTGAACTTCGATGTTACTACTTTTTCCCACCCTTTTATAATCTCAAATATATTTTGACATAAAATATTAGTTTCACTTCCTACCCTATAGAGAGCTTCATCACTTAAAAAGGTTCATGGATTTTCAAATGGTTACGGTCTCTCGAATACAAATGGTTGGGGCCTCACAGTCCACAAAAACACATTAGAGGCACTAGCAATGTAAATTAGACCTAGATGTTGAATTTTGTTTAAAAACAAGTTCCTATGGGAGGGAAAAAATAAGACACATGGGGGAAAAAAATCACACAGTTTAAAAAATAAATCCTGTAAAAATAACGCTAACCTGAAGTATCTGAACCCCAAGCACTGTGGCACCTGGAACCTGAAAGTGAACCTAACTTCACTTACTTTCATTGTACAAAATGAGCAATACAAAAACAAAACTATTCTCAATAGTGGCAAATATGAATTGTTAAATCTGTCACTTTTAGTAATCAACATTATTTTAGTAATATGCATAGGGAAATGTTTGTTCTCAACATATGATTGGGGCGGTGAAAGCTTCATTTTCTGGCACTCTGTTAACTGGAAAATTTGTAGCCGGTATTGCCCCCAGCCACAATACCGCCACATCCTCAGGTATGCATGCCTGACTCCTGCCTTTCCAGCCAGCTGTTGCAAGGTTTCTATCTATGACACAGCTGGCTGACGGCATCAGCAAGCACTTTCTTCCCCCTAAGTCTGCATTGAGCTGCTGGGAGCCGGATCTGCCAGTAGGGGGCTGGGGCAGAGCAATAAACTTTACCCAGCACTTTCCGTAACTGGCAGCTCCCATTTCCCATGAGCATGGGATAACAAAACTTTCAGTGTAGTCATTTTAGGTCTCTCCTTTAATCCGATGTGTGAGTAAATGACTAATCTTGATCTATTGTTTTAAATTGAATTGGGTCCTAATTATGTGTGCTTAGCCTCTCATTCCCTGATTTGGCAATTTCCTTTGGCTTCATCTGGCTAGATAGAAGCCCTGCTCAGCTAGACTCCTATATCACTGCAGAGGGTCAGTTCAACTGGGGCAGTTGAGGATGCCTGAAGAGGCTACAGATGCTTCTATTGGCTCTGACAGCTGCTATTTAATTGTCTAAAAATTTTACCCCGAGAGTTTTGCCCCCAAAAGGGAGAGATGCCAGATATTCTATGAAGTCTGTTAGGGATTTTATTCTTTCTGCTGATTTTATGTAGAAGGCTCTCAGGTGCAATGGTTATAGAGTTTTCTACTGCCATTTAAGACAGGGCTATTCAGCTTTGGAAGCCCTGGAAGCCACAATGATACTCACGTGCTGAGCAAGCCACAAATTAAGTATGGTTGCATATATATGCAAATAGCTTCTTCTACACTTGTGGGCATGAATACAAAGATTAAGCCTTAAGCTGCAGCGCCGGACCCAAATGTGGCCAGTGTGAGCCAGTCAGCACCTCTCGGGCTGCCAACACGTCCCACAATGCCCTGCCTCACCATTTTGGAGTGTGCTCCCAGTGGAGGCCATGTTCAAAGGATCCCACCCACAGGCTGTAAACCCAATCCATACCGCAGCTGCAAACAGACGGGCCATGGGCCACAGGCAGCCCATGGTCTGCATGTTGAGTAGCCCTAATCTAGAGCCTCTCTTTGGAGGTTTTCAGCATTCCTGGTCTGTGATGGGTGGGACAAAGAAAAATGTTGTCTTTGCTTCTCCTCTCCACTGCTCCCCCATTTCCTTTATAAGATTCATGGGATTTTTCCTCTTTCCCTTCACTCAACCAGAGAGCAGTATAGGTTTGTACATTTGCTGTTCTAAGGAAATTAACAACTGGGTGGTTGTGGTGAATCTCTATAGTATACCTAAAGCTTGATAATGTATTTTACCCACTTCATTGTGTAGTTAAGGCACCTTAACTAGGGATGAGGAAAAAGGTAAATGGCCAGCTAACTGTTAATTAGAACTAGAAAGATTCAATTTAACCTTCTGTCCCTTATGAAAATTCTTGCAGCTCATATATGAGGCAAATATTTGAGAATGCTTGAACTGTAAATGAATCTCATTGACAGAAAATGAGGCAAACGTTCACTTTAATTGGAACTATGTAGGCTGGACTAGAAGAATCAATTAAAAATAGACATGTTTTGAAATTCTAGGGTTCTCTGTAGACATCAGAAAGGGCACGTCAAGGCGGGCTATGAAGATACTAGCAGTACAAGAGACGCTAATTGAAAGTTTTTTATTAAAACAATATTAGCTTCTCTATGTGCCTTTTGATTCAAGTGTCCATAGTAAATGTGAAGTATAATTAAATTCTGTATCCATCAATTAGTAATCCAGTTTCCAAGGGCCCTCAGCTATTATGACTATACCTCTAGAAGTTCACTTCATTTAAGTCCATTTCCTCGGACTCTCCCATGTTGCCAAGTCCTTGATTTGCGTGTATGTTTGCTTATTAAGTTATGCTAATCACAGTGAGAGAGAATTTTTTCCCTTGTTGCACACCACATTTTGGATGTCTCTATATTTCATTAAATCACTTGGGAAGTGTGTGTGCCTAGTCTAAATAATCAGCTTGTTCAATTATTCTATGTTGGTACTTATCCTTCGAGAATACTAGCAGTGAAATCATAGACATTTAGGGAAGGTAAGCAACTGCAGTCCTTTCATCCATTTTAATCTGTGTACCAGCCAATACAAAATTGATGCATATGGTTTGTCTTATCAATATTTTTAACTGCCTCTATACCTGGGCTTCCACTTCTTCACTTAAGTGGGACCAGACCTTTTAGTACACTTTACATGATCTTTTTCAGCTTCAGTTTTCTTTTTAGTTTCATAGACCACTGTTTTTCTTTTCAGACCAGACATTATTCTCCTTTGTTGACGTTTGCACTTGGAAATACTTGTAGATAATTAACATATCACCTCCTAGTTATTGCTTAATCAAGAGTTAGGCCTGGTCTATAGTAGAAAATAAGGTTAATTTAAATACATCAGTCAGGAGTGTGAAAAATCTACTCCCATGAGCAGCAGCATTAAGCTAACTTAATACCCCACATAGGCAATGCTAGGTCAATAGAAGAATTCTTCTGTCAACCTTTATAATACATCTTGGGAAGGTGGATTACCTGTGCTGATGGGATAATCTCTCCTGTTGGTAAATGTATCAGATATACTGAAGAATTACAGCAGCACAGCTGTGCTACTGTAGCATTTTAAGTGTGGATATATACCCTTAGTTCTTTTTCTCCTTCCTCATGAATTGTTTCCTGTCAGCTTCAGAATCACTTTTGTTCCTGCTTCCTTCAGTTTCGCAGGTTTACTATATTACTCGAACTGTGTTTTATATTGCCTTTTAACGCTAAGTGAAAATGACCTAGTGGGAATAGTGCATCATGGATATTTCACTGTGGTAAAGCTGTCCTTGGTGTATATAAACACTCATTATATTTGAAAATGTTAAATTAAGTGAAGTGTTTCCTGTTGCCATATTTAAGGCACAGTAATGGTGAAGTTCTATTGTACAGTTATTAACACCAGAGTTACGATCTGACCAGTCAACCACGCACCTCATTTGGAACTGGAAGTACAAAATCAGGCAGCATCAGACTCAAAACCAAAGCAAATACTGTGTTAAACGTAACAGTACTGTGTTAAATGTAAACTACTTTTTAAAAAGAGAACACAGAATTTTTCTTCTGCATAGTAAAATTGCAAAGCTGTATTAAGTCAATGCTCAGTTCTTTTTAAAGTTTTCAATCAGAATATTTTTGTTATGAATATTTCAGAGTTACGAACAGCCTTCATTCCCTAGGCATTCGAAACTTGGAGGTTCCTAATGTACATGAGTTACAATTCAGTTAGAATACATTGGGTTCTTTCACTTTGGGTTGATTGACACAGCCATTCCCCTGCTGCAGGTTCAGGACTTGTGGCTTATAGCTAAGAAAGAGTCAAGAATCCTGCAGGATAAATTACCCTAATTCAACCATTAGGGATATACTGGTAGATAATATTTATGCTTTTTTGTGTTTACATATATAATGTTAATGGTTACCAATGTAACCACGTAATTTCTGTCTATGCTGTATTCATCTCTTTGAAGTGTATAGCAAATCACCAGTAAACAGTAGAAAGCAATTACCTTATGTTCATCTGTATAACTAATTACTGATGGTCTATTGTTCTATTATTAACCTAAAAACTGTAAAGAGAAGTCTGGAACTTTATAAAAGGCCATTGGGTCCTGATCCCTTGTATCTCTGATCTGCTTGATGATTTGTCTGGGAAAGCTTTGTCGTGAGATACGAGGTCTCCAGCCCTGCTTGGATGCACCTTGAAATATAAACATTGGAGTATACAGGCAGTCCCCAGGTTACGTACAAGATAGGGACTGTAGGTTTGTTCTTAAGTTGAATCTGTATGTAAGTCGGAACTGGCGTCAGCCGCTGCTGAAACTGATGAGTTTCAACCGCTGCTGAATCTGGATGCCAGTTCTGACTTACATACAGATTCAACTTAAGAAACGTAGGCGTCCCCAAGTCAGCTGCTGCTGAAACTGATCAGCGGCTGATTCCAGGAAGCCTGGGGCACAGCAACTCTGCCTCGGGCTTCCTGTAGTCAGCCGCTGGTCAGTTTCAGCAGCGGCTGACTTGGGGACGCCTGGGGCAGAGCAGCTGGGATGCTGCTGGGTTGCTCCAGTAGCGGCTCCTCCGCGCTACTGGACCAACCCAGCAGCATCCCAGCTGCTCTGCCCCATGCGTCCTGATTCAGCTGCTGCTGAAACTGACCAGCAGCGGCTGAATCAGGACGCCTGGGGCAGAGCAGGTGGGGTGCTGCCGGGTTGGTCCGGAGTGGCGCTGTGGGACCAACCCGGCAGCCCCCAGCTGCTCTACCCCAGGGGTGGGCAAGAAAACCCTGGTCTGCTGGGGGGGGCACTAGCTGCACCCCCCCCCCCCCCCCGCAGCAGACCAGGGGGACAGGAGCAAAGCCGCTGAGCACGCCCGCAGCGGGACAGCCCAAGCGCACCTTGGCTGTCCCGCTGCGGGCGTGCTCCAAGGCTTTGCTCCCCGTCTCCCTGCAGACCAGGGAGACGGAGAGCAAAGCCTTGGAGCACGCCCGCAGCGGGACAGCCCGGGCGCGCTTGGGCTGTCCCCCTGCGGGCGTGCTCAGCGGCTTTGCTCCTGTCCCTCTGGTCTGCTGGGGGGGTCCAGCAAAGCCGCTGGACCCCCCCCAGCAGACCAGGGACACCAGATCAAAGCCGCCGCCTGGGAGGCTTTGCTCGTTTGCTGGGAGCAAAGCCGCCCAGGTGGCGGCTTTGCTCGGGTGTCCCTGGTCTGCTGGGGGGGGTCCAGCGGCTTTGCTGGATACCCCCAGCAGACCAGGGGGACAGGAGCAAAGCCGCCCAGGCAGCGGGACTCCCGCCCCCTGGGCGGCTTTGCTCGGGTGTCCCTGGTGTGCTGGGGGGGTCCAGCGGCTTTGCTGGACCCCCCCCCCCCCAGCAGACCAGGGAGACCGGGAGAAGCTTTTCTCGCCCCGGAGAACATGGGTGGCGACCTGCCGCGCGTGAGCTCAGGGGCGAGAAAAGCCGCGTTTGTAAGTGCAGATCCGACATAAGTCGGATCCGCGTAAGTCTGGGACTGCCTGTAACGTATAGACTTATTCTGTTAAGAATTCTTTGCATTTACAACACCCATCATTTGTACTGTGAATCTGATCTCAGAGTCTGTATGTATATTCTTAAAAAAAAAAAAAGTTAATAAGAATTGCTATAAGCACGTATTTCAGATATTATCTGAAATAGTCATTGACCTGGGTTGGGTGTCAGGATGGAGGCCTAATACTGGGCTGCTGGCTTGGTAAATCTATGTACCAGAATAACCATCAGCTTTGGGGATTGGCACCCCCATTCTTTGCAGTTTCTCCCAAACTGAGTAATCTCAGTAGGCTCCTGTGGGACTCTGGTCACAGAAATCCATATATTACAACTGCATTATAAAAAGAACCCCTTTGTTATTAGTTTCACCAAGAGAGCCAGCCATTAAATAGCTGACTTTGTACATTTTTAGTTTTCCAATAAGACATATTTTTACAGTGGCGTACAGCACTTTTCCACTGTGCATGCTGTGTAATGGAGTAAGTGTGAATGCTGACTGTGTAAGACAAGGTGTCCTATATCAGGGAATATGGGAAATGCCAATTGTCAAGGTAATAGCTTCAATAAATTAATGCATTTTGTGAGTCAGAATAAATATGATTCCTTGTCATCCTTTGCCAGTTTTATAGGATAAAAGTTTTTTAACAGCATTGTCAACATGCAGGCACACCAGTTTAAAAAGTGACACAGCCTTTATGAAATGCTAGATTTACTTACGTGCATTTGTCTGACTTTTACTGGTGAATGGCAAAAATGACACAGTAAGTTACTTTTCATCGCTGACAGTCCTAGTGGTGTGTCTGTTTTGTGAGATAGTTACTGTCAGTGAATACTTCTGCAGGTGCTAGGGAAATTACTTTTCCATCACCCACATTGTACAACTACTGTGGAGATAATGGGAGCATGGGGTACAGTGGAAATGACATTGTTTTCAGAACAACTATATTGGAAGCCGGGCTAATAAAGTTCCTATAGATACTTCTGCTCAGTTATGAATACATCCATGTATCATCTTTGTTTTTCAAATATTTACCTTTGGAATTATTAGTTACTTAGACTTTAGATAGAAACAACTTTCCTGATCGCATTGTGCAACCTATGTTCTTGTTGGCTTCTGTTCAGTAGTTATTCTAATATATGGCTGTACTTTCCTATTAGCTGAATATACTAAAATCAGGGCATCCTATTAATCAAGCAGGGATTTCCTGAGCTAGAATATCTATCTCGCCAGACTGTGTAGGGAGTAAAATAGCCACAAGGGAGAAGACTTGATATTTTTATTCATATGCAAGTTTCTCTTGCGAGAAGGAAGATGAAAGTTACCTAAAAGCACAAGTGTCATCAGATTTAATACTGAGGGGGAAAATTAATATATTCTATGTTGTGTCTTCCATATTAGCATAAACGTTTAAATATAATCTTTGCAAGCAACTTTCTATACCATTTAACCTAGATTTCTGGTCATCCAAGAAATAGGTTGAAAACAGGTGCTTCCAGGATAACTTGTACCTTTGATTTTACTGTGATATAGTCCCACTGTCTGCTGATCACCTTCACTTTTCGTTTGTAGCATTGCTTGTTTCTTAAAGCTGCTTTGTCTCCTCTTTCTGGTGTTTAAATAGAAAAAAATGAAATGTGAAAACCTAGGTTTAACATGCAAATTACTGTAGTATCTAAGTCAAGTTAGTATTGCCGCTACCTTGTATTAGAACATGTTGGGCAATAATTTTAGATGGGGAGCCACTTCACTAATTTTTGAAGTGGCCCCGGGCTGTCCCAGAAGAGATGCGGCCAGGACATTTTCATGCTCCCTCTCCCTCAGGCCCTGGAGAGCGGAAGCATGTGAAGTCTTTGCTCTCTCCCCCCATTCCTGGGCAGCAGGGGAGTAGCAGGGTGTCTGTGGGAAAGGTCCACGCACTTAGCAGGCCAGATCCGACCCGTGGAGGCCCCTTTGCTCACTCCTGCATTAGAAGGAAATATAACAACAATGGGAGAGCAAGCAGGCTTAAAATAAACAAACACTAATGTGAAGCCTATATGGTGGAAAGATCCTTTCAGTTAGTGAATGGAAGTTCTGCATCAGATGCTCTTGTATTATAAGAAGTTGCATAGTACAGGAAAGCAGGCAGATCGTTTGCTGAAAGCTTTTAGATCCAGGTATAGTGAGCCACTTTATATGTGCAATAATATCACTTTAGTATGTTGCATTAGGAAAATAAGATTCCTCATTTACTCTGTCTGGCCATGCTCTGGCAAGGGAATTTGCTTGCCCAGGCTTTCAAGGCCCTATGTACCCTTCCTCCCTGTTCACATCTTTGACTTTTCCTTTTATATCCTTCCTGCCCTCTCTGCTCTGTTAACAATGCCAGCCTTTCGTTTAACCCCCTCCTAATAACTCTGTGAGCGAATTAAGACTATAAAGGTGTTTTTTAAAAATGAACATTTACTCAGTGTCTATAGAGTTTCCACAGGCTTTCCATTGCCACCTCACTCCTCGCTTTAGGGTTTTTTTTTTCACTTGTTGCCTATATATGAGAGAACCTCTATTGTATGTGCTGCTGTGTTGCACCAAAACATTCTGATAATTACAATTCTCAGCCTACTCTCTTTCTAAATTTGTTTCATCCACCTATTGCCTCTTACTGTTACAGTCAGCTGCTTGAGAAACTATTTTTAATTACATGTTTGTACAGCCCCTAGCATAGTGGGGCCCTGATCCTGTAATACAAATAATTGTCTAAATTCTACATTATAGCCCTCTCAGGGCAGGCTCCTTGTCTGTTTACCTGTAAACTGCTGCACACATCCATTTGTGTCCTTTTCCTAGTATAAACATACTTGTAATCCCGTGTCAAGCCCAGTTGACTTTCCAGGATCAGAGCCTGTGATTGTATTTAAAATGTATATTTAGGGTACATAAGAGGAAGCATTTTATGATGGAACCTAGCTGCTTATCCTAAATGCAGTCAAATATGAAAGGCACTTGATATGTTTTTAATATGCTGTGAAGCAGCAAAGATAAATAGTTTATGATGATATTTAATTAACTTGGAGTAATACCTTGACTAATCTGAGGTAGGAGTATAAACTGTTTTTCCAGGCCCTTGAAGAAGGAAAAAAAGTGAAATACTGTAACTTAAAATAAACAATGCGTGGTAGCAATTTTAATGTCATAATATTCATATTCTTTTTCAGACTACTTTCAACATATGCATTATTTTAGATATGAAACCATTTTCTGATTTGACTAGAATAAGGAAAAAGTCTCTTGTGCATGTTATTGTGGTGATAATAGATTGTTAGACATTTGCTGTAATGCTACCACATTAATTTATGCTCTGTAAAAGAACAAGATACTTTTGCAGGGAAAACTGTGTGGTCTGCACAATAAATGCTGCGTAAGAAACAAATGTTCTCCAAATAGCTTTTTTGCTAGTTAACACCTCAAAGCTGAAGGTGTACTAGGAATGAAAAATCAAAAGACAGTATAACTTCAGCAATTAACCAAATTAATTACATATATGACTTTTGGTTAGGAACTTTACTTGACTGATTCAGATATTAAGTATTTCTGCACAGTATTTCTAAAGCAACGGAACAATTCATATTAAATCTCTCCCTTACAGAGCTTGAGGACCAAATGGAGAAGTTGGAAGGTACACTATTTTTTTAATCTTAACTCCAGACACTGAGATTAAACAGATAGGATTACACTGGTTTGGTAGTCCTTAAAATCATGGAGATTGTGTGTGGTGCCTCTCATCTGGAGGACTGAAACCCAAAGGCATGCTGAAAACATCCCCCTCCCCACCCCCCCCACCCCCCCCCCCCCACTGACAGATGCTTCCCCCCTACCATGGTGCCTCTGATACAGAGGTAACAAGAGGGGCGGGGAGGAAATGCATGTAGTCAACAAGAATAACAGATAAGTGTAGGCTTGTTGGTTAATCATATAGTCGATTACACGTTGATATCCCTACTTTAGCCATCTATCTTTGATAATTTCCTTTTACTCCTTCAGGTAGAAAGTCTTTAGTTTTTGTTTTGTTTTCCTCTCCTCCTCACCCCCAACAAAAGACAGCAAGTGTGCAAATTGAAACTGGTGCCAATAGAATTCTACTCTTTAAAGTGTATTCCGTGGGAAGGAGGGCCAGTGCACAAAATCTTACTGATAGGGAAAGAGACCATACTACAGAACAATCAATAGGTAGACTGTGGGCCTAATCTGGAGTGCCAGGTGCTTCTGAGCAGACCATAAAATCTATTTATTTACTTACTATAATCATTATTTGTGAGGTTTTCTCTTGAGTTTGGACCCTGACTATACCTTGATCAAGAAATTTGGACTCTGCCAAAAGAATAATTGGTTACTTCTGACTTAGTATCTTTCTTGTGTACCTCTAAGTATTATTTGAAACTCATGGAATTATTCCTATAGAAAGTTACAAAATAACATTTCAATATAGGACACAGAAAAGTAATTTATCAGTATAATAAGTTGGATTTTTAGTCATTCATTATTTCACCTGTACTCACTGTTGCTTTCTCTATGCTGAAAAATGAATGGGGAGTGAAGAAAAGTCTTCTGAATTCAAACCATTTTCATTTAAATAAAGTTTTTAAAATGGTAACAGACTACTTAATTCTCAGTAGCTCTTATTCTGATGGTCTTGTTGAAGCTATTGAGCAAGCGTAACATTGGAGAGAATCTTACTGAAATTTTAATTAAGACTAAAAATGCTTTCAGAATTGGCAGGATCCAGCTAACAGTTTTGCTTGCAGCTTGTGCTCAATATTTCTGAAATTACTGCCAGGTTTTGGGATGTAGGAGTGAGATTGAGGTGATCCATAAATTAACTCAAGCTCTTACTCAAAGAAATATATATATATATAGAATATACACACAACAAGGCTAATTCAGTTTGTCAGTAATATTTGTATCTGCACAATTTAAAAGTTGGAACACTATATTTAATATGAAATATTTCAAAATTTAAAATATATGTATTGCTTGCATCAGTATTAAAAATACAAAGTGTATGAAAGAATGGTTCCTGCATTGTAGCTTAAGCTATCTTTTATTACCAATACCATTTTCGGTAATTAGTTGTAGTTACATGTACTGAAGCTGTGTTCTGTTATTGATTAGTTGTTGGTTGTATCTCTTGATTTCTGTCCAAACTACAGTTGTTCAACCATGTTAAGTAATGTAATGCCCTTGTGCTGTTAGAGCTTTACTAATATATTTTGTTTGCTAATATGCAAGTTTTATTCTGACACTGTGAGTTCTTAATGTCAACAATGGTCTGGGACTCTTACATTTGAAAGATTGATTCTGAAATAGTAAACTAACATTTTCAGAACACTAAGACACTTCAATGAGGCATAATGGACACACTTTAAAAAAGTCGCTACTTTAAAAAAGTTATTTTTTTGAGTGCTGTCCTCTCTTTTTAGTAAAGAGCAGAATCTTGGAAAAGGGTGTAATTTAAGGGCTCCTCTATTACCATTTTATAGGAACCAGCAATTAAAAAGTGAAACTTGGATATGGTAGCATAATGAGTCCATAGAAAGAGTAGCAGGTTTTCAGCTCCATGTTCAGTCTTCCAAACTATACTTTTACCATGCCACTGTTATTACTAGAATAAGAAATGTAGATGACATCAGGGAGTTCTGCTGTTAGATATTTATTATAACTTTTTTAAGATAAGAAAACTCATTTGAATGCTAAGGCATCTAGGAAAGATACCCCAGGAAAATGAAGTCATGTAGCAACTTGTTTACATTGTTCTAGCAGAACCCAGAAACTATTAACTTGCTGTAGAAGAGCATATGACCAAAAACTTGTATGATCTATTTAAAAGCTCAGAGCTCCATATGGAGCCTCTGCTTCTTTGATCAACCAAACACAGCAAAAAAGACTCAGGGGGGTTGCTCTGTTAGTCTGTATCTGCAAAAACAAATTAGGACTGAATAAGGACTTAGAATGTTTATCTCACTACAAAGGAAATTTTCCCTCCCTTGGTATTCACACCTCCTGCTGGGAGTGAGCCACATCCTCCCTGACTGAATTTGATAACTCCATTCTTTTGCTATGCTAGTGTAATGTATGCTATAGACTACATGCATTTCCCTCCCACACCTCATCCACTAGATTTTTTTTTTAGCAGGCTGTCCAGGAGCCCAGCTCAGTCCCAGCTTGGGCTAGGTCCGAGACCTACCTCTGCTGGAACTCTGCATTTAAAATGTATTAAGAGCCAGGCAGGCAGCCTGGCTCGGTTCCAACTGAGCACAGGGGTTGCTGCCAACCCGCGCTGCTGCAAGGCTACAGGCAGCTGGTCCGCATGGGGAGCTGGTTTTTAAACCAGCTCCCCTCACGAACCAGCTCCTATGTGGCACCCCATGCTACTGCCTCTGATACAGAGGCAGCAGCGCGGATTGGCATGGGGCTCCTCAGCAGTGGGGACAGATTGCACTGGCTGCCAGCCCCACCCCCTGGGAACCATAGAATAGTCGAGTAACCGATAAGAATTCTGACTAGTTAATTAACCAATATTTAACATCCGTGTGTGTGCGTGTGTGTGTGTAATCCCAACATCTGTGATTTCCAGTCCATAATATAAGTGGTTTTTACTCACCAAAACTTACGCCCAAGTAAATCTGTCAACCTACCATAAGGTGCCATGGGACACCTCGTTACTTCAAAAAAGCTAATTGCAAAATCTGTTTGATTCAGATTAAACTAATATTGTATGCACCGAACTACTTAACATGTGGAAATCCCAGTTTCTATTGTAGACCACTTGCATATTCTATACATTGAATTCTGTACATTTTGGAGATGTTTTAGATAGTCCTAGTTTGTCATCTTGAGGACCCATAAAACCTATTGCTGGAAGTTTTTCAGTTGAATTTGTGTTCCAAAGCTAACAAGGTTTATTTGGAAGAACTAAAATATCTTTCGATTGATTCAGAGTAGCAGTTTCCATATTTTTCCCCGATTCTTTTTGTCTGATTTTACTTTATTAAAAAAAAAAACCCAAAATCCTGCTCAGTTACCACACAAAGCCGATCAAGTGTGAGTTCTTTGTGAGATAATTGGTTTGCCAAATCTATGAGAGAGTCTAATGAATAAAGAATACAGTTGTGAATGTAGGACATCTTTGGGCCACAATGGCTAAAAGTGTATCCTTGTTATGTAGACTCTGCTACAGTCTGCTAGTTTTTCAGTACTAAGCTTCTGGAGAATGACATTGGTGAACAATGAATTGTTGTCAGCCTTTTGTGCCTAGCTTCAGACAGGAAAGCTTTATCAGTAGGTACAAGGACCATATTTTCCAAACCAAAAATCAGGATATATGATTTGACAAAGGATTTTTTTCTGATTTGTGAGCAGGCAGGGGGTGCAGGGTGTCAGCAGGGCTGTGAGTGAGAGGGCTGGGTGTGCAGTGTCTCGGTGGAGGCAGTGAGTGAGCAGGCTGGGGGTGAGGGGTGTTGGCAAGGTGGTGAGTGAATGGGACAGGGCTGCTAGCAAGTGGGATAGGGATGTAGGACGGGTGAGGAGGGCAGGGTCTGGAAGGGAGTTTAGCAGCAGGAGACGGTGTGGGGTGGGGGTATGAGAGGGAGTTTGGGGGTGGGGGTGGGTTGGGGGAGTAACACAGAAAAGGTGAGAGGGTGAGAAAGCAGCCAAATAGCTAGTTGGGGGAGGGAGGCAAAGAAGTGGGGAGTAAAGAAAAGTGCAGCTTCTGCAAAGTAAAATTGTATCCCCCCTCACATCTTCCCTCTGCTCTAGCCTCTCCCTTCAGCCCCATGACCTCCCAACCTGATCCCCTGCATCGCCCCATGACCCTCAGTGCAACCCCTGCTTCCTCCCATCCAGCCCCTGCATCTTCCTTCAACCCTCCCCCCGCCCTTGTCAACACATCCCTGTGCCCCCAGCGCACTCACTGCCGGGGCAGCAGCACTGGGGCGAAAGGTGAGGGCAGGGCAGCAGAGTTTATTCCCTGCACAGACCAGCCCTTTACCTACAGGCTGAAGCTCCAGGGCTGGGGCAGGCAGAGCGTAGGGCTGGGGTAGGCTGGCTCCTGCCCATTTGGGCGGGAAGGGGCTCTCCAACCCCACACGAGAACCAGCCCAGAATGCCAGGTATGCTGGCCGCCCCAGCCCTGGCTCTGTGGAACAGGCTCAGGCCTGTTCCCTCCCAAGCAAGAACCCTGGGGGGGGGGGGGGGGGAGGGTGTTAACCACTTAGCTCCTGGAAGCTGCATGCCCAGCCCGGGGAGGGGCAGTCTCAGGGATGCGTGTGGGCCTTTCTCACAGCCCCCCCCTCCACCTTCCAGCAGGAAGCCAGAGCTAGTGCTCCAGCCTGAAGCTGCATGGCTGAGGCTAGAGCCGCAGCACAAGCTGCCAGCTGCACCGGGGGAGGGGAGGGAGGAATGGAGCTGAGCTCCCTCGCTTCATGCCACAGGAAAGCAGCTTGTGTGCCGTGGGTTGCCAATCCCTGATTTATGGGGACAGTGTGACAGAATATTTTAAATCAGGACTGTCCTAGAAAATCCAGGATGTATGGTTGACATATCAGTAGGGTGTTAAAATGAGTAGCCTTTTAGAGGGGAGGGGTGATTTGCTTGAGTGTGCATTCTGAAGGAAGAAATAAATAACTTTGGGAGAGGTAGTATAGCACCAGTTAGCTATATTGTCATTAGGGGTCTGTCATTACATTAATTATGCAGGTTAATTTACTAGTTTTAAAATTCACCTGTAAATTTTACCTACTTTGGAGAGGGAAAAGAAATCAGCTGAGAATGTTTTGATTTGTGGGATGTTAATCAATTTTTTATTTTCTGTTGGATCTCCACACTGACTTTTTAAATGGGTTTTGCTGCTGACTAATGGTGTAGCTATGGAGTGTAACCATTATATATTTTGTTCCACTGCCCAAGGGTTGTAGATACTTCCATTTCTAAGATGTATACAATACTTTTGTGGAGCACATTCCTTACAACTCTGTCACAAAACACCGTTTATCTAATCTCTGCTCTGTCGTTGCATTTGCAGGTAGGGAGCATTTATGTACACTGAGTGCCCAACACTCCCTAGCAAAGGGTCAGATTGATAACCAGCCAGGAGTTCAAGGGCCATATGCAAACTGAGTGAAATGTGGTTGCTAGCAGTTTGCATTGGGCCAAGGCATTCCCAGGGTTTCAAAACCCATCCAACAACTGCTATCCCTGCCAGTGTCTCAAAACTGTGCTG
The DNA here is from genome assembly GCF_052426305.1 of Pelodiscus sinensis. Lineage (NCBI taxonomy): Eukaryota > Metazoa > Chordata > Testudines > Trionychidae > Pelodiscus > Pelodiscus sinensis. The sequence continues at coordinate 143,945,350 of NC_143054.1, forward strand.
TTGCAACAGCTGTCTTTTTGTTTGAACTGCTTCTTGCCAGCCAAGCTTGGCCAAAAGGTAAAGTGGGACAGTTATGGATGATTGCAAAGATCTGAGAAGTAGTACAGAGGATGGAGGATTACTCAGTGTTTGAGAAACAGCAGCAGTGTGAAAGGAAAATTGAAGGTTTTAGGAGTTAAATTCCCTCACTTAAGTGATGTCCAGGTACATTAAGGACTATGGAGGTGTGCACTACAGAGTACACTGAAGTGTTGCTCTTTAACTGCCCTCTGAAGATGCTGCTGACACAAACCAAACAGTATCCAGTTCACATTAACATAATCGTCTTTCAAACAGGACTATGCTAACAGAGGCTAGGGACCTTTTCATTCTTGCTAGCAGTGTCATAAAAGGGCAGTTAAAGCACAACACTGTGGTGTGGTCGAAAGTCTTGTGCTTGTAGTCTGCATTGTGCTGCACTGTAGAAGTAGCCCGAGACATCAGGAATGGTGTTTAAATACCAGGCTAGCTAAAATATTCACAGAAAGTAATATAGGGGCAACTTCCATTTCCTACAGTTAGGCTTCTTGACTCTGGCTTACCAGATCTAAAATTTCCCATAGTTGCTGCCACCAGTCCAGCTCCGTTAGTGGAACCAAATGGTGGGGAGCTCTGGTGTAGACAAAGCACCAGACATCCCACACAGGCACTTTACTCGTCTCGTATTTCGTAGGTCTTCTCAGGACACGGTCACACCATCCTGTGCTTACAGTGCTGGCAGACAACCAGAAGCCCTGTCGTTTCTAAAACTCCCATCATTGCTAACCTGGAACTTTACAGGACACAACAATTAGAAACATTTTGCACAAATCTATTATGTAAATATTTTTATAGTTGGATGGGATAACCCAAGGAGCCTCTTCCATTTCTTATCGCCTCAGATGTATGTACCTCTTTTCTCTGCACTTCGTTTTAAACATTTATATAACAACATGTAAAGTGTTTGACTGTCAAACACTCAAACAAACTTTGGATGCTCTATTAGACCAAGATCCTTAGAGCAAGGACTGTGTCTTTGTATAGTGCTAAGCTTTCTGTTAATACATGTTAATAACAAGGAAATTCTAAAGTGAAGTTTCACATCTGGGGATAAATAAAAAACTTAAGGCTACATCAGCATTTCATTCCACAGCATATGCACGGAATCAGTTGGCGTGATGTTAATCCTGCCCATGTACTTGTTGCATTCTGGACTGTTTTTCGTTTTTCTCTATTCTGCTGCTTCAAGCATAAAATTAAATGAGTAGCCTTCATACTTCATTCCACTTTCTCGATCTTGTTTTTGATAGATTTCCAAAAGAAGCAGCCAGATGATGACTCCACCCCTAGCACAAGCAACAGCCAATCAGACTTGTTCTCTGGAGAAATAAACAGTGACAACAGCAATACCTCTTTAACTACGCAGACTGTTAACTCCAACCAGCAACTTTCGACAGAATTGAATGTAACTTCACTGAGTAAAGAGGAATGTAAGTGTGTGAGCCCTGAGAAGGGAAAAACAGAGGAAACCTAAATATCTATTCTCTTCTCAGTGCCATTTGTAACTAACTCTCACTAGAAAGATTTGCCCTCTCTCTTTCGGGGAGGAAGAGGGTTGGAACATAATCATGAAACTCAAACAGTTAGGGTTAATAAAAAAATTAACAAACAAAATAGGGGCCACCATGATTTTAGAAAATATTTTTATACTGATCTACAAGCTATTTGAACTTAAGTAATGCTGATCTTGATTGACTCTAAGGGAATTTGATCCATGCTATGAAATTCTTCCCCTGTATTACTACAGGTAAACTATTGTATAGAGTGGAAACCAGAATCTGATTTATTTTATCCATATATCATTATTTTTAAAACTTTTTAAAATGGTTATCCACAGTATTACCTGTAATGTAGGGTTAATTGGACTGGTGATAAATCTCTCACAGAACATACTGTGGGGTGATCTTAGACTCCATTTCCTTGTTCATATTTCTCTGTGTACAGAAATCTTATGGTTCAGAATCGTGTGTAAATGCAGAGGTAAAGTGCTCAGATTTGGCATGCTCAAACTCTGGACTAATGTCTGCCGCCTTACCTTCAAGAAAATTTATTCTAAATTTATATACAGGTTAATTCTGTGTATAATATATCGAGTTAAAAATTTACAACATGTTACCCTTGTCAATAATTCTTGATTCATAGTTTCATTTTCTTCAGACTAAAGTCTAACTTTCTGAATGGCGGGCTATGGAAAGAATCTCTTGCTTTTAATACTCTTGTATTTAATGACTGGGAGATACACAAATACATTCCAAGGAGAACATATTTATATCCACATCTTTTTTTAGCAGGGGAGCTTCTGGAGATGCCAGTGTTTTTAAATACTTTGAGTTCTTATTTATAGTAGTTGCCTCAAAGTGCCAGGGCTGAAGGAGCTTTGATACATGGCCTTTCTTGGGTTTCATTTTTAGTCTGAGTGGTTTGAACAAGGCTGTAGGTTTCTGTGTGGATTGGTCCAGTAAAAGATATTACCTCACTCACCTTGTGTCTCTCATATCCTGGGACCAACAACATACAAGGATGTGATTAAGACAGTTCATTTATAATAATTGTAACATACATTTTTAATTAATATTAGATTGTATTATGCTAGGAGTGCAATATTTGTATGCCTTGCCAGCGCGATGGCAGGCACTATTGGGCACCTTTTATTAATTAAACTCCAAGGCACTCTGTTATCAGTTGCTGTAATAAGAGTTAATTTGCAATGTGACTGTTGTTGTCTCTCCTTCACACACACAGTTGCTGGCGGCCACCATCCCATCACTTCCCTCCGTCCAGCGCCTCTCCCTGGAAAAACCTGTGGGGTGCTGCAAAAGCAGTTCTTACTGCACCTTTCCTAGAGAATTCAACAGCCTATTGGGCCTTCACAGGTCTGGGGCCTTCAATCCCCTGCTTACTCATAACCCAAGATCTACCATTTGGTGATACAGGGCACCTCTTCTATGCTGCTGGGCCAGGTTTTGTGAAAATGTTTTCATTGAGTTTTGAGTTGCATTACAAGGAATGTGTGTGGGTGTGGAGAGGGGAGGGAATGAAAGGAATAAAAATTGTTCCATCACTAATTGCAATGCACTCATCTATGGATGCTCCAAGGTGACCGATATTAGGCAATACAGCCCATAGAGCATTTGAAAATATTTCCTATTAAAAATGCTTTACACCTTCCTGCTGGGATGGCTTTTTAAATGAAAAACAGTGGTGAGATTTATTTACAGTTCCAGCTAGCTATCTCTTCTGCTCCCCTCTCCCCCCTCTCTAATGAAGCTCAGACTAATGTCATTTATCAGGGATAATTATACAACAGATGGAGCTTTTCTGATGGATAATGGCCTCATAGTAGAAGGTTCTTTCCCACTAATGAAGAATACCCAAACTTCAAATCTTTTTTTTTATTATTATTTTAATTTAAAGGTGTCTTTTTCTGCGCATTACTTACATATTTTGTAGCTCGTTCTATAAAGCATACACCTCTCTCATTACAGCCGTGTGGGAGAAGATTGATCTTTTTCAGTACTGTATGATGATGTACAGCTGCATGCTGTACTGAACAGAACTGAAGTAATTCACCAGGAATCAATGTCTGGGATCATTAAGCTAATCCCTATCAAAGTGTGGAAAGACTGGTGTGCTCAGAGGTATTTTCTTTCAGGAGCTGCTCAGGCCGCAGTGTGTCTGCCCTCTCTTTTCATGCCTTCTAAATCAGTCCCCTATCCAGGCATTTGCCAGGGTTGTTGAGTTGGCAGGATAAACAGATTTAACAAAATGCCAGCAAGTCGTTCAGCTAATTAACAAGTCTGTTCATCAGGTTATAACAAGGAAAGAGAACCACACATCTTTTATGATATAATTCATACTCTGTGTGAAGGGAAGGGTGTTTTTTTGGTTTTGTTTTTTGTTTGTTTTTCTCTTTAAGGGGAGACTTTTTAACTTCTAAATATTCAGTGAATGGTCTAGGAAGGAAGTTCCTACGGTTAGGTTTTGCAGGAGTTCAGTTTGTGACAATATTTAAATATGATCTCTTGCTTTTTTTAAAAACTTTGATTGCTTTTCCTGTGAGAATGACATGTAATTTCTAGAGCATCTTGTATACAGAGCCACATTCTACAGCTTTCCATCGGTTGCCACATCAAAGTCTGAACAGCTACCTGGCCATTGGAGGGATTGTTCTGGGTTTGGCCAGTTTGCTGATAAAGAACTGACTTAAGAGAATTATGAAAGAGTTACAGACTGAATTCATTAGGACACCCAGAGCAAAAGCTGTGTAACTAATTTTTTCATTTATGTTTTGGGTCCATGAAGCACTACATTTTCTTTATGAACTGCAATTACAACTTTGGGAAATAAAGTTTTAAAATATTTTTCATATGTGTTACTGAAGCTGCAGTTTTCTCTCTGACATCTTGAGAGTGGTCAACACACAGTTTTTATAGTGATTTACCTACACTGGTCTAGAAACTTAGTCAATTTACTGAAATAGACCATAGAGATTTAAGCACTTTGATAATAGTATAACTCTGGCTGCATTAAGAGTTGCACCGATTTAATAAGTCTGTTTGGAAACAGATACAGTTAAACCAGTAAAAAGCTGTGTCTAGGTCTTACATAGTTCTGTTTGATCCCCCTTTCCATCCTTTGTTTAGGATGTCCTAACATTAGTTACTTGGCAAGCACTACCATAGCATGCTCTAGAAATGATTAATTGGGTTTCTTAGTACTGTAGGTAGCTAGCCAAAGTTAATCTTGGTGGGAAGGGTGCAGAACCTCTCAAGGAGGCTTTTTTCCCCTAAACACAATCTAAAAATCTGTTTATTAAGGTAAGGTTCTCTGTAGTTTGGTAATGAAAAGGTCACACTAGATATGGAACAGTTTCACTTAATTTCAGCCCTTCATTTCCTTCGTTGGGGCTGTCATACTGTTTTCCTTTTTCTGTGCGGTGGAGCTAAAGTTGACACTATGCTGGCTTAGAGCTACCTCTAGCTTGTAATAAGACAGGAAAAATGTCAGTGTGAAAAACTCTGACTTTGGCAGCTGGATCAGGTTTGATATTTCAGTAGTTCTTAGTTTCAGTTGACATGGTTTTATTATGTGCTTAACTTTTTTCTGGCCTTTTTGAATTTTCAAATACTGTAGTTAGAAGAGGGAGGAAGGGAATTGCTTTTGTTTCCTGAACTATTAAATGCACTGGATTCCAGTGCTTAAATGGTTTTAATTAAGTTATGGAAATAGACTTTCTATCAGATACATATGCCTCTGACATAGTAGTTAGTGTAGATGAAGAACAGTCGTTAATGGTTTAGGCCAGAAATTTAAGTGGTGGCCACGGACTGGGCCTCAATTTTTGAGCACACATCTTTAGTTGTGTACGTCTGATTTTTCGGAGGTGCTGAGCATTCATAGTTCTTAGTGGCTCTTTGTTATTCATATATATGTTGTGCTACTTCAGATGCTTCCATTTCTGGATGCCCAATCAGAGACACTTGCAAGGGGCTGGATTTTGAGAGAGCAGATGTTCATCATTTCTTTAAAATTGGAGGGTTTTAAGGTATCTCCGTATGGGCACACACAAGTACTGGTTAATATCGCAAATCTGGTATACAGTCCCTGCTTTGAAGAATTTTCAAATATTATGAGCAATATATGAATAGTGGGGAGAGAAAAATATTAATTAGTATATACTTTTGTAATATGTTGACTGTGTAAACACATACAGACTTTAAACCGCACTACCTCGCAGCCAAGCAATCAAGAATTGATTGATTTCTGAAAGGTAATTGTGGGAAAGGCATTGGCCCTACTTTCTAGTATAAAATTGCAAATCCACAAATCTGACATCCTTCCTCCCCTCCCCCCCAAGCAAATTTCTAGCCTTTTCTCTAAAAGGAATGTAGCAATTATTAAAAGTGTGCTGGGTTGCAACAATGGCCTGTTATTACAACATGGTTAATACTGTAATTAATTGTATTTCCACTCCTAATTGACAAAAAGTACAAATAGAACAGTAGCCTTAAGGAACAAAACATGAAGTTTTCCTGTGAACACAGGAGATCAACTAGTATCTGCCTACACGCTGGTACCCAAGTTTGTACAGGAGGCCCCCGACTTGCGACATGATTGGTTCCGGAGGAAGCATCGCAAGTCAGGGATATCATAATTCAAACCCACATTTATGGTAGGCACTGTTTGCTGTCGTAAATGCAGGCTAAGGACATAAGTCGGGGGCTTCCGGCCCCTTCCGCACTTACAAAAATGGTTGCGGGAGGTCAGAATTTGGGCAGTCACATCTCGGGGGCCTCCTGTACATCTGGTAATTATCCTAAGGCATTCTCATTGGAGAGCCTTTGACTCTAGAATATATTTCTCTGGTTAATTTTTGACAGCGCTGTCAGTCTGTTGACCTATAGGGCATGCTGTAAGGCCCAACTGTTCTCAGGCATTTTGAGTTAAGTAGGGGCTTGTCTTCACTACAGGGAAGATCAATACTGCTGTGATCAATTTTCCTGAGCTCAATTTAGTGGGTCTAGTAAAGACCCACTAAATCAAACTCAGAGGGTGTCCCCGTCAGTGCTGGTATGCCTGATTCTGAGAGGAATAAGGGAAGCCCATGGGAGCATTTGCCTCGTACACCATCTGCTGTGGGGATGGTGAGGAAACTCAAATTAAGATATGTTGACTCCAGCTACATAATTAACGTAGCTGGAGTTGCATATTTTAATTCAGCCTTCCCCTGTAGTGTACACTTGAGCTATATGAGAGGTGGTGGAACAATGTAGTTAAGGGATGTTTCTTTGTGTGTTATAAAATGGATGCCTTAAGTATATAGGTGTGGAAGAAAACTGCTTCTACATAGGTGAACTGAAGAGATGACATATAGAACTTTGAAATGAGCTCCTTTTTATGTCAGTGATGTGTTAATTTTTAAGTCTGATTAAAATTTGCAAATGTTGCCAGTGTTGTTTCCTCCAGTTTATCCTGGTCATAGCAATGCATATTTGGCAATACATTTTGTGTCTTCATTCATTAGACTGAAGGGTCCAAGAAAGCTGAAACTGAAACACAAAAGTGTGAGTAAAGCAACCTAAGCCTAATACTAATAAATGACCTTTCATAATCCAGTTTTTTAATTGCAGATATCAAGAGCATTTTGCAAACATTAAATTTAGACCTCTGTGTTAGGAAAGTTGTGACAGGGTTCTTGGGGAACAATGTGGAAATGTGGAGCTATTTCCCCCTCCAAAACCCATTAGCCTGGGGTGTACCTCACGCTGTGATTCTAATGTCAAGCTACAAGCTTCGGATAGGGACTGCACTTAGACAGGTCCTTGAGAAAGGCCACCCAACTGAGTTACAGGAATGGTTTCCCAGCCACATGTGAACCAACATTAGAGAGGCTCCAGACAATTCCCCCAGCTGCCTGCTCTTGCACCCCAGAATTGTACCATCTTACACTGATCAGAAGTCTGGCCATTTCTTCATAGGAAAGTGGACATGTGGGGGAAGCAGTGGGGACCAGGGACAATAGGTCAGATGGGTGCAGGTCTGGGGAGGCAGCTGGGGTCAGTGGCATTAAAATGCAAGTTTGCCCAGGTGCCATTTTTCCTAGGGCTAGCCCTGCAGAATACCTTGCTGTAAGCACTAACTATGACTACCAGAGAGCAGCAGCAAAGACTTTAGTCCTTATTAGTTAATTAGTGTAGTTTAATGAGTTATTCCCTCATTGTGGCTAACTCATTAAACTCCTAAACTTTTTGTGTTTAATCTTTTTATATGTTTAACGTGGGTGTAACCTAAGGGTATGTCTTCATGCAGCTGGAACCTTGTCTCCCAGTCTGGTCAGACAAACTCCACTAGCAGGGCTTGAGCCAGAACTCTGAAAATAGCCGTGTGGATGGTGTGGCTTTGGCTGTTAAGCCTAGGGGGTGCGCTTCTAAGCCCAAGCTGCAGCTTGCATGACAATGTCTGTCTGCCTGAGAGACTCGCTCCCAGCTACAGGGTGGCCATACCCAAAATTGTTGTGCAGCTTACTCCTTCTGCAGCACATCAGTTCTCACAACTTGGAATGTTTTTCTGCAGAAAGACAGTGGAATCTCTACCGACTGAACTTGCACACATTTGGATTCCCTCTAGTTCAGTGGTTCTCAACTCGTTTCAGTCCACGGACCACCAGGCCAATCAAAACATTTTCGTGGACCACCTCCATTTTGAGACATGATTAAAAAAAAGAGTAGACAACGAACATTTTGGTTTGAATGGCTTCCTTTTTCCCCAAGTATGGCATCCACATATGGAAATTGAACCAAATTATTGGCTTTGACGCGATGGATGACGCGTCGCTTGTGAATACTCCGTAAAACAGCCTAATGGTGGCGCTTGCTAACGCCGTGTGACTTTGCACAATGTTCCTGTGGACCACCAAAAAAGTCACCACGGACCACCAGTTGAGAACCACAGCTCTAGTTTGTATCTGTATTTGTGCGACTAATCAGTTAGTCTTTTCAAGGTGGATTATACGGATTTACACTTGAACCTCTTTAAGCCACCAGTCCAGGGAAATAGGGTTTGCTAAATGAAGGAATTTTCTGGACCATAGAGGGCCCTGGAGCAGGCTCTGGGGGGAGGGAAGGAGGTTGAGATTGTGAGGTCTGGGTACGAGGGGATTGTAGATGGGGCACTTACCTGGCACCCCACTCTTGGAACCACACATGGCTCCATGCCCCCAGCTGCTTGGGAACAGCAGGGAAAAAACTTGCAGGCAAAGGCTTTGCTGCAGTGTGTTTCCCCTATTTACTGTACCAATATCCCAAGAAATCCATCTCTCCTTTGATTGTTAGCTTCTCCCTTCAGGGAATGCACATGCTTTTAGCATCCAAGTAGGAACTTTCTGGGAACTAATGGCATTTGTCATTCTGTGCTAACTCTCTCCCAGCAGTGAAAGGTCAGGCCAAAGTTCAGACGTACACTGCGCTTTTTAGAGCACTATGAACACGGAATATGAAAACGTTGCTCTGTATCTTTTTTACTTCATCTTAGTCACACGCTTTGAGTCTATTCATGGTTCTTAAATATTTTGGAAATGTCTGACTTTAGTATTAGGCTCCATGACATTATATGGTCTGGCTGGTTTCAGTCCCACTGTGTATCTCCAGTGCTAGTTGGTAGACCAGGAAAACCAGGCTGAGAAATTGCCAGGCTGAGCCAGCACATCAGATTTAAAAGTATTTTGGTTCAAACACTGTGGCTCCTGTAACAACAGTATTAGACAGTGTTTGGGTCCTCCAGTGAACTGACAGCCTAGTTCACCAGTCCCCACCCATTTTCCCCTGCATTTCTTTGGAATTTATGCAAAGGGTGCTGAATAAATCATAGAATACTAGGACTGGAAGGGACCTCGAGAGGTCATCGAGTCCAGTCCCCGAATGGGGAGAAGACCTCTTACAGGTCAGGGTGCCAGGGAGCTACAGGTGACATGGAGCCAGGTAAGTGTCCCCCATGCCCTTCCCACCGAAACCTGCACACCCATCCACCCACCCTGGTCCCACACCCTCCTTCCCATCCCAATCCCTCACCCCCAGCCCACTCCTGCACCCTCCTTTCCACCCAGACCCCCACACTTCTAGCCTGCTTCTACACACAATCTCCCACTCAGGCTCTGCAGACTCCTCCTGCACCCATTTTGTCATCATGGGTGGCTGGTTGGCAGTCCACAGAAAGGTCTGAGTTGAACGGAGCCAAAAAGTTTGAGAACCACTGTTCTAGAGGCTTCTGACTAAGGTGTTGAGCATGCATGTGCTCCCAAAAGTGAGGAGCTGTGCTGTGTATCTCTTCTAACTACAATTGCTAGGGTTTCACAAGTTGTCTGTCTTGCTCCACAGAGCACGCATTTATCACTTAACAAATAAAGCATAATAGTCTCCTTTGATATTTTTATGTTTTACATTTGTTAGAATCTCTCTTTAAATAGAATTATTCTGATGAGAAAACCATTGTAGATGCTTAGAACAGAGTATTAAATTCATGTTGACAAACAAGAAAAAATGCAGACTTTGTTATTTTATAGATCCACTCTAAAGGACACATTAGCAAGAACATTAGTCACTAGAGTCTTTACATGAGTGGATTTTTTTTAACCTTGATTTTTAATATTGGAGCCCAAAATTGTTTGTCTGAGGGTAATGTTTTGACCTTACTAGTATATTTTGTTATGCAAAAGTAAATTATGATGGAGTGAAATTGACAAGGTATTTAAAAGGGATTATGCGTTTCTAATTAGTCCATTGTGCCTGTAGATGAAAATTATATTGTTATGTAAATGTCATGCTAATTAAGAGAGAATATTGAAGGTGTAATACATTTGCAAAAGAAATAGGTAAGTTAATGATTTTTTACATTTTTATTAATCTTTTATAGACAGTTATGAGAGAAACTGGTCGAGAAATGTTTGATTATTGAGCCACAATTTTTAACTGACTGCATCACAATCGCAAGTCTTGCAATATTTGAAGCCCCGGAGTCAAAGGGAGCTTAACTTTTGTTTAAAGAACAAACAGAAAACCCTAGAGGGCACATAAAAATAACTCAAATTCTTTAAAATCTCACGACTTCTAAGATAGCCTCATGGTTTCTTAAATGATTCCTTCGGGCACCTGCTTGCATTTGGGCACCTAACACTAGGATTACCATCCTACTTCCCAGTTTGGGTCTAAATGACTCCATGACCATTGGGTCTCAATGACTCCATTATAAAAGGATGTGTAGAGACTTTTGTTCTGCATTTTTTGATCTGCTATGAACTGACCCTAAGGAGAAGTATTACAGGGGGGGAAGAAAACCTAATACTTTTCTTGCCTCTCTAATACTTCTCCTTAGGGCCAGTTTATAACAGAGCAAAAAATGCAGAACAAAAGTCTCCAAACATCCTTTTATAATTTCCCATGATGTGGTCCTGAAAATCCCATAACATCTAGTCTATCTGACTAGCACAAACCATGGACTGGTGTCTTCCAAAATAGGTAGACTCTTTAGCCACCCCAGTCCTTCCAGTCAGAGTGCAGCCAAGTTCTTCCCGTAAGCAACCCCCTCTGGGGAGCTGATCTTCACCAGGTGGTGTCCATCAATCTCCGTGCTCTGTTAACATCTCATCTCAGGGAGACCAGCAAGTAGGCTCTTCCACGGCACCCTTGCCTATAGCCTTCTGACCCTGGTTCTCTGGCTTGTGGATGCCAGCTGGCAAATCCCTGGGAAGATCTCCTGGCACCAGCTTTCTGAATCCAGTTATATAGCTTGCAGGTAAACAGGAAATTTCCTCTATTGCTGCCCCATCTTCAGCTCTCTGGCTTGTGGAGGTCAGCCAACACCAGGGGTGGGCAAAAGGGCCTCCGTGGGCCAGATTTGGCCTGCTAAGCGGGTGGATTTGGCCCACAGAGGCCCTGCTGATCCCCCGCCCCCAGGCCAATTAGGGTCTGGGGGTGGGGGAGTGCACAAAGCCTCCTCCTGCTGTGCCAGGAGAACGTGATGCTTTGAAGCGCCTTGCCCAGGGCGGGGAGCTGAGCAGAGGAGGCTTCACGTGCTCCCTCACCCCCAGGCCCTAATTGGCCTAGGGCAGGGGAGCAAGGGAAGTCTCCTCCCACACCAGGGGCATGGGCACCTTGGGGGAATGTGGGGTGGAAGGCAAAAGCACTCCCTCACCCCCAGGCCAATCATTGACTGGGGGTGGGGAACCTGGAAATATCTTGGCCACGCCCCTTCCACTCAATGCCCGGCCCATCCTTTGCAGCCTGGGGCCACTTCAAAAATTTCTGAAATTTCCCCAGCAAATATTATTGCCCATCACTGGCCAACACAAACCCCTTTCAGCCTTGCCCCAGGAACCTCCTACAGCTTCCTTCGGGGACCTCCCACCTCTGATTCCCTTTGATCCATTATAGCCTCAGGTACATACTTGACCAAACTGGGGACATCTGTTCTGGCGCAGGGCACTGGACTTGCTTCATTTAACAGAAGAGCAATTAACAGTTTCCAGTCATTTGAGTTACGCTAAGAATTGGGCAACTAGCTGGGTACTAAGATTTTGATACTTAGAGGAATGTGTTAACTTAAGCCAGTTTTTTGTAACAATTAAAGATAGTAATTTAACTTTGTTTTCCCACATAAACTGCACTAATTTTGTCCCAGGAAAGAATACACTGCCTCTATTTCAAATAGCATAAAGATCTTGTTGTTGTTGTTAATACAGTGGATTCAGCATCATGGTTTCCACATAAAATTTCAAATTCAAGCCCACCATCCACAATTATGCATGATGACTTTTAATGCTGAAACAAAAAACAACTGTAGAAGAAAGCACTGCTCAGGGCACACAAACTTCATCTGTTATGAAACACTCTGATGTATTTGCATGCAAATCCCAAGTAATTCGTTGTTGAAACCCTACTACCATGCAGTAAAAAAATCAGATTCATCTGAACCTATCTAATGAGGCAATAAACAAACTTCTGTTACACTTCTGGAAATGCAAAAGAATGAGAAATAGTTGCAATTTCATATTTAATGGTCTAACAAAGTCTAACACAAGCAAAGAAGCTGAAGTCTTAAATGATTTCAAATGACAGTCTTATTAGATTTATAGTTTTGATTTACCTTGAAATCACTGTATAAGTGACCTCCTAAGCGGGATTAAAAATTGTACTATTGAACTAGTCTTCCACATGTCGGTTTGAGGACTCCTTGAAGGAGCAGGAAACTTAAATGGGAACTGATTCTTCTCTCATTTGAAAAGCTGGGTTCTGAAACCTTGAAATGAGACCTCTGGTCCCAAGTGTTTTTCAGAAGATTGAGTTAAACAGATGTTTAAACTAGGGATGTTAAATTGCGGTTAATTGAGTAGTTGATGGAATTTCCATCGACTACTCGACTAGTCAATAGGCACTTCCGCATTCCTCCTTTGAAATGTACAAGAGCCCCCACTGGAACTCTTGTACATTTCAAAGGAGGAATGCAGAACTCCGTGTACAGCCCAGGGCCAGCGAGAACTCCCACTGAGTCCCGGCTGCAGGTGGGTGCTGGCTTTGAAATATACAGGAGTCCCTAGCAGGGGCTCTTGTGCATTTCAAAGCCATGAACCTTGGGGTCAGCGAGAGACTGAGTCCCCCCACTGACTCCAGGCTCCATGCTGCTTCGCATACCATGCGGAGCCCAGGGCTCCCCAGCTGACCCCTGGTTCTGGGGTAATACCGTGCAGAACCTGGGGGCAGCTGGTGAGTACCCAGCTGACCCTGGCCTCTGCTGAAATGCCATGGGATGCCTGGGATCAGCTAGGCTCCACAGCGCTGCCCCTTTGAAAGGCCGAGATGGCGTTTCAAGGGGCAGCAGCCACACAGCTGATCCCTGTCTCAGCTGTGTGGTGCTGCCACTTTGAAGTACTCCTCCCCCTTTGCTGCCTCTCAGCAATTGGGGGGGAGGAATCGACTAGTCAACAGACTATCTGGTAAGCAAATGTTTATCTGATAGTCAGCTAGTCCTTAACATCCCTAGTTTAAACACAACAGAGTTATAGGTGGTCTAACTAAAAATGTGTTCTACTCTCTCCCCCCCCTTTTTTTCCCCCAGTTGGCCATGTTTCCTTCACCTTTACGTTACAAAAAAAAAAAACAGATTTGGCAAGCAAGACTTAACATGTGAGAATTTTAGGTGGCCTTTTTGTAAAATGTAAAGACACAAAAAAAGTACTATTTATTTTAATTGTAGGTCTCTCTTACCAGTCCAGATTTGAAATGGTTTGAAAGCACTAATTTTTTCTAGTAACAATGCTAATTTCAGGGCATGCAAATATTGGATGACTAGTAACAATTGAGGACTTCTGTATTCTGTTCACCAGTTTGGACGACAGCTGTGTGAATAGCAGTGCACACAAAAATGCTGCACTGTAACTCCCATGTGGATGCTGCAGGAGCAATTGAAAGGTTTTCTTTGTTCATATTAACGTCGAGCTGTTTGAGTTTGATGCTGTTAAATGTGAACTGAACTGTTCACTTCTCAGCCACGTGGGGGCATTATAGTGCAGGGCTTTGGTGTGCATGGCAGTGCCCACCCCTGTAGTTTGAACTGTCTGGCAGTATAGACATAGGTCCAGTTAGCAGTACATCCATACTTTAGGGTCATACTTAATCTAATCCCTTGCTATATAATGCATTTATATTTATGCTGAATTGTTGGTATTTTGATGGCCAAAGTCTACTCAATCAGACTTAATTTCAGGTTCCAAGTGTATAATATCTTCCAATTATCCAAGCTACAATGTATTATTGCTGTCAGTTAGGCTTTTTGTCAATTTGTCTTGACTCAGCTGTATGGTTTTGTTTGTGCTTTACTGCAATACAGTAAATATACTGAATTGGGTTGTTAGTTTAACAAGATCTCTGGAGAGCTCTTCCATGATGCTGTGTGTTGAAATATGGTAGGAAACCTAACAGCAATTTGCCACCAAACAAATACCCGATGCATGGGCAAGAGTCCAGAACCTGAAACAAATTGTCCACAGAGTTAATGCAGGATGTGCTTGTGTTTGGATTGTATGTAAAACCAAAGCTTTCACCACTTGTGGTGATTTGTGATACATATTCCTTTTTGGTCAACATTCCGACTGTATAACATCTTCCAGCATTTCAGTTGGATATGCTGTTCTCGCTTCCCTTCCTAAACTATTGTGCTGCTCAATGGTTACTTCATTCCACCCAAAGGAAAGAACGTTCCCATGATGAGAGAAATGTTTCTTAGAAATGGGACAAAATCTAGGCCTGGTGTAAGTAGGTTCCACTCATTAAAGTCTGTGACCTTGTATTCATATATATGACCTGCCTCTAAGTCCTTGTGCAAAGTAAAATGCTATAGAAACATGGTGAAAATCTCACATTGACTCCAGGGGAGCCAGGATTTCACCCCAGGGCTTTTTAGTGGATTAACCGTGGGAGATCCCAGCTCTGTTGGAATGTAGGATCACCTTGGCCAGTGTATTTCTCTAAAGATATTTCTAACAAAATGAATACTGCATATAAAAAATTGGCATCCCAATATTTAATTATAAGTCATAGTCAGATATTAATGGGAAGGAAAGGGTGGAGGACACAGAGCTGAATAAATATTGGACTCTGAACACTTTTAAGTTCTCAGGACATGTGCATGTTTCAGTACCTGTGTATCCCCAGACATTTGGTTTAGCTGCAAAATGGCGCATGCTGCATATCAATGTGTTTAGGAATTGACTTGATTCTCTTTTTCCAGGTGGGCCATGCACAGGTACACCTCATGTCTCCTTAACCACGCCAACCAAAAGATCCTGTGACTCTGGTGAGTTTTGCTTTCTGTTTGGCTTTGCATAATACATAGTTGTAAAATGACAAGAAAATGTAGCAAGTATACCAGGAAAATTGCAGTGAAAAATAAACTTTGGAGACGTGCTTGTAAGAGTAACAGTGAAATCATGAAAAATGGAAGGAAGTTATATTTACAATGTTTGTTTGTAATTAACATGACAAAACCAGAGAACAATACAGAAGTAAATCTGTTGCTTTAATCCAATTTAGGTTGGACCTATAACAGTCCCACTTTCAAAGGGGAAAAAAGTTAAAGCAAAGCAGTTGGATGCACCCTTCCTTATTGACTTCAGTCTTTACAGGGGTAAATCTGATTTAGATCAGTTGTTGCAAACTTTTGCATGTTCTTGTCTTAAGCACCAATATTGCAGTACCGATTGCTGAATAGGGTCTATTCCTGAGCAGAGTTAAGGACTCCCTCTCTTTCAGAGATTGGGGCATTCTTTTTCTGCAGGGACTCTTGCAGGAAACATTTCTCAGTTTGTCAATGAGCTAATACACTACACTTTTACTGTTGCCTCTTTTCTTACATGCCCCCTCCCCCCTTTCCAGCCATCAAAGATCAAGATTTTTCTGCCCCATTTAGATGTGAAGGTGCTTCTAAACAAGAAAGTAAGTTTGCCTTTATCTCTGCACAAACTAATCTCAACTGCATATGTTTTTCTTCATACAATATTGCTGTAATATTTAACTAAAATTTAGCTTGTAAGGTGGTTAAATAACATTCTGGATAGATGATTTTGAAAAATGATAGTAAAAAAACATTAGGTGAATTTTTAAAATATGATCATAATTAGCATAATAACAAGTAAGATTACAATTTGTCAGGCCATATGGGAGAAGCGATATTTCCTTAGATTAGATTAAGGCAGATGGAACTATTAGACATGTTTAAAAATTTCCCATTAAACATTAAGATGTTTTCCCCCGGCAGCCTTCTTATTCCCAGTCTGTGCTAGTAAACTAGAGAGGTTTTTGGTTCCTTTATTCTGCTCTCTTTGTCATATGCAATGTTCTTTTGTAAGCTATCAACAAAAACAGAAAGTGAAGCCTGTTTGGGTTACCAGCCTCTTCGTTAGTATTATAGCCAATTAAGTAAAGCTAATTTGTTTTGCATTGTTTGTAGTTTCCTTATTTATAACTTAGTCTTCTGTTCACTGGTCAGGGCCAATGTTATTTAGTTGGAGTCTTTCACTCTTCTGAGGCTGTTCTCCTGGAGTTAAAAGGTCAATCTAAATAAAAATTATAATTACTCCCTCCCCCAACACCAGTATTTTAAATATCACTATTTATGCTTTTCTTACTTTTAGCATTTCACCTGGAGTTGCCAGTTGCCAGTTTCTAGTTCTAGAAGGTCTGGCCTGTAAGCAGTTCCCTTTGGGTACAATTAATTAATAAAATATTGATTTGTTAAAGCACTACTTGTAATATTTTTTTAAATCCAAGTTTTGTCAAAGATTACTTATTTCAAAATTTATATTTCAAGCAAATGTTGCCAGTGGTGCTTTAAGAAAAAATGGCTATGTTTTCTGGGCCAGTGTTTGGGAATTCCAGTAAATATAAATATTTAGTAATAGTGTAGGCTACAAAGAGGTTTACTGTATGAATATAAAGTTCTAAACTGATCTGGGATTTAGGTTAACATAAGGCTACTATAGGTGAACATTTCACATTATACTCAAGATAACCATAGTAACATGTCAACTTATGTGCTCATTCCTAAGAAGTTGGTTAGTTCAGTGGATAACTGTATATACTATACTTTAGATATAATTCTTCCTGTTGTAAGAGCCCTGTATTTCCTCAGGTCTGAGCTTTAAAGGAAGAATGTAGTTTTTCTTAGGTCTGCAGTATCAGCATTCGAGACAAAAAATTAGAATTCTGACCTATTTATGTAATATGCTAGCTCCTGTCAGGAGAATATTAAGGAAGACATAACCCATTCATATTTTATTAGCGTTTAGTGTAACCACTGAAGAAAGATCAAAACAATAAATCTGGGAAGACAAGGAAAAACTGGTTCTTTGTTTTTAAAGCAAAGTTTTTACCTTGAGCACTTGTCAGCCTGGATTCTGGAAAAGCCCTCTGAACAACAACAACAAAAAATCACATTGATGCCAAATACTGGTTTTTTCCCCCTTTTCCAGGATTGATGGTAAAAGTGTGTGTGTGTGTGTGTGTGTGTGTGTGTGTGTGTGTGTATTCTAAATTGTGCCCAAAGGACACGGATTATGATGGAAAAGACTGAGAAGTCTTAGAATGACTAGCTGGGGAGAGGTTTTAAAGATTTTGAAGAGCCAGAAGTATGTGAATGGTGTAGAAAAGATGTTAGGTTCTGGTCTGCTGAATGAGTATTTTTGTGTATTTTAATTTGTTTTTTTTATCAGTTACAATTCATGTCGGGATTAATGGTTGGCATTACAGGCAGTCCCCGAGTTACGCGGATCCGACTTACGTCGGATCCGCACTTACGAACGGGGATTTCTCGCCAAGGAGCTCGCAGGCAGCGGGACCGCCCAGAGCGCAGCGGTCCCGCCACCTTGACCTCCGGGGCGAGAAAAGCTGCTCCGGGTGCCCCTGGTCTGCTGGGGACCGTCTCCAGCAGACCAGGGACACCGGAAGCAAAGCCGGGGAGGCGGAGGGGTCCCGCGCCTCTGAGGCTTTGCCAGAGCAAAGCCGGGGAGGCGCGGCACCCTGCCGCCGCTGCGGCTTTGCTCCCGGCGTCCCTGGTCTGCTGGGGGGGGGGGGGGCGGGCAGCTAGTGCCCCCCCCCCCCCCGCAGACCAGGCTTTTGCTGTGGACCCTGGGGTAGAGCAGCGGGGGTGCTGCCGGGTTGGTCCTGCAGGGACCTACCTGGCAGCCCAGCTGTTCTGTCCCAGGTTCGAGATTCAGCTGCTGTTGAAACTGATCAGTGGCTGATTCCAGGAAGCTGGGGGCAGAGCAATTCTGCCTCCAGCTTCCTGTAGTCAGCCCCTGGTCAGTTTCAGCAGCAGCGGCTGAATCTGGAGCCAGTTCCGACTTACATACAAATTCAACTTAAGAACAAACCTATAGTCCCTATCTTGTACGTAACCCGGGGTCTGCCTGTATTGCAGTAAGACTTGTTCAACTCAGTTTGGCATCCTTACCCCATTTATACTCATGTCTGTGTCATGAAAGCACAATATTAAATGCTGTACAATAATTTTATTACTCTGCTATATGGCTAAGAAGACTTACTATGTAAATTGTAATAGCCAGATTTTAAATCATTTTCATACAATGTAAAGGTTTCCTGGAAAGGTGAGTGAAACTCTTGAGTGCACTCTGCCAATTCTTAATTGTGCTTTAAAAAGGAGGGTGCAATTGAAAGAGATCATTTGCAATAATGATACAATCAATCCACAGGATTTATCCAAAAAGTTGATCCACTTCCAATGGGAGTTGATGGAAACTAAAGGTTTTCGTGTTAGACAAAGATGTACGCACTTCATTTATAATTTTGTCTTGGCACCAAGGCACCAGAACTTTTTTGCCTCTCAAGTGGTACTTTTATGGTACAGGGTTTCAGTTTTAGGAGCTTGCTGTATGCATCTACTTGTTCGAGGCTCAATCCTATGAAACCCAGAGTACTCTGGCACTGATATTTACATTTAGGCATGTGCTTAAATGTTTTGCTATATCAGTGCCAAAGTGCTCAGCTACTTGCAAGGTTGAGTCCATGGTACCTGAGATGACAACCTGTTGGGAGCTGCTAGCACGGTGCGGAAATGCCAGTCAGATGATTGACTCCTTGGCTGTGGCTGAAATTTCCTTTTTATGATCACTTTTTATCATCCCTTACACATCTAGTAAGGACAAAAATCTCTAGTTTACCATTAATTAGACAGTCTATTGCTCTGCAGAGGTAAAGTGTCTAAGCTAACAATATACAAAAGGTTAGTGACGGATTTTTTGTTAATTATAAAAACAACTTTGAGGTGTTTTTGTTGTTCCAATTGACCTTTTGAGATGCTCTTTAGTGTTTGACTGTTGGATGGCATTGTGTTAGCGATCCAACCTTCCTAGAGCCTCCTCACCAGAAGGAATATGATGCTAGAAGAGCCACAAAGCTGTATTATAAATCTCCCAACCCCGGCAATAATAGTGCCCATTAGAGACACTTTTTTACCCTGCTCCGTTCCCGGCTGTACTAATAGAACAGCGCATCAAGCAAGGCTGTAAATAAAAGTTATTACCTAATAGGTGGGTGCTGAAGTGGAACGGACGGGAGCTGAGGCATAGAGGCCTTATTACTGCTCATCAGCAATTATAAACAGGATAAAGTGTCTGGGACTTGCACTGATGCAGGGAGGGCTAATAGAGGCTGGAAGATGACACTATACTATGATCGGATGATGTATGTTGATGGGTTTTTACTGCCTCATTTTGCTGCCTATTTCCGAGATGAGTTGTATTATCTGTTCCATACTCCCATATCTATCTGGATAGACAGATCAGTTTCTGCTCTTGCCAAAAGGTGGTCTCACGTTTGCTGCACATATACTTTGCATTAGTTTCAGAGAATGGTATCTAAGAGCATTTTGAAAACCCTTTTATGATTATTATAGATTAAGATACTAATTTTAAGTACTGTAATATGCGGGTAAACAGTTTGAAAGGCCCACTGCTGCAGTTTTAGGGTGTCATTTCAGCATCATCGTAAGAGTAGTCTTGTTTAATTTTGACCTACAAAACTGCTTCCTAAATTTTTGTGGCTGACTATCTGAGAATTTCATCTGAATCCTCTTCTATACTAAATGATGCCCTGTCTGGACCTAATTCATAACCAGTGTAGTTGAAGTCTACAAAGAAATTAGGTGTAGAAAATGATTCCCAGCATTAGTTTTAAAGTGCAAATAGCAGCTATCATCACCTGAGCGCTTGTCTACACAAACATTTAGTTCATGGTAAGCTGGGGTGTTTATACACCCCTGGCGTACCTATCACGTGCTAAGTATCCATTTGGTAGCTGTTGCCACCCGCTAAGGCTACGTCTACATGAAAAGTTTTCTTGGCAAAAAATATGCTAATGAGAGACTCATTTGCATGAGTTGCTATTTCTTTTTGCTCAAAAACACCTTTTTCCGCAAATCGGTAAACCTCTTTTTTTGGGGCACAAAGATCTTACAGTAAAAGGAGTTTTTCACAAAAAGAAAATCCACACTGCTTATTTTTGCGCAAAAATTCCAGCGCAAAAATGGATTGGCAGAAAATATGCAAATGAGATTGTGGCTTATGCAAATGAGTCCCTCATTAGCATATTTTTACCCAAAAAAACTCATCATGTAGATGTAGCCCAGAAGTTCCCCAGTGCTTTTTTGATCTACTCCCATTTCAAAGTGGGAAAGATCAAAGTGCACTAGAGAACTTTTAGTGAATGGCAGGCTACTGAGGGGTACGTTTATACCCAGCTCACTGCCAAATAAATTCTCAAATAAATGAGTGAGTGATACAGATTATCTTGCACGTGCACATGTATCTGGATAAGAAGACTTGGACATTACCCACTGGCCTTATACCTTATGTGAAGTAGGGATGTAAGCGACTAGTCGACTAACTGATAAACAGGCTTATTGGGTGATCAACTCACTGCATGACTAGTTGCTTCCCCCCTATTTTCTCCCCATGCCTACCTCTGTATCAGAGACAGTAAGGAGGGGGAGCAGGATATGGTGTTTGGGGGAGCCAGCTTAAAAGCCAGTTCCCCTGGCACTGTCTCCACAGGGGGAGGTTAGGGGAGGCAGAAGCACAGTGGGTCAACTGCTCAAGCAAGGATTCAAGCAGTCCCCACTTGCGTCGGGCCCTGACTACTCTGCCTCTTCCTTTGAAATGTAGCAGGAGCCCTGCGGGGCTCTTGCTACATTTCAAAGGCAGAAGCGCCACGTTTCCCCATTGCGCCTCTGTCTTTTAATTGTAGTAAGAGCCACGGGTATCTCTGATTACATTTCAAAAGCAGAGGCGCAGCCAGGATAGTGAGTGCCCCACCTCCACTTTATTGAATAATTGAGTAGTCGATGGAAATTCTATCGACTGCTCAATTAGCTGATTAATCCAAATTTTTAACGTCCTTAATCTGAAGTACATTAAACCAAGATATTAATGGAAACGTATTCTGTTCATAATTTGCCTTTCCTGTGAACTCATTTTCAGTGTTTAATTTTTATGGCATGTTGGTTCTCCATCATTCCCTCCCCGTAGTTCTTTCGCCAAGTGCAAGGAAATGGCCAGGGGAACCAAAGATTCATCATTGCTGTGGGACCCTTACTATCTCCATTCCAGAAACCGCTCCTCTTTCTCACCAAGCCATCAGAGAAACCCATTAAGGACACAGGAGAAGGTTGATTAGTCTGATAGATTAGTGGTGTGCTGAGACCACGGCCTATCTCTCTCCAAGTATTTTGAAAGCATTATAGCAAAGGAGAGGCTTGAGGAGAGATTTGGTTGATAAGCAAGGTGGTTTTGTGGCTGTTTGTGGGGAGTGTCTCCAGGATGAGGGGTATAATGGGAGAAAGCATGAAGAAGCTTGTTTGAAAATGTAGCATTTAGTGGGGATGGAGGTTGGCATCATGGGCTGATTGGAGGTGGGAACTGATAGAGAAGTGGGGAGTTAGGCCATGAAGGGCCTTGAGCTTGCCGACCATGGGATGATGTTATGAAGACACAGAGAAGGTGGAGCTGGTAGAGAGATGCAAGGAGAGGAGTGACATGGTCAAAGTGTCCGGGTAGGACAGTGTTATTCAAACTGAAGCACATGATCCACGAGTATATCTTCTACAGCTCATTGCAGCACGTGATATTAAAGCACAGTCAGTTATTAAGCCCTTGTGGTTGATAAAATGAGTCAGCAACCCCTGGCGCACATGCCATAAGCAGCACGTGAGACGATTTTCACTGGCATGTGGAAGGAGCTGAGCCTTGCCCCTGCTCCCCCGCGCAGTGGGGAGCCCATTATGCCACTGGAACCCTACCTCTTCCCTGGCAGCTGGTTTGCTGCGGTGGGAGGAGGCTGCTGGGACTGAGGCTCCTCAACAGCGAATCACGCATGAGCCGCTGTAGCAGCCACAGCTTCCATTGGTCCCCTGAGTGCCTCTGAGCTGGCCCAACTCTCTTCACTCTGACCTGGGTCACATAGTGGAGGTGGCAGGGGCCCAGGCCCAGCCGGAGCAGGCAGCAGTGCTGGCATAGGTAGATCCAGTACATGTCGCCCACAGGTCAGTGCAGCAGGAGGGATCCTGTCATGCTGCATGTGTCTCGGTGGCCTCAGGGGGCTTTGGTCCCCGAGCCCCACCACTCATTGTGGTCACTATCCTCCCCTTCCCCAGCCTAGGCTTGCCTCCCCTCCCCCTGCCGGACCTAGGGCCTGGGTGTCCACCTGCAGGTAGCTGCTGCCTGGCCAGGGCTGTGCCTGGGAGGTGGGGGAGAGGTTCAGAAAAATGCAGGGCAGTGGGAACCCCAAAACCTCGGAGTGTCAGGCTGGACACCCCAGTATGTGTCCTGAGAAGCACTGGCCCTTGAAAAAGGTTCTGCAGCATCCTGGCTCTAGTGCCGGCTTTCCCCATCTTTCTGACTTCCACCTTCTGCTGCTCTTGTGCAAAATTTCTCAGAACCTGAGATCTCTGAGCGTTTTTCTGTGATGTCTCTTGGATCATGTGCTCCAGCCCCCTAATCATTTTGGTCGCCCTCCACTGAACCCTCTCCAATGTGTCCACATCCTTTCTATAGTGGGGGGCCCAGAACTGGACACACTACTCCAGATGTGGCCTCACCAGCACTTCTCAAGATCTTCTGGCAATGCTCCTTCTAATGCACCCTAATGTGCCATTAACCTTCTTGGCTACAAGGGCACACTGTTGACTCATATCCAGCTTCTCATCCACTGTAATCCCTGGGTCCTTTTGTGCAGAACTGCTACTTAGCCATTTGGTCCCCAGCCTGTAACAATGCTTGGGATTCTTCTGTCCAAAGTGCAGGACTCTACACCTGTCCTTGTTGAACCTCATCAGATTTCTTTTGGCCCAATCCTCTAATCTGTCCAGGTCACTCTGGACCCTATCCCTGCTCGCCAGCGTATCTACCTCTCCCCCTAGCTTAGTGTCATCTGTGAACTTGCTGAGGGTGCTATCCATCCCCTCATCCAGGTCATTAAAAAAGATATTGAACAAAACCGGTCCTAGAACCGATCCTTGGGGCACTCCACTAGAAACCGACAGCCAACCTGACATTGAGCCGTTGGTCACTACCTGTTAGGCTCGACAATCTAGCCAGATTTCTGTCCATCTCGAAGTCCATTTTTCCAATCCATACTCCCTTAACTTGCTGGCAAGAGTGTTGTGGAAGACCATACCAAAAGCTTTTCTAAAGTCAAGGTATCCACTGACTTCCACATGTGCACAGAGCCAGTTACCTGATCATAGAAGCTAATGAGATTGGTCAGGTATGACTTAACCTTGGTGAATCCATGTTGACTATTCCTGATCACTTTCCCCTCTTCCAAGTGCTTCAAAATGGATTATTTGAGGATCCCCTCCATGATTTTTCCAGGGACTGAGGTAAGGCTGACTGGTCTGTAGTTCCCTGGATTGTACTTCTTCCCTTTTTAAAATATGGGCACCCTAATTACCTCACTCATTCGCCTTCTCCCGCTAAGATGCTATACCCCCAGCTTGCTCCGACACCCTCCCTTTTTGCTCTTGCACTGTCCCTCCAGGCCACATACTACACCTTCTCTTGCTCCTGCTCCCTCCACCAGGACATACATTCCACTCCCAGCCTGCTTCTGCATACTGCCTCACACCCAGACCTCACAACCTCTCCCCGTTCTGCACCCCACCCCCCTCCCACATCCTGCACCCTTTCCCCATCCCACTCGCTGGCAGCCCTGTCTTGCACACTGAACCCCTCATTTTTGTCCCTACCCCAGAGCTTAAGGGGATCCATAAAATCCACTAACTGTGGAACCCTAAAAAAGTAAATCTGGCCTATAGGAATTCCTGAACCTCAGTCTTTCCTGTCCCTTCCCCTCACCCCGTGAGGCTAGAGCACCAGAGGAGTGAGGTATCTCAGTTGGGGGCCACATCAGTGAAGGTTGGGGGGTTTTTGGAAGAGGTTTTTTTCCTTCTCACCTGTGTAGTCCCCATCTGATTTTTCTGTGGATCATTGACTCCTGGCTCCAAAAAGGTTCCCCACCCGTGCTGTAAATAGAGAAAATATTGAAATCTTTTGTGTTGGACATAAATTATTTTACTTTATTTAAAATTAAGATTGATATGAGAGAGGTAAAACACTTAATCTGTTTAATAATTTAAATTAAACAATTCTCCCTAGCTGCAGCTGGTTCAGAAAAATATGGTCACGATACCTAGCCTGCCCCTGCCTCCTTTCCCCATGGCACACAGATACATGAAGAAGTTCAAGTGTCACTGGGCTTGGAGAAAGTTTTTTGCTGCAGCAATCTAACTGCACCTGAGCAGGGTCACATGACTTTTATCCAGACCAAAGAAAAGGGTTGTGCAATGACTGAGACATGTTGCTAGTTCTCTCCCCTCTCTAGATCATTTATTAAAGGAAAGACTAACCCATGCAGCCCCTCATTAACCATCTCCCCCTCACTGTTCATTGCCATTTCCCATTATACTTTTCATGCTCCTTTAGGTCTTCTTCAATCCATGTAGTTGGGTTCCAATCCAGTTCAGCAGGAAGGAAGTTTGTAAGACTTGGAGACTATCAAATTTTTCACTTGAGAGCCAGCTATCACATCGTCTTTGTGTAAAACGATATTTTCACAAAATCATTTCTCTGATCCAGTGAGACGGAGGAGTGGACACTACCCAATATATTTAAATGTTACGGTTTAAAATAGGGGAATTTAAACGTACAGCACTTTGCCATGGGGGATTTCATATTGAGATTAGTTGTCTGAACTGTCAGTGTCTCTGTGGGTTCAGTTAACTAGCCTTCCACTACAGCTGTATAATTATTTTTAAAGAATACATATATAGACTGGTATAAAAGCTTATTTGGCCTTATGCTCCCCACAGTTCTGAATTCTCTGTTTCATTACCAGTATCCACCCACACACAGACTTTCAGAAAGCTATTCCCAAATAGCAAAACTACAGCTCAGAATTTTAAATAAACCACATCTCCATTTATTCAAGGGACAGGGGAATTAGTGTTACATGGCATGCATTTCCCACCTATGCCCCTTTCCCAAAACTTATTAAAAATATATATTAGTACAAGATTGGGATAGCTGAGGGCTTGCTTTTACTTCAGATTGGGCTAATTTGTCTTGGCTGCCTTAGCAAGGCAAAATAAAGAATGTAGCAAAGAATCCTTGTCGTTAACTTGCACAGAACCAATATCCTATTGAAAAATTCATCAGGGACTTTGCTACTGCCAGCCTGAAGGGGCTGAGTTGATTTCACTATAGAGTGCTAAAGTTATTAAGCAGCTGCTTGATTATCTGACCAGGTCTGAAATAACTCTTTTACCAGTAGGCTTAAAATTTAGCAAAAGATAACTCTTTTATAATTTTCAATGAGATATTTGTGTGTGTGTCCGTGTGTGCGCGCGCATGCGGGTTTTTTAACTAGTTCAATATTAAGTAACTGCCCTGGAAAAAGTACAGAGGGGTAGCCGAGTTAGTCTGTAACTGGAAAAATGTAAACACAACGAATAGTCTAGCAGCACCTTAAAGACTAACAAAACATGTAGATGATATCATGAGCTTTCATGGGTACAACCCACTTCTTCAGATGAATGGAGTATTAAAAGTCCAATTCCAAAATAAATGGATCTGGGGGAGGGAGGGGAGAAAAGGAAAAAATAGTGAATTAGAGTGTTCAAGTTACAAAAAGCTAATAGAGAAGGTGCAGGTTGTTCTTAAGTACCCATTGTTTGGTTGGTTAAGTCATTAGGATGTGGAAGGTCATGTGCTAGCCAGGTAATGTCTTTATTCAGACCTTTTTGATAGCTCCCAAATCTGTAAATGAAGTAAAGTTCCAATGCTTCCCTGTGTATTTGGCTTGTGGGATTGCCTGAAAAGGTGGATACTTACCTCTTGCTTCTTCTATTACTGTGTTCAAATTTAAAGTGTATACAATATAGAAGCTAATTGCTGTACTTCTAACATGGGTTTGGTAGCACTTTATAGGCTAACAAAACATGTAGGTGGTATCATGAGCTTTCGTGGGCACAGCCCATTTCTTCAGATGGGCTGTACCCACGAAAGCTCATGATACCATCTACATGTTTTGTTAGTCTATAAACTGCTACCAGACTATTTGTTGTTTTTTCATTCTAACATAGGGATGGATGGTGTCCCAAAGGCTTTATCTGACTCTGGGTTAAAACCTTAGAATCTAAGCTTAATAATTCCAGACAGCAGCAGAGGCCTCCAAGTAAACAGCTTTCTCTGTTTCCAGTGAAACTCTTCAAAATATATAGATATCATCTTGGAATCTTACATAAATACATTTAATGGAAGTAGTAAACAGGGAGGCTGACAACTTCCGCGGGCCCCCAGGCAAGGTGTGTGTGTGAGCCTCTAGGTTCTGCACCCCCTGAAGGGATGGAGGAAGGGGCAGCCAGCCCTCAGTGCTCTTCAGACCACAGTGTACCCCCTCACCCAGCCCTCACAGTAGTGCTCTGTCAGCGATTTGAAGGATACGGGAGTCTGTCCTCTGCCACAGTAGCAGTAGCAGCAGCAGTAGGTTGGTGCCCTGGGCCTCTTTAAATCGCTCCGTCCCCCTTCTCCCCCCACCACCCACCCATTCACCAGGCCTGGGTTTGTACTGTGTTGGCCCTCCCACCCATCCATTCACCAGGCCTGGGTTTGTACTGTGTTGGCGCACCCATCCACCCACCCATTCACCAGGCCTGGGTTTGTATTGTGTTGGTCCTTAATGACAGAGATCTCTCTAACCACATGGTTCACATGCCAGGTATTATTTCTCTAATTTCTGTAATGAAATTACATGGTGTACAGTTCCCAAGGTTTACTCTGCTGCATGCAGTATGCCATACAGTCTGACTGCAGAATGTTCCATTTTCTAGTAAGATGCACAAAAAAAGTATCTGCAATGTAAACCACCTCCTTCATCTCCAGTCCTCCTCCCACAACCCAGCAGATCAAATGTAATCTGAAGGAAGCAACAAAAGACTGAACTAAGATCCTGCACTTAATAAAAAATCAGGAATGAAACAAATCAAAACGAAGTCCATATGTCTGTTTCCTGAACTTCAGGTTCATTGTTCTGCTTCTCCTCTAGCCTGGAGCTGGGTACTTCATCAAAAATAAGTGTTGATGCTCCCAAATCTCTCTTCAAAATGGAGTGTACATTTTTCAGCAGACTTGATTTTTGTTTTATTGCAGCTGTCTGTAAGCGTAAGCTCAGTCTACAGTAATGTATCTATATACCACAGCAAAGTCTGCTTCATTTCCAAAGAATAGAGGCCCAAAAAGCAAAGTGATAAAGAGAGAATGTGGATTTAAGATGATACTGATTGGAAATGAGAGTAGTTGGAAACCAAATCAGCAATTTTAGAATCTATTTTCAAATGCATGAAGTAGAATTTTCATTTTTTTTTCTGTACATTAATGACCTAGTAACTCAAGGAACGACAATCTCTCCTTGCAAGATTCCTGTCATTAGGAACATGTCATCTGTTCTATATTCACAAACCATGTTTTGAAGAGACAGTGCAGAAAGTGCTTTGCTCAGTAACAGTGAAGAAGATAGCTTTACACAGCTCTTCCTTTGCTGCATCTGTGGGTTAGCTTTGGAAATCCTGTTATTCCAGGAGTGGTGGGGTTAGGAAGCAACATATGGTTTTTGTTTGTTTGTTTTTAAAGCAACATACGCTACTATAACAAATGGCATATACTCAGAACCTTTGTTTGGTTGATTAGTCTGAAAAATCAGCTCCTTGAATACTGTCCACCTTCTGATTGATAGGGAAGTGTCTGGACTACGCACAGAACTCAATATTTTGAAGCAGGAAGCAGTTGCCGGCTTTTATAATGTAAACTTGAGAATTGTAATGTTACATCTTGCTTACCAATTCTTTTCAGTAAGTACAACATGTGGGTACTTCACTAACTATGGGACTTCTCCCAGTGACTTCAAGAGAAGCAGTTAGGCCACTGTTGACTCTCTTCAAAGTTCCCACATTATCTGTACAATGTTGGCCAGTATTTGTGTGCTGTACAAGCTGAATACCATGGAGTCCTATTTCTATATCAAATCACAGACTGGAAGGGATGTTGGGACATTTTCTAGCCTAGCCTCTGTCTTCAAAGCTGGACAAAGTCCTAGACCATTATCTAGCACACCCCTGATCTAACCAGCTCTTAAAAACCACCAATAATGGAGATGCCATTACCTCCCTAGGCAGTGTGTTCTGGTGCTTAACTAAGCTGACAGGAGGTTTTTTTCTAATGTCCCACCTAAACTGCTCTTCTTCTTCGAGTGGCCCTGTGGGTGCTCCACTCTAGGTGTTGGGTCCCGTCCTGGCGCCACGGCTCGGAGAATTTTCATAGCCGTGCTCAACCAGCCCGCGTATGCGCGCTCCTTCAAAGCGCCGTTCGCGCCTTTGATCAGCCGCGCGCAGGCTGGCAACCGCCAGTTCCTCTCAACCACCTCAGGTCGCAGTCGGAGCTCCCTGTGTTCTTATATCTACGGTTTTCAGTAGCATTACTAGTAGTTGTTCTTTCAGTGTAAATAGTTTCTTTAGGGTTAGTTGTGTTCGTGTTCTACAGTTTATTGATCTATCAAAAAAAAAAAAAAGGTTTTTTTCTCTTCAACGCTACGGCTAAGCGCTAAGGACCTGAAGTTGTCAAAGAGCATAAATACAGCCTGGGTTGACATCCAGTCACCCTATTCGGCCCCTAGCAATGCCGGGGTCTCCTGGTTTTAAAAAATGTTCAGTTTGTCAGGAGGCTATGCCGGCGGCCGATGGGCATGACGCTTTCATAAGGTGCCTGGGCGAATTTCACGTCCCTCAAAAGTGCACCCACTGTTGCAAGCTCACATCCAGAGCCCGCAAAGAGCGGGAGTTAAAGCTTCGGATGATGTCCTTTGATAAGGCACTACAACCTGATCCCATACCCTCTCCAGCCGCGACAAAAACTTCTACGGCTAAAAGGAGAGCGGCTTCTCCCGGACCGGCAACTTCAAAGAGGGCGAAGCCGTCCCCGACTCGCTCCCTCCCTCCGGCAGCTTCAAGGGCTTCGGCAGCCCCCAATGGGACCCCTGCGGAGTCCTGACACTCTACTGACCCTGGCAACAGGGAATTGCAAATACCAAGGGCTCGGGCTGCTTCAGCGCCGGCATTGGTGGCACCGGCTTCAGCTTCTCCAGCTCCCGACGCAGCGCTAACGCTGAAACCAACAAGTAAGCCGGTGCCGGGGGCAATGGCATTAACTTCAGCGGTGCGGGCTCCAGCGGCACCGCTTGTGACGGCACTGGCTTTGACGGCACCGGACCAAGGCGCTCAGGTCTCTGAGATGGCGCCTCCGGCAGATTTAACAATGTCGGCACCGAGTGTTCTACCGGCACCGACAGCAGAGCACCTGCAGCTGATCTCCCCGGCACCGCTCTGCTTTCATTCCATGCAGAGCTCCCCGGTTGCCATGGAAACAGACAGTGCCTCAATACCTAAAAAAGCACTATCAAAAACCCATGGGAGGGACAGATCTGCCTCCCCAATTTTTTCACCAGGACCATCTCCATCGCCACCAAGGCGTGCACGTTATTGCGACTATAGCGTCTCCCCAATCCGTCTCACATACAGACGGCGCAATTACAGAGACGCAGTACATCTAGAAGCACAGCGATCCCGTTCACGATCTCGTTCACCAGGACGGTCATCTAGATATGGGTCCTCTAGACGCTCTCCACACCGTGTCTATTACATTCAACACAGTAGTGCACGCTCATCGCGTCATTCTTCCCCATCACGTTCTGAACGCTACTACGGTCACTATTATCGTTCGTGCGAGGATGGTACACACCGTGAACGGCTATTATCTTCACATAGGGGATCCTCTTGCAACTGCCCATCACCAATTACACAATACTTACCTCAACAACCACAACAATTAAGCTCACCTCCTCCGTCGATAAGTCAATCTGTCCAACAGGATCAGTCCGACCTGGAAGAGGGGCAGCTGTCTGACACAGAGGATCCCAAGCCAGAAACTTCTCCAACGGACTGTGCATCTTCATCACCGGATGAGGCAATCTGCCCAAGTGAATTGTCTCCACCAGACGACCTAAAACAGTTCCAGGACCTGTTTAAACGAGTTGCAGGCACGCAGGAAATACAGCTGGCAGATGTTCCGGTGAAGACACACCGCCTATTAAAGAACCTCCGCCCACAGCAGCGTGCAAAGATCGCCTTACCAATTGACGATGCGATCATGGAAATGGCGGACGAGATATGGCAGACTCCAACATCGGTTACTCCTACGAATAAGAAAGCCGATAAGAAATATTTCGTGCCGGCAAAGGGGTTAGATTTTCTATTCAACCACCCTCAGCCCAATTCGTTAGTGGTTGACGCAGCGCAGCGAAGGACCAAAGCGCCACAGTACAAAAGTGTGCTCCCAGATAAAGACAATAAAAAGTTAGATCTATTTGGTAGAAAGGTCTATTCTTCAGCCACACTCCTATTACGTATGGCTAACTACTCAGCTCATTTATCAAATCACAACTTTGATAATTATTCGAAGCTAGCGGAGTTGTTACATCATCTTCCAGACACTAAGAAACCACTATTAAAAGCAATAGTTCAGGAAGGATATGCAGCATGTAGTACTGCATTACAAATTGCAATGGACGTGGCCGACACAGCAGCTCGGGCCACGGCTACGGGTATCGCAATGAGGCGGTCGTCATGGCTTTCATCCGCAGGAGCACCGAAGGAGTTGCAAAATAAAGTTGAAGATCTCCCCTTCGATAAGCTTAAACTTTTTGCAGCAAATACTGACGAGGTTCTCCATTCGGGCAAGGATTCTCGTGCCACCTTACGTACGCTGGGGATGTACACGCCCAATTTTAAACGAAGGCGCTATTACCCTTATCAGAGAAGATATGATTTTAACTTTTCCAGACAACAGGCACGCACGTCGGAAAATCAGCGCCCTAGGCAACGTCCTCAGCGGAAACGACCCCAGCAAAATCGTTCAACCAACCAGTCTTCAACCAAACAGCAGATTTGACTTCCCTGTCGAGGTTGCAAGCACGCCTTCCTCGATCAACACGGAAAATGACACTTCTTATCTCTTCCACCATTGACTGAAATCATATTACCACCAGTGGTCCAACATCACCACAGACAGATGGGTACTAGAAGTGGTGCAGTACGGCCTCTCAATTCCTTTTCTCTCCATTCCCCCTCCCCACCCACCTTGTTGTATGCTTTTCAGGGACCCTTCTCACGAGCAACTGCTGAAACAAGAAGTCCTCTGTTTGCTCGCTATCAGGGCACTAGAGAGAGTACCCGAACAATTTTGGGGAAAAGTTTTTTATTCCCGGTATTTCCTCACACCGAAGAAATCGGGAGGCTGGAGGCCCATTCTAGACCTCCGAAAGTTAAACCGTCACTTTCGAAAGTGTCGATTCAAGATGGTGACCTTAGCAACTATCATTCTGTCGTTGAAGAAAGGAGATTGGCTTGCAGTCCTCGACTTACAGGACGCTTATTTCCACGTAGCTATTCACGTGGCTCACAGGCGTTTTCTTCGATTCCTATTGGGGAACGAACATTTCCAGTACATGGTTCTACCATTCGGACTGGCGCGTGCCCCCAGGGTCTTCACCAAAACTATAGCAGTAGTGGCGGCCCATTTATACAGGACAGCAGTGACAATATTCCCTTATTTGGACGATTGTCTCATCAGGGGCCCAACATATACAGAGACATGTCATATGGTGCAGACAGTATCCAGCCAGTTTGCATCCCTGGGCCTTCTCATAAATCTAAAAAAGTCATCATTAGTTCTGTGCCAAAACCTGATTTTTATAGGTGCACAGCTCGACTCAACGGTAGCACTGGCATACCTACCGTCGGAACGTTTTTTGGCGATTCAAGACCTTGTTCATACGGTCACACATGCTCCGACAATTCCTACACGTGTCTGTTTACAGCTAATGGGCCATATGGTGGCTTCCACCGTAGTGGTACAAAATGCAAGGTTACGTTTTCGCTGCCTCCAACATCAGTTGGCCATGGTCTACAGCCCAGCAAAGAACAGTATCCACAGATCGGTGGTGGTACCCCAACATATACGGGATTCTACGGGTCAAACCCAGCAATCTTCTCGCGGGCATCCCATTTCATCGCCCGCAGCCTACAAGGCAGATAACTACGGATGCTTCCCTCACGGGTTGGGGGGCGCACATGGACAACATGACTATCCAAGGTCGCTGGTCAGCGCAAGAAATGATGCTGCACATCAACGTACTCGAGTTACGGGCGGTACGTCATGCTTGCAAATATTTTCAGTCCCACATACAGGATACAACTACCAGAATCATGACAGACAACATGGCCACCATGTTTTATATCAACAGACAGGGAGGCGCCCGATCTCGTTCCCTGTGCGCGGAGGCTGTTCAGCTATGGAATTGGTGTATTCACAACAACACTATTCTAGTAGCGTCCTACCTTCCAGGCGCCGACAATTTAGTAGCGGACTCACTCAGCAGACGTTTTCCCCACGACCACGAGTGGGAACTCTGCACAGAGGTTTTAAACCATATATTTGTCCGGTGGGGATTTCCGATAATAGACTTGTTTACCACAGAAAACAACAGGAAATGCCCCATCTATTGTTCAAGAGCGGGAGTAGGACATCAGTCACTAGGAGATGCCTTCCTTCTTCACTGGGGACGGACACTGTTGTATGCTTTTCCCCCAGTCGTTCTAATACCCAAGGTTCTCGAAAAAATCAGCTTAGATGGGGCTCGAGTAATTCTTATTGCCCCAGCGTGGGCTTGTCAGCCTTGGTTCTCAATACTCCATCAGATGTCAGTAAAGACACCGTACTCCCTATCTCTACTCCCGAATCGCTTGACCCAGAACAAAGGATCTCTACGTCACCCAAAACCCGAGATCCTGCACCTCACAGCATGGATGCTTGTTGGTTTAGCAGTTTCGAGCAACTCTGTTCTCAGCGGGTCAAGAAGGTGCTGATGCATAGCAGGAAAGAGTCTACGCGAGCTACTTATATAGCTAAGTGGTCCAGGTTCCAGGCATGGTGTGCGGCTAATAACCTTGATCCCTGTTCCACACCTTTACCACGTATATTGGAATACATCTTGCAACTCCATGATAAAGGATTGGCAATAGCTTCTCTACGGGTGCATTTGGCAGCTATTAATGCTTTTCATCACATAGACGATTCTTTCTCCATATTCGCACACCCTACTACAAAAAGATTCCTAAAGGGACTCTCAAACCTTAATCCACCCCGAAGACCCCCTCCACCCTCGTGGAATCTGGATCTAGTATTGCAAACTCTATCTCAGCCTCCCTTTGAGCCTCTAGCCACTTATCCCGCTACGCATACTTACCACCAAGCTTCTATTTCTCCTAGCCCTTACCTCAGCTCGTAGGGTTAGTGAGAGAGCAGCGTTTATGGCTTCCCCTCCTTATACAATATTCTCTAAGGACTCAGTTACGTTGAGAGCTCACCCAGCGCTTATTCCGAAGGTGTCATCTGAATTTCATATTAACGAACCAGTGGCTCTACTATGCTTCTTCCCTAAACCTCATGCCTCGCCCTAAACCTCATGCCTCGCCGCAAGAGGCAATATGGCATATGCTGTATGTGAGAAGAGCCTTAGCATTTTATATTGATAGGACACGGAACTTTAGGAAGATGGACCGTTTAATAATGTCATTGGCAGACCGTTCTAGAGGCCAACCACTGACCTCTCAGCGTATCTCGAGACTTATTGTTTCATGCATATCTATGTGCCATTCTATACGGGGGAAGTCCCTGCCGTATCCTCCAAAAGCTCATTCCACCAGGGCGGTCTCCACTACTACAGCCTTCCTGAAGGGAGTCCCGTTCCGGGACATTTGTAGGGCAGCAACGTGGTCTTCTAATGTCACTTTTATGAAGCATTATGCTATAGTTGACCATTTTGCTTCAGATTCTTCGGTGGCTACGGCAGTACTTAGTCGTACTTAATTGTTATCAAAAACATTTGAGTTCGGAGCGCTCGGGACTCTTTGGTTACTGCTCCGGAGTCACCTAGAGTGGAGCACCCACGGGGCCACTCGAAGAAGAAAAAGAAGTTACTCGTCCTGTGAAGTAATGATTGTTCTTCGAGATGTGCCCCGTGGGTGCTCCACGACCCGCCCTTCCTCCCCGCTCCGAATTTCTTTCTTATCTCTTTCAGTTGAGCGGATGAGAGGAACTGGCGGTTGCCAGCCTGTGGGCGGGTGATCAAAGGCGCGAACGGCGCTTTGAAGGAGCGCGCATGCGCGGGCTGGCTAAGCACGGCTATGAAAATTCTCCGAGCCGCGGTGCCGGGACGGGACCCGACACCTAGAGTGGAGCACCCACGGGGCACATCTCGAAGAACAATCGTTACTTCACAGGGTGAGTAACTTCTTTTTACTTCAGTTTAAGTCCACTGCTTCTTGCCTTCCTCAGAGGCTAACAACCATATGCATAGGTAAGTATGCTTAGGTTTTATATATGATTGGTTCCCTTTAAATGCTATGGATGGGTGGGATGCATGTAATGTATATGATTGCATCCAGTGGCTTTTCAGAACTTTCCATACCGTTCTATTTGTATGACCTTATTCTCCCCTTACTTGATACCTTTTACCTGACTCTTCTGAGCCCTCTGTGTTAGTCTACACACTGCCTGCACCACCTCTTTTGAACACTTTCCAGGGCACAGGTCATTCCCATTCTTTAAACCTCACTACCACCCCTCCTGTTAGCTGGATTTTCTATAAACTGGTTTATGACCTGGTGTGATATAGAATTTTTATTTTTTAAAAGAGTTTCAATGCTTTTGAGCACTGAAGTACTAATGTTTAGGTACAGAAATGAAACACTTGTACAGTTTATTTTATTATTTTTCATTGGCATCTACAGAATGTTTTGGGGAAGCTAATAGTTCACTTTTATTGTGAAAAAAGTTATCAACTTTTGGAAGGCTAGCAGATAAGATGTCAGTTGTTGGAGCAGCTGCTTCAAAATACATCTGCTTTGCTGATAAGCTAAAAGTAAGGGTCATATGGCATTGTTACCCAGCTGTAACAATTTCCTTTGACCTCCATGGATTACCATGTAATTTCTGCACTATGCCGCTTCACTGACTGTGCTGAGTAAACTACTTTACATGGCTCCGTCGATGGAGCCATGTACTCTAGACATATCCAAGGTGTTAAGACCAGCTTCCTTCCTCTACTGGCACCGTGGACTGCACTGTGCCCTGGAAGTGGTCAGGAGCGGATCTGGCTCCTACGTGGAAAAGAGTAGCCAACTCCCACAAAATAAAAAAGCAAAACAAACCAAAATGTGAAGCCAGTCCTATTTCAGAGCAAGCTCCAAATGAGCTCCTTCCTTTTTTGCTTGGTGACAAACCAGGAATGGCCAATGATAGTGTGGAGCCAGAGCTTGGGCTGGAGGCAACCTGTGGAACTGGACTTACTACTGGCCACTTTCAAGGTGCAGTACAGTCCATTGTGCCAAGACAGGCAAGCAGCCTGCCTTACCATCCCACTGGATCACTGATCAGGAACTGCTAGAGGTAAGCCCATGCCCCAATGATCCCCTGTCGTAGCCCTTAGTCTCTCCAAACTCATAAATCCATCCTGCATCTGAAACACCCTCATTCCTCGTCCTGGCCCATAGCCTGCACCCTCAGACACGGGGCTGCCAGATGGTTTCAACGAAAATAACCGTACACACTTGACATTCTCACAATCTACATTCCATCTTATTTAGAAAATACCGGACATTTATATTTTGTCATTTATATTTTCTCAATTTGTTTCCCTAACAGAGAGCTCAAATACTGGATTGTCCAGTTCAAGTCTGGACACCTGGGACCCCAGCCCAGAGTCCCCACACACAGACTGAACTCTTTTGCCCCACCCTCCAAATCTGCACTCCAAACCCTTCATCTGTGGCACCACCCCAGAGCCCACACTCCCAAGCCAAGTCTCCTCCCCCCCGCACCCTCAACCCCTCATCCCTGCGGCCCTAGTCAAAAGATATATCTCTCGTCAAAAGATATAATTATGCTTGGTCACAGGCATCAACAATTGTTTGCAGCTGTTACCATCTACATGTTTTGTTGGTCTCGACGGTGCTGCAGGACTATTAGTTGTTTT
The DNA here is from genome assembly GCF_052426305.1 of Pelodiscus sinensis. NCBI lineage: Eukaryota > Metazoa > Chordata > Testudines > Trionychidae > Pelodiscus > Pelodiscus sinensis. Next base: position 143,982,186 of record NC_143054.1, read on the forward strand.
TCAGTTTTTTCACAGTGCTGAAGTTATCTATTCACACCTGGAGCGCAGCCTTCTGTAGTTTCTCTTTCATAAGCTTAGTGAGGAAAGTCCTTTTCAAAATTTACTGTGAACATGCGGCACAGTGTGACTTTTGTAAGTTAATAACTTGGTCAAGTAAAATCAATTTTCACAATTGAAGTTTTTACTGCTTGTCAGTGAAAAGTATTTCCCTTTGAAATTTTAGGGTTTTTTAGATCATCTTTTTAGTGCTAAAGCCATTTAAAATTAGAGTGCCATTTTTTATATTAGAGGAATTTTCCCCATTACTCTAAACAGATTATTTTGAGCAAATTTAGTTAAACAAATCCACTCGTGTTCTGAAAGAGTAAAGTCTAGAAATTTCAGCCCAAAAGATGAGTTTCACAAAGCTTATAAGCAATAAAAATTGATGGTTTGAATGAACACTTGAGTAAATTTAAATACAGCAGTTGCTGTCACTCCAGCTATAATAAATATGATTTCATTTGAGGTCAGTTTTGACCCAATCCTGTCAATAACTTTTACATTTCAAAAAACACAAACTCTTCTTTCTGAAATTTTGTATTTATAATCTTGAGCGAGATCTCTCTCTTGGAGAGCGGAGGTAGCGTGGGGTAGGAGAGGGTCAGAATTTGAAGTGAATTGGTTAAACTATTAGAAAGGTGTGATTTCAGAAGACCAGTATTTTACCTTCGGAATGTCTTCTAATAATTCTTTCATTGTGCATCTTAAGTAGTGTAGGAATTCCAAACTGTTGCATTCATTAGGACTTAGAAGAAATGCATGTTGAACTTTTTTGTAGTTAATGTAAAAGTTGTTTGTTGTTTCTGGGTGATATCCAAAATCCCCATAGTGATAATCTCCATGAGGAGTTCTCTATTTTATTCACTCCACAGAAATAGAAGAGGATGCTTAACAGAACTTTTGAGTTCTACAGGAATTCCTGAAGAGTCTGAAAACACTAAACTGTACTGGGACTCTTTATATAAGTTTTATCACATCAAGCTTTTTAAAAATCTTCCTCCTCCTCCAAAAAACAAAACAAAAACAAACCACCCCAATCAAGCTCCCAATGTTCTAGAGCCAAGAAGGTTAGAAACATCTATTAATGTGAATAATAATGCTAGAATATTGTAGTAACATCAAAACAAATATTTGATGGGATGGAAAATTGGACGGTTGTATGGAATATTGGGGCCAAAAAGGTCAAAGGTGCTAATACACCTTGTCATGGTCCAACATTAAACACTGTTACAAGATTGGTGGGATTTGGTTTAATACCATGTCAAACAAGCCATTACAAAATTATTTTAACTATTCATTAAAGAGACAGAAAAGAAGCAATGCCAGTTAAAGCATTTGAATTGTAAAGTATTAAATAAGGTTTTGTTTTAACAGCATCCCTTGTTCCCTTTCCCATTAGCTGGAGAGGTTTTTTGTTTTGTTTTGTTTCTTTTAAGGAAGAGTTTCCTCTTGTCTGACAGTCTTAGATGGTATGAATGAGTGTATTAACTGTCCTTTTCGTGAAAAGAGAAGCTAGTTGAGGTGGGATTGGAGCTGTCGCTGCTGCTGCTGTTAAAGTTTGATCCTGTTTCCTAGAAGACAGAACAAGACACACACGTAAGGAGAAGAGAAACAACATAGAAAATGCAGCTTCTGTCTCTGGTGTTGGCCCACCCTCCCCGGATTTCAAATAGTGACTCTCACTTGCAACCTCTGCTGGAAAAACACAGGCAGAGCACATGGTCTTACCAGTCACTCTGAGAACTGATGAACCTATACCAACTGTTTGGATGTAGCTTTTAGCCACTTCTCTGGTCAGAGGCTTACAGCAGTGTTGCAAAATATCTAGTCTTGGCAGGGCAAGTCTGACTCTTATTAAACATGAATTGTAAACATGAGAGAAATAGGAAAGAGAAGAAATATCAATGGCAAGGCAAGACACACAAAGAGGGTAGGGCATGTGTATCAGTCACAAGACAAATGGAGTTCAGGATTTACCCAGAACCATTGGAGGTGGTGATGTGATCTTGGGCAGAGCACCTCTTAGGCTAACGAAAGCATAGCTGTGCCATATGGAATCACGGATCCTAGGAAGAAGTGGGGTGATAGCCATGGTAGTGAAACTTGCTCTTCTCTCTCTCTTTTCAGTCAGCAGCTATCCCCTTTTGTTTCATCTCCATTAATTTCCCACAAAAAGTATTTTCCTTTTAAGAATCCCAAAAGGGAAAGATGAGTGGAACATTATTTTGTCCATGAATTAGGCCCAGTTTTGACATACATAACAATAACATTTATGGGTATAGGTTATTGTGGTACCTTATGAACCTTCATTCATTTTTCACAATTAACTGAGCCTTCAATTTTAACTTATCACAGCAGGACTTCTCATCAGATGTTGCTAAGGAAATGTGTTGTGCCATAAGGGTTTTTGAGCTATAGCCTAGAAAGACTGAAAAGTTACATAAAATAGGAGTTGTCGGGCTAATTTTATGTTATGAAAGGACTTTTTGGAGGAGCAATTTAACATGTTCAGCTATCTCAGATAAAATCTAGATCTCTAGAGTGCTAGGTCAACGTACCAGAGAACAATTAATGATTAAGGGAAGACCTCAAAACAAGAACCAAATCATTCATCTTCCAAAGAACACAAATATGATAACATTGTAAGGGGGGGACCATTAAACTAAGCTATTACTACTCAGATACAGAAAGCTGCTGTTTGTTGTCTAAGGCTAAGTCTACACTGGCACTTCACAGCACTATAACTTTCTGGCTTGGAGGTGTGAAAAAACACACAGCTTGGCATAGCAGTAAAATCCTTGGTGAGCTTAAATACAAAAAGGAAGCTTATAAGAAGTGGAAAATTAGACAGATGACTAAGGAGGAATATAAATATATTGCTTGAGCCTGCAGGAGTGTAATCAGGAAGGCCAACGTGCAATTGGAATTGCAGCTAGCAAGAGACATAAAGGGTAACAAGAAAGGTTTCTACAGGACAAGAAGCAATGTGCTTAAATTGCAGCAAAGGAGGTTTAGGTTGGACATTAAGAACAACTTCCTAACTGACGGGGTGGTTTAACACTGGAATAAATTGCCTAGGAAGGTTGTGAAATCTCCATTGCTGGAGATATTTAAGAGCATGTTGGATAGACATCTATCAGGGATGATCTAGACAATGCCTGGTCCTGCCGTGAGGGCAGGGGACTGGACTCGATGACCTGTCAAGGTCTCTTCCAGTTCTAGGATTCAGTGAGTCTATGATTCTATAAGGTAGGCATGTTAGCAATAAGAGGGAGATCAGAGAGGGTGTGGGACCCTTACTGGATGAGGGAGGTAGAGACATGATGTGGGAAAAGCTGAAGTATTCAGTGCTTTTTTTGCCTCTGTCTTCATAGACAAGGTCAGCTCCTAGACTGCTGCCCTAGGCAATACTGTATGGGCAGCCCTCAGTGGAGAAAGAACAGTTTAAGAATTATTCAGAAAAGTTAGACATAAACAGATTTATGGGCCCAGATTTAATGCATCTGAGGAAGTTGGCAGATGTCATTGCGGAGCCTTTGGCTATTATCTTAGAAAACTTGTAGAGATCTGGGGGTGGAAGGGCGGCACATCAGACAACTGGAAAAAGGCAAATGTAGTGCCCATCTTTAAAAAAGGGAAGGACAATCCAGGGAACTACAAACCGGTCAGCCTTACCTCAGTCCTTACCTCATGAAAAATCATGGAGGGGATCCTCAAGAGATCCATTTTGAAGCACTTGGAAAAAAGGAAAGTGATTAGGAATAGTCAACATGGATTCACCAAAACTTTAGAAAAACTTTTGATACAGTCTCCTGCAATATTCTTGACAACAAGTTAAGGAAGTATGGATTGGATAAATGGACTGTAAGGTGGATAGAAAGCTGGCTAGATTGTGGGGGCTCAATGGGTAGTGATCCATATCTCAATGGCTAGTTGGCAGTAGATTTCAAGCGGAGTGTCCCAAGGATTGGTTGTGGGGCCGATTTTGGTCAGCATCTTTATTAATGACTTGGATGAGGGGATGGATTGCACCCTATCCCTACCCTCCAGCATATCTACCTCTACCCCTAGCTTAGTGTCATCCACAAACTTGCTGTTTCAGTGGATGAGAGCTGGATGAGTCAACAATGTGCCCTTGTAGCCAAGAAGGCTAATGGCATATTAGTGATAGAAATGTAGCTGTGTTAGTCTGGTGTAGCTGAAACAAAAAACAGAACTATGTAGCACTTTAAAGACTAACAAAGATGGTTTATTAGGTGATGAGCTTTCGTGGGCCAGACCCACTTCCTCAGATCAAGTAGTGGAAGAAAATTGTCACAACCATATATACCAAAGGATACAATTGAAAAAATGAACACACATGAAAAGGACAAATCAAATTTCAGAACAGAAGGGAATGGGGGAGGAGGAGGTAAATGTCTGTGAGCTAATGATATTGGAGGTGATAATTGGGGAAGCTGTCTTTGTAATGGGTAAGATAATTAGAGCCTTTATTCAAACTTAAGTGTAAAGTGTCGAATTTAAGTGTCTAGGTTCTATGCTCCAGCCCCCTAATCATTTTGGTCGCCCTCCACTGAACTCTCACCAATGCGTCCACATCCTTTCTATAGTGGGGGGCCCAGAACTGGACACAATACTCCAGATGCGGCCTCACCAGAACCTCACCAGCACGTCTCTAGATCTTCTGGCAATGCTCCTTCTAATGCACCCTAATATGCCATTAACCTTCTTGGCTACAAGGGTGCACTGTTGACTCATATCCAGCTTCTCATCCACTGAAACCCCCAGGTCCTTTTCTGCAGAACTACTGCTTAGCTGGTTGGTCCCCAGCCTGTAACAATGCTTGGGATTCTTCCATCCCAAGTGCAGTACTCTGCACTTGTCCTTGTTGAACCTAATCAGATTTCTTGTGGCCCAATCCTCCAATTTGTCTAAGTCACTCTGGACCCTGTATCTGCCCTCAAGTGTATCTACCTCTCCCCCTTGCTTAGTGTCATATGCAAACTTGCTGAGGGTGCAATCCATCTACTCATCCAGGTCATTAATAAAGATATTGAACAAAACCAGTCCTAGAACCGAACCTTGGGGCACTCCGCTAGAAACCGACCGTCATCCTGACATCGAGCCATTGATCACTACCCGCTGGGCCCGGCCTTCTAGCGAGCTTTCTGTCCATCTTACCGTCCATTTATCCAATCCATATTTCTTTAAATTGCTGGCAAAAATATTGTGGGAGACTATATCAAAAGCCTTGCCAAAGTCAAGGTATATCACATCCACAGACTTTCCCATGTTCACAGAGACAGTTACCTCATCATAGAAGCTAATCAGATTGGTCAGGCACAACTTGCCCTTTGTGAATCCATGCTGACTATTCCTAATCATTTTCCCCTCTTCCAAGTGCCTCAAAATGGATTCCTTAAGGATCCCTTCCATGATTTTTCCAGGAACCGAGGTAAGACTAACCTGCCTATAGTTCCCTGGATTGTTGTTCTTCCCTTTTTTGAAGATGAGCACTACATTTGCCTTTTTCCAAACATCTGGGATCTCTCCTGATCTCCATGACTTTTCAAAGATAATGGCCAAAAACGACTCAGTGACATTTGCCAACTCCCTCAGTACCCTCAGATGCATTAAGTCCGGAGCCATGGATTTGTGCACGTTTAGCTTTTCTAAATAGTTCCTAACCTGTTCTTTACCCACCAATGGCTGTCCATCTTCATACCATCTTGTGTCACTTAGCGCATTAGTCCAGGAGCCGACCTTTTCCGTGAATACAGAGGCAAAGAAAGCATTTGAGTGCTTCAGCCTTCCCCACATCATCTGTCTCTTCCAGCTCTGGGATTCTATGATTCTAACTACCGCAAACAAGTAAAATACTGTTTCAAACACATGTATTAAATTTAGCTGCACTTGAAATATAGGTTATGGTTTATTTAAAGAAAAAGATTCTGGCAATTGTAATAGTAAAAATTAAGCAATGAGGCTGTTTCCTCTTAGACATTCCTGATTGTATAATCCCTCGCCTAAAATCAGACTTGCTAAAAACCAGAAGACTGTCTATATTTCTCAGTCAGTGTTGTGTTTTTTTACCCATGACTATGCAGGGTTATTTGTGGACAGTGGTTTTAATAGCTTAAGCTCCTTTTTTAAATGGGCTGAGGGTTCATTAATTATTGCTCTTACTGATGTTTGCCCAGGCAGCTGGGATCATGTCAATCTGTCAGAATGGGACAGGTTTAAAAAAAGCCTGATTTCAGTGCCTCAAAAGCTGTCATGAAGCCAGAGATTAAACACATTCATTTCTTCCTTGAAAGCAACTGGCCAGGGAAGGGAGTTCCTTTCTCTCCTACTTCTCCCCCCCCCCCCCCCCCCCTCCCGTTCCCACTACAATAATTTTGCAAGCACTCGCCTCTCTGCTGGCCTCAGACTCCCCCAGCAATGTCAGGAAAGAGCTACAGTGATTGTTAGTGAAGCCACGTGTCTGCAGGCTTCAAACTCTGCTGTGGTAGGAGAGTGACTGGAAGACTGGGATTCAGTTCTGACAGTCCTGACACAATTTATTTGGAAATTACAGTGTGGGAGGGAGGGGGGAGAACATAAGTAATGAAGACAAGAACTGTGACAGTAAGGAACAAATATGACTTCCTGTCAGACAAAACAGAATTTTTAAGAACATTGCTCTTGTTGTTCCACTCAACTCTCCAATTTAAAATCTCGCTCTACTGAATTACCAACCTTCTCTTGCTTTTAAATGAGTTTGACAGAGAAGCTACAATTAGAAGAATCTGAATTCTTAGATGCAGATGTTAGATTAGAAAAATTGAAATTTTCCATCTCTAAATGTAGCATTGCCATTAGTGAAAATGGAGGCTAGTGTGATGTGTTACTCTGTAGAGGAGACATAGTTGTCTTGAGACTTTGGGTTGGCTCAATTATTTAATTTTTTCTTCCTTCACAAGAATGAAGTTTTGTATTTTTACACCAGTAGTTAAGAAATAGAAAGCTCCCTTCTCCCTTGCTTCACCAGGCTGGAGCACATTGAATTCCAAAATGAGCATGAAAACTTACTTTAAAAAAACCAACCTTTTCTGTTCGTCACATGACATCTTGATTTGTAAGAACATGTCAGCACCTGAAAGCATTTGCTTTGTTGGAGCTTATGTTGATTGGTTTAATTGCTTGTAATTAGAATTTACTGTTGACTTCTGTGACTTCATCAGTGCTATCCTGTAGCTCTATTATCATGCTGTTTTGCATACTTGTCTTGCATTTCACAATTCTGTCTCTAAAACAATACATAAACTATTTCCATTCATTGTCTGCTCTGTATACTGCTACAAGGTTTCAGTCCGTTTTACTTTGATCTTTTGGAAGACAGAGTGATCTGGGGGAATGAATAGAAATGGAGTCAAATTTCTAAATTCTAACATGACTTTTCCACTGTCTGGGTGGGCAAGTTATCTCCCCGCTTCAGTTTTCTCATCCATAAAGTGGGGATAGTGCTTCCCTGAATTGCATTTTGTCGTGAGGATTGCTTTTTGTACAGTATTTGTACATGCAATACTAAATATCATTTCTAATTATTCAGATAACTGAGAAATGTGCTACTGTCCTTTAAGATTAGGCTAAGCAACCTCTGTGTTTTTAAACCAAGCAAGCTAGGAAGATTATTGCATGTGAAAGGCTTTATTTCTAAATCTTCTCTCATTTCTATGATATGAGCCATCTTGTCTGTATAGTCAATTAGTAATTTACTAATCAACAGGAAATGTGTAATTAAATATTTGGATGTAGTTAATTACACAGCTGCAAGCCTGACCCTGGGCAGCTGTTTATCTAATTTTGGTGGAGCCTATCCAGGCACTTGGTTATAGTACCTAAATTAGACAGTGTTTGGCACATGGATTTGAATTTCTCATGCCGACTTCATAATAAACCAGTAGGCCGTTGACTTGATTTAAAATGCAAAATTGAGTGCCGAGAAGAACCAGAATGGCTAATTTTTCTCAGAGCAGAGATATGTGTGAGATTAGTCATTTGGAAAGGGAAATGTACATGTTGCTCGGAGTGATGAGTAGGACAGTTTCTGTTATGCCCAAATGTTGAGCAGCAAAAGAGGTATGCACCGGAATGGGTTACCTAGGGAAGTAGTGGAGTCTCCATCCCTAGAGGTGTTTAAGTCTCAGCTTGACAAAGCCCTGGCCAGGTTGATTTAGTTGGGGTTGGTCCTGCCTGGGGCCGAGGGCTGGACTTGATGACCTTCTGAGGTCTCTTCCAGCTCTATGGTTCTATGATTCTATGAGTAGCAGACCGCTTGATTAAACACTGTATGCACATTCCTGTGGAAAGGGAGTACTCCTGGCACATCAGGTGTATATTAACCTCTTAGTCCATTGTGCCCAGCCTAATTTTGTTAGGTACAGCGGAACTGATGCAAATCTACTACTAAGGAGTCTGGCTTAATTAGGATTCTTGGAGCCTGTTCAAAGAGTCTTTGTTGTGGAACTTCATCTGTGTTGCTGCACAGAGGTAGTCTGAGATGAAAATACCAGTGGATCCATAACTACAAAGATCCATCATCCATTTCTCACTCTTCCCTTCTAGATTCTTTCATGGCCGTCATCTTTGTGGTATCTGAGTGGGCAGGAGAGGGTGTGTTAACTACAGTCCTATATTTATTTAGAACTTACATACCAACCATATGTTTAGAGCTGTACAAAACAGATTAAAAAGACAGACACAAAAAATCAGATCCATTTAGAAATCCAGAAGCAATCGCTCTAGGTAAACTTATTTAAATGTAATAAGTTTTTCACTTGAGACCTCACTGAAGTGAATCTTTTGGTGAGTGATGAATGAGCTGTAGGTGGCCTGTATATTATTCCAGGAGGCAGGCACCTGTGAATACTATACACAGAGTAGCACGGAAGAAAGCCCAAAGACAAGGGTGAGAAATTGATAATGGCTTTGGTGGTGGAATAAGAGGGTTAGGGAGAAATATCTGTGACAAGATCTGAAATAAAGTAGGAAAAGAGTTATGTAGCCTTTGAGGGCCTGAAAGGAATGTGGCTAAATTGTATACGGTGGACAAGAAAGGTACTCATTGGAGCAGGTTAGAAATGAGGTGACATGGTCTGGTTAGATAATGTTGGCTAATGCTTTTTGGACAGACTGGCTGGGAGAAAGCACACTATGGATATCAAGAAAATCAAAGAGGAGTTAAATAGTAATCAGTATAGAAAGTTACAAGGGTTTTGATTACTGTTTAAGCTGTTATGATACTCCTGCAGAGTCTTGGCTTTGTTGCTTGGGTAATGATTGGCTTCCTCACCCCTTGTATAGGGTGTTCTGGTAAAGTACAGAGCATTCAATTTGGTTCTAAAACTATTCTTGCTGATGAAATTTTATTTTAAAAATAGTTCAGCTCACACAAATTAAACCGGTTTTCCACCATGATAGTGAACAGCACCGTGGCTTTTTAAAATAAAGCTGTTTACTTATCCAAGGTCCTAGGGTTCTACCAGGAAGAGATGTTTAATTTTGTATTGCTGAATTTATGTTTTTACAATTGGTGTTGCTACAGTAACCTGGATTTTTTTTCCCCATCCTACACTCTGATATTGACCCATTTTATCAAGGGCTTTTAGCAGTGGATCTCCTCGACATAGTACTGCAGTCAATTTGATTTGTAATGTAGATGGGACAAAAACACTTTCAGTACCTTTCATGAAGTGATTGAGACTTGATTCTGCTGCAACAGCAATGTTGAATTACGTTCCTCCCCCCTCCCCTTAGTGCAGGCCTGTAATGTTATATCAGAGCTGTTCCTCAAAATATAGACTTGGATATTATATTGGAGAAACCAGCCTTTTTTCCCTATGCACAGAAGGGTTATCTTCTGAGCAGTGGCTGTGGAATCAAGGGGGACTGTAGTCACAGAAATAACACGGAAGAAGGAGGATTTGCTTCTTGTTTTAAATATTACTTTGTTCCTAGGCCTGGGGAAAAAGGGGTACCTCAGCATCTGACCATATTGGAAGGGAGACCATGGTGTCTGGGAATGTACGTTCTGTCTCAATCCTGGACTCCCCAACATGGATTTTCTCCTGCATTATCTCACCTAAAACAAATGCTTACCTAACCCTTTTAGCTTGAAGGAAGTTAGTTTTGTGAAGATCATCGCACAAGCAAGATGGCAGTTTTGAGAGTTGGATCCATTCATCTTACACTTCTATAATGCTAATCACTGTGGTATAACGATATGTTGCGTGAAGATAATTAATTAGCTTCTCCTTCTTACAACAGATACACTAACAATTGCAGCATCAGCTGATTTACATCCTCGAAGATTTAAATCCGCACCCCCAAACCCACACATACGCACACCATTTTCTAAAAGAGGAAAATAATATAAATACGGTTATTAATGGAAGTAGTGCTGTGCTGAGTTTAAAAAAAATCCAGGAGTACTTTGAATCTACAGCATCAATGGGTTTTGTTTACCTTGGTGAAGTGCAATCATTTTACATTTAGATTGTTATTCTTGTAGAGAAAGTCACTTTAGGGGGTAGCTGAGTTAGTCTGTTATAGAAAAAAAAACAGCAAGCAAATGGTCTGGTAACACTTTATAAACTAACAAAACATGTAGATGGTATCATGATACCATCTACATGTCTTGTAGCGAAAGGGAGGCACAGTATGATGCTTTTGTATTCTGCTTTCAGTTTTCAGAGCTAGAGCTAGCACGCAGTGCCTTAAAACTTCACTTCTATCCCAGCAAGAAATAGGCTGACCTCACTTTCAGTTGTCTTTCATCAGAAGCTTTGTGCAGTTGGTTTGAATAGGGGAAATAAAGTCCTGTAGAAGAAATTAAATAAGATGAAAAATAAAGCTTGCAGTTGTTTAGGATGGTGTGCACACTATATGTGCCTGTGCACAACTGAGCCGTGGCTGGGAGCAGTATACCCTCTAAGATTTTCCATCCATGAGTGGAGTGAGTTTTGTCTTGTGCGCCAATATTGATGTATTGCACTAGTTCGGATGTGTGCCACTGTGGCACCCACCAGTTACTAACAAATATCATGTGTGTTTATATATAATTTTTTGAACGTTATGGAGGAAAGAATACTAAAACAGCCCTTTCCCAGTCACAAAGAATAAAAAAGAGCTGTTAAGTCAGAACTTCCACTCCAGCATCCCTATTATTATGGCTGCCCCTAAGTGCAAATGTACTGTATCGTGCCATCAGTTACAGATAAGGTAAAAAGATCCCTCCCCCCACACACATACACACACATACCTGCAAAGTTTGAACAATACACTGTTTTTCTTAAAGACCTGTGCAGCGCTACTACACAACACCAGTAATAAATGGTGGTGCAAACCCCAAGCAATCAAGCCTCAGGAGAAAGGTTTCAGGAACTTGTGCCCCCAGCACCATCAGTTTTTAGGCAGCTCTAGTCTTCCCTTCAACCAGCACAGGGGAAGTGGGAACTAGAAGGAGAGATGGGCAGGGAAAGGGGCAGGTGTTTACCATGTTGTTTCCATTAACATTTGAGGGCCAACTCAACACATTTTACGGATTAAGTGTCAAAGCAAACCGGGGACTAGACACCAAGGAAAGAGAGAGGCCGTGGGGTCGCTGCCCCCAGGAGCTTAGAATATCTGTTGATTATGATTTATTTTTTCTACCAGGCTCCCTCGTATCTCCCAGCCCTGAGTGTTGGGCCACTCACTCAGTCCAGCCCCATGTTCTGATCTCTCTGGCCCAGGGGCAAAGAATGAGCTGGCGGCTGCTGTCTCTGGGGAGTGTGTGGCAGGGGGCAGCAAGGGGCGAGGCAAGAAGCCGGCGGCCCAATCCGGAGCGGACAACACTGTGTGAACACACTGCCTCCGGAGTAAGGGCTGGGCACTGGTTGCTCTCACTTGTCTCCGACAGGTTGCGCAGCATGAACTCCTTGGCCACCGCTACATCCCGCTCCCAGGTCACATCCAGTGGCAACACCCGCAGGCGGCTTCCCGCTGCATGGCAGCTCCGACCCCTGGAACAGCTGCCCCCTGCCATGTGGCTCTGGTCCCAGCCAGGGCCACCAAAACACCTCCTGCCCACCACGTGGCTCTGGTCCCGGCCAAGGCTGCCAGAACAGCTGCTGCCTGCCATGCGGCTCTGGCTGTGGCCAGGCTGAAGCTAAGGCCAGGGCTGCGTGGTGGCTGCCCTGCTCCTCGGGGGGGAAGGGGAGTCAGCCACCTGCCATATGGCCCCGTCCCGGAGCAGCTGAGTAACCACTTACTGTGCGGCCCTGCTGAGCAGGTGGGCAGGCCTCAAATTCTTGGTGCGCGTCCGCACAAGCGTGCACCTTAAAGGGAACACTGGCCAGGAGGACTTGTCTAGTTCATTTCATGTTCAGTATTCTGAACCAGAAGGGGTCCTTATAGGGAACAAAGATAATTGCTCCCTTAGGTGGTTCCTGTTTTGACTGTTAAAGAATGCATCAGAGCAACAGAACAGGCAGGAACATGCTGCTTGAAAGGGACCCCAGATGAAAGTAATAGACCTTTAAATTTTCTAGAATATGACCTCAAAAAAGAGATTAACATTATCCCCAAATGTTTATTCTGCGTATGACAGATTCACAGTCAGAGAGCGAGGCTTCTCCTGTGAAACGGCCACGACTATTGGAGGACAGTAATGACAGGCCTGAGGAAACCAGTCGATCCAAACAGAAGAGCAGACGTAGGTGCTTCCAGTGCCAAACAAAACTGGAGCTAGTACAGCAGGAACTGGGATCATGCCGCTGTGGTAAGTACTGGTGTCAGTACTCTTAAAATGCAGCTTTTTGACAGAATGACATTAGGTAATGTTGCATGGATGAGAAAATGTAGCATTCGGGGGGGGGGGAGAGAGCTCTAGCTCTAGCTCTACCTCTAGCTCTATCATTGATGGCAAAAGTTACAGTTAGATCTCCACTAATGCTTTGTCCTTTGGTAGAGCTTCTTTTCCAAAGGTCTCAAACCATTTAACATGAATAAATGAAAGTAACTTCATAACTCTCTGTGAGGTAGGTGAATGTTATGCCCACTTTACAGCTGCAGAAGTTTGAAGGATAGAGAGATCAGTGGACTTGCTGAAGATCACACACAAGTCTGCTGCAGAACCTGGAGCAGAAATAAATTTCTTCTGTCCTGTATATACATTACAAGGCAGTTCTTTCTCCTGTATAAGAATTCCATCTTTAAATGGGTCTGTAACTTTAAAAAACAAAACAAAACAAAAACCACCAAGCAATGAACATTTCTATGCTTGATGTCATCCCTAAGGAGACTTTTTCAAAAGTAGAGGAAGTTGTTCAGCTATTTCATTATTTTGGAGGAGGAGAAAGCAGATGCAATTGTCAATATTGCTGGCCACCAACTTTTTATTCAGACAACTCTAAAATTATCAGACTTTGGAACATGGAATATTACACACAAAAGGTTCTTTTTGGAAAAGTGATGGATGTGAGTGGACATTGTGGGGAAAAATTAATGTTTCAGTCACACACATAAAATTGTGTTTGTTGTAATTCATTTCTGATACACTCACTAGACGTGGTTATGGAAAACACAGCATAGTTTTATTTGCATTTTTTTTCATGGCATAATCATGTTTAAGCCAAGGTTGTGCTTTTTGTATACTACACTGCCTACTCCTGTTGATACATTTGGTGAAGCCTGTCTAGTTGTTTTTATGATGCCTCAGTAAGGTAACTGAATGCTCAGAAGACTTGCACATACAATAGCATCCTGAGCCACGTGGAACAATGCACTCTGGGATGTCCTACTCCATAGAAATGAGAGCCAAACTGGTTATGCAAGCATAGTTAGGGGAGCCTATCTTCAGTATGAAATGTCTCTTGAAAATAAGTGCTACGAAGACAACCATGTATTGGCTAGAATATGTTTAACTCCCTGGTATTGGGTATTAACCATAGAAGTGTACTGGAATTATGTTAAGAATCAACCAGAACCACTAGCTGCTTATAAAATCAAAATTGTGATGCAGAGGCTTTAATGGAAGCAGATTGCATGTCCAGAAGTGAGATTTTCAGCAAACTAGTGCAGCCCTGCTCTCTGTGACCTGGCTTGGTATATTTTCTCTTCCAGCATCATGGATGCAGAAGCTGCAGCTCTTAGGCTGTGTATGTCATAGTTTGAATGAGGGAGTTTGTAAATGCCTGCCTGAAATACACACAAATCCTCCTTAACATCAGTGTCAAGAAAATTTTGCAAGTATAAAAATAATTATAATTTTAGTATCAGCAATTTTAGTATCAGCAATTTTTTCTGAATTCTGCAAATTCTAAATTTCCATTTAAAAATAAGTTCTTATATGAAGATGAAGCCATCTCATTAGCTGTCTACATACTGTTGTCCTATCACTGCTAGTTTGGTAGAAAAGTATTTCTATCCAAACAGTAGCAAGTGCAAGTATGAAACGCACACCTCCCTGACTAGGTATCCCTTGAATAGTAATAGAGAAGTAGCCGTGTTAGTATGATCTTGCTAAAACAAAAGGAAAAACTATGTAGCACTTTAAAGACTAACAAGATGGTTTAGTGATAGAAATGTAGCCGTGTTAGTCTGGGGTAGTTGAAGCAAAATGCAGGACAATGTAGCACTTTAAAGACTAACAAGATGGTTTATTAGATGATGAGCTTTCGTGGGCCAGACCCACTTCCTCAGATCAAATAGTGGAAGAAAGTAGTCACAACCATATATACCAAAGGATACAATTTAAAAAAATGAACAAATATGAAAAGGACAAATCACATTGCAGAACAGGAGGGGGATGCGGCGGGGGGGGGGGGGGGGGGGGGGAGGAAGGTAAGTGTCTGTGAATTGATGATATTAGAGGTAGTTCTTGTATAAAATACTTATCAGGTGGTTTCTTAATTTCTTGGATAGTGTGAGGCAGAGTCTTTCACTGTAGTCAGTGCAGTATGTTGATCTTAATGGATTGTTCACTTTCAGTCCTTTGGGTACGATGTCCATTTTCTTGCACTTGGATAGAAAGATGATGTCTGTCTGTATCTGTGCGAGTTTCTTCGTATGGTTGATGGATTTCCATTCCAAACGGCTAAATGTAGTGCCTTGCATGTAGAATAGTGATAGAAATGTAGCCGTGTTAGTCTGGGGTAGTTGAAGCAAAATGCAGGACAATTATCACCTCTAATACCATTAACTCACAAACATCCCACTCTCCCTACCTCTAATATCATCAATTCACAGACACTTACCTTCCTTCCTCGCCCCCCCCCCCCCCCCCCGCATCCCCCTCCTGTTCTGCAATGTGATTTGTCCTTTTCATATTTGTTCATTTTTTTTAATTGTATCCTTTGGTATATATGGTTGTGACTACTTTCTTCCACTATTTGATCTGAGGAAGTGGGTCTGGCCCACGAAAGCTCATCATCTAATAAACCATCTTGTTAGTCTTTAAAGTTCTACATTGTCCTGCATTTTGCTTCAAGATGGTTTAATAGGTGATGAGCTTTTGTGGGCCAGACCCACTTCCTCAGATCATATTCTGGAAGAGAATTGGCATGATATATATGGTCATGCCAGTTCTCTTCCAGAATATGATCTGAGGAAATGGGTCTGGCTTACAAAAGCTCATCACCTATTAAACCATCTTGTTAGTCTTTAAAGTTCTACATAATTTTTCCTTTTGTTTTAGGTATCCCTTAGTAGAGATTTTATTGTCTGAGAGTGGTTCTTAACCAGGTATAGCACACATTCTGGGGGTATGCAGAGATCTTCTAGGGAGGACATCAATTTATCTACATATTTTCCTAGTTTTGCAACAGGCTACATAAAATCACTAGTGAAGTCAGTCCAAACTAAAATTTCATGCAGACAGTTTAGATGGCTCTATATATTATACACAGAAATGTAAATAAAATATTTATAAGTCAGTCAATTTATTTTATAATCATGTGGTAAAAATGAGACAGTAAGCAATTTTTCAGGAATAGTTATGACAGTTCTCTGTTTTTATGTCTTGATTTTTTTTAAATGAGGTGAAACTTGGGGGTTTACGAGACAAATCAGACTCCAGAAAGGGGTACAGTAGTCTGGAAAGGTTTGAGAACCACTGGTCTAAATGTCTTTGCACTGTCTTGTTAAAAAAAAGTGGCAATTAAATGCCAAAATAAACAAAAGTGAGCAACAATTAAGTTAAAAACTTTTTTAGGGTCCTTCTCTAATTTAGTGATATCTTCATGTTATTAAAGTTGAAAAGCATTTAAATCAAATGCCATTTATATATGTATAACTACATATATATTTTGTATCAGTATAATTATTTCAGGTAGGGATGTCGTTTTTTACTGAAACAGTTACATTTGCACGTGTGTGTCTGTCTGCGTGTCCGTTCGTTCAAGTTCACCTCCTGAATGTTAAGAGCTAGGGTCACCAGATTTTGTATGCAGCCTCCTATTCTCCTAACTTAAAGCGAGGGCAGGGTTTGGTTGTGCCAGGCCAACCAGAAGCTCCGGGAAAGGGACAGTTTTACATAACATGAAGAGGAAGGAGCTGCTGTTCGGAGGGAGGAAGTATGACAGTGGCCACTAAGGGCAGTAAACCCACAAGGGGAAGAGCTATCCTGAAATATGTCCACTGAGGGCAGCTGCACCACCAAAGGAGTGGCCAGCAGGGCTGGGGCTCTGCCATCTTGCCTAAGAGCACACTGGTAAGTAGCCCTTTCTACCCTCTCCCAGCCCTTGGCCGCAATGCCAGAGGGGAAAAGAGAACAGGCCCCTGGTGGCTGGGGGAAGGGGTAAATTGTGGGGGGAGGGGAGACAAAACTAATGGGACTTCTGGACCTTTGCCAGTATAACGTTAAATCCCTGGATCCTTTATTCTCCAAATTTTTATATTTCAAGAGTAGTTTTCATGGTAATATTTGGCAGAAAGGTGATCAAAAAAGTACAAACAGGGCTGTTTTTCTTGCCTGCAGAAAAAGGGGAATTTATTGTATAAATCTCACGATTGTGTGTAATCGCGCACAAATCCATCTGGAATAGGGATTAAAATCAATATAGGCTATGTTAGCCACTGACCACAACGATTGCATTGACTGAGATTGCACATTAGCCTGAGTGAAAAACCACTGCAAATTATCTCACTCCTTGGCAATGTATTCCATATAGTTTTGTAACCTTGACCTTAGCCCGAAAGAGCCATTGCCATTCTAGAAGGTGCACTGGATAACACACTATTGGAAAGGGAATGAAGTATACATTGGATATGGTTTAAAATAGAAAAATCTGCCAAAAAATTGCCTGTGTACTGTATGGCTTTGCTGGCTCCCGTGTACAAAAAACATACCCCAAATTAAAAATTCTTCACAATTCTTAAGCAAATTATGAGTTATCAGTAAGCTGCTAAAACAAGCTGTGTTTTGCTCTAATTCTGCAATGAACCACACCAATTCAAGGAAAGAATCTTGTTGTTTTCTTTGGAAAGTGAACTCAGTTCCCGAAGAAAACATTTTCCTTTGATTCTTGGAGTGGGAGTTCTTTTCACAGTCGCATCAGGTGGGAGACAGGAGGAAAGGGGCTTCCATTGCTCAGCTGATGGGGAACTGGTTTAGATGACAACTTTCTATTGAATTTAATTCTGTAATGTTGGGCCATAGCCAGATCAACAGACGTTAAGATGCAACTCTACATAGACCTCTCCCAAGAAAAGTAACAGACTTTCAAAGTCGATCCATATTCGGAAATGATCAAAAACGAGATAACAGGATCATCTGTCCATGTTCCAGAGCTACAGTTTTCAGATTTGGGACTCTCCATAAACTTTTATTTTCACAGCTTGTGACACTGTGCCATCTGTCAAAACAACTATGCCAAAAGAGGCAAGGATACAGTCTCCAAGGGCAGCTTAACATCTTTTCAACATTTACAATGTGTCTTTTTCCCATAAAATCACTTCCTCCCACACTAGAATTAACACTAAACATGAGAAATAGATAAATGAAATATGCATGCCTTTTCCTTTAATTTGGATGTCCCTTACTTTGTTAACAGTTTTTTCTTTTAAGAAAATTTTCCCAAAATGTCTGCTGCTTCTCTGGAAGGGCAGCATTAACAACAAACCCTCAAGAGACAGCTCCTCCAAAATAAGGTGCCTTTTTCTTTTGTAGTACTGCATTTCCACATTGATAACCCATTTGCTAGGGAGAGGATTTACTTAAGAACAGCCATACTGGACCAGACCAAAGGGCCATCTAGCCCAGTGTCCTGTCTCCTGACAGTGGCCAATGCCAGGTGTCCCAGAGGAAATTGAGGATATGAACAGTTAACCAGTTACACAGAAAGCATCACCCTCAATGGGTGATATTTATAAAGTGATGCTTAACTGTTACCCAGGAGCAGCCCTGTGGCCCGCAGTGGGTAGAGGGCTGCTCAAGCCCTGGGGCTGGGAGTTGGCAGCATGCAAGGCTGCCAGAAGCTGCAAGGGAGGGGTGGGGAGGGAGGGAGGCTGCCATCTCCCAACCCTTGCAGGGTCACAGACTGGGAGCAGGCAGTCCGGTGAGGGGCTGCCCGCAGTGTGGGTGCTTCTCCAGCCCAAGTAGGCTGGAGCAGCCTCCCCACCTTGCCCCCATTTAATCATTTAACCGGTTAAAGTTAACATTTAATGGGTTAACTAGTTAAACGGGATTTTACATCCCTAGAGGGAATGAACAGAACAGTGATCTAGAACATCAAGTGATCCATCCCCTGTTGCATATTCCCAATTTCTATCAAACAGGGGCTAGGGACACCATCCTAATAGCCAGTGCTTGACAAATAATGCAATCTACTCGCCCGTGGCGAGTAGATTGCCTGAACTCGGCTCTTCCAGGTTGCAATCTGCGCATGCACAGATCGCCGGGCAGTGCAGCTGGCGAGCAGGTCTCGCCACGGTTCAGCGAGCCCTGCTAATAGCCATTGATGGACCTATGCTACATGAATTTATTTAATTTGTTTTTGAATCCTGTTGTAGTGTTGGCCTTCCCGCTGACCTCTGGCAAGAAATTCCACTGGTTGACTGGACGTTGTGTGAAAAACTACTTCCTTTTTGTTCGTTTTAAATCTGCTACATATTTAATTTGGTGAACCCCACCTGCTGTAGGATATAATCATGGCCCTGTTTTTCAAGCTCAGAAGTCTGAATCTTATTAATCTGTCCTCATATGGCAGCCATTCCATTCCCTTCACTATTTTTGTTGCTCTTTCTGAACCATTTCCAATTCTAATATCTTTTTTTAAGGTCAGGGATATAAAAAGTGCCCCCAAAGAGTTAACTGGTTAAACAGTTTGGTTAACCAGTAGCCGCAGGCAGGGGGCTGCTTCAGCGCTGGCTCACTGTGGCCATGGCGTGGTGGGGGACAGCTCCTGCCTGATTCCACTGCTCTGGGCTAACCCAGCCCCGCCACAGCCAAGGGTGGCAGAGGCTTCTCCAGCCCTGCCTCACCACCAGGACCTTCTGGTTATCTGGTTTCCCAGTAAGCATGCTGGTACGGCATATGCATAACCGGCTAACCTTTAACATCCCTAGTCGGGCGACCACATCTGCACATCGTATTCAAGGTGTGAGTGTACCATGGATTTACACAGAGGCAATATGATGTTTTCTATCCTTTTCTTCAGTTCTGTTTGCTTTGTTGACTGCAGTTGTACATTGAGCGGATGTTTTCTTGCATTTATCAACCTTGAATTTCATCTGCCATTTTATTGCCCAGTTTTTTTGAGAGTCTTTTGAAGTTCTTCAGTCTCCTTTGGATTTAACTCTCTTGAGCAGTTTTGTATATGCAAATTTTGCCACCTCATTGTTCACCCCCTTTTCCAGATCATTTATGAATATGTTAAATAGGAATGGTGTCAGTACAGACTCATGGGGGACACCAGTTTTCACTTCCATTCTAAAAACTAACCATTTATTCCTACCCTTTGTTTCCTATCTTTTAACCAGTTACTGATCCATGTTCTCTGATCCCATGACAGCTTACTTTGCTTAATAGCCTTTGGTGAAGGACCTTGTTAAAGGCTTTCTGGACATTTAAGTACACTATATCCACTGGATCCCCACTTGTCCATATGCTTGTTAACACTGCTTTTTTTTGTTTAAAAAAAAAATTTAAATTGGTGCCGGTACTATAGGGGAAAAGCTGTTGAGCTCTGACTGGAGGTGCCGGTACTCATCACCCCCTGACCTAAGGGCCTACTTTATGCATTCCCGCCTTTCCCGTTGGTACACAAAGTGCTCCTAAGGGTGCAGGAGTTTAAGGCCTCTCTGATGCTTATTGTGCCAGTGTGGCCCAGGCAGCATTGGTTCACGTTCCTTCAGAGCTTTTCCTGCAAAAGGCTAATAGCCCTCCCTCTGAACCCAGATGCAATAGCGCAGGATAACGCAGTCCCTGCACCTAATGGCCTATAAGCTCCGTGGCTGACAGCAGCAGAACTGCAATGCTCAGAGCGGGTACAGGAGGTCCTACTGGGAAGTAGGAAGCCTTCAGCTAAAGCCACCTATCTAGCTCAGTGGAAGCACTTCTCCATTTGGGCCATCCACAGAGGTCCCACTGGTCCTGGACTACGTTCTGGACCTTAGAGTTCAGGGACTATCCTCCTCATTGATTAAGGTGCACTTAGCGGCCATCTCAGCCTTCCACCTGCACTCACGGGGCAAGATGCTCTTTGCAAACCTGGTGGTCCATCGGTTCCTGAAGGGCTTGGATTGGCTTTACCCACATGTGTGCCAACCTGTACTTCAGTGGGACCTCAGTCTGATCCTGACCAAATGTATGGGGCCCTAGCATTGTCGGCTCAGCTGTTTGTCGGCACAAACCGGCAGTAAAGACTGGGATTGGTTGACAAGGAAAGCCTTCGTTGACCGATCCCTTTTGTCTCGTTTCACATAAGGGATAAGGGATCAGTCGACAAAGACTTTCCTTGTTGACTGATCCCAGTCTTGACTGCCAGTTTGTGCCGACAAACAGCTGATTCTAATGAAGCGGGGAATATTTAAATCCCCGCTTCATTGACTATGTCAGTATGTCTAATTTACATGCCTCTGTCGGCAGAGGCATGTAGTCTAGACATACCCTTACTGTATTAAGAAGTGCTATGAGTTGGTCGGGGTTCCAGTGCGCCTCCCCTCACAGCCTATTCTTCTAGGGCTCAGGTCTCCTCTATGGTCTTCATAGCTCAGGTCCCTGTAATGGACATTTACAGGGTGACCACATCGTCTTCTATCCACACCTTTGCCAACCATTGCGCACTGGTTCATCAGGCTATGGAGGATGCAGCCTTGAGCAGGTTATGCTATGCTCAATTGAAGGTTAGAACTCTCACTCTGCCTTCTAGGGTTTCTGCTTTGGAGTCACCTATGTGGAATGGACATTAGCAATCACTTGAAGAAGAAAAAACAGTTACTTACTTTCGTAACCGTTGTTCTTCCAGACGTGTTGCTCATGTCCATTCCAAATCCTGCCTGCCTCCCCTTCTTCGGGGTAGTCTGGTTATAAGGAACTAAGGGGGTGGAAGGCCAGCAGGGATATATATTAGCCAGCATATTGGTGCCACTCCGGGGGGGGCTCCCCTGCTAGCCTGACAGGTACTGCTAAGGGAAAATCTTCCAACACGTGCACACAGTGTGTGCGCACCTACGTGGAATAGACATGAGCAACACATGTCAAAAAACAACAGTTACGGAGATGAGTAAACTTTTTTTACACTTCATTTGCCAGAGTTTATGCTCCTTTCTATTTTGCTCATTACGATTTAACTTCCACTTGTTAAAAGATGCCTTTTTACCTCTCACTGCTTCTTTCAATTTGCATCTCTGCCATGGTGGCTCTTTATTGATTCTCTTATTATGTTTTTTTTTAAATTTGGGGTGTACATTTAACTTGAGCCTCCTTTATGGTGACTAAAAGTTTTCATGCAGCTTGCAGGAATTTCATTTTGGCACTCTACCTTTTTAATTTGTTAAACTAACTTCCTCATTTTTGTGGTGTTCTCCCCTTTTGAAATTAAATGCTACGATGTTGGGCTGCTATGGTATTTTCTCCACCTCAGAGGCGTTCAATCTAATTATGTTATGGTCACTCTTACCAAGTGGTCGAGCTATATTCCTCTTTGGAACCAGAGCTTATGCTCCACTTACAACCAAATCAAGAATTGCTTCTGCTCTTGTGAGTTCCTGGACTAGCGGCTCTAAGAAACAGTCATTTAAGGTGTCAAGAAACTTTCTTTTAATATTTGCACATATAATTAGGCCATTTGTTCATCAAGTTGGGTATGCTGTCTCCAGCAGACTTATTTGCATGCAAGGTCTGATGCAATACCTCCTGCTATTATTGGGCATGCAGTGAGCAGTCACATGAGCTGCATATGCAGTGGTATTTCACCATCTACTCCAAAGTTCTGAAGCAAGCAGTGTCTATTTCTGAATATTTCATCTATTAAATGGCTGTCTAGAAGCTCACTAGATAATGGTGTCTGCAATCTGTTTCCCAGTGCGGATTTCACAAATGTGTCTTTCACAGTCTGCCATACTCAGAAACATGTGCTCTCATTGATTATTATTAAAATGTTTACATTCCAAACAAAGCATGGATTTATTTTCAGCAGTTTCCGGTGGGGCTTTTTCCCATTAACTTGAGCCTATGGCCTTGCTTACCAGCACCGTCTGAAATTTATATCCAGAGCCTACAGCATAGGCCTTGGAACCTGAAAAACTAACAATATGATGCTTCATGGCTGTTGCACCTTTTCAGATGTAATCACTCTCCTGTAGGACACTGCACTTCAGAGAACTGGGGCCAGGCATAACCTTTATACCATGAGAGGCATCTCTGAACTCCAAACTGCTCCTTTGCTCCCACTGCCTCTCAGTGTGTATCCAGAGAAGGGCATAACCATGGGTCCAATTTCATTGACACTACATGGAACTTCAGACAAATTTAATAATACTGTAGGGGCTTTAGAGGGGAGGGTGAAACAAAACAATTTACTACTCAGAAGGGAATCCCAATAAAGATGCTTTATGCGCAAACACAACATTTCTCAGCCGTAGAAAGATTGTTTTTATATATTCACAATCTTTTTTTCATTCCCCTTTCCCTCTGTTCAGCTTATTAACTGCTGACAAGAAATTCACATCTCATAAATAATACTTAAGAGCCATTGCTATATAAATTGAATGTGTTATGAATCGTGATGGGTCTTTTTGTAACACTCTGTGCCTAAAGCAGGAAGAATAGAGGATGTCATTTTCATTAATTTCTAATGAGGTGCCAATTAAAGGCAAGGAAGGGGCTCAGAAGGGAAGAGTTACAGAGCTCCCCTGAATTCTCTACCCTGGGGCTGTCATATGAACACACTGCCAAGCTTTCTCTGAGAATTCCATTAAATTACAATCTCATCTAGAGCGCACACAGACAAATTCTGCTTCCTTTTGATCTTCAAAAGAGCAATTTGTAAGACGAGTTCTGAGCCTTCTCACGGTGCACTGGGAGAAGTGATAGGAATTGTTAATTGCCAATGCACTTTGCAGGCTTCAGTGAGGAGGCGAAATTTGAAAATGAATTCTCATTCTGTGCCTCTCTGACTGGATAACCTTTAAATCAGCAATATCGGAGTAACACCAGTTTCCTATGAAACCTTTCTAGAAGCCAATTACACCAGGCATGTGTTCAGACAGATGATTTTTGTTTTGTGTGAATCCTTGAATGATTTAGTTTCCCATGATGGATAATGATGACATAAAAATATTGTTCTTTAATATCTGGTTCAGTGGGCAAGTAGATCAGCTGTTGCATTAGGAATCTTAACTCCTAAAGTGTGTTTAATATAAGCTTCCTGCCAAGAGTGTAAGCAACACAGAATTGAGCAGTGGGCCATGTTTGCTCTGCAAATTGAGCTGCCAGTTCAGTGGAGCAAGGTTGCCAACCATGAGCAAATTTGTTGACTATCAAATTTAAAATTAGGGACAGTAAAGTTGTCAGTAAAAATGGCAGCATAAAGTTGAGAATTTTTTTCCAGTGTAAATTTTCCAACTGATTATTTGTAGACTGGATTCATAGTCTTTACCTTAATGATTGATCAGATATATGTGACCATTAACTAAGCTGTACACATTTTCAAAAGTACATTGAAATTATAATAGTCTAAATCATACAAACAATTTGTATAGAAAATGTTGCTCAGTTTTATGGCAGTTATTTTGCCACACAGCAGATGAATATTTACAACTAGTAAACTGTTTTAGTCACTAAAAATTGATTCCTGGTACCACTTGATTTTTAAAGCCAAACCTTAAAAGCCTGTAGAGGTCTTTGTTAACAGTGTTGGATTTACAGTGGCTTTCTGGAGTAGTATAAAAATACAGAAAACTGAGCTGAGCTTTTCTCCTCTGCTAAAAATCTCTTAAAAGACTTACGAGGTTGGCTTAGGGGATTGGCAGTAATGGGATTTCACCTCTCTCTCCATTTCAAAGCCAGCCCTGGTCAGCAGTAACAGAAAAATTACTACCATCTGCTGGCTTTTCCGTGGTCTCTGAGTGAAATGAATTAGTGTTCTTAGTTCAGTTTCTAGTGGACGTACTTGTTCATATCCCAAACTCTCTCCACCCCCATCCTCACCCATAACAAGTGTCACTAATTAACATTCTGTTGGCAGTCTGGGTAGAAGTGGAGGCTGAATAGGCCATTGAAATTAAGCTTCCCTTTAGACCTTAGTGATAGTCCCTTATACTACTGTTGCCCTTCCCTGTCCAATATTTTTTCTGTCATTAAAAGCCTATAGTCTCCCTGATTGTCAATCCTGACTCTAACCTTAAAAAATGGAAGAAATGGGAAAACCTTCCATTTAAGGCCATGGAAATAAGCACTAATTTGTAACAAGGTTGTAGAGAAAGTTGCATATAAGGAATTTTCTCACTTTTATGGACAGAAATGACATGACTATTAAAGACCTCTTTTATAATCCATATTTTGGTAAAACATGGCTCCCATGGTTATAACCTTTTTCTGACTTCATAGAGGAGAGAAAATACCCTTTACAATATGCTTGCATTACAATGGTTTGACTGTGTTTAAAGCCATGATTTTTGTTGTGCACTTGGAACAATAAGGCTGGTATTGTATTCTGATATATAAAACAAGAAAACAAGCTGACCTGAAGAGTAATGAGTTTTCTGGACTGCCTGGGTAGAGATTTAGTAGTGACTCCCAAATGGCAGTCTTTCTACACCCCTCCCCATTTTCATTGCCCTTTTCAGAACCGATGTCTGATAGCAAAAGCTAAATGTACTTTGTCATTCAAGTGCAACTTTATTTCTGCATGACACTGGCAGGTTAAAGTCTGTCCAGTCTGGGCTGGAAGGATGATCACTGACTTGTGGTTTTAGAGTAATAGGGTTATAAAAGGAAAGTAGAGTATGGGTACACTTGTTCTTTTTAAAAATAACAGACACAAAACTATACGCATCTGGTTTGCATTTCCAGTGTTTTATGTGTTTATGAATCTGTCTACTTTTTGTTTCTCGGATTCAATTGCTATTGTTGTCTATCAGAATGGGAATGTGAAATCTGGATTACCTATTTAAACATTGGGCTAGAAGAATGTGTGTTTAGGTTGAATACAGATGTCATGTATTCAACCTAATGCAAACTTATTGTGGGGATGCTACCACATCTTTCTGATGGCCTGCTTAGTGTTTTTCTCAACATAGTAATGATACAGTTGAGGTAGGCGATAGGGAATATGCATGTAAACTAAAAGATAATGTAATTTTGGTAAGAAAGCCATTACAGGTTAAACCTCTCTAATCTGTCTCACTCTGGTCTGACAACATCCATGGTCCAGCATGCTTTTAGCCAGCCAGGTGTCTGTATATCATGGGTGGGTCCACATTTACTGTGGTCCCATAAAGTTTGTTTACAGCGACGAGTCCTGGCTCTCAATGTTCTGTGTTGTTGTTTAGCTCTAATTTACCCCTAAATATCTCCTAACCTCCTAGTAAGATGTGGAAGTGTTGGTAAGGCTGCTAGACAACATTGACCTGGTTCAGCACTGTTTAGGTCCAGAGCAGTGGTCCCCAACGTTGCGTGGCTGCTGGGCGCCTGGGGGCGGAGCCGCTCACATGCCAGGCATCCGGGGGCAGGGCCACACTCACACTGTGCTTCCGGGGGCGGGGCCACGCATGCGCCGCACACCTGGGGCCGGGGCCACCCACGAGCCATGCGCCCAGGGTCGGCACTGCGCGTGCGCCGCGCGCCTGGGGCAGGGGCCAGCAACGCACCCCGGGCCGGCACCGTGCATGGGCTGCGTGCCCAGGGCCGCCCACAAGCCACGCGCCCCAGGCCGGCACCGCACATGTGCCCCGAGGCCGGGGCTGGGACCGCTCACGCCCCGGGCCAGCCCTGCACATGTGCCGCGCGCCAGGGGCGGGGCCAGCCCAGATGTTTCAGCGGGCGCACATAAATGCCCCGGCGGGCGCCATGGTGCCCGCGGGCACCGCGTTGGGGACAACTGGTCCAGAGGGTGCTGGACTAGAGAGATTCAACCTGGATTTGTATTTCCTACTCAGCAGGAGAGGTTTACACTTAAAGTAAGCTAAATCATGGGAAAAAAATGTGAGACTTTCTAATTTCAACTCTGAGGATTATTCTGTAGCTTTGAGTAAGTCATTTGCTCAGTCTGACAGTTTGCCTTATCTGAATAGAGCTGGGAGCCCTGGATCCTACCTTGAGACTCCTGAGTCACTCATGGTCTGGTCTGAAGGTAATGGGCTATATCAATTGTTTACAGTCAGTTCCAGATTGATCTGAGTCACTTGTGGCTCCCAGAGGCTTCCAGACTCCCAGCTTCTTGTCAGTCAACTAAGACTGATGAGATGCCAGGAGCGGAGAAGCCCTGGAAGCGGTTTCTGAGCAGGGAGTGTGAGTTTGGGTTCAGGCATATGTGTGACTTTGGTCACATGTGAGCCAGCAAGGGCTGGAAGTACAGTGTAAACTCAGCTTCCTTCTCAGAGAGGGGAAGAAATGACTTTACATCATTGTACAGCTCTTTTTCATACCTAGACAGTACAAATGTGCTTCTGAATGGAGCTCCATCCAGCCCCCTTCTGTCAGAAGAAAGAGGATACTATGATGTATATTGTAAAGTAGGGTGCAGGAGGAAAAATCTCAGTGGCACTTAGAGTCCCCTAAACTGGAGAGGAGAACAGAACATAAAATGGATTGCACTGACTTTTTAGCCTAAATTTAGAGCTTTTTGTCTCTGTGCTTTGGTCAGGAGTTCTGACTATTGTCAACGGATTAATCAATTTACAGCAACAGCTGTAGACAGCTATTTAATTCAGGGCATAAATAATCTAATTGAGACTGTGTTGCAAGTTAAAGCACTGGAGTCATGGTAGGCACGGGAAGGTCTGAGGTCAGAATACATGAAGAAGCCAGATAAATGCCCTGATTTATGTACCTTGCACAGTGCTTCAGCATAGAATCTTGTCATGATTTATTCTAGCTCTTTAATGACCTTATCTGATTTCCATTTTCATTAGGTTGAAAAAAGCAGAAGGTACATACACTTTTATCAGATCACCTACTATTGCTTGCTTGTTTTAATTAAATTATTGGACACACTTTGGCTTGTAACTAAAGCCTCAACTTCTTGGAGGAGTGTATTAGTATAGATGAACTTGATGTGCAGAGACTTTGAGAAGTATCAGAGGGGTAGCTGTGTTAGTTTGAATCTGCAGGTATGAATACTAAGTATGAGAAGTATGAATACTAAATCAGAGTCATTACACGGTATGAAATGTTCTAAACCCAAAAACCCTTAACTTAGTGCCCCAATGCAGATGCTTTGGTGGCTGTGTTCCATTTTAATTTTCTCGAGAGGTGTGGGTTTTTTTTTTTTTTTTTTAAGAATTCATGCTATTTACTCAAAACTCAAAGCTTCTGGCACATAGTGATTGCTCCTCTAGATGCAAACCCCTGTAATATCAGAGCACTACCAATTCACAGCCATAGACTTCAAAGGCAGACAGGGCCACCCGATTACCTAAACTGACCTTCTGTATACGACAGGCCACCTGTACCACCCAGCACCTAAAGAGAAAACCCAACACCCATAATTAGAGCCCACAGGAAACTAAACTACTATGTGCCCCAGGCAGAGAATAGGAGGTATCAAGATATTCCAGTGCCCAAAGCCCCTGCAGTGGTGGGGAAATAAATAAGTGAGCAAGAGGTGCCAGGATTCTCTGGGAAACCTGCACCCGCATGCTGGAAAGGAAGATGAAAAGCCTGAATGCCCCCCCACAGGGGAGGGGGAAATTCCATCCTAACCCCACATACAGTGATCAGT
The DNA here is from genome assembly GCF_052426305.1 of Pelodiscus sinensis. Taxonomy (NCBI): domain Eukaryota; kingdom Metazoa; phylum Chordata; order Testudines; family Trionychidae; genus Pelodiscus; species Pelodiscus sinensis. The sequence continues at coordinate 144,010,634 of NC_143054.1, forward strand.
TAAAACAAAATACAGGACTATGTAGCAATTTAAGGACTAACAAGATGGTTTATTAAATGATAAGCTCATCATCTAATAAACCATCTTGTTAGTCTTTAAAGTGCTACATAATCCTGTAGTTTGTTTCAGCTACACCAGACTAACACTGCTACATTTCTATCAGTGATCAGTTAGGCGCTGAGCACGTGAGCAGGAACCTACCTACCAGGCACATCTCAGAGGGAGGATGCTTGGTGCTACCTCAGACCCCTCATACTTGCCAGTGTTTCAGAAGGAGATTTTTAAAAATCCCTCCCAGTGTATTATGAGGTAAATCCCTTCATGGCTAGCTTGAAACCCTGAAAGATGAACTTTTTGGAACATAAGACGTAAACCAGAATCAAGTCCCAGGGCTGTTGAGCCTGCCCTCATCCATCGCACAATTACACTCATGAATTTGACCCATTCTATCTCCAAACTCAGTTGTTTGCCAGCCTATTGTTCCAGAACCTCCCCCCTCTAACGATTAGAAACCTTCGTGAGTTTGTTCATGGACAGTTTATAGCCATATGTTCTTTTGCCAACATTGTTCTTTTGCGTAAATGACTCTTCACTCTCCCTGGTATTGTCACCCAATGTGTTGATTTGGAGCAATTGTATCTCTTTCAGCCTTCTTTTTTTTTCTAGGTTAGACAAGCCAAGCTTTTCTAGTCTTGTTTCATAAAAGGGTCTCCATTCCCTTGAATATTCTTATAACTCTTCTCTACATCTGTTCCAGTTTGAATTCCCTGCATTGAACATGTATGACCAGAATTGTATACAATACTCCAAATGAGGTTTTACTAGTGGCTTGTAAAATGGCATTAGTACTTGAAATGCCTCATCACCTTAGCCTTTTTCACAGGGTCATTGTAGTCATCCTGAGATCAAGCCTCCTACTCGGGTCTAGAGTGCGTAAATAGCAAGTATGGAAAAATCAGAATCGGGGGGCAATATTATGTGCCTATATAAGACAAGCACCCCAAATATCAGGACTGTCCCTATAAAATTGGGACATCTGGTCACCCTACTCATGTCTCTCCTCTTCTCTGTTGCATCCAATTGATGACTCTCTAGCAAGTAACAGAAATGATTAGACTCTAAACACGTGACCTTGCACTTCTTACTATAGACAGATTCATTACAAGATCCTTGAATTTCAGCCCATTTGTGTCACTCCAGTCTTCAGTGTTATCCTGACCATCCTGAATAATAATCCAATCTTCCTCCCAATTTTTGTATCAATAACGAATTTCATTAGTTTGTTCCTACCTTTTGTTCCAAGATAATTCATAAAAATATTGACTGAAATTGGTCCCTAGACGACTTATATGGGGAAGTCCACTAACTGTCTCCAACCAGTCTAATAATTGACCTTTCAGTACAACCTCATTACCTTCTTCCCTTCAGGTATTTCCTTATCCACCTTAAAATTCTTGTACTGGTCTCCACCTTCCCTAATTTGCCTAATAATTTCTCATGTGGTACCCTGTTAAATGCTTCACTTTAAGTCCAAGTATATTATATCTCCTGCACACCCTTATCTCAGGAAATAAGTTATTTTGAAGGAACTGGTATGATCTACTTCTGGTAAACCCAAGTTGCATTACATCGCCTTTACTATTCATCGCCATGAATCGAATTATTCTTTCCTTCACAATTTGTTCTACGCCCTTCCATATTACTGAGATCAGACTAATAAGTTTGTAATTGCCTGGATCATGTCCCCCTCCCCTCTCCTCCCATAGTATAGGCATAGCTAAGAGTAGCTTTCCTCTAGTTATTTGATGCTGTCACCAAATAGACAGATTTATTACAGATCCTTGCTATCGGACAGCAATCTCATATGCCGCTTCTGACAGTATTCTGGGGTAGAAGTTATCCAGGCCCCTGATCTGAGTTGCATTAAGCTCTTCAGGTTTTTCCTCCACCTAATTTATAGTAATTTTCATTTCCAGATGCTCATTTCCATTAGCCATTTTGTCTTCATGCCTGTTTTCCATATTATCATCTTTATTGAAATCGGAGGCAAAGTATTCATTTAGTTTTTGGGCTATACCTAGATTATCTTTAATCTTCTTCCCAACCATACTGCATAGCATCCCAACTTCATCCATCCTTATTCTTTTTTTATTTAGTTGACTTTTAGCAAGTCTCACTTTATTTCTAACTTTTCTAATATCCACAATGTAGCTTTCTTTGCTCATTAGCCCCTTTTTCCGTTCCAAATAGGCTCTCTGCTTACTTCTAATAACCTTTTTGAGGTGATTGTTCATCCAGTTGGGTCTGGAGCTTTTCTCTACAAGTTTTTCTCCTTGTTATGCAAATTTCAGATTTTTATACAATTAGAACTACTGGACTGTCACACTACAGTTGTCCTTCCATGGAAGATTTTTTTAAAAAGTAACACATTGCTGTTGCAAAATTGGGATGAATCCTCTTCTGGTGAATCCTCTTTGGCCTGCAGTTTGGATCAATTCTCCTGTATCCTAAAGTCTGCAGCCTCCTTCAAACGGTAGAGGTGAGAGCGTGAGTAGACATACAGGGCTCGTCTACATTGGCCCCTTTTCCGGAAGGGGCATGTTAATTTCAGAGGTCGTAATAGGGAAATCCGCGGGGGATTTAAATATCCCCCGCGGCATTTAAATAAAAATGTCCTCCGCTTTTTTCCGGCTTTTAGAAAAGCCGGAAAAGAGCGTCTACACTGGCCCCGATCCTCCGGAAAAAGCGCCCTTTTCCGGAGGATCTTATTCCTACTTCGAAGTAGGAATAAGATCCTCCGGAAAAGGGCGCTTTTTCCGGAGGATCGGGGCCAGTGTAGACGCTCTTTTCCGGCTTTTCTAAAAGCCGGAAAAAAGCGGAGGACATTTTTATTTAAATGCCGCGGGGGATATTTAAATCCCCCGCGGATTTCCCTATTACGACCTCTGAAATTAACATGCCCCTTCCGGAAAAGGGGCCAATGTAGACGTAGCCACAGTGTAACAGAAATGCTAAATCCGCAAACACTGGAATATAAGCATCCGTGTGATTAACACAAAGATGACATGAGCCCATCTGAATTTACTGATGCAATCTAACAGGTGTCTTGAATAAGTTACAGCTCTTTACACACTTAATTCAGCTCTGGCTCTTTAATTTTTAACATGGTTTCCCTCAGTAAGTTGTTTGTGCCTTGAAGCTGATTAGCTGTCCACTACTGACACTCAACCCCTGCTAGAGCTTCTGTGATTAGGTTTGAATATTTTAATGTAATAAGAATATATTTGTATGAATTTTAATCAGCTTTTAGCTTTTAAGTGGTATTTTTCCTATTTACTAATACAGTACGTGGTTTAGAAAAATAAAATGTCGACGTATGTAAAATGTAATTATTTTTCTCTCCCCTGCAACCCTTCCTATGTTTTTCCTCCCAGCTTAAACTGGTCTCTGAGACAGGCACTCTCTATTTACATGAATTACTTTAGGGCATCCTGTAGAATGAGGCCTTGATCCTGAGTGAAGCCTCTGTATGTTACTGTAATAGGAATATTAATAATAAGGGATGACTAAATGTCAAAGTTGACCTTCTCACAAAGAGCTCCAATTACCATTCAAAGGTAGGGATGGTGTATTTACCAAATTGACCTGGTAACGGAGGGTTCTTTCATACTAAGAAGTAACTTTCCAAGAACCTCAGCTTTACTACTCTAGTTCTCTCTATGAACATTAAAAGCTCTGTGATGTGTAGATGTTTAATGGTACAAAAGCAACTCCCTGAACATACTAGGCATTTTCTGTGCGTTTTCTTGTAAAATCTTTTTTCCTCTGTGGACATGTTTTTCTCAAAGAAGCAAGAAATGTCTCCCTGGCAGCACTTTTTTTCTTATTCCCTGAGGTTAGGGAGTAAAATTAGAAACTTACATAGAACCACTTTGAGGATTTGTTAATATGGATGACAAGAAATTCAGCGTGTGCTCTGTTCTCATACAGTATAAATTCTGTTCACAGCTCATGTCACGTTCAATGTAGAAGTGAAGAGATAAGATAAATAGGAAAGTGGATCTGAAATTAATACAAATCGGGATACTAGGTAGTTTGCAGATATGTGGGGCAAATCTCTCTCTCTCATGCTCTGTAAGGCAGCCCCTAGTCTTATTGTCTTCAAGAAAATAGACACTTTGAAACACTGGCTATACGTGACTCAACTTGGAATTACAGAGTCTCTGTCTCAGAGTCTATAAAAGATTCCTGCAGAATTTTTAACCATACCTGTTCAATGGCTACTACAGGATTAAGGTGATATCCCGTCTCCTGTGTGGAGAAGCTCTCCCATTCATTCCTATGGCAGCCTTGCACTGATAGATTTTTGTCTCTGTGTGTAGTTGTGTATATTGGCTTAGGCCCTATTTGCAGGAGAGAAGGAACACAGAAGGGAAACATACTTTTCTTTCTCAGGAGCCTCTTCACCCCTCGCTCTTACACACCATTAAGGGTATCCAAAAAGACACATGTTCTATCCAGCATCAAAACTGCAAAGTGAATTAACAGCACCTCTATCCTGAGGCTCTGAGGCATAAACTTCTAGTTTGCATAATTGATGTCATGGAATGATATGTTTGCCATATGAATCCATAATGAGACTTGTTTGCCTGCAACTTAGTGGTGCTCTGATCCTAAAGCATGAGTGGGAAGACTCAGAGAAACATTTTGATGTATCTTATGCTATCTGATGTCTCCCCCTTTTCCTGCTTTCAGTTCAGTTATCACTTTTGTTGGTATCGTCTAGTAAGCATTCAGTTGAAAAGGACATCTTTAAAAAGACAGGGAAAGGCTAGCTATAGTGGTTATAGGAGACTGTGGAATAAACACGGTCATCAAAACATTTGTGCCCATCTGTTGTTGCTGTGTTTCCTGAGCATTTGCAGCTGTGTGTGTGTCTGTCAGAGAGGGGAATTAACTTGGGATCACTTGATAAGTTCTATGGCACTTTGTATTAATATCTAGGAACCCTAATGTCTAGCACCAAGACATTAACACTTCCCCTTTTCTCCTCTTGGAACAGAAATGATAGAAGGAACATGTCACCGTGTGTGGCAAAAACGGCGATGGGCCATTTCCCCTGGAATTTTTAAAAATACATTAATTTGGATAAAAAGGTTTACCATATGACTTGTCTCTCTTCGTTCTTGGGAGAGGGAAGTGACGAGACTCCCAGCAAAAGTTTGTTGACAACAGAAATGTTACCTCCTTCCCTAGCACTTACTCAGAGTCCCTGCCATTTATAAAGTTAGGGGAAACAAGAAATTAGTTTGGCTCATTTATTTCCAAAGGTCAGTTTTTTGGTGGCTTGTTGGAATTTGTGGGAGGGGGTTTCCCCCTTTTTGTAAATGTCATTAAAATTAAATGTTACTAGAATGGTTCAGTGAAAACAGGCCTTACCAGCACAGAACAATTCCCTCAGAAGAGAGGAAAAAAGGTAATTATAGTTTGTGCAAGAAGGAAACTGTCTGGAAGGAGAACAATAAAACATGTCAGCAGAAGAGAGTATTTTTTTAAACTTTAAAGTGACAGTGTGTACACACTGCATTGGGAGCTTCATTAAGCTGGACTGTAACACAATTTTATTTGTTTCCATTGTTGGCTGCTCTTTTATAGCAGTTTGACAGTGAGTATCAGGGGAATAAACTGGATCACAATGGAATTTATAGAGGAAGAGTTTCTACTCTAAACAAGTCTCTAATATATTTGCTTTGTATCTTGTAGCTATTTGTTCTATTTTTACACTTGTCTTATGTCCCATTTTTCCTTTCCCTGAAAAACCAGCAGATTACACTTATTTTAGGATTGCCCTAATGTTTAATAGCTTTAAAGTCAATAATATCTTTTGTAACAAATGAAGTCCTCTTTCCCTTTGGAAGGGGAGAGTTGCATAAACACAATGCTTTGGGAATTACAGTAACCTTGTTATGAATGATGTCTAATTATTTTAAACAGTGCAGAAGCATTTTGTATCCTCAGTAGGAGGTAAGCTCTTCTCTACTTACTGATTTTTCTGCCTCCACATATATTATACTGGGTAACAGGCCAGTCATTTCCAGCCATGTAGAGTAAATTTAATTCTTTCTCTGAGGCATGTAGAGCCCAGGAATGGAAGGGAATGTAAAACACATCTATTTTACTCATGGAATACCTGCAGCTTCTCTGCCCTGCCATAGGCTTGATTAAATAAAATGTATTAAGATGCTTTAATATATCTCTGTTACAAATTCTGCCTTGGGCACTGGGTCAGTAGACACAATGTAATTCAGGTATTTTTGCTGGCAGAGTATGAACTACTAATTCTTTCCTGCAAACCATCGACTATAGCCATCTCCTGTTAGACATGTACTTACAAATGAGCTCTCTGGCCTCCTACTTGTCCAGATCTTCTAGGAGTTTCTAGCTCACTGAAGAGATTGAGCAGAAATGTATTTTGTATTTTAGAGTTCTTGATATATATGCTTCCATTACCATTGAACCATGAAATATGTCTCTGTGGGTAGGAATTTTCATCTGTCTGTCAAAAACTTTGCTCCGGTAAAACAAAGCTGCTGTGCAAGGTGATTACTGGAGAAGAAAATGTGATCTCTCAGGTAGCTAGGACCAATTCTGTGCAGTTTCAGAATCAGTACAGTGACTGGGTGCCAGTTTAGGGAGTGACAGTTGGAGGAGTTTGTCTCTGGTAACTCGTTAGTAGGTATTATGAACCACCAGTGGTTTCTTTGGTGCATCTAATAAAGTCCAAGGCTGGCAGAGATCGTTGTGATAATCTTAACAGATCTCCTGCATAACATAGGCCTTAGGACTTCCTCAAAATAATTTCTAAATACCATTTTTAGAAAAATATCCTATCTTGATTTAAAAATTGTGTGGTGGAGAATCCACCATGACCTTAGGCAAGATTGGTTAATTAGTCTCACTTTAAAATGTGTATCTTAGTTCTTCTGGTCTGAATTTTTCTAGCTTCTTCTAGCTACTTGATCCTATTATATCTTTCTCTAGTAGACTGAAGAATCCTTTGTTAAATATTTATTCCCCATTTAGATATTTTATAGACTGTAATCAAGTCAACCTAATGTGCAGCAGAAAGCCAAAAATGCCTCCAGTACCACCTCTCTTCTATGTTAATTTGCTGGGGAAAGGATAGGATAATCAGCTGTGACACTATATTTTACATGAGAAAGCTCACTTCCTTCCTCCCAGTCATTTCCTCCCCTGACAGGAGAAGGGAAGAGAAGTTATGAAAGGTGGTCATTTGTTGGGAGCAAAAAGATGCTTTCAATGGTTGATCTTGTTTGCTAATTTGAGGGATTACATGAGATAGAATTGCTGCAGTTTCGCTTTAAAGAGAGTTTTGAGTTAAGTCAAGAACATCTACAGTGGCTAAACAATCACTTTGATTCTGTATAAACCTAATTGGGGATAAGATGGGGAAGGGGTTAAAAAGGAGTTGGCCTATAATGTTTGTCATCTTTTCAAGAGCTCAGCGCATAGCAATTCCCATTTGTCTTTAGATACCGAAAGGGAGTGGAGCTGTCTCAATCTGGCTCTAGATATAAGTGCTGAACATGTTTGAAAAGCCATTCCGATAAGCCTTAGCAAAGATTGTGTGTGTGAATAAACTATAATGCTTCTCAAACAGCTCTTGATGCGCCAACTTTTTGCATACTTATGATCTGCACATGCACACGCGTTTACTGTCTGCCAATATAAGTAGGTCTAAAAACAAGTACTGTAGTCCTGTAATTTTGGTATTTCAAGCATATTTCCTGCAGTTATTTTAATCTCTGTTTCTGCATTATATACTTGCACATAATCTTTCTATAGCAGTCTACAAAAACACACACAAACGCATCCCTAGACTATACTGCACTTCGGTATGCAATGCAATTTTTGCAGTAGCTTCATCTCTAACGTTTCTAGGTATTTTTAGGTTCTCCTTGAACCTCTGTTGATTAGAATTTCAAAGCAGCAGAAAAGTGTAAAATTTCTTGCAAGATAGGTGAAAGAAGCCAGAAAATACGAAGCAGAATTCTGCACAGGAATAAGTCTGTGGCTTTATTAGATCACTTTTGCAGAGACTCCAAATAGAGTATCTGTGAGGAAACAAGTATGTTGTTAATTAAAATTTGGAAGTGGCGTGAGCTGCAAAATCTGGCAGCTTTGAACTTGTGCCTTTTTCATTCTGGAATAGCTGACAAATCTCAGCACTAGTGTGAAACTAGGACTGAATTTAAAACATCAAGAGCTCTGACTTTGGCTGTGAAACTTGACTTTGCTTCCATATACCTACCAGGGAAGCTTTCCCATCAAAAGCTGTTAGGAGGGTCAATGTTGAATATGTATGGAAGAGAGAGAGACTTTCAGAATGGTTTGTCCATATGGCTATGCTCCCTGGCTGTGTCTAGACTGGCAAGTTTTTCCACAAAATCATCTGCTTTTGTGGAAAAACTTGCCAGCTGTCTACACTGGCCGCTTGAATTTCCGCAAAAGCACTGACGATCTCATGTAAGATTGTCAGTGCTTTTGCGGAAATACTATGCTGCTCCCGTTCGGGCAAAAGTCTTTTTCCGAAAAACTTTTGCGCAAAAGGGCCAGTGTAGACAGCAGAGATTTGTTTTCCGCAAAAAATCCCCAATCACGAAAATGGAGATTGGGGCTTTTTTGCGGAAAAGCGCGTCTAGATTGGCCACGGACGCTTTTCCGCAAAAAGTGCTTTTGAGGAAAAGCGTCCTGCCAATCTAGACGCGCTTTTCCGAAAATGCTTTTAATGGAAAACTTTTCCGTTAAAAGCATTTCCGGAAAATCATGCCAGTGTAGACGTAGCCCCTATGCATGACTTTGAAAATTAGCATGTTAACAACAGCCAGTGTTTCAGGAGAGAACTGCTCACTTTCACTTTGACTAGTGAACCAACTCTGAACATTGCTAATTTATGACTCAGAAAATATTGTTACAATTGTTATGGCATTTTACCATCAGGTTCTTTGTCAAATTACACTAAAGAGGTTTTTGCACTTTTGTGAATCTAGGTCTTTAGAAATATTAAAATAAACCCCTACTAATGTGGAGTTTGGGGTTTTGTCTTAATATTGATGGATGAGTCTACAACTGGGCATATTTGCTATGAAAATTTAGGAATAAGTCTGAACATTTTTCCAATTCCTACCAAAACTAAAGCTTAAAAATGCTGAAAATTGAATAATTAATTAAAGGGTAGTTAAGTCATGTATAAATGGCTTTGTTGATAATTTAGGCTCTCAATGCACAGTTATGGCACTACATAAATATTTAATAGTAGTCTTTGTTGACACTTGTACTTAAGCATTTTTTTCTGCTAGCTTTCCAAGACGTACTCATGCCCCAAAGAAAGGGTCTATTACTAGAGGACTGAGGTCTCCAAATCTGCGCGCACACAAAAAAAAAAACCCATCAGATAATACCCAGTCCTTCCCGCTGTAGCTTTCAGTTGCTGGCTTGCAAAACTGTTGGCTTGCCATAACACCTGCAGCATCTACTCAACATATGGGGTATGTTCCTGGATTTTCTTTCACCTGAGTTATTCTGACAAGGAAAGGAATTGAATTTTTGATGCCATTTGAGGGAATTAAGAACCCTCCAAAACTTGTTCCTGGCTTTTCTCTACTGAATTACTATGCCATTTGTATTAATTATTCCTAATACTTCACCTATTACTACCATGCTGGAATTTTAGAAACTTGCTCCTTTCAAAACTTGGAAGTTAAAATGCCAAGAAGAATTAAATGTCTCTAGGTTCTTTTGGTAGCTTAGTGGAAACTCCCAGTAGATGTTGTTTTATATTCCCATCCAGTGACATGAACAGTTTCTTACTTAACAGGGACTCGGCACCATTGCACCATCCCTTTCACCATCCGTCTGATGTGATCTCCCATCTTAAGTACATACAGCTGCTTCAGGGACCTCCATCTCATAGATACTTTCTCTAGTAGAGTCCTTAGGAAGGATGATGAGCAGACTTCACAGCTGTACTGTGTTGCCTTACAGACTTGAATCCTGCTTCCTCACCTGAATTGGCATAACTACTGGGGGGAGAGAGAGAGAGAGAGAGAGAGAGAGAGAGAGAGAGGTTACATTGGGTGCAGTCGTAGTCCCCAGTGTCCCATTGATCTTTTGAATACTGTAGCAGAAGCTTTGTTTTGATGATGGATTTTGATGAGAGACTAGTTCCTTGCTGCACTTAAAAGATCCTACAAAGGTATTAATGCCTACAGTATACCTTTCTGCAATGCTGCATTACGTAATTGTAGACTAGAGCGTACATTTAATAGCGTACTCCTGACATGGAGTGTATCACACTGAGATCTGCCACCTGGAGCTGAAGTCTTTCATTTTGCCAAATTTTTGGTATGACACTTCTTTTGCTAAACTAGCCTTAGCTGACAGCTGTTTTTCCCCAGCCAGAAGTTATTTCGATTGTTAGTTTGTGTGCTAACAAAGCAATTCTGCATTTCCCTACTAATATCCTGTAGAAGAGACAACCTGTATCCAATATCTTTCAGTAATGAACGTAACAGTAAATATACCACAAGAGCTCATTAATCTAACTCTGCTTTCTAACCAAGAGGGAGCTCTTGTTTCTCAGGAGACCATTTCATCTCTAAATCTGGACTAGATAAGAATAGAGAGAAACATATTGGCCTTTTCTCCTAGTGCACATAAATTAATGGTGTAATTGCTGTCAATTTGACGAGCCTAGGACTGGAATGAGCACTGCTGCACGCAGCTGACTATGTAGTGCCCTCCCTAGTTCCCTCAGCCGGTGGTGTGCAACCCACTGTCTTCCTGGGGGTCACTGACCGCACAGCCGCCAACGGCCAGACCCCAGCCCCCGGCTGCCCGGATCTAAGCGCCACGGCCACCAATGACCAGGCCCAGCAATGGGGGTTGCGGTTGAAAAATGCTGTGCACCACTACCCTAGGCTAATGAAGCTGGGAGAGAATACCAAAACTATAATACAGCTGGGAACTAGTGACAGATTCTTCAGACTTAAGTTGTTACACAACCTAGCTCCACTAAGATGATGCATGGTTCATTTAAATTCTTAGGGAGTTTTGAAAGTTTTATCCCTTACCTATTTAAAAAGGCTGTGTTTGCACTGCCACTTTCAGTGCTAAAACTTTATTCATTCAGGGCTGTGAAAAAACTCACCCTTAGCAATAAGTTTTAGTGCTGAAAAGTGCCTGTGTAGACAGTGCTTTCTTGTCAGGAGCAGTATTTCCTCTAAGCACAGTAATCAGCCCCGCCCAGGAGGTGCCTCTGTAAAGCTGTGCTGCCCTGCAGCTGAGAGGGAACATTGGTCAGAAGTTTGCACTGCTCTTTTGGGGGAAGAGGGTGGCTTATTGCTGAGAGAGTTCTGCCCGGGGGGGGGGGGGGGGGGGGGAGGGGGTAGCGACTACACTGCATGGCAGTGTTGTAACATGGGCAGTGTAGACATGCCCAAGAAAAAGCTAATAGTATAAAATCTTGTCTTAAGTATAGTGTTAAAAATCCTGTATTGGATATTGATTTTTTTTTAAATGCTGGACTTTTTATTTATTTATTCAGTTGTAGGCATTATTGCTATTCTGCATGAGCAATCTGTACATTTTCCATATGAGTTTTAAGGCATTTCTCTCACTTGCATGTGTTTGTAAAAAGCAAAAGCCCTGGCAGTAAGACAGCTGACAGTTTTGCTCATTCATTGTCACCCCCTCCCCCCCCCCCCCCCCCCCCCACTGGCATAGTGTGAATCTAAATTAACAGAATATACTCAAGAAAAGCATCTGGGTGCCTTTTGTGGACAGTTTGATGAATTTCTGCTCAGTGTTCAGCTGCAGTTTAAAAAAAAAAGGATGCATGAGGATTGAATTGGAGAAAAATAGAGAAAATGTAGATGGGATACCTTTATCTAGAATACTGCTCACCTCGAAATCGAAAGGGCCGTTGCAGAATTAAAGAGCTCACAGAAGAGTAGTGAGAATGAGTGGTGCTTTGAAAAACTCATGTAGAGTATGAAAAGAATGAGATCGTTTATCTTAGTAAGAGAGAAAAGAAGTAAGACGTGATAGTTAGATAAAACAGTGGTTTAGAGAGGATGGTGTGAAAGCTTCCTTTCTCCCTGCTTCATAATACAAGATCAAGAAAATGAAGCTCAAATGTGACGACATTGAAAACTGATAAAAGGAAATATATTTTCAGTAAATAATTAGACTCTGGAACTCTCTGCCACAGAATATCACTAATGCCAAGAGTTTTAGCAACATCCAAAAAAGGATTGAACATTTATATGGATGACAAAAATATTCATACCTGTCAGCCAATTATGATTTAAAAAGTGGGAAGGATATGAAACCTCTTATTGCGGGTTTAAACAGATTTCTAACAGGGATCAGGATGAGACTTTCATGGTGACCAGATTATCCCATATCTGTTTACTGCATAATTTCTTGCACTTTCTGTAAAAATTTGTATCAGAGACAGGATACTGGATCTGAAGTCTGATCCACTATAATAGTTGCGCTATTCCTGTTTTGTCCAGTTGGTACTGGTTCAGCTGTCTGATGGTTTATGGAAATGGGAAATGCCAGTCTCATTTGGAGATGTTCCCCTCCCTATTGTGTACAGGAGAGAATCAGGCAAGTAGCCCATTAAGATGAGACCCCAGGATATTCTTTCTTGAATCATCTTTACGATCTGACCTTGGAAATGCTTGGTACTTACTTGCATATGTCTGCTGTGGATCAGCAATTGACAAGAAATGGGGACAGAGATAGAGATTTTATACCCTAATTGAGTCTGAATCATTGTCTGTTTTGTTAAATAACATCTCTGTTAAGGAAGTTCCATCTTTGTTGCTGGTATTCCTAGGATACATGCTCTGCAGATGACAGGGATTTGAAATAGAGAAATTGAAACTGTGAGCCAAAATAAATCCATCTTGCATTCAAGTTAGTTTTGTAAGAATTATCCCTCATGAGACTTTTTTTTTTTGCGGGGGGGGGGAGTCAGTTTTCTTAAGAATCCTACCAGTGTAATTGGTTGGTTCTCCCATTTCTTTAGTAGTTTCTTGCAATACTGTTTTAGAAGCTTGAAATATTTGTGGTATTAATCTGTTCCTAGTGCTTCTGGAGAGGCAGTAGTAAAGTGTTTTTGTGGGCGGCAGAACGTCCTTTGAGGAGGATATTGTTGGCATATACTATATCGTACTACTTTTCAAATGTAGTGGATTATGCCAACCCAGTAGCTGTGTGCTGCTGTTCTGCAATATTGTATCAACCTAGTACTACTTGCCATTATACCACACTTTTCACTTTCAAAGACCGTTAGAAATATGTTTTGCAAAGTCCCTGTGAGACAATTATCCTCATTTTACAGATAGGGAAACTGAGGCATGGAGAGCTGTTCAGAGTTGCCAAGTATCCGTCAAAGCCAATATCTGAAGGCAACATTTTCTCATACACACTCTAATGTTCAGCCCACATCCCTAATGTTCAGTCTCCCTAGATTGAAAAAAGCTGGGTGCTGACGAGGCTTCATTCTTCACCTTTGAAAATTAAGGTGCCTTTTATTTTTGAACTGCAAGGCTCTGGATGACTTGATGATATTAGGTAGCTTGTAGAGGAAGAGAGAGAGAAGACTGGCACGCAACCAAAAGGATAACAGCACAACACAGCAGCATGAGGACGGAGAATCCATCGAGGCTCTGACAGTGAGAGAAGACACTTTAGCAAAGAAATTGGCATTCAGTACAACTGGTTTCAAAACTGGATTGGAACTTGGGCTCTTTTCCCAGTTCAGTCACAGGGTTGGTGGTGGTAATGTTGTCAAAATTTTCAAAAATAACTTCTGATCTTGAGTACCTTGGTACTGATCTGAGGAAGTGGGTCTGGCCCACGAAAGCTCATCACCTAATAAACCATCTTGTTAGTCTTTAAAGTGCTGCATAGTCCTCTCTTTGGTGTTTTGGTCCCCAACCTGAGACACCATGGACACATGCTCAGCAGTCACAACTATAAAGTCAAAGGAGGCTGAGGATAGTCAATGCCTTTGAAAATCAGATGCTAGGTATTTCCAGATGGGCATCTAAAACCAGACACTGATTTAGAAAATTTAGTTTTATTCTGTCTCATTAGTAAAATAGGAATCTTCCTTCACCAGAAGTGAGTTGCAAGCATAAATTACTAATCTATGAGTTGAACTCAGATATGCTGATAAATTCTGTAAGTGTGGGACCACTTGACCCATGAGGAGAGACTGAGGGATTTGGGCTTATTTAGTTTGCAGAAGAGAAGAGTGAGGGGGGGGATTTGATAGCAGCCTTCAACTTCCTGAAGGGCGGTTCCAAAGAGGATGGAGAGAGGCTGTTCAGTAGTGAGGGATGGCGGAACAAGGAGCAATGGTGGTTACAGTGGGGGAGGTCTAGGTTGGATATTAGGAAAAACTATTTCACTGGGAGGGTGGTGTAGCACTGGGATGGGTTACCCAGAGAGGTGATGGAATCTCCATCCCTAGAGATGTTTTAAGTCCCAGCTTGACAAAGCCCTGGCTGGTTGATTTAGTTGGGGTTGGTCCTGCTTTGGGTAAGGAGCTGGACTCGATGACCTCCTGAGGTCTCTTCCAGCCCTGGGATTCTATGATACTATGATGGCTCTCATTGAATGTCTATGATACAAAACCACACTGAGTTTAAAGTTGTTCATACCAATATTTATTGTGATGATATCCTGAAAACAGATGAAAATGTGAAGTGTTTACTGATATTGAAACCCCACTAATCTACAGCATAATGCTGCTCCCCTGCCCTCCTGGGTGACATACAATTCGGCCACTTCAAGGGAGTTGTTAACACAGTGCATTCTTTCCTTCTCCTTGGCAGGTTACGTGTTCTGTATGTTACATCGCCTGCCTGAACAACATGACTGCACATTTGACCACATGGGACGTGGGCGCGAAGAAGCCATTATGAAAATGGTGAAACTGGACCGGAAAGTAGGGAGATCATGCCAGCGCATCGGCGAAGGGTGTTCCTGAGTGCAAGACTCTGCAACCAAATGCTGTTCTTAGTTCACTAATGTTAGCCTTATTTAGGACAAAGTCAGCCAGACACCTTGTACTGGGCAAGTTTCAGACTACAGCCAATCAGTTTCCTTTCTTTAGCCAACCGTCCTGGTACTGTAGTTTAGGGATTGATGGTGGTTGAAATTGATTTTTGGCTGGTTATGAAGGTGCCTGCTAGCCAATGTATAAAATTAAAACATGAAGAGAAAAATTTTTCGAGCATGGCTAGTGGATTTAAAACACAACAAAACAAAAAATCCAGAGGTTTCTATTGTTGCTGGAGTCTAAAAGCCTTATGCTGGAAACCTTCCAGCTACAGAGTTAAAATAGAAGCCGGTGTGAAAGTTTGTTATGCACACGGCTTTCAGACAAACTGTGTTTAATGTGCAGCCTTTCACCTCTTCATTTCTAGCTAATCCTGAAGAAGTGAAACTCCACTAAGAGCAGTCATGGTAGCCGCGATGCCCAGAGGACCTGACTTGTCACCCGTGCCTTCTTCACGCGTGGCTTTTGAGGTTAGGCAATGTCACCAGCATCAGGGATTCTGTTGGGGAGGGAACATCTTTCTGGTTCTTCCCAGGAAGCCAAAAAGAAAGGAGGGCAGATTCTTACAAAAACATTTATATCTAACTTGCTGCAGAGAACCTGTTTTTCTTCATTTAAATTACAGTGATCTCGCTTCAAAGCTGGATCCATCTTAGAGCAGTAAACAGCATACATTCTCTACATGGCATCCACAGAATTTCTAAACGTTGTCTGACTAGATTCCACATTTGTTTTGTTTGCTGACCAGTGCTGCCATTCCCACCAGCCGAAATCTGATTGGCTCTGGTTTGCATTTTGCTAAGTGCAGGTATCTGATGATTGATCAAATAAGGCTAATTCACAGCACAGTAGCCAAGGCTGGATTCTACAGACTGACTTTCTGTAGTAGACTTATATATTGGGGTGGGGGGAGGACATTTTGTAGCAAACGGAATTCAGTAACAGTATTGGGGAACAACCAGGAAAGCATCCCTCATCAGCTTGAGTTTTACTCCTCGCTTCCAGAGTGTTAACAAGATAATCAAATGGGCTATGTCAGCCTTGTTTCTATGCAGCTCGATGCTCTCATGAAAATCTCTGCCCGCATATATTGCAAAGCAGGTGTAGCAAGTGAATGTGAAATGCATTACATGGAATAGAACATTTTGGATCTGTGGTTTAGGCATATGTGCTCTTTCACCCGGAGCCACATAGAACTGAACATCACAGATTTTAAAAAAGGAAAAATCAGCATGTGTCCTGCTACAGTTTTATGCAGGTCAAGAAGATTCATGTTGATTTGGCTCAGTCATCCTATATGGATATGGTTCCCTGATCAGAGTTAGGAAAGCATTAACAATCAGGTAGTTTAGTAGGAAAACTGGGAGGGGGGAGGATTTTATATAGTTTTGAAAAATTGGGCTTGTGGAAGACTTCCACGGGGCGAAATAGCATCTTGCCACGCCAAAAGAGATGCGTGTGAGGGGGAGAGCTTAAATAAGTCACCCTCTGTTCCGTATGTGTGAAAGATAAATAATTTCATACAGGCCAAATTAATTAATTTTTAGTTTGGTAGCCAGATAAAAATTGTCTCGTTAGATGGTTCTCTTAAAATACACTTGGCATCAGACTGTATTAGTGTGAATTAACCATGAAGTAAATCAAATGTTCCAATGCAAGCTATGTAACCCAGGCTATTTATTATTCATGATTTTGGAATCAGCAACGAAATTTCCAGCTATCTTTTTCAGGAGATAGTCCCGCTCCATCCTCGTGACAGGGCAGTCTGAGGATATTCTTAACATTTGCCACGGAGAGTTTAAAAGCATGGATTTCAGCTGTTGCTGAGATACGCACTTTCTTTTCCTTTAAAATTCTAGCATAGTCGTTGGTGGACATTCTGATTGACACACAACACAAGACTCAGCCGCATTAATACTGATTCTATTTGGCCCTCCTACTCCTCTCTTTAACCCTGTTATAAAGGCACAGTTGGTTTGAAGTGGCTCTTAAGAGAACACTACTCAAAGTTCATGTGGATTATGGGCAATATTCACTTTTTTAAAAAGTGGGGGGAGGGGTTGTTCCTTTGCAGTATCTGTTCTGTGAAGTTTGTTAAACGTAAAGAAAGCTTAAGTTCTTGTATCTTTAAAGAAAATCTTATTTAACCCTTTTGTGTTCTAGATTTACTTACACATGTAGCCTAGAGCTCAGTTTTAGTTTAACATTGTGAAAATATTAAAAGAATCTTGTAACTTTATTCTTTTTCCTCCTGCTAAAACAAAATTAAACCAATCAGACTAAAAGTTTGAATTCCTCTCTGACTATTCCAGCAGGTCATGTTGATCTGCACTGTTTCTGCTGTTTATGAAATGTGAATGGGGGAAACTTCAGCACTGGGCCAGTGATTTCAAATTGTG
Organism: Pelodiscus sinensis; assembly: GCF_052426305.1. NCBI lineage: Eukaryota > Metazoa > Chordata > Testudines > Trionychidae > Pelodiscus > Pelodiscus sinensis. The sequence continues at coordinate 144,028,196 of NC_143054.1, forward strand.
TTTAAAGTTGTTGGGGAAAGGGCAGTATTTGCTGCCAGTCATTGGAGCTAGCACTTCTGCAGAGTTCACGTTTAGTAATTTCTTTTGTAAGCAAATACAGTTAAATCTACTGTAACCTCATTATTGGGAAATAAAGTTTTGTGAGGTTAGTCACTTTTAGCAAACAAGTTTCTTTGCTCTTAAGTCCCATGCATATGGTGCTGCACTGTTATAGTGGTATGAGAAGTACGGAAATGTCCTCTAAAGTAAATGTTTTTGACAGCTTCTTCACTTGCAGTAGCTGTACTCTGAATGTAAAGTTCCATAGTTAGGACATGTTCGTAATTGGTAATTAGGCGCTAAAGTTAATAGATTGGATCTTGCAATGACTAAAATATGGAACCAGTTGAGCAACAATGGAATGTGTTGAACAAAGAGGCAAAGTCAAACTGGTACTATCAACGTTTATTTTAAATTCAGTTTGGAATGAAATTATGCCTACATCATGGGACATGTACCCCTATTTTTCCCCTCAAATGAACTATACTTTCAAAGATGATTGTGTTTTGTGGTTCTTGCACACCACTTCAGTAATATAGCAAGGTTAATCACAATTAGAGCTATCCCACCTGCTATCAACATACTTCCAAGGAGTGAACCAAGGCTTCAGAAAAGGGGAGATCTCAAGGCAGGCCTACGCTGGGGGGCAATGTCGAACTAAGCTATGGAACTCCAGTTACAAGAATAGTGTAGCTGGAGTCAAAGGTACCTTAGAAAGCATTGCCGTAGTGTCTCCACTGGAGAAACTCTCCCATCAACTTCCCTTACCTTTCTTGATCCAGTGGAGACTGGAGTTGATGAGAGCAAAATCAGTGATCCATTTAATGAGTCTTTACTAGACCTGCTAAGTCAACTCCCAGGAAGGGGATCGACACCCTCCCTTCCCCCAATGCCGATATCCCAGTAAGTAAAGACAAGGCCTCAACTAGGATGAGCAGAGACCTACCTCCAAAATCCTTTCTAACTCTGTATCTGCTATTATCTTGCAACGATTATACTTCAGTCTGAAGGTGTAACATTCCCTGGTGCTGTAGCCTCAGAGCTGGTAAAGATTAAGTTTTAATTTTTCTGGTGACATGATTTATGTGAATGTTTTCTAGTGAAAAGTTTGTCAGTTTTTGACCACCCTCTAAACCCCAATCCCCTGAACCATATTTTGATTTTGTGCTGAATTAAGTTTATTTGTGGTACAATCATCTCATATACTTTTGTTCTGTTCCTATGTTAATTTTTTCCTCTTGATGATGTACTCCCCAAGCTAGCTGGGTATGTGGAGGCAGTGTTACACATCTTTTACCAGAGCACTCTCTTCTATTACTGTACATTGATTTGCAGCATTTCCAGGAAGGCACAAGTAGTATCAATTCTCCTTCTTTTGCAACCCTCAAAATGTACGATCAGGCTGGTTGAATCACTGGCTTTGTTCTGTAATGGTCTTTGGGCTCCATAATCACCATGGGCATATAGATGGTGACCCTACTCCAAGGACATCAGGCACATCATGGAGGTGTCCTGTCTGATCTGGTTCTCTGGATGTGAACTGTGACTTTTTATAGAGTTCCCTCAATCCTTTGGAGGTGCCAGACACCTAGAGTACACTATCCTGCAGGCTGTAGATGGGAGTCAGCAAGAGGAAGTGTAGAATGAAAACTGAATGGAGAATGTACAAATCTATATGCATATACTAGTCACATCCACTTGCATCTTCTGAAGTCAGCCCTAGTCACTAGGTTACACACACAACCAAGTGCCATGCATCTGAATAGTGTCCTGGTATCGGATTCAACATCTAGAACTCCATTATTTACAAAGTAAGTGAAAGGGAAAATGCTTATATTGGTCTAAAACAATTTTTTTCAAGGTTTAATGGTAATTCAATTTTGCTTCGATAAGTCCGTTTTGCTATTGCACTACAATATATTATACATTCCCTGATGCAGAAACTCTGCATAACTTTGGGAAATAAATTATATACCTAATTCAAAAGATTAAACATACCAGAAGTATTGGGGAAAGTTTTCTTTTAAATTTAAAAAAAAAAAGTACAGATAGTCCCCGACTTACGAACGAGTTACATACCAAGCAGTTGGTCGTGACTCGATCTGTTCGTAAGTCGGACCCCATTCATTTACATGTGACCGTGCTGTTCATAAGCGTGGATTGCGTTCGTAACTCAGGGATGTGCTTAATGGGAAATTGGTCGTAAGGACAAACAGTCGTAAATCGATGCATTCGTAACCCGGGGACTACATGTAATTGCATTCTATAATACAATTCGTTTAGATGGTGATAAGTTTTGAAGGCCTTTGTTTAATTACAAGCACAAGGTTCCTTTCGGTTGGGTCTGTTTAAGGTAAGAGTAAGCAGCTGCCATTCAAGGGGTGCAGCTAAAAAATAAAGAAAAAGAGAGATTAAGAAAGGGAAAATTTAGCTGTCCAAGAAAGTTTCCTAAATGAGCTCTTGGACTCTGGTGGAACTCTGCCTGCTTAAATCTATTGAAACCACACTGAATATACTGTATGTGGCCTTAAAAGGATTATATTTTTATTTTTAAATGTTGATTTCACCATTTACACACAACAACAACAGAACTTCCATTGATAACTAAAATTTATGGATGGGCAACATTGAAAAATGCTGCTCAAGAATGTATTAGTTTTATTTAAGGTAATTTACTTCATATGTTGACACTTAGGGTGTGTCTACAGTGCGGCTATTTTGGGATATCAGAAGTATCCCGAAATAGCTAATGCATCTTAATAAGCCTCCCATTATTTTGAAATATTTTTTCGAAATAACGGGCACGCTATTTCAGCATCCCAGTAACCCTCATTCTTCGAGGGTTATGGGATATCTCGAAATTGTGCATTATTTTGAAATTTGGTGATATGTAGGCACGCCAAATTTCAAAATAAGCTATTTCTAAATAGAATCAAAATAAGATACGCAATTTGCATAGTGTAAATCACATATTTTATTTCGAGTTTAGGGTGCTGTGTAGACACACCCTTAATGTTGACAGTTTGTTTTAATAGCTATGGTGCTTTAAACTTACTGGTTCTCAACATCTACTATCATTAAATAACTGTCTAATCTCTTCTATGACCCACATAATTTTGCACAATTTTGAAAATGTATAGCAATAAAACCCTTTAAAAATAAAAACTGGCATTATCCATGGAAATTATAAAAATAAAATCAAAATCTGAATTCTGTCAAGCCTAATTATAGGGAATGATCCACCTCTGCAGGAGGATAAGTCTGATGTAATAGTACTTTTCCATCACTTTGCTAATGAAGATGGGGATCTGATCAAAGTCCTGACTTTTTAGAAAACTACTTTTTTAAAATAAGTAAACTTTGACTAACAGCAGAGAGTGCTAAGAGGACTGATCTACTGTGAGTGAGAATGGAAAGTGACACAGGAGATTTGTTCTGTGTCTGGGTAATGTTTTACTCCATACTTTTCCAGTATTGTTCAGAATTTTAGTAATCCTATTTTCTTAATCTAAAAAAACCCAACAACCTGACACCAGTCCTTGCCAATGCAGCAGTGTGTGATCAGCACTACCAAAGTAATCCAAGATTTCTTTCCCTGAAATAAATGTTTCCTTAAGTGTAAACACGCCACAGTGAACAGTTACTTTTCAAAGGAGCAAATATAAACTGAGGGAAGAAAACCATGTGCTTGGTGTGTGAGATTTTAAAGTCCTATATTTTATATCTTGGTCTGCCCCTTTGGCATCTAAATTACACCAATTCACACTCAGACTCTTCAAAGTCTTGGATAGGCTAGGATTAAAAGATGTGATGATAAAATGTTCTAGCAAACATGTAGCATGTTGAGTATAAACAAGGTAGGGTGTGCTTTAAACTGGCATGCTGAGTTAAAGCCTAAACTCCCGTTTGAGTCCATCTCTGAGCTAACGCATGTTAAAATTAAATTTGCCCAATTTAAACTTTCCAAATCTTTTTAGCTAATGAACCTTTTACTGTAGTCTAGATCAGGGCTACTCAACTTTGGAAGCCCCGGGTGCCACAATGTTACTCTCTGCACATGCCAAGGGCCGTAACATAAGTGTGTTTGCATATACATGCAAATATATATGCAATAACTTTTCACACTGATGGCCTTGAATACAAAGATTAAGGCAAGAGTACACAACATGCAGGCCCCATTTAAGTGGGAACTGCTGATATTAATAAAATGCAATATTTACCTGATTTCCACCCATTTGACAGCACTTTCAATGATCAATGAGGATCCAGGAATTTAACTACTAAAACGCACATCAACAGAAGACCATTATATCGACTACTTTTTTGTTTTGGCTCCCACCCACGGACTGTGTTGAGCCCCACATAAACTCAAACTGCACCATGAGCCACAAACAGACAGGCTGCAGGCCGCATGTGGCCCACGGGCTCTGTGTTGAGTAGTCCTCATCTAGACCAATCTCAGTGAGGGTATGTCTACACTACAAAGTTAGTTCGAACTAACGGACGTTAGTTTGAACTAACTTTAATAGGCGCTACACTAGCGCTCCGCTAGTTCGAATTTAATTTGAACTAGCACTTAGTTCGAACTAGGAAAACCTCATTTTACGAGGATTAAGCCTAGTTCGAACTAGCTAGTTCGAATTAAGGGGTGTGTAGCCCCTTAATTCGAACTAGTGGGAGGCTAGCCCTCCCCAGCTTTCCCTGGTGGCCACTCTGGCCAACACCAGGGAAACTCGTATGCCCCCCTCCCGGCCCCAGACCCCTTAAAGGGGCACGGGCTGGCTACGGTGCCCGTGCCAGGTGCAAGCCTGCCAGCACCCAGCCAGCAGACCCTGTACCTGGCACAGATCGAGCCACCCACCCGATGCCCCCCAGCCCTCCCCCTCTTCCTGGGACCAGGCTGGCGGCTCCCGGGAGCTTGCCCGGGACCGCAAGAGGCGGGCACCTGCCTGGGCTAGTGCGGACATCGTGGACCTCGTCCACGACCTCCGCACTAGGCACAGGAAAGTGGCCGGCTAGGGCAGGAGAGCTGCCAGCCTGGCCACCCAGGAGCAGGTGTGCATGAAAATCAAGGTGGTCCACTCAGACCCCTGACCCTGAGCTTAGAATGGCCGTCCTGGGTCAGACCAAAGGTCCATCTAGCCCAGTAGCCTGTCTGCCAACAGCGGCCAACCCTAGGGACCCTGGAGGGGATGGACCGAAGACAGTGACCAAGCCATTTGTCTCGTGCCATCCCTCTCCAGCCTTCCACAAACCTTGGGCAGGGACACCACTCCTACCCCGTGGCTAATAGCACTCCATGGACCCAACCTCCATGACTTGATCTCACTTCCCTTTAAACTCTGTTCTAGTTCTAGCCTTCACAGCCTCCTGCAGCAAGGAGTTCCACAGGTTGACTCTTTGCTTTGTGAAGAACAACTTTCTGTTACTAGTTTGAAGCCTGCTACCCATTCCTTTCCTTTGGTGTCCTCTAGTCCTTCTTTATGGGAACTAATGAAGAACTTTTCTGTATGCACCCTCTCCACCCAACTCCTGCTTTTAGAGACCTCTATCCTGTCCCCCCTCCGTCTCCTCTTTTCTAAGCTGAAAAGTTCCAGTCTCTTTAGCCTCTCTTCATATGGGACCTGTTCCCAACCCCTGATCATTTTAGTTGCCCTCCCCTCTCCCACCCTCTCTCTTCCCCTCTCCCACTTCCTTTTCCCAGTCTCCCCCAGTTTTGTTCAATAAAGACAGATTCCATTTTTGAACACAATTGTCCTTTATTTTGTATATCAGGAAGGGGGGCTAGGGAAGGGTAAGTGGAAGGAGGTGAGGGAGGAATGGGGTACGCGCCCCCGATGGGGAGGACTGGGCTGGCTCTGTGGGCTTCTGGGGGTGGAAGCTCTCCTGCAGCCCCCCAATTTCCCCCTCTCCCCAGATGGCAGCCTGCGGCAAGTGCAGCCGGTCTGATGGCCAAGTGCTGTGATGTGCCCAGTGTGGGTACTCCGGGCACTCCAAGCCAGGACTGCTTTGCAAGCGGGACACCCCTGAGAACTGTCTGTCTGGGGTGGGGGTCGGGACCCTTTAAGCACAGCCCTCGGCTAGCCTGAGGCAGCAGCTCCACGCTCTAAGTCCTCCTCTGATGCCCTGCCGGCACTGCTTCCGGCCATCCTTAAGCCTGGTTCAGGGTCCACTTAATGTGGACATGCTAGTTCGAATTAGCAAAACGCTAATTCGAACTAGTTTTTTAGTCTGGATCCGTTAGTTCAAATTAGTTTAGTTCGAATTAACTAATTCGAACTAAGTTAGTTCAAATTAAGGTTGTAGTGTAGACGTACCTTAAGGTACTTACCTCTGAGTTGGTCTGGAATACATGTCTACACGTGTAAGAACAACCATACTGGGTCAGACCAATGGTTCAGCTAGCCCAGTATCCTGTCTGCTGACAGTGGCCAATGCCAGATGCCCCAGAAGGAGGGAACACAAAAGGTAATCCTCACATGATCCCTCCCCTGTCACCCATTTCCAGACAGAGTCTAAGAACACCATTCTTAGCCATTGATGGACCTAAGCTCAATAAATCTAGCTAGCTCTTTTTTGACCCCTGTTAAAGTTCTACTCTTCACCACATCTAGCAAGGAGTTCCACAGGTTGACTGCACTGAGTGAAGAAAAATTTCCTTGTGTTTGTTTCAAACTGATGCCTATTAATTGTATTTGGTGACCCCTAGTTCTTATATTGTGGGAATAAGTAAATAACGTTTCCTTATTCGCGTTTTCCACACCAGTCATGATTGTACAGACCTCTATCATATCTGCCCCCTTCCCCCCCCCCCCCGCCACGTTAGTCTCCTCTTTTCTAAGCTGAAAAGTCCCAGTCTTTTAAATCTCTCTTCATATGCTTTGTGCATGCTGAATATACAGACAGGTAATGAAGGGGAAAACCCAGATTAAGATGTTTGGATTAAATATTAATTAAACAATTAATTGCTTACCCAAATGTATGTTCACAACCACCAACCAGTATGCATGCTATTTCTTTCAGCTCCTTGCTGTTGATTTTGCTCCAAGTAATTTCCAAGTGGCATTCTTTGTGTGCTTTGGTTAAGGCAACACAATGTTTGGTTCTTTGTAAAGTAAAGGCCTGAGTCAAGCAGGACCTATTCTGTTGGGAAGGAAGACAAATTCATTATATACACACATCCACTCATCAGGCTTTGTCACAACAGATTTAGAGGTGGAAAGTGGCCTGCTAATGATTCCTGTGCTCCCAAACCTTTCCTGTACCTTCCCTCATTTTGCTGCTTACTAGGGCCTGTGGCTTCACGTGGCCTCTTATTTATTGCTATTGGATGCTCTGTCTGAGCGTGTTACTGTCTCTACTTACTCATCAAAGTCTGCGCCTATCCTAGGAAAAGTTACAAGTGTTTTAAAGTAATGGTACTGCTAGCAATGCACCAGTCACCTTCAGAGCTCCACAAATTCATTTTGTACTATGCATGGTCACTTTCATAGTAAACTATAGCTAAGGGCATGATCTAGTACAGTCCATCTGTAGAGCAGTCGGTCATACCCATTAATATCACAGCCACAAGACTTTTATTGCTAATCGATCTCAATCTACTTGTAAATGAAGATCTTAATTCTTAAATGCTGAATTACTTTGCTGCTGCTATTTAAAGAATGAAGTAATGGTCCCTTCTGGCCTTAAATCTCTGAATCTGTTTACCCCATTTTCAGAACTACGTTCATAAAGATACTTGACTGAACTTACGACAATCCTGACTGAGCTCAGTAAGGCCCCCTAACATTTTAAATATTTTGTGCTTTTGGTGGCTTGCTGCTATCAGAGAGGCCTGTGCTCACCTCTTTGTACCTTATGCCCCGGAGATCGCAGTAGCAGCCCGCCAGGGGTACCATTTCAGATTTTGGCAGGGGGGCTGACCTGTGCATGCCATAATGGGCTGTGGGGAGTGAGTAAGAGCATAGGAGGCAGACTGAGGGCAGCAGCTTCAGCAGTGTTACTGAGCATGCTCAGTATATGCCAAGCACCAAATGGGGTGGGGGGAAGGGGAAACCAATTCCTTCCCCCACACACATCAGCTCTGTCCCAGGAATACTAAGGCACTGGAAAACTGCTTTTTTGGGCAGACAACTTAGCAGTTAGCTGGCAGGAGCACTGTATCCAATTCCTCTATAAAAGAAAGAAAATTAAATAAATGTTAGACCCATTGAGCTCAAATACTAAGGTTATGTCTATACTGCAGACTTTTTGCGCAAGAACAGGTGTTCTTGCGCAAAAACTTGCAGAGTGTCTACACTGCACACGCATTTTTGCACAGGTAAATTTACAGTAAAGCGTCGGAAAACAGCTTCTTGAGCAAGAGTTATTCCTCTTCCCACGAGGAATAAGCCCTCTTGTGCAAGAGCTCTTCCACAAGAGGGCAGTGTAGACAAGCAACAGGGATTTCTTGCTCAAGAAAGTCCTATGGCTAAAATGGTCATCAGAGCTTTCTTGAGCAAGAGAACATCCACATTGACATGAATGCTCTTGCACAAAAGTACATGGCAGGATGGACGCACTCTCGTGGAAGACCTTTTACACAAGAACTCTTGCGTAAAACAGTTCTTGCACAAGAAGCCTGCAGTGTAGACATAGCCCAACATATTGTGACATCTTGTGGCAAATCACTTAAGTGGCACTAGGTGGTCTTAAAATGTTAATGTCTATTCTTTCTTTGTTGTTAACTCTGTGGCGAGAGAGAGACCCTGTCAGAACTCCTGGGCTCTGGAAGGAGAGTGGTGTCTAGTGGGTTACAGCAAGGGGGCACATACATTTCCACTCTATATAAGAACATCAGAATTGCCAGACCAAAGGTCTAGCTAGCCCAGTATCCTGTCTTCCAACAGTGGCCAATGGCAGGTGCTTCAGAAGGAATGAACAGAAGAGGCAATCACTGTGATCCATCCCGTCGCCCATTCCCAGCTTTTGACAAACAGAAGCTAGGGACACCATTCCTGCCCAGTCTGGCTAGTAGCCATTGTTGGACCTCTCCTCCTTGAACTTAGTTTGTCCTTATTGGAACCCTGTCATAGTTTGGGTCTTTCCACCATCTCATGGCAAAGAGTTTGACAAGTTGGTTTTTACATCTGCTGCCTATAAATGTAATTGGCTCCCCTTCTTGTGTTATGTTAGTGAGGGAATGAATAACCTTTCCTTATTCTATTTTCCTGTATCCTCTCCTCTGACAGTGACCAATGCCAGGTGCTTCAGAAGGAATAAACAAGAGAATCATCATGATCCACTCCCTTCCGCCTATTTTGTTTGTTTTAAAATCTGCTGCCTATACATGTAATGAGGTCAGCTTCTTGGGCTGTTAGTGAAGGAATGAATACCATTTCTTTCTTCAAGGGACCTCCCTTTCGGTGCCCCACAGCAGATCTCAAGCATTAAATCCAGGGGTTCAAACTCGGGAGTGGTGCTCACTGCTGCCCTTCCTAGTCCCCCATAAATGGTGCCCCTGTGCCCCACCAAACTAGGAGTTAGTTTTCCTGGCAAATGTAAAGCATTGGGTTTAGAAGCTGTAGCCTTCATGTATTATATTTGCAATATCTAACTAGGTATAGTAAGGGAGGTCAATATTTGTTGTGCAACACACTGGGTTGTGAATAAAGAGGTATAATGTATTAATCGTGTTAAACTGTACAACCTGATCTGTGACAGCCTGGGAACGAACCAATCTGCTTTCCCCTGACAAAATGTTATCTGACTGAAAGGAGAATACACCACAATTGCTCATTCATGGACACACTATTTGTACATAATTTATTTCAGCTATCGTGAAATGAGCATTAAACGATGCTATGATATCAATGCAAACTACATTACCCTGAGCAAGGTAAAGTTAAATGCTGTTGAATGCACTCTGTCATGAACTTGCAATATGCAGAATCCTGAGTCAGTCACTTAGCCTTATAAACAATTAAAGTACAGTAATGCTCATTAGAGAAATGTCATCCCTAGCAACTAGAGTCAAATCTAGGCTAATTTATCTATGCAGCTAAATAAAGGCCCAGAACACAGTCCCAAACCAGGTATAGGGCTGATCCTGCTTAGAGATTCTGGTTGAAAAATGATTTGCAGCTATGAACACAGCAGTTTGCTTGCATGTGATCGTATTGCTGTTACTCGAGCCCGCCTTTCTCCACCCCAACTTATTTATGAATTTATTTGTATCTCGTTTTAGAACAGAGTCACTGGGGAAAAGCCCAATTCTTCCCATGTTTGTAGTAGGGATGTCAACGAGTAGTTGACTAGACCATTAACTGACAAGCCTAGGCTTTTTGGTTAATCTGATCAACTACTTGCATTTCTTCCCCCCCTCCCTCCCCACTGCCTCTGTATCAGGGGAAGTGGGGCCGAAGCAGGTAACAGTGCTGGGGGAAGCTGACTTAAAAGCCAGCTCCCCCCCCCAGCACCCGCTCAGCAGTGGCACCTGCCCCTCTTCCCCCTCTCTCTCCTCCCCCACACACTGCTGCCTCTATCAGAGATAGCAGTGCATAGGGGAAAGTAGGCATGCTGCAGGCAGAGGCTGCTTTGCAGTAGCAGCCCCAGTCCATGCGGGGGGTTCAAGATCCTCCAACTTCTGTATCAGCAGCAGAGCGGAGCTTTTCATGCTAGGGAAATTTACTATATATTTGAGAGAGTTTGTGTGTCTATCTGTGAGTCTCTTTATTCAAGTACTCCTACTAAACTTGTAAGAGCAAGGATTACCAAATTTGGTATGCAGCTTCCTCTTATTTTGGTTGTGCCAGGACAATGGGAAGTGCCTGGAGTCTGATAGTTTCTCATCAAATGGAAAGGGAGGACTCGGGTAGCAAGGACAGTTATGCTCCAGAATGACCACATGGAGGTGGCAAGCACTCCAGACCTGGGGAGCAGCAGCTGGCCAGCTCCACCCCCTGTCCAGAGCCCCTGACTCCTACCCCCCCCCATTCCCCTTCCCTGGTCTAAGCCTCCCCACACCTCCCAACCCCCTGTCCTCACTTCCAACTCCCCTGCCATGATGACTCTTGCACCCCCTAGCCCCTGGATGTTGAGGTGGGTAACTGACTAATTGTGTAGCTGATACAATTTTTATCGGTTGCAGGATTAGTTGATAAGGGGAAGGCACTCTGTCCTGGCTGTTGGTCCAAGAGCTACCCCTGCTGCAGGGAAATGCAAGTAGCTGACTACTCGACTAGTCACTTACATTCCTACACCCAGCCTCCTGCCCTGATTTCTGCATCCCCCATATTTCGGCTGTGACCTCAACACTCCCTTCATTGACTCCTGCCCCCCCCGTCCTGAGTGCCCCCTCATTTCCAACCCTAACTCCTGCCCCCCCGCCTGAAGGACCCAAACAATGCTGGGTAAATTTTCTAATAAAAAGTAGTTACACCTTTTAAGGCTATGAAAGATAGGGCCATATCACAATCATTGTCCATAGATTTGCAATGAGACCTAGTACATCAGGTTCAGGGTGTTAATTGTTTCTAGACAGGTCACATTCAGACAAACATTTTTATATATGCTAAAATTCTAACAAAAAATGAACAAACCTCACTTTCATACCATTTCATTTATTCATTCTGAATGTGCCCTTTGCTAGAATAGGGAACACCCCGGTGGCAATCCATGCCCTGCCTAAATTGTAGACCTATCAGTCACACACATAGCACCACAGTCCAACACACACATTCCCGATAAGACCCTAATCCTCACAAGTACCAAGCATGCCCATCAGTCAGTGAAGCTGAGCACATTTTCACACAGCTCACAGGGGTATTATCAAGGTCTTCAAAGAAATAGTGAAAATAAATCTGCCCCCTCCCCACCTGCCATGAGAGAGAATACCTAGAAGATCCCATGCAGATGTGTCACCGCAAGATGTTCCAAAGAGGCTTATAACCCTATGGTGCTTGTCTCTTGTAAGAGCAGCAAGAGTAATAATGACTTGCTCTCCGGTCCCATAGCTCTGGTGTAGCTTAAAACTAAATTTTAACCTCCTCACCCTGTGTTACTGCCCTTTGGGCTGCCTAAGCCAGCAAGTCAGACTGAGTGCTAGCAGAAACAATATGCCTCATGCGGTTTTTGAGGAATTTAACACTCCAATTGCCATCACCGCCTTATGCTACCAAAAGGTCTTGGAACAAGGGACAATACTCTGTGCTACAGCACTTTCACCACCATTGCTCTCAAAGCTGTTTACAAAGATGAAGAGCACAGCAAGCGCTCCATTTTAAATGCAATTTTTTCATATTGCTTTTATTCGGGGAGGGGGGGGGGAAGAATGGAGTGCCAAGAGAAAATAAAACTTGCCACAGGTACACTGTGAGAGAGCTATATTTACTATTCTAAAAGGAGAGGTGTCCGTCCCACTGTCTGTCACAGAGAACATTGGAGACTATGCTAGAAGACTTGTCAAGTTTCTAGAAAATGCCAGAATGAGTGAGCCATGATGAGCACAGTGGGGGTGGGGCCCCAGACTGCTCCTGTGCACTGGGGGTAGCCTATCTAGCAGGTGGGGGCAGCAGACCATGGCCGGGGGGGGGGGGGGAAGCAGCACCGCATGGTCCATCTAGCAGCTGCTGCCATGGCCTGATGACTTCTCCAAGCGACACATCGGGCCCAGGGACAAAGAAAAGCAGGAGGTGCTGTGAGCAGTGGGGCTGAAGGTAAGTCCCTGCCTGCCACACTTCACCCGTCTCCCCCTCGGTCTTCCCAGACCCTGCACTCCCTACAGCTGCTTTCCCAACCCACCTCATCGCCACGTCCTCCTGTCTGCGCTGCCCTTCAGCCCACGGCACCACAGCCATGAGGCAGAGCTCAGCTAGTAAACTAGGCTCTGTATTGCCCAACCCACAGTTCCGTTCACCAGCTTAATGGTGCCTATTTAGTATGCTGGGTGTGTTAATAAAGCATAATAGCGTAAAGAGCGATTTTAGTGACTGAGAGAAGCCAGCCAGCCAGCCTCACAGGCTAAAGTAGTGTGGTTTTGAGGGAGGTTTGGAGCTGCCGCGTGGCAATCAGGAAGAGCAGCAGTGACCATTCACTGTTCTTTCTAGGAGGACTTAGTATTATCAACAGGGACACAAACATTAAGTCCAAGGCTGATGAGCATTTCAAGATAGAAGTTAAGTCTTAGGTGTGTGTTGTAGGTTGTCTCCTGAATGCTTCTCCGACAGTACTGCCATTCTAGCCTTCAGTCGTTCTGTGTAAGCGCTGGTGTTGCCTGCCAAGCACCTCACGATACAGTTAGGTGCTTAATCTAGCTATGCTATCCCTACTTATTTAGCCTATTGCTTCTATACTGAGAAATTGTCATTTTACTGGACATAGTCCACTTTACATGCCTTTTGTCTTATTTTTCAGAATATCAGGTTAAGGATTTAGTTTCCTCTTGTCCAATAAGGATGGCATGCAATAAAGACAAGCACAAAAGTTCCACACTTAGAAAGGGAAAAAAAATCAAATGCACAACCGGGAAATGGGAAATAACAGGCTAGGCAGCAATACTGAAGAAATGCATCGAGGGACCACAGACGGAACCCGAATCAATATTGCGATGCTAAAAAAAGACAAATGTCTTCCTAGGATGTATTACCTTAAATGGGAGGAGGTAACTGTCCTGTGCTATGCAGTACAGGTACAACCTCCACTGGAGGACAGTGTGCAGGGTGAGGGGCTGCTCTTTAAGAAAGAAAGGAACGCTCTGAAGTTGAGTCCAGAAAAGAAGAAAAAAGTAAAGACACTTACAAACATGTCCTCTGTGGGAAAAAATGGAAAGAGTGATGCATGTTTGGTTTAGAGAGGAGAATGCTAGAGGGGACATAACATCTTTACGTATTTTATAGGCTGTTATGGAGAGAATCACAATTGTGGTTCAAGTCCACTTCTGGTAACACTCATAGGAAATGGCTAGTTTGCAGCAAAGGAGATTTAGGTTAGAGCTAAAGAAACACTTTGGAAAGATAGGTCAGCACTGAGGGTAGTTCACCTAAGGAGTTTGTGGAATCCCTGTCACAGTCTAACCCAGGGTGGGCAATACAACCTCTGCAGGTTGAATCCGGCCTGCCAACCCAGTGGATCCAGCCTGCAGCCACCCTGCCAATCCCCCACCCCCACGCCAATCAAGACCTGGGGACAGGAGAGTACATGAAGTCTCCTTCCTGGCCAAAAGTGTGCGGCACCAGAGGAAGCCGTCAGCTGTTTTAAAACAGCTGGCGGATCTCTCTAGCCGCCATGCGCCTCTGGCAGAGCAGGGGTAGGAGGTGAGGGACTTTGTGTACTCCCCTTGCCCCCCCGGCACTCACTGGCCTGGGGGCTGGAGGAGTACACGAAGTCTCCTCCCACTGCAGCACTTAGAGGGAACAGCTGGTGATTCTCTCTAGGTGCTGTGGTCTGCCCCTTCTGCCTGAGGTCCCACCCCTTCTGCCTGAGGTCGTGGCCCCCTTTAAAAATTATTGCCCACCCCGATCTAACCTATTCTTTAAAACCTTCACACATCTGTCAGGGATGGTACAGATACATTTAACCCTGCCTCAGCCTGAGTGGGGATGGATAAAATGATCTCTTCAGGTCCCTTTCAGGCCTATGGTTCTACGAATTCCTGGCTTCTACGTGCATTTTTCTTTGCTGTTGCACTCATGCAATTATTCAGTGAAAACTCAAAAATAATTTCCCCAATACAACTAAACTAGAATCTCTCAAGTCATTTCATCATTGTAAATTCATCATGATTAAATTCCTGCAGACCATGGGAAACTAGGAAAGAGCTATTAGCATAAACAGAAAGGTCAGGAAGTCAAGACAGCCAAGACAGCTAAAAGCTTGATTTTGAGATCAGGTCCATCCCTCTCAGTTTACAGCTGGACCACAGACAACTGTAGTGACAGAACTACACACACACAAACCAGGGAACTAGATAGAAGGTAGCTGCCAATTAAGTGGTGCTTGTTTTATTCACAAACATTTTCCATTACCTCAATTTCTTGATGTCAACAAATGACACTAATAGAGAAACTGAGATAACAGCAGGTCTCTGAGTGCAGAGGTAGCATTGGGTCTCAGATGATGGACAGTTGAGTGGTGTATGCCAGATGGCCTTAAAACCTGTGCTTTGGCTGTGCTCGCTCCGTATGGCTGCTCTTTGCTGTAGTATGTAAATAGGGGACAACTACAAAGCTGTGCAGGAACGGGAAGCATAGGATTTGTATAATTACTCTCTTTTTTCTTGTACCAAGATTTGTGTAAACTTGTAATAAAAACACATTTTAAAATAAAAGTCCTATCGTTTTGCACTTCCTGTGCCAGCTGCAAAAATGTTTCATTTCTCTATGCCATTAGTTTCTTTAAGGCTTTCTGATTTAGGAGCACACTTGTAGGGTCATCTCACAAAATAAAATAAAAATTCAGGGCATGTGCCTACACTGTTCCACTTTAGTCTCCAGCAATATACCACTAATGCGCTAAGTACACCACATGCAGAATCAAACTGCAGGGATCATTTACTCAACGTGACATTGACAGAAGTGAAAGGTGAGTATTTTGAAGTGAAAGAACAGATTATTGTAAATTTTTGAACAATGGGATACTTGAGAGAGTTAATGTATTTTGAGGAGGCTGTTTTTTCACACTCAACACCCTTTGTAACATCTGGACCCAGAGATGTCTGTGCTCTTTGGAGCTGAGTGAAGCATGACAGCTAATCTCAAGCCTCCATCCTTCATCTTTCTAAATTCCAGCACAATCATCAAGTCTGAGCACTGTTCCTCTGAAGGGCTGTGTTGTAACTGAAGTCAATCCCTACGTTTCTAATCAAACCAACCTATATAGCTAGCAGCCAATTCCATTTTATGTCAGCGTAAATACATTTACAGACACTAGTATTTTTTGTTGGGAGGAGTAGGGGAACATTACATTTCCACCTGGTTTTCCTGCTGGGTAAAAATATTAATGAAAATCAACCCAAAAGTTGGTGGCAAACTAAACTGGTTTTATAACTTGAAAATATTCAGTTAACAATGAAACAAGGAGGCTCTTCTGCTCCAGTGAAGGCCCAGTCCATCTCAGCTGATGGAGAATTGCCTCTCGCTCAGAGTAGCATAATGCCTATGATTAAGCCTGCATTATTTTCAGTCATGGTGGACTTCACAGAAAAAGTTATATTGATTGTTTTGTGGTGGCAGAGACTTTCCTTTTAGCGACCATGTTCTGAATGGCCTAGTCTGCATGGCAAACTTCTCTTTTCAGAAGTTTCTGAGGAGTAACCCATTCAGCACCGTGGCAAAGGAAGAGACTCAACCTAGGAAGAAAGAGGACTCTCCTTGCTACTCCGGTGCCATATTTTCACCGACTGGTGCCTACCCCTGGTCTAACCCTGGGATGTCCCTGCCACAGTTTAGAAAGGCAGGAAGTCAGTCCATGTTATCATAACAATTGAAAACCAATACTCTGGCAGGGGTCGGCAACCTTTTCAAACCAAAGAGCAAAAATACATCAAAATTCAGAACAAGTGGTCAATGAAGAGACGTATAAGAATGCCCATTCACATGACTGAAAATATACAACATAATATTACTGATAATTGACATAATGATTAATAATAGCACAAAGGAAACATACTCACAGACTATTTAATGGGACTTCTGCTGCTGCATCTTTTTGCACATTTCTTTGACGTTTACATCATAACTGGTGAAATCCAGCTTCATGCGCACGTTCAGGCTGTCTTCTGTCAAGTTTATGGCAGGAGGCTGGGGCTATGGGGGTGCAGGAGTTGGGGTTGGAGTGCATGAGGGGTTCAGGGCAGGGGTTTGAGAGATGCAGGGAGCAGGGCACTAGGGGTGGGAAGTAGAGTACATGGGGGGGCTCTGGGACTGGATTACTTTATCTGGCCAGGGCTGGACTACTGCAGCCAGGCAGCAGCAGCAGCAGCAGCTGGACAAGGGGCTGGGTAGAATCACCACAGCCGGATCATGGCCTCCTCTCCTATCATGCCACAGGGGGCAGGAGGAGGGGACTGCCACCAGCCCTTCCTGCAGCCAGGTTGGGGTCACAACACAGAGCCTGTCAGGGCTGTTCCGTACTCTAAGTGCAGAAGGTCACGGCCTGCAAGAGAGCTTAAAAATCTTGTTTCTACAGGCACTGGTTACCAAAACTTCCAAGAGTCTCAGATTCCCTGGCCCTGAGAAATAAACAAACAAACAAGCTGCCACCATCAAGTGATTTTTATTCCTAAAACCACTCCCAGGGGTATCCCAACCTCTCTTGCCCCCAAAGAGCTTGACAAAACAAAAGAGGACAACAAGATGCAGTCTCTGGTAGCTGGTCTCTAAGTCTGAGGTGGGCAGATACACGTAGAAAGACCTTCCAGGACACAAGAATCAAATCATCACCTTAAAAAATGTGATTTTTTTAATTACAAAACAAAAGGTAAACTTGAGAAAGCACACTTGGTCGCTAGATGTTACAGAGCAAGTAAGGAAAACAAATTAAAACACAGAAAAACATCTCTGGCCACAGTGTTAGATGGTAAATGGGGAGGGGGAGGTACAGCATCACACAGAGCAGTTCAAACCAAACCACAAAATAAAGAACAATTATTCTGAATGCAACTAGTTTCCCTTCACTTACTGCCAATTTTCTCTCTGTTCAGTCCACTCTCATGCCCCAAATTCCTAGGAGACATTGTAGCCCTGCCTGGGTTTAAATCATTCTGTGTCTCTCAACTCCTGATTTCTCTCTCCCACACAAAGAAAGCAGGCAAGGAACCTATATCTAATTCAAATGTCACCCCTAGATCTGATTGGTTCTCCCAGCTCCCTGGCCAACACCTTTGCTAGCTACCTGAGTTAACCCCTTAGTCACTGGGTGTTGGTCAGCACTCCTCCTGCCCATTACAGGGCCTGTCCCAGGATCAAATCCAGGGCGAGGACACTGCAGCCAGATGGGGGCTGGGCCACAATTGGAGCCTTGCTGGGGGAGGACTGAACCAGGGCCAGGGCTGCATGGTGGCTGCCCAGCCACTCCCAGAGTGGGGCTACTTGGTGGGCTGCTGCCCTCTGCCCCCAGGAGCAGCCACATCATAGCCCAGTTCCAGCTCTGGGCCATGTGGCGGCCGCCATAGCTGGAACTGGGGCCACAGTGCAGCTGTCCCAGTAGTGACAGCCACACTGCTGCCCAGCTCCAGTTCCAGCACATGGGGCAGAGGGCATGGCCAAAAGAGCCATATTTGCTCACAAGCTATGGGTTGCTGACCCCTGCTCTAGAGAAAACTTGAAGTAAAGATCCCTCAAGCTGCGCCCACTAGGAATCCTGTTTCTATCTTTGAGCAAGTCCTGAAATATTTGTGGCTTCTTTATAAAGCCTAGTTTGGTTGATACTGGGTATTAAATAACGTTCATAACCTCTGCCACTTTGCCTGTGGAAAATGGTCCTTTTTTCTGAGGACAATTGCAGAAGGTGAGCAGTTTTGAAAAAGGGAGCACTACATGTCTGCTGATTTTTTAATCGGAGTGGCTAGTTTAGAGTCCTGGACCTTAGTCTCCCCCATTTTCATGAAAAACATCAATCTGTCAGAGCTCTTTGAAACTTCTGCTCCACCAGGGCCTGTAAGTCATCTCGGAGCTGGTTCTGGAAAATGTTCCTCTCTTGTTTTAGGGCTTGTTTTAAATTCACTTGGCGACGTCGCCCGCTTGGTTTTCGATTGCATTGATTGCTTTTGGCAAGCTTTGTTTTCTGCAAGGATTGCCTTAATCTGCTCTAGCTTAGTTCAACCGGACTAGCAGCACACAAGCCCTCTCCTTGGAAATGGGGCCCCATGCTTTTCACATGTGTTCCCCTTTTTAAACTGAGCAACTCATCAAAGTGCAGGGATGTTTCAGATGGAAGCAGAAATTGGTGACAGAATCTGGTATTTTATTTGTAAGTTCTTGATAAATAATCCAAATTGCATTGAAGTTCTCCGTTCTCCAACAAGAGAGCCAAAACAAAGGACAGCTTCTTTGCGTACTACCAAGCCTCTTTAACCAGCACCAGCTCCAGACCCTTTTTCTCAGCTTCTCCTGGATCTCACCGTGTTTACAGGCTGTTGCTTGACTTTTTTCCTGCCTCAATCTGGCTCCATTTCTTGTGCCCACACACTCAGGTAGTCAAAGCAAACCCCTCAGTTAACTGCCCTGCTCAGAAGTTAAGAGTTTCTGTGATGATTCCATTAATTCTCTGGTTTAGGTGTAGCCCCATTCACTTGTCTTTTACAACTACCTTAAATGAAGGGCATTAGTCACAAATCCTTTTCAATGAGATAAACTCCACTGGTAACACGTTTTCACTCAGCTCATATCACTGCACATGCAGACTAGCTAACTACCAGCAATGTTGTTCTGCTTAAACCCAGAACACCAGGGTTGCCATTATGTGAGAGAGATGCCTGGTACTCAATCTAGCATGGCCGCTGTGTGATGATATGGAAATTCCCCAGAGAAAGTCTGGGTTCCCAACACTTCCAGATTAGAGAGGTGATAAATTGCTCAATTTCGGATGATGCCTTTCTCCAGACACTGAGATCGACCCATGGCAAACATTATCTTAATCCATTCCAGAGGTTCAGTTATTTCTGAGCGCTAGCACCAATACATCTCACTTTCCTGTACACCGGGGGTGAACAATAATATTTAATGGGGGGGGGGCACTCCAAGATTTTGGTAAGTGGTCAAGGGCTGCACTTCTGTGGAGGAGACATGGGGGCTGGGTCTGCCAGTGGGGTGCAGAGGGGAGCTTGGAATAGAGGACTGGGGTGCAGGAGGGAATGTGGGGGTCTGAGGTAATTTGGGTGAAGGAGGGGATTATAATCTGGGGCTTGGAGTGCAGGGTCCAGGAAGGGTTATGGGGGCCTAACTCTGGCCTGGGGGGAGGAGTTTAGAAGGAGATGCAGGGTCTGGGAGGGTGTGGGAGGAGGCAGGGAGAGGGGATACAGAGGGTTTGGTTGGCACCCTGGGGCAGGTAGTTGAGGGAAGAGAGTGGGGTGGGGGTTGCCCATGGGGAAGCTCTCCCACAAGCGGTTTCCAGCACTGCAGTCCCCCAGTCGGGGGCAGAGTGAGCGGCAGTGCATGGTGTCACATGGCTTCTCCCCCATGATCCAGATCCAGCCCATGAGGCTTGCGGCTCCCCAACACTGCACAGATACTGTTTTTGAATGTAGAAGTGTTGCTGCAGCTATTAAAGGGCTTCTTCACTGGCAGGATCATTGAGCTTGTTGACTGGTTATTTAAAAAAGGATGCTTTGTGTGTGCAGCTGTGTTTTAGCCAATCAGAATGCTGGCTGGCACAGCTGTTGGTGGGGTGCTGAAAGTGGCGAGTAACTAAGCCCTTCTGGAAGTGGTAGTGGAGTAAAAAGTACAATTTCTTCTAAAAAAACCTATTTGAGTGAAAGTCAAAGTATCACAAAAATAAATTACTCGAGTTAAGTGCAAATACCGAAAAAATGTACTTGGGTAGTGCAAGTATTTCTACTCTGTTAGGGTATGTCTACACTACCACCCTAGTTGCCCGGCAAGATGCAAATGAAGCCCGGGATATTTAAATCCCGGGCTTCATTTGCAACTTCGGTTGCCTACATTATCACCCTAGTTCGAACTAGGTTGGTAGTGTAGACATACCCTTACAGAGGAGTTGGCTTTCATCGGAATAGATCAGTGGTTCCCAACATTTTCACTAGTGTGGACCCCCCCAATCATTCCCCCAAATCATTCGTAGATACCCATCAAAGCCAATTCTAGCCACAATTCTAATAGTCAGCAGAGTATTTTCTCACTTTTCGTTTACTTACGTCTGTTTGATTAGACGTTCCACCTGTGGATGCTTCACTCTGCTCATCAGTCTCCTTTCTCTCCAGAGAACCTGATTTCAGCCCCGGATCCATGTTGAATGTATGGCTAACGTTTGTATGCTTCTAACTGTAGCGATAGTTTCGTCACACAAAGGCACCGCAACATAGATTTTTGGACCTCAGTTAATAACATTATTGGAAGAGATTTAATTTAAAAATAATAATTGAGTGTAACTTTGCCATTTATCTGAAACTTATTTTCTGTGATCATTTTTATGTATTTTTTATTTTTTTCACGGATCCCCTGCAATACCTTCAGGCTGGGAACCACTGGAATAGAGCAATAATAACGGTTACGAAAGGGCAAAAGGGGAGCAGCACTCTCAGGCAGGACCTACTCAAATGGGCTACTGCCACAGCTATTGTTGTCAAGCTATTGTCACTAAAGGAAAGCTAGTTTGGGTAAAAAAAGCCATGCCTACATGACATGTGCTGCAGTAGCATCCCCTGATTGCTGACCACCCACCACCCCTCTCCTACCACCCAAGCACTGGCACTATCTTCACCCCCCACAACACAAACTACTTGTCTGCACTTCAAAGGCTCTTCAGAGTTTATCCCCACTCCGAATTGTCTGAACCATCAACCTCCCTTCACTAGGCTAATGACCCCCATCTTGAATATGCATTAGTCCAACTGTCCCTCAACCACCTTTGTGCTTTTTCCTATGTTGCTGCTAATGCATGGGAACAGGGCTCTCTCAAATCTGAAAAGCCTTATTCTCAAACTCCAGCTTCTGCCTCACCGCTGCTACACTGTCTACAAAACATATGACGAGACTGGCATTGTCCTTTATCTCTCTTCTCTTAGTAAGTTTTTTGGGGGCAGGGACCACCTTAGCATTGTGTATACACTGTACCAGGTATAATGGGGTATTGATCTTAGTGTTTTAGGTGCTATTACAATACAAATTCATAACAATAACTGCAGCAAGGAGCTGATACTCTTCCTCTACGTGACAGGCATGGTGGGAGGATTAATTGATGTTTACAAAGCTCTTTAAGAACCACAGATGAAAGCCATGCTGCTGAAGCACTGGATTTATTATTCTGTATTGTGTTTTGGTTTTTTTTCTAGTTGGAAAAGATTTTTATTACTTGTAAATGAAAAACCAAGTGACACAAATGGCATTCGGTGCTATATTGTGAAAGCGCAAGCAGCTCAGAAACACGACCACATGACTGAAATGGTTGTAACTGACGTTACCTACCATACAAAAAGATAAATTCAATTATCTCTCATTCCATTTAATTAATTAGTAGCTGGCCTCCAGAGGCTAAAGCAAATTTCTCTTCTCTACATTTGACCGTCTTGCATCAAAACTCCAGGACAGACCTAAGCAGCTCTAGTGACATGGACCACAGTTTTTTTTTTCTTAAACTAAGAACACAAGGAAGTCTGTCGCATTCTCTACATTTAACCTCCTCTAACTTAATCAGCCAATAAAAAACAAGCCTCATTCTCTCTCCTCCTTCATCTGCCATTGCTAAGACAAGGTCGGTTCTATCCACCTGAATCATCCACAATTGCTCTCCTGCCTAGAAAGGGTCCTTGGGTGAGTGGCTCCATTCTAGCTTGTGGAGCACCGAGGGGAGAGGATGCTGTTTAATTATGCTAGTTATGCCATATGTGGTCTTGCTGTTTCTAGGAATAGATGCACTCAGACATCAATTAACATTTAATTGCTGGAATTACTCTTGTTCCTCTGCTGTTGATGCCACAGTGAAAAACCAGACTCATTTGCAGCTCTATTTTTGGTTAAATGGAATTGCACGTGACCCAGACACCCATGGAGGCTAGTCCTCAATCCCTCCACTTGTGCCCTCCTCTTCTATCTTCCTCACCCCTGTAGGCACCCAAAGATTGCCCATTGTGGTCCATTACCCCAGCACTTCTCGGCTGGGGGCAGGGAGGCAAGACCCCAGCCCTGGTGTGCCACAGCTTCAGCGCCCACCGCTCCTGGGTGGCAGGGCCACTGCACCCACGGTTCCAGGGCTCCGGGCCCCAGAGCCCTTGGGCAGGCAACCAATCCAACCCAGACTCCCTGTGGGAACTACATTGGCCTGGGGGAAGGACCACAACAGGCTGGGGATGCCTTCCCCTGCCTACAGTACCCACCGCCCATGCTGTTCTGTCAACACTGTATTAACCCATAAATGAGCCAGACTCCAGGTATGTGTTTGTCAACGTCCCACTGGGACACAGAGACCATGACACGAGCTGGTGACTCATCTGCCACCATCTCAGCATCTACTTAAGGAACTTCAGGGGGTAGCTGTCTTTCTGACCACCCCTTCCCCTCTCCTATTTAGTTTGAGTTTTTTTATCCCCTAGTCATAACTGTGGTCATCTGAAGAAGTGGGCTGTGCCCACGAAAGTTCAGGATACCATCTACATTTTTTGTTAGTCTATAAAGTGCTACCAGACTCTCTACTGAAGGAGAATGTTCCAGCCTATGTAAATAAGGTAAAATATTGTGTAAGCATAACTAGAGGAGCACTACAGGAGTTTCCATAATCAATGATCTCATTGTTCAGGGCTCAGTGTGCAGGGACTTTCTCTTGTAGCCAAAACGTTCCAGCGGGCAGGAACCAATGAGGCCTTCAGTCCACTCCAGCCCAGTTCTCAATAAAACATCCCAATTACAGATAAAAATCAAATAGTCAAAAATGTCCATCACTCGCTGGTCACAAAGTGTATGAAATGCCTCCAGGCTCCGGCTGTCTTGTTTATGCAACTGGACCAGAGAGTGAGGGTAGCTGTGATCCCGGCCCAAAGCATGTTTAACGCTGGCAGAGCCGCAAGCCAGGGCTATTACAGAATGGGAGCAGGCACAGGGAAGCTTAGACTCATACCTGCTACAGTGCAAGCCCACAGTCAAACCGCTGAGCAAATTAAATGGCGGCTACAGGCAAGAGGGAAGCAAGCCCTGCATCACCCAGGGCACATGCAGCATAACTGTGTTTGAAACTGCTCCAAAGACTTTCTTAAGGCAGGTGGATGGAGGGTTAATACCCACAGCACTGCAGGTTGCCTGTGTGTTGCGTGAAGAAATTATTCTTTTTGTTTCTTTTAAATCTTCTATCTACTAATTTCATTTGGTGACTCCAAATATTAGGAAGAACTATTTCCCTAGGAGGGTGGTGAAGCACTGGGATGGGTTACCTAGGGAGAGGGTGGGATCTCCATCCCTAGAGGTTTTTACGACTCAGCTTGACAAAGCCCTGGCTGGGAGGGTTTTGTTGGAATTGATCCTGCTTTTAGTAGGGGGTTCCAACCCTATGATTCTAAACAAGAATAGCCTCAATATGCACTGGCTGAGCATACTCCTGTCTGGCATCAAGATAAATGCAAATCAGAGCTTTGCCACCGGGTTTTCTCTCAATGTAGCTACACTAGTTTCTGCATACCAGTGTCTGTATCTGTGTTGATCCCAAGTCCACAATCCTTATCTCTCTTGTCCAAGCCCTCTTAGGGTATGTCTACACTACCCCCCTAGTTCGAACTAGGGGGGTAATGTATGCATACCGAACTTTCTAATGAAGCCCGGGATTTGAATTTCCCGGGCTTCATTAGCATAAAGCCGGCGCCGCCATTTTTAAAAGCCGCCTCATGGAACGAGGTGTACAGATAGTTCGGAATGGCTTGTTAGTCCGAACTATCTAGCCCGTGCCGCGTGTAGCCGCGCGGCACGGGGTTCGCACTAGCCGGCTTTTAAAAATGGCGGCGCCGGCTTTATGCTAATGAAGCCCGGGAAATTCAAATCCCGGGCTTCATTAGCAAGTTCGGTATGCATACATTACCCCCCTAGTTCGAACTAGGGGGGTAGTGTAGACATACCCTTAGAGAATGACAAAGGCCCAGACTTAGAGTGTAGAGGCTGAAGCCCCAGGCCACCGAAGT
Source organism: Pelodiscus sinensis (assembly GCF_052426305.1). Classification (NCBI taxonomy): domain Eukaryota; kingdom Metazoa; phylum Chordata; order Testudines; family Trionychidae; genus Pelodiscus; species Pelodiscus sinensis. The sequence continues at coordinate 144,053,046 of NC_143054.1, forward strand.
TTCTAACTTTTCATCCACAGGGTCATACTAAAACCGAAAGACTATATGAAAATGAACACTTGAGACATTTATTTATTAACAATTAAGTCATTATACCAACAGCATGTATATTTAAAAAATGCAACTTTAATTGTAAGTTTTCACTGCAAGCAAAACTCTTCATTTTAGCAATGCTTTTCTGGCTTTATTGTGTGCAAACTCCTTTATAATTGAAGAAAAATCTAATTTAGGCACAACATCACTGTTAATGTTAAGCATTGTGAGCCCATTCAAACGCTCTTGTCCCATTGTAGACTGATGACAGTTCTTTACTTGTTTTAACTCATTGAATGTGCATTCACCTGGAGCCACTGATGCAGGGAGACTGACAAAAATACGTAATACAATTGTGATATTAGGAAATACCATCGACAGACCAAGATCGAATAGTTCTTGAAGCAGTTCTTTTGGCTTGCAGTCCAAATTAAAGTTGGTAGAATGAAAAGTGATCTCTTGAAATGTCATTGTTGTATCTTTGTTGAAACTGTTCGGCCGCTGAATATAGAGCTTCATCACTTAGTTCTCTGAACTCCCAAAGGAATCCAAAAAGGGTACACATTTGTCACAGTGACTCAAATTAATGTATAAGACCAGATTTGATGGAGTCAATAGTAACAAAAAAAATTGACTCAATAGTGCCTTTCTGCATCAGATTGAGATGTTTGGCTGCAATTGGTGGAAAACTCAGGTGATACGTCAGTATCCTGTGATACTGGTTTGGACTCAGAAAGGATTGCATCCCATTGATCATGAATCTTTTGAATGTCTTCAAGAAGTTGTTCTGTGTTATCCCTCTCAACATCTAATGTAGCTGTGATGAGGTAAGGTCACAGACAACCCCTTTGGGGTGATTCCCAGGATGCTGACAAGGCCACTACCACTCTCCCTTTTGCTCTCTGGGGCTTCTCGCTGTCCTGTCCTGCTGAGTCAGCTCTCAGGTCTCTCCCAGCCAAGGCACCGAGCTGAGAATCACTGCCCTCCCCTCCCCAAGAAGCAATGCAGACAATTAATCTCTTCAGGTCTAAGGAAAATGTAGTTTGGGGCCCCGCTTTCTGGGATACCATTCCCCAAATGTGATCAAAACCCCAAATGCATTGTTTAGATAAGCCCCCTTTAATCATGAAAGGGGGAATGTACACACTGGTTGCTCCCCCAGGTAATGATCATTTACCCTGGGTTTGATGGAAAATAAAAGTGATTTTATTAAGTACAAGCAGTAGGATTTAAGAGGTAATAAGTGAGATCAGGCAGAGCAAAGTAGATTACAAACTCAAAATAACAGAAAATGCTTAGCTACTTCTATATTAAAACTTTAGTACAAACTTATTACAAACTTACTACAAAATCACCATAAAACTGTTCCTTTCCTGGCCAAACCTTCTAAACCAGGGCACTCTCCTTTTCCTGAGGGTCTTAGGTTACTTCCCTAGGAGCCAAAAGAACCAAGACTCTTGCTCTCCTATTGTTGTTAAAGATTCCCTTTTTGCATAGGAAGTCATCTGGCCAGTTGAGGTGGATGTGTGACTTCCCCAGACCAACCACTGTTAAGACTTACAGGACAAAAGAGATTGTTTAACAGTTGGTCATCAAGACATTGAGGGTAACATCCATGCTGGCTTTAATTCACACATTTAAAAACCATAAAGCACTCCACATTCCATATGTCTAATTTCACACACAAGATAGATACATACACCAAAATAAGATAAGCAGATGCAGTGGATTATTACATAAAGATTGATAGGTCCATAAGATCATTTCATAATGCCTGGAGTAGGATGGGGGGAGTCTGTCACTGTAGCATTTCATGCTTCAATTATAAGATTAGTTTCATGGATCATTTTTAGCAGCTTCATCTGCATGGATGACATTAAAATGCCTTCAAGTGTGGATATATACTTCTGAACTGACTTTAAGCTCAGTGCGAGCCTGTGCTGTGAGAGTAAGAGATTCAAGTTCACGTAAAGCCTTTCTGACAGAGTCCAAATGCTGAGCAACTGGTTAACGTAATCAATTCATGCTGACCATCTTGTTGTCAACATGCCGTGAAGGGAAACAGGCAGATACTGCTTCAGAATTTCCCACTTTGGAGGACTGCTACCGAAGAAGTTGTACAATTGCTTGATTGTTCCAAAGTATGTGATTGCTTCCTTGCATGCTTCAGCGCAATCAACACTGACAAGATTTAGGGTATGTCTAACGTACATCCCTCTTTCAAAAGAGGGATGTAAATTAGACATATCGAAATTGCAAGTGAAGCCGGGATTTGGATTTCCTGTGCTTCATTTGCATAATTACATCATGGCGGTTTTTTTGAAAGTGAAACCGTGGTCTAGACATGGTTCTTTTGAAAAGAAAAGCCTTTTTCAAATGATCCTGTATTCCTCAAAAAATGAGGGACTAGTCAACTATCCAATAAGCTTTTGCTTATTGGATAGTCAACTAGTTGCTTACATCCCCAATCACACAGATGAAAACTCGGATGTGACCGAAACATTGGTGAAGGCCCAAGGTCCCACAATGATTTAAATCCCTCTGATAGGGCCTGTGCCCATTTGTCTGTCATTTCCCATATCTGGCCCCTCAAATGATTGATAGCATTGAATTCAGTCAGTTTCATCCAGCTATCAAGATCTAATGCAGCAGTCAGTCTTCAGTGCCCTCTAATAGGGACAGATTCCCTCCAGGAACCCAGCCTGAGGGAAGGGTGTGTGTGAAACCAGCCATCACTCTGATTGTATGTTATCCTTTTCAGAGGAGCCTATTTGGAACAAGGGGGTGAACACCACTCAATTCTTTGTCAAAAAGACAAAGAGATTTTTCAAAACTTGTCTGAACAAAACCCCAGAAAATTAAAATAGAAAATGCTTCTGCCTGGAAGCTAGAGGCAGTACAGAAATTTTCAACAGAACAGGCTTTTTTGTTGGAAAATGCTGATTAATCAAAAATGAAACACCATAGGTCATATTCAGGGTGTCATAGACATGTGGCTTTTTCATAGGACCATAGTTGTTTTGACAAAAGTTCCAAGATCCAAAGTGGAATTCCTTGTCAAAATGACAGATAAAGCACAGTAGCAACTTTCCTATGGGGGGCAAAGAAGTGGTATGACTGTCCTTCCAGAAGAACGTCTTAGATCGTTTCCTCACTGAGCAGCTTGATCTTCAAGGGCCAGTGACAAGCAAAACTTGTTACACAGGAGTCTGGCATTGAAAGAAAAATTACAAATTTGATTAAAAGAAAAAGAAGAGCAAGCAAGGGGGCACGTGAAGAGATGGGTTTCTGTTGGGATCAATTTTCCCATCCCACCCCCATCTTGAAGACACTCTGCTCTATTCTGAGCATACGTTTCAACCTCTTCTTTCCCCCATTTATAAAAAGTTATGGTGCAGTGTCCTTTACGGCCAGACTCTAAGCTCAGTCCACCTCTCTTATGCTAAGTAAGACTCTTCATATACAACAGAATAAGAGCCAGAGGTTAAGGAGACAGAGGTTACTGTGGAGATTATACACATCACACTCAACCCAGCTCTAGTCCTCATGCCACCTCCTGCATCCTTGGACTATCATATCATTGAAAGAGTTCTCTGTCAAGCAGAGGAATCTTTCTTGGAATCGGGTCAAGTCAAGGGTGAATATGCTTGTTCATGATGACAGAAATATGTAATCTGCACGGAAATAAACACACAGAGAACTGTGCTGCAGCTCATTAGATACTTCATTTGCACAATAGGAGTAGCAGTAACATGTCCATCAGTTGCATTGCCCTGCTGCTCTTCCCACCAACTTTTAATTCAGAGCTTAGTCTTAGTGAGAGATGAGGGGTAGGGGGAGGGCATAAACTAGGGATATTCAGTAGCGATTAATTTGCTAGTCAAGTAATCAATGGACTTTCCATCGACTACCTGACTAGTCGCTAGGGAAAGGCAGTTACAATGCTCACTTCTGGCTCTCAGCACAATCCTCACCACCACTCTGCACTCGTAAAGGGACACCTCGATCACACCTCCCCTACCCCTCATTGCCGCTCTGTGCTTTTAAAGGGACAGAGAGGAGCCGGCGTGCAAAGATGCTGGCTCAATTTCTGGTCCCCTGCCAGGTATCAGGACACCGCCACTCCCCGCAGCCCCTGCTGCCTTTCTGCATTCTGAAAGGTACAGAGCAGCAGTAGCAGCCAGTCCCGTGGGTCTCAGCACAACTCTCCCCTGCCCTTGCCACTCAGCATTTTTAAAGGAACAGAGCAGCAGCAGCTTAAGAAGCTTTCAGAATGCAGAGTGGCAGTGTGTGTGTGTGGGGGGGGGGTTGTCCAGAGACCTGGCGGGTGACCAGAGACTGAGCCAGTATCTTTGCAAGTGATCGAGTAGTCGATAGTGCTGCCCAATAAGCTCCTTCTTATTGGGTAGTTGACTACTTTGCTACTGGTTCACATCCATAGCATAAACCAATTCCTAGCTATCAAAACATTAAAGAGCTGGTTCGATTGAACCTCTATGCACCACTGCCAATGCATGTCAATCCTGACCCACAACGTCAACACCTCTATTTCTCTTCTCTCCCAAAAATGCACCTTCAATCTTGACCTACTTCAAGCCCAGTTCTCCTGAAGTCTTGGACCCGTCTTAGAGCACAGCCATCATGCCTCAGGATCAGCCTGCTGCACTCCACAACTGTGTCGCTCCCAATTCATTTCTAGTCCAGTAACTTTGGTTGGCAGCATTGATGCTCTTTCATTCAAGGGCTCTTCTGGAACAGTCTGGTGTGATATGATCAAATGGAGACTTCAATGAGATCACCTCGCTGTATTTTTGTCTTCTCCCGCAGAAGGCATGGCTCCCTGGAAAGTCTGACATTGCAATGCAAGAAGAACATTCAGGAAATTGAATCTTTTGCAGCATAAAAATATTAATGCTACATCCAACTGTAACAGCCACTAAAATAGAAAGGGAAGAACTTTTCTAATTGGACCAGTATTTGACTCACCGGTAAGTATAATGCACTTATATATACTTACCTCAATATATATTCAGGTCTAGAAAATAAAACAGAAGAAGTAATTTCAGTACACTGTGGAATATATTTAAAATGAAGCAATAAACTTACGTGTGATTCCTACAAACACAAACACTGCTTCAAAGCAGTAAAGCACATTCAAATTGATTCCTGGGAACAAAACCAGCCAGTAGTGTCTCACTTCTAAAGGGATAGAAGACTCACTACTCCACAAATCCCAAAGACAGGAGCTGAGCCACTTAAGATCTGCAAATAATCACCTCAGTATTTCAAAAGAACAGATAGAGATCTGAACTCCAGACTCACTACAGTAGTAATAGTAGCCAGTGGTGCAGGGAGTGACATATCTAGGAAAATTCTATACTCAGTGCATGGAAAAGGAATTCAAATTGCAAGAAGGAACGCTAGCCACAGGAACGCGGCAGTCTACGGCTGCATGGCCGCCAGCCTGGCTGCCAGGGGCCACCAGCGCAGCCGGGAGCAGGTGCGCTGCAAAATCAAGGACCTGCGGCAGTCCTACTCCCGGGCCTGCCTGCCAGGGGCCAACCCGGAGGCGTGCCCCCACTTCCAGGCTCTGGACCGCCTCCTGGGGGCTCGTGCTGTCCCTGCCCCCCAGGACGTGATAGACCCCGGGGCAAAGGGACCGCTCCAGGAGACGGAGGAGGAGGAGGGTTCCGAGAGCCAGGAACCTGCCGGCAGCCTGCCCAGGACCCGGGACCCCCGAGGCACCCCACAGAGCCACTCGCCTGTGTCGTCCGAGGCCAGGGAGGCGTCCACCTGTGAGTACCATCATGCTCCCCTTATGTGTACGGGGGGCTGGGCTGAGAGGGAGCCCTGGGACTGTGCGTCTGGGCCTTGCCCACCACGGAGCAGCAGCTGGGGATCCTGCAGGGGGCCTGGCCTTGCAGAGAGGAGCTGGGTTTCACACACCTGGGCCCCTGGGGTAATTGACCGCTGTTCTTGTTTCACCACAGCCACAGCACCTGGGCCTGCAGGGCGCACCACCCTGCCTGCAGCAGCCGCCCGCGCCCGGGCAAGCAGGAGAGCCAGGAACCAGGAGGAGTACCAGAGGCGGCACCTCCGGTTCCTGGAGCAACAGCTCCGTCTCCAGGACCACTGGGTCCAGGAGGACCTGAGGCTGCGCTGGAGGAGCTTGGAGGCACTGGAGGAGCAGGGCCGTGCCCTGCAAGGCCACCTCCAGAGCCTGCTCGACCGCTTCCCAATTCCTCCTGCTTCCCCTGCTCCCCCTCCTGCTCTCCCTCCTCCCCCTCGTCCTCTCCCTGCTCCCGCTCCTGCTTCCTCCACACCCCACGTCCCTCCTGCCCCACCCTCCACAACCATTCCCCACCAATGCCCCCGGACCCGCAGCGTTACGAGACCGGAGAGGCAGCCGGACCCCCACCCCTGAGCTTTTCTTTCCCTTCCTTCCTTCCCTCCCCTTCCAGCTCCCTTGTCCTAGGTTTCCGCCTCCTCTCTCCCACCCTTCTTCCTCCCTCCCTCCCCCCACCCCAGTTATGTGAAATAAAAAGACTTTTTGTTTGAAAAACAGGTGTCTTTATTTGACAGTAGGTAGGGAGGGTGGAAGAAGGCCCCAGTGGGGCATGCAGGGACGCCAGACGCCAGATGCGGCAGGGCACACCGGTGCCGGGGCGCCGCCGCGGTTCCTCCATGGTCCCCAGGGCAGCCAGGCGGAGAGGCAGGAGGCTGACGTGCACTAGGTGGTGCCAGGCAGCCTCGAGCCATTGCTGGCAGGCTTGCAGCAGCAAGTCCAGAAAGTGCACCAGAAGGTGCAGGGCGAGCTCTGGCTCCATGCTGCCACCTGCGGCGGCCCCCCCGAAGGGAAGCACCGACACAGACGGGCACAGAGACCAACGCTTTGCTGTCCCTCGGCGAGGTTGGCAAGCAAGCAGGAAAAGCTGAGAACCGGCTGTCCGGGGTGGTCCCTTTAAGCACGAGCCTCAGATAGCCTCAGACAGCAGCCACACAAAGCAACTACTGACCTGATGTCCTGCCAGAACCGGTTTCAGCCGCCCTTAAATGTGCCCCTGCGTCCAATCAGTGTGGACGCGCTAGTTTGAATTAGCAAAACGCTAATTCGAACTAGTTTTTAGTTCTAGATGCGTTAGTTCAAATTAGCTTAGTTCGAATTAACTAATTTGAACTAAGTTAGTTTGAATTAGCACTGTAGTGTAGACGTACCCGTTCAGACACCTGTTTAAATATATGTTATTAGACTTGTCGGACAGAGGTGTTACAGTAATTTAACTTATTTTAATAGTTAGTTCTATGCTACTTATCAATTGTATCTGAAGTGTTCACAATTTTATTCAAGGCATCACAACCTCATACATTTCAATTACCAAGTGCAAATTTATTAATTGCTTGCCTAACTGCCTGTTGTGCACATCATTTACCCAGTTGATATATGCAAAAGCAGTTTACAAAATGTTGATACATGGGGTTGAAGGAGCACCTAGTGCACATACATTTGTGGGTGCAAAATCTTTTCACCGTAGCATTGAAAATGCTGCACTTAAACTTACACTAAACACTACAAAGTGTAATGAAAGTCAGCACTAACACACGTTTACCTATCTTTACTCAGAGAGAAAGCTGCAAGTTGTATTGCACAGAAAAAAAGTGATCTTGCTATTTTACCTGTAGATTGAATAATAGATAATCCTAGGTGAATAGTAGATAATCCTAAGTGAAAGATAATGTTGATGGAATAAGTCTTAAGGAAAGTTCTGATAGTTTAGTTCCTATCTACTCTTCCCTCTCCCCCAAATTAACAGGCACCCTATAGTTAAACAATGCGTGTTGTAGGGAGTCAAGCTAGGGCAAAGGGCAAAAATTGAAAAAACGATAGGTGATAACTAAGAGCTGAACCCACAAAGGGGATGATGGCATTGCATGTTTAGCTTGGCAACCCCTAACACCTGGAGAAGCCTTCCTGTCCAGTGGAAATCATATTCCTGAGACAGGCATCCAGATTCTCCATACATTGAATAGGGAGAGATAGATGTCTAAGGAATGGATTCACAGACATCAGCAAGCAAGGCTGGAAGCTGCCCAAGCTAGCCAGGAGTGAATGGCAAAGGAAAGGCAGGATTTAGTGCTCACCTTCACAAAAGGACACAGCATGGGAATGAAGGAAGGATTCACGGCAGTGAATCTTCCCCTGGAGTCAGCTACCCAAGCCAGATCAGCCCTTTTTTCTTTCACTCAGAGAACAGCTTTCAAATTCAGTTGTCAGAGAACAGCTTTCAAATTCATTTTCTGTCCAGTTTGAAGCTGGGATCTAAAATTTAGTCTCCTCCATTCCAGGAAAGTGTCCTAAGCTGGGCTACTGTGTATTCTGGGCTGAGCTTTTCTTGATTCCCCCTGATGAAGCTGTTCCACTTTGCATACATCATTACATTTTCACCAGGCCACACAGAGAAAAAGCGGAAGATTGTCTATGTGCCCAAATGGCAAAGGCCCTCACTTAGGCTGCGGGACACTCAGGTTCAAGCTTCTGCTCCAATGAAAATACAAAATGAATATTCAAGAGGGTTGTACAAAATGAAGCAGCTTCAGACTCACACCACAATACCCAAGAGCCATGGCGCTCAGTCTGACTGGCAGATATCTGGGTTCATTGCCCTGGTTCAGATCAGGGAAAGAGGGTGCAAACTTGGTCTCCCCCATTCCAGGTGAGTGCTCCAACTTCTGCATGGACACATTTGGATGTAGAAACACATCATGTGCCTGGGGCATAGTTCAGTAGGTGGGTTCAGAGCATGCTACTGGACCAAACAAAGAAAAGCCATGGGATGCGTAATTTGAGAAACCCAGTGGGGCTTATGCATGTGCATTAAACAGGGCACTTGTTTGATGGCTCTAGGGCTCAGGTGGTTTTGCACATGCCCGCCAGCAGAAATATAGATGCCCACAGGGTTAGGTGGCCACTAAGCAGGTGGTCCGAAGATTTCAGTTATGCCTAAATGTTGGACTTTGGTGCCTACAGAGGCAATAAGCCACCAATGGTCCTTTTGGATCAAGCCTGAAGTTCAAAAGTAACTGCGACATCAAAATAAAAATGGGTAACTCGGTCTCACATGCCTTTTGCAAGCAAAGACAAGGAGGTACTGTAATTCCCTGCTCTTCATTAGATGTTAAAGGGAACAGCTAAACACCATCTTTGCTGTCAGGAAAACACTGCAATCCCTCAGAATTAAAACACAAGATTTTTTTAAAAAAAAGATCAACTGCTATGAAAGCCATGATTAGAGAAGCAAAGATAACAGTTAAGAAATGAACAAATCACAGAGAATGTCTTGTAAATAAATGTAATGACAATGGAATTACTGTCAAATCAAATTATACAAATTACAGGCAGTAAACAGCAGCTCCAAAGCAGCCCAAGTGAAAAAAGAAGCCCAATTGATTACTCAAAATGAAATGAGAAACAAGATGAGGAAATCTCCAGCATACTAAACACTTCTTTATCCAATAGGCACACCTCATCATCCGACGGCAGCTAGCATAAGTCAAAACCCACAACCTGTCTTCTGCACAGGAGCTGCCTGCTAATCAAAAAGAGCCATAGTGTCACCCAGGGTATGCCTACACTGCAGAGTTTTTTGGAAAAATGGCGATTTTTCCGAAAAAACTTCACTTAGATCCACACAGCAACTACGTTCTTTCAAAAAAAAATCAAAAGAACAGAGGGGTTCTTCCTTCTCTTTCTACAAGGAAGAAGTCTTTTTCTGAAAGCGCTCTTTTGGAAAAAGGCATGTGTGGACGGGGAAGGAGTAGTTCTTTTGAAAGAAGAGGAAAGAGGAAAAAGCACAGGTGCCCTGGTGGCCACTCCATCCATAGTAATCACAGCTTAAAAGTGAGATAGTGTCCATTCAGTCTGGATGCTCTCTTTCGAAAAAGCAGATCGTTTTTTCGATGCACTTTTGCAGTGTGGACACTCTCTTTCAGAAGAAGTTTTTTCAGAAGATCTCTTCCAGAAAAGCTTCTTCTGAAAGAAGCCTGCAGTCTAGACATAGCCCCAGAATAACAAGCCAAGGGGATATTCCCTAGGGCTACGTCTACATTGGCATGATTTGCGCAAGTACTCTTTAACGCAAGAGTTCTTGCGTTAAAATATTTGCACAAGAGAGCATCTACAATGTCATGTGCCTTTGCGCAAGAGATGCACAAGAGCATCCGTGCCAGTCTAGACGCTCTCTTGCGCAAGAAAGCTCTGATGGCCATTTTAACCATTGGGCTTTCTTGCGCAAGAAATTCATGTTCTTGCACAAGAAATTCATGTTGTCTGCAAGAACAGTTGCACAAGAGGCCTTATTCCTGAGTGGGAGCATCATAGTTCTTGCGTAAGAAGTACTGATTTCACACATTAGAACGTCAGTGTTCTTGCGCAAGAACTCCCCGCCAGTGTAGACAGGCAGCATGTTTTTGCGCAAAAGTGGCCGCTTTGGCGCAAGATCGTGCCAATGTAGACACAGCCAAAGAGTATGTCTACACTGCGGAATATGCCTGTGCTATGTCTAACCCCTGCTTACATCTATCTTGTAATTGCACTCACCCAGGGCTCAGACCCAAGGTCCTAAAATCCTGCAGGGCTGTAGGGGTCTGAGCTCATGTCAAGCTGGCACCCAGAGTCCAAACCCTCCTGCTTTGCAGCATGGTTGCAGTCCCACAAGACTAGAGTCATCCAAAAGAAACCCACAATTCCATGTGACACCTTCCTTAGTCCTCCCAGCAATCTGCAATGCACTCTGTTGAAAATGGAAGCCATCTCCCCTCCCTTGGAGAGCAGGCACAGCTCAGGTCAGTGTAACCCATTCTGCAAGCACACTATCAGAGAGCCTGCTGGATTTCCAGTGGGTTTAGCAGCCCGGTCAAACCTCCTGCACCATACAGAGCAGACAGTGAAGTCCTGCTATAGTGCAGCCACATTTGATGGGATGGAACATGCTCCAGGGACTCTGGGACATGGTTCCTTTGACTTGGGGTCTGCACACTACAGCAGCCTCTCCCGGCCAGACCTGCAGCACACAGGGCTCCAGCAGCAATGTAAAGGGCCCACGGCTCCATTTGGAAAGGGGACTAAACTACAGCCTAGTATAAAGCACCTTCATGCCAACATCACTATGTCTCCAAAAGGAGCTGTACCTGTATATTTCAGTTAAAAATATCATTCCCCAGACATGATTAGATTAGGCCTATGAGGAGGTGCTGGGGCTTCTACTCATTCCAAAAATCTGACCTTTTTAAAAATCATTAATCTAACAAGAAACATCTCTGGAGCATAAAACAACGATCTGCCCCTTCATCCATCTACAGAAAATTAACATATTTATGGTGATACATTGTCCTTATATTCTTCCAAGGTACAACTAACAAGACACATGCACAACCTCACCAAGCCATAGCACCCATAGTCTGAGGTCTAAGACGGGGAGTGCCAGGAAGGGCCCCCAGAATTGCTTTGCCCCAGGCCCCCTGAATTCTCTGGGTGGCCCTTGCATCATGATCCAGTCCCACCAGTCGGAACTGGTGTCCTGGCACCAGAAGCGGCGCTGCATGGTGTGCAGGGGAAGGGGTCGAGCTGGAAGAGCAGTGCCTGGAGAGAGGAGAGGAGGTGCCCTGCACTAAAGTGGTGGTGGGGCGGGGGATTCCTGCAAGTCTGCAGTAGCTGTAAGTCCTGTCGACAATTGGGAGGCAGCTCTGGCTCCATAACTGGGAGTGCTGTGGTGTCCAACCAAAGTGCACAGGGAATATGCTTTGTCCCTCAGGATTCGTCTACACTACAGCACTAATTCGAACTAACTTAGTTCGAATTAGTTAATTCGAACTAAGCTAATTTGAACTAACGCATCTAGAACTAAAAACTAGTTCAAATTAGCGTTTTGCTAATTCGAACTAGCGCGTCCACACTGATTGGACGCAGGGGGGCATTTAAGGGCGGCTGAAACCGGTTCTGGCAGGGCATCAGGTCAGTAGTTGCTTTGTGTGGCTGCTGTCTGAGGCTATCTGAGGCTCATGCTTAAAGGGACCCCCCCGGACAGCCGGTTCTCAGCTTTTCCTGCTTGCTTGCCAACCTCGCCGAGGGACAGCAAAGCGTTGGTCTCTGTGCCCGTCTGTGTCGGTGCTTCCCTTCGGGGACGCTGCCGCAGGTGGCAACATGGAGCCAGAGCTCGCCCTGCACCTTCTGGTGCACTTTCTGGACTTGCTGCAGCAAGCCTGCCAGCAATGGCTGGAGGCTGCCTGGCACCACCTGGTGCACGTCAGCCCCCTGCCTCTCCGCCTGGCTGCCCTGGGGACTGTGGAGGAGCCGCGGCGGCGCCCCGGCACCGGCATGCCCCGCCACATCTGGGGTCTGGACACCAGCAGCGACTGGTGGGACTGCATCGTCCTGGAGCGCTGGGAAGACCGACAGTGGACCCAGAACTTCAGGATGAGGAGGGACACCTTCCTGGAGCTCTGCGAGTGGCTCGCCCCCGCTCTGCGCAGAAGGGACACTCGCATGAGGCCCGCCATCCCCCTCCAGAAGTGGGTGGCCATCGCCCTCTGGAAGCTCTCCACGCCGGACAGCTACCAATTCGTCAGGAACCAGTTCGGCGTGGGGAGATCCACCGTCGGAGCAGTGCTCATGCAGGTACGGCACTCGTCAGCCACTGTGCCAGGGGAGGGGGGGCTGCAAGGAGGGGATGGGCCGCCCCAGGGACAAAGGAGGAGGGAGGGAGGAGGCGAAAGCACCCCGCACCGGAGGGGTCGGACTGTCCCGGCCGTACTACACGCCGCCAGGGGGGTTGCTTCCGGGAGTGGGGCGCGGGGCACTGCCAGGGCACAAATGCTCCCAGCCACCCGGGCGCCCCACTGATTGGTGCTTTGCTGTGTCTCTCTCCGCAGGTGGTCAAGGCCATCAACCGGGTGCTGCTCCACAGGGTGGTCCGCCTCGACGACCCGGATGCTGTCATCCGGGGATTCGGCGCCCTTGGCTTTCAACTGCGGGGGGGCCATCCACGGGATGCACATCCCTAACTGTGCCCCGGAACACCAGGCGTCCCGTTACATGAACCGCAAGGGGTACTTCTCCGTCATCCTGCAGGCCGTGTGTGATCACCGGGGACAGTTCACGGACATCAATGTGGGCTGGTCCGGCAAAGAACACGACGCCCGGGTGTACCGCAACTCCTCCGTGTGCCAGTGGCTGCAGGACGGGACCTTCTTCCCCGACCGCCACATCAGGTAGGGGACGTGGACATGCCCGTGTGCCTGGTGGGGGATGCCGCCTACCCACTGCAGCCGTGGCTGATGAAGCCCTACACGGGGCACCTCAATCCCTCCCGCCAGGCCTTCAATGCCAGGCTGACCAGGGCCCGCATCGTGGTGGAGGGGGCCTTCGGGTGACTGAAAGCCCGCTTTCGATGCCTCCTCACCCGTCTGGACCTGGCCGAGCACAACATCCCTCCCGTGGTGGCAGCATGTTGTGTGCTCCACAATTTATGTGAGCGAAAGGGGGAGGCTTTCCTGCCAGCCTGGATGGCTGAGGCTGACCGCATGGCTGGCCACTACGGTCAGCCCCGCACCGCTGCTGTCCGGAAAGCCCAGCGGGGGGCCGTCTGGATCCGGGAAGCCCTGCGGGAGAGCTTCCTGGTGGAGGAGGAGGACTGACCTCTCCCTGCATGCCCCACTGGATTCTTCTTCCACCCTACCCCCCTTCCCCTTTCCCCTCCCTACCTACTGTAAAATAAAGACACCTGTTTTTCAAACAAAAACATCTTTTTATTTTACATAACTGGGGTGGGGGGATGGGGGGAGGGAGGAAGAAGGGTGGGAGAGGGGAGGGGGAAACCTGGGACAAGGGAGCTGGAAGGGGAGGGAAGGCAGGAAGGGAAAGGAAAGCTCAGGGGTGGGGGTCCGGCTGCCTCTCCTGTCTCGCAACGATGCGGGTCCGGGGGCGTTGGTGGGGAATGGTTGTGGAGGGTGGGGCAGGAGGGACGGGGGGTGTGGAGGAAGCAGGAGCGGGAGCAAGAGGGGAAGCAGGGGGAGCAGGAGGCATTGGGAAGCGGTCGAGCAGGCTCTGGAGGTGGCCTCGCAGGGCACGGCCCTGCTCCAGTGCCTCCAAGCTCCTCCGGCGCAGCCTCAGGTCCTCCTGGACCCAGTGGTCCTGGAGACAAAGCTGTTGCTCCAGGAACCGGAGGTGCCGCCTCTGGTACTCCTCCTGGTTCCTGGCTCTCCTGCTTGCCCGGGCACGGGCGGCTGCTGCAGGCGGGGTGGTGCGCCCTGCAGGCCCAGGTGCTGCGGCTGTGGTGAAACAAGAACAGCGGTCAATTACTCCAGGGGCCCAGGTGTGTGAAACCCAGCTCCCCTCTGCAAGGCCAGGGCCCCTGCAGGATCCCCAGCTGCTGCTCCGTGGTGGGCAAGGCCCAGACGCACGGTCCCGGGGCTCCCTCTCGCCCCAGCCCTCCGTACACATAAGGGGAGCATGATGGTACTCACAGGTGGACACCTCCCTGGCCTCGGACGACACAGGCGAGCGGCTCTGTGGGGTGCCTCGGGGGTCCCGGGTCCTGGGCAGGCTGGCGGCAGGCTCCTGGCTCTCGGAGCCCTCCTCCTCCTCCTCCATTTCCTGGAGCGGTCCGTTTGCCCCCGGGGTCTATCACGTCTTGGGGGGCAGTGACGGCACGAGCCCCCAGGAGGTGGTCCACAGCCTGGAAGTGGGGGCACGCCTCTGGGTCGGCCCCTGGCAGGCAGGCCCGGGAGTAGGACTGCCGCAGGTCCTTTATTTTGCAGCGCACCTGCTCCCGGCTGCGCTGGTGGCCCCTGGAGGCCAGGCTGGCAGCCATGTGGCCGTAGACTGCCGCGTTCCTGTGGCTAGTGTGGAGATCGTGGACATTGGAGGCTTCCCCCCAAACCTCGATGAGGTCCACAATCTCCGCACTAGACCATGCGGGCGCCCACCTCTTGCGTCCCTGGGCAGGGTCCTGGGAGCCGCCAGGCTTGTCCCGGGAAGAGGGGGAGGGCTGGGTGTCATCGGGTGGCTGACTCATGGGTGTCAGCTGCTGGGTGTGCTGGCACGGGTGCTGGCAGCCTTGCAACTGGCACAAACTGTGTAGCCAGCCCGTGGCCCTTTAAAGTCTCTGGGGCCAGGAGGGGGGCAGTAGAGTTTGCCTGGTGTTGGCCAGAGTGGCCACCAGGGCAAGCTGGGAAGGGCTAGCCTCCCACTAGTTCGAATTAAGGGTCTACACAGCCCTTAATTCGAACTAGTAAATTCAAACTAGGCTTAATCCTCGTGGAATGAGGATTACCTAGTTCGAACTAAGCGCTCCGTTAGTTCGATTTAAATTCGAACTAACCGAGCGCTAGTGTAGTGCCTATGAAAGTTAGTTCGAACTAACGTCCGTTAGTTCGAACTAACTTTGTAGTGTAGACATACCCTCAGAGAGGTAGGCAAGCAGGAGGAGAAGCAGAGGCATGCCTGTGCAGGGAGGGTCCCTTTAAGCTTGAGCCTCAGAAAGCCTCAGGCAGCAGCTCCAGGGAGTGACTGCTGTCCTGGAGCCCTGCCTGAAGTGCTTCTGGGTGGCCTTAAATGCAATTCTGCATCCGATCTGCGTGGATGCTGTATTTCAAAGTAACTCAGTGCTATTTCAATGGCTGTTTGCTGTGTAGACATGCTATTTTGAAATAAGCTATTTGGAAATAACTTATTTTGAAGTAAGCGTGCAGTTTGACATAGCCACAGAGACTAACAAATAGAGAGAGAGCTTTTGTGGGCAAAACCCACTTTGTCAGATGAGATAAGAAATCAAGACATTAAGGCTGACTCCCCTAAATTTTCATGGAGCATTGTAACTATAATCTCGCCCCTCCATCTCCCAAGATTCACACCAGTGAGGTGTATTCTATACCAGGGCAGGCCCCTGATGCAGCCAGAGCAGGAACATTGTTACCTACACTACTTGCTGGAACCTTGCCATTTAAACAAGCCACAATTATTGTGTGATCAGTGACTATTACCCTACAACAGATGACCAGCTCTGTGGGTAGATAGAGCAGGTTACCTGGTTTTTCCACCCCTGGTGATGCTGGCTACAAAGCCCAATGGCTGTGCATGCTCTGTGAGGGGTTATATATAGAACGATGGAACACTTGTAAAAGACTACCTGGGCAGGCAAGGCAGGGGGGCTGTGGCAGCCGTATTCAGTCACTTTATTAGAGACCAGGTCAGTGGTCATGAGCTAGGGAGAAGTTAGTGAGGCGGGGTTGAAAACAGGGCTGACAACTACTTGCAGAAAAAGGAACAACCTTGCCCCGTCTCAGGCCCCGCCTCTACTCATGCCATTCCCCCCTCCCACTGTTGCTCTCTCCCCCACCCTGCTCAATTTACCAGGCTGGGCAGGCTATGGGAGGGGGCTCAGGGATGTGGCAGAGATTTGGAAGGTGGGATGCAGGCTCTGGGAGGAGCTGGGTCAGGGGAGCAGGAGTGGGTTCAGATTCAGGAGGCTCTCACCTAAAGCAGCTCCAAGAAATCACGTCTCTTTGGCTCCTAGAGCCAGGTGGCTCCACACACAGCCCCCAGCTATTGCTGCTGCCCCCCACAAATCCAATTAGCCACATTCCTTGCCAATGGGAGCAGCAGAGCCATCCCATCCCACATTTTGGGGAGTGGGGGGTCTGCATGGTTCAGGGTGGCCTGGGGGAATTAGCAAGGGGCTTAGTATTGGCAGCAGGGATTAGGCCTGACACTGCATTCAGCAGCAGCGGGAAGCATGCGACCCAGACCCAGCCTTCTCCACTCCCCCAGCTGCCAGCCATGTCAGAAGAGGTGGAAAGGGGGTGGGGCAGGGTGTAGCTGGGGCAGGGAGGGAGCAGAGCAGGAGCGGGGACTTGGGACAGGGCAGGGTGGGAAGAGGAAGGCCCTCCCCCCACCCTAGGCTAATAAGGGTGAGGTGGGAAGGCATCACGTGTGGGGGCTTCCAGGTCCCTTTTGGACTGGGTGCTCTGGTTGAAAACTGGATGACTGGCAATGCTATATGAAAGAAGTCAAGGAGACATTTGGGACTGAAAGCCTAGAAATTTGCTCCAGGTCGATTCGTCTCCAATTTTGCCCTAACACACATTACAAATGTACATGAATTCAGGGAGAGAGAATGAAGGCTGCTATTGGAAGAGCAACTAGCAAGGGGCCAAGCCATTTCGTGACATTATTATGTATTTGTTTATGATTGTGCCCATGACGTGCTTGGGAGTTTCCAGACATTTCCATGAGTAGACATGGGACCACACAAAGCTGATTAGCTCGCTCTCTCTCAAAAAAAAAAATCACAATCAGGACAGGAAATTTTGTGCTGTTAATTTGGATGCCTGCTCTTGCCTCTCTCCCCCAGCCCTTCCCACCACTTCACTTCTCTCATACTCCCATCGAGTAGCTTCCTTTTGCCATTGCTTGGTGATGTTCATCTAATCTACAGAGATATTTCTTATGTGCCCATGAGCTTGGTATGTGAGAAGAGCAACACCTTTACAAATACTCATATCTCATATTTGAACATCTGTCCTGTCTAATAAAATAATTGGTTTTATTTTTTAATTCTGCCTGTACAAATCATACTGCATTGGGGCTGACAAGACACTAGCTGCTGTGGGGAAAGTGATAACGAAAGGGTAAGATTTAATGCAAATACCAAAGGATTTCTCACAAACCATTACTCAGTATAAGCCTGATATAATTAATGGCAAGGAAGAAAATTAACTGGCTTTGGCACATCAGCCACCGCTGGGGAGAAAGAGAACTTGCCCAAAGCACATTTTATAGAGGAAACTCATTCAGGGCCACAAGAAGTCCTGATCAGGTTCCTTCACCTTATTTCGTTGAGGATCAGAGAGCAAAATAATAACCTTAAGCATGTGACCATATTAAGTGAACAATGACAACCTCAATATATCACCCTGTTGTTTGCCTGGCAGAGAGTATAAAGATCAGAAAGCAGAGCTTGTTAACTAATTGGCAGGATTTGTTTCTCACTCTGCTTGCTCTGCACTGGGGCTGCATTTGTTTGTGATGCTCTGCAATAAATTATGTGAAAGAAAGAAAAACAAACATTTTCCATTTTGCCTTCCTTAGCAGTAGAAGTCTGCAGTTCACTTAAATCTCCCTTTGTGTTCTTGACCAACCAAGGGTTATTTAACTCACCTCCTTTATTTTTTAATAAAATTGTCTTTAAAATGTATGAGGCACATTGAAGGGGACAAGGTGTATGAGGACAGAAAGTGCAGAATCAGCTGGATAAGCTGCTAAATGCAATAAATAAGTAACGAGAGGAAGCAGAGGGCCGAGGAAGACGTGTTCACAAGGAGATGGATAATGCCCAGAGAGCTGTCTTGTAAGAAAGAGAAAGGCTATCACCTTGGTCCCAGACACACATCCAATACCAAGAATAAGAAGCCTGACATTTCTCAGGGCGGAGACAATAAGGCATCAAAACACAGTCGAACCATAATGAATTCTAAGACAACAAATCCTACTGTCCTACATTGGGAAAAGAAAATCAGTTTCAAGACCTGACAATGAGAAACATCATTTGACTGTAGAAAAATACCACATTGTCCAATGACCTCTAGAACCAATTAAAGCAAACTTGAGCCCCATGCAACACTATTAGATTAGCTCCCATAGCTGCAAGACTGAGATTCACTGTTTGATATTACTCCCATCCTTACCCACCACTGCCCCCAAGACTCCTAGAACTAGTAAAGCAGGGGTCCCCAACCATTTGAGGTTGCTGGGCGCCAGGGGGCGTGGCCGTTCGCCTGCCGGGCGCCAGGGGGCGGGGACACATGCGCGCCCGGGGGCGGGGCCCCCCCATAGCCACGCGCCTGGGTCCAATGCCCCCTCCAAGGGCTGCGCGCCTGGGGCCGGCGCCCCCACCCTCAAGCGCCGCGCGCCCAGGGCCGGCGCTCCCCCTGCCAAGCGCCACACGCCCGGGGCCGGCGCTCTCCCCCCCCCAGGCGCCGCACGTCCGGGGCCGGCGCTCTCCCCTCCCCCCAAGTGCCGCGCGCCCGGGGCCGGCACCCCCTGCAAGTGCCTCGTGCCCAGAGCACGGGCGGCCAATCCGCGGCGCTCCCAGGGCCGGCGCTCACCGTGCACCATGTGCCCGGGGCCAGGCCAGCCCCGAGCACTTGGCGGGCGCATACAAATGCCCCCACGGGCACCATAGCACTGTGTTGGGGACCACGGTAGTAAAGAGTGTAGACCTGTAATAGGGGAGCAAAGACTAATGTGCCCAGAACTGTGCCTATGTTGGAAGAAATGAACAGCTTTATAAGGCAGTGGGCAAGCGAGCAAGGAGCTTGCGAACAGGTGATTGCTAACAGGGAGTTTAGAGAGGGAGTTCTCCAGGTGAAGGAGAAGCAGATACAGGACTCTTGAGGGAAGTGTGTTTTGTTATTGGGGCTTTCTTACTGTGTGCTGAGCTTGTGTTTGTTTGGTGTGTGGTGGTGTGTGGGTTTTTTTAAATTATTTATTTATTTATTTTCTTTCCCTGTTTGAGTGAGGCTTTAGAGAAGGAGTTCTCCAGGTAGAGGAGAAGCAGATACAGGAGTCTTTAGGGAAGTGGGTGTTGTGTTTGGGGCTTTCTTGCTGTGTGCTGAGCTTGTTTGTGAGTGAGGGTTGGTGTGTGTTCTTTTTTGTTTTTTGTTTCTTTCTTTCTTTCTTTATTTATTTTCCCCTGTGTTTGAGAGTGAGGCTTTTTTTTTTCTTCCCCACCTCCCCTCTGCCCTCCCCCTCCCCTTGATGGAGTTTGTGCTGTGATTGGTTGTGATTGGCAGGTGGAAACTGTTGGCTTCTAATTAAAGTTTGAATTCTAGAAGCCTCTGCTGATTGGCTGAGCCTTGGTAGGGGGAGGGGCTTGCGAACATGTGATTGCTAACAGGGAGTTTTGAGAGGGAGTTTGGAAGGGGAGAGGGAAGGGCGGGAGGTTCTCTTGCCTTTCTTTTTAAATCCCTTTTCCAGGACAGCAGCGATGGTTGGTGATGGGTCTGCTGTTGTTACCTGCACAGCATGTGCCATGTTTGTCTTCCTCCCAGAAGAAAGAATGGATTTCATCTGCACCAAGTGCAAGCTGGTCAACATTTTGGAAGAGAAAATTAGAGGACTGGAGGCCCAAGTGTCGACCCTATGCTTGATCAGAGAGGATGAAGACTTCCTCGATAGAAGGCAGCATTTAATCCTTCAAGCACGGCAGGCAGAAGAGCCAGAGAGGGCAGTACGTGACCAAGAAGAGAACTGGCAGCATGTAACTTCTAGAAGGGGAAAAAGGCCAGCACGGGAATCCCCCGATGCTATAGAGATAAGCAATCGCTTTCAAGCTTTCTCCACAGGCTCTGCAGTGCTGAAAGCTCTGGAAGGGACCTCACAAGGAAGAAACCAGAAGGGAACACCATCTACTGGAAGGCATGGGATGCGTAGTCCTACGGATGGAGGTTCCACATCCACCACGCCCAAAAGGAAACGACGGGTGGTGGTGGTCGGGGACTCCCTTCTAAGAGGGACTGAGCCATCCCTCTGCCGTCCGGACCTGGAATCTCGAGATGTGTGCTGCTTACCGGGAGCTCACATTCAGGATGTCACTGAGAGGCTTACCAAGCTGATCAAACCTTTGGATCGCTACCCCTTCCTGCTTCTCCACGTGGGAACTAATGATATGGCCAAGAATGATCTTGAGCGTGTTACTGCAGATTATGTAGCGCTAGGAAGAAGGATCCAAGAATTTGGAGTGCAAGTGGTATTCTCCTCCATCCTCCCTGTTGAAGGGAAAGGACTGGGCAGGGATCGTCAAATTGAGGACGTAAATGCGTGGTTGCGCAGATGGTGTCGCAGAGAGGGCTTTGGTTTCTTCGACCATGGGACTCTGTTCCGGGCGCAAGGATTGTTAGGAAGAGATGGGATCCACCTAACGAAGAGAGGAAGGAGCATCTTCGCGGGCAGGCTTGCAAACCTAGTGAGGAGGGCTTTAAACTAGGTTCGTCGGGGGACGGTGACCAAAACCCTGAGGGGAGTGGGAAAGTCCGATACCGGGAAGAAATGCAGAGAGGAAGGGGCAAGAAAGGGGGACCCCTGTTTCAAATGGAGAAGAGAGGGCGATCAACTGGTTACCTGAAGTGTTTGTACACTAATGCGAGAAGCCTGGGCAACAAACAGGAAGAACTGGAGGCCCTGGCCCAGACCAAGAAATATGATTTAATTGGGATAACAGAGACTTGGTGGGATGACTCGCATGACTGGAGCGCTGTCATGGAAGCGTATAGACTGTTCAGGAACAACAGGCAGGGGAGAAAAGGAGGAGGAGTTGCACTATACGTAAGAGAGCACTACGATTGCTCTGAACTCCAGTATAAAGAGGAAGAAAAACCTGTTGAGAATCTATGGGTTAAGTTTAAAGGAGCAAACAACATCATTGATGTTGTGGTTGGTGTTTGCTACAAGCCACTGAATCAGGTGGATGAGGTAGATGAGGCTTTCGTCGGACAACTGAGCGAAGCTTCCAGATCGCAGGACCTGGTTCTCGTGGGGGACTTTAATCACCCTGACATCTGCTGGGAAACCAATACGGCAGTACACAGGCAATCCAGGAAGTTTTTGGAGAATGTTGGGGATAACTTCTTGACACAGGTGCTGAAGGATCCGACCAGGGGCCGTGCGCAGCTTGACTTTCTGCTCACAAACAGAGAGGAACTAATAGGGGAAGTGGAGGTGGGTGACAACCTGGGAAGCAGTGATCATGAGATGGTAGATTTCAGGATCCTGACCAAAGGAAGAAAAGAGAGTAGTAAAATAAACACCTTGGACTTCAAAAAAGCAGATTTTGACTCCCTCCGAGATCTGATGGGCAGAATCCCCTGGGATGTTAACATGAAAGAAAAGGAGTCCAGGACAGCTGGCAGTATTTTAAAGAAGCCTTATTGAAGGCACAGAAAGAAACCATCCCGACGTGTAGCAAGAGAGGCAAACATGGTAGGAGACCGGACTGGCTTACAGGGGAAATCCTTGGTGAACTTAAGCACGAAAAGGAAGCTTACAAAGAGTGGAAACTTGGACAAATGACCAGGGAGGAGTTTAAAGGTATAGCTCGAGAATGCCGGGGGGTTATCAGGAAGGCGAAAGCGCAAATGGAATTTCGACTGGCTAAGGATGTGAAGGATAACAAGAAAGGTTTCTACAGGCATGTTAACAAGAAGAAGGTGATCAAAGAGGGTGAGCAGCCCCTAATGGATGAAGGAGGTAACCTAGTGACAGATGATGTGGGGAAAGCTGAAGTACTCAATGCTTTCTTTGCCTCTGTATTCACGGACAAGGTCGGCTCCTGGACTTCTGCGCCAAGTGACGCAAGATGGGATGAAGATGGACAGCCCGTGGTGGGTAAAGAACAGGTTAGGAACTATTTAGAAAAGCTAAACGTACATAAATCCATGGGTCCGGACTTAGTGCATCCGAGGGTACTGAGGGAGTTAGCAAATGTCATTGTGGAGCCTTTGGCTATTATCATTGAAAAATCGTGGAGATCGGGAGAAATCCCGGGTGACTGGAAAAAGGCAAATGTAGTGCCCATCTTCAAAAAAGGGAAGAAGGATGATCCAGGGAACTATAGGCCGGTCAGTCTTACCTTGGTTCCTGGAAAAATCATGGAAGGGATCCTTAAGGAATCCATATTGAGGCACTTGGATGAGAGGAAAGTGATTAGGAATAGTCAGCATGGATTCACAAAGGGCAAGTCGTGCCTGACCAATCTGATTAGCTTCTATGATGAGGTAACTGGCTCGGTGGATATGGGGAAGTCAGTGGATGTTATATACCTTGACTTTAGCAAGGCTTTTGATACGGTCTCCCACAATATTCTTGCCAGCAAGTTAAGGGATTGTGGATTGGATAAATGGACGGTAAGATGGATAGAAAGATGGCTAGAAGGCCGGGCCCAGCGGGTAGTGATCAATGGCTCAATGTCAGGATGGCGGTCGGTTTCTAGCGGAGTGCCCCAAGGTTCGGTTCTAGGACCGGTTTTGTTCAATATCTTTATTAATGATCTGGATGAGGGGATGGATTGCACCCTCAGCAAGTTTTCGGATGACACTAAGCTGGGGGGAGAGGTAGATACGCTTAAGGGCAGAGATAGGGTCCAGAGTGACTTAGACAAATTGGAGGATTGGGCCACAAGAAATCTGATGAGGTTCAACAAGGACAAGTGTAAAGTCCTGCACTTGGGACAGAAAAATCCCAAGCATAGTTACAAGCTGGGGACCAACTGGTTAAGTAGTAGTTCTGCAGAAAAGGACCTGGGGGTTACAGTGGATGAGAATCTGGATATGAGTCAACAGTGTGCCCTTATAGCCAAGAAGACTAAGGGCATATTAGGTTACATTAAGAGGAGCATTGCCAGCAGATCCAGAGATGTCATCATTCCCCTTTATTCGGCTTTGGTGAGGCCGCATCTGGAGTATTGTGTCCAGTTCTGGGCCCCCCACTACAAAAAGGATGTGGACGCATTGGAGAGGGTCCAGCAGAGGGCAACCAAAATGATTAGGGGGCTGGAGCATATGACTTATGAGGAGAGGCTGAGGGACTTGGATCTGTTTAGTCTGCAGAAGCGAAGAGTGAGGGGGGATTTGATAGCAGCCTTCAACTTCCTGAAGGGAGGTTCCAAAGAGGATGGAGAGAGGCTGTTCTCAGTAGTGACAGCTGCTCTCAGCAGTTCTCAGCTGCTCTCAGCAGAACAAGGAGCAATGGTCTCAAGTTGTGGTGGGAGAGGTCCAGGTTGGATATTAGGAAAAACTATTTCACTAGGAGGGTGGTGAAGGACTGGAATGGGTTACCTAGGGAAGTAGTGGAGTCTCCATCCCTAGAGGTGTTTAAGTCTCGGCTTGACAAAGCCCTGGCCGGGTTGATTTAGTTGGGATTGGTCCTGCCTAGAGCAGGGGGCTGGACTTGATGACCTTCTGAGGTCTCTTCCAGTTCTATGATTCTATGATTCTAACAGGGGAAGAGGGATTTGTGACAGCCTGAAGTCAGTTCAGTGACCATGGGCAGCCTGATGGAACTCAACTGCAACACTATACAACACTAGATTGCAACCCGCAAGTATGATGTTTTAATTGATCTCTGGGCTGGGGCATTTATGTGACTAGGATTGCAGGATTGCACGTGGCAATTCTGATGGTCCTACAACACCCTGCAGTGACAATTTCAGTGACTGGGAGCATTATTGTAGGAAGCTGTACTATATTTATGTACTGAGTGGGGATGTGAACAGGCAGACACCTGCAGGGGCCCAGAAGCAGCAGGGTGGGAGGGAGCGGGCTTCTGTTTCTGGCCCCATGAAAGGCTGCCAACTTCCAGCCCACGGCCCCCCACCTATCCCCATTTAATCAGTTAACCAGTTAAATGTAACATTTAATGCCAGGATCACACTGGTCATTATTCTGAAATGTATGTACTGACACTGTATAAAGAGTTGTATATAAATGCTGCAAAATCATTTGTAAAGTCTGAATCAAAGCAAGGTTGAAAAACAGGTTCTTGCCAGACAAAGAACGTCTATATAGAACCCTGCAAATCCACAAGTATCTGTGTTATAGCTGCCAATATCCATGGACCAATTTTGCAGAATGCAAATGGATATAGATCCAAATTTTATACCAAAAGCCCTGAAAATTCACAGATATTGACAGCAGGGGCATAGCCATGGTTGGGCCACTTAGCATCCAGGCCCACCTATGTCACACCTGGATCTGGTTCCCTGCCTGCACCTCAGTTTCTGGTAGACAGCCAGAACAGCCAGAGTGGGGCAAGTCACCCAATTTTCGTAACCTAGCTATGCTGCTGATCTATGGATATTTTCTGTGGAATGCAGATAGGCTGTGATACACATTTTTATCCATAGAGGGCTCTTTGTACCTATCTCAGTGCCCATGTATATTAAGCACTATAAATCAACTCTGTGGGAGCCAAATTTACATATGAAGTCAAGAAAGAGATAGGAAGTTACCAGATATTAAACAACAGGATATTATCCTGGGGGGAGGGGAGAAGGGACAAAAAGAAACTTTGAAGACTATACAAAGAAAGCAAGGAGACATATTGTTATCCATTCACTGAGGCAAAGCCCTGGCATGGTTCTTGAACCGGTGGCTCCTGCTTTGTCTGAAATCAGCTAGCTCTGCAAAAGACTGAACCTTCTGGTAAATGTAAGAAAAGTAACCATTGATAAGTGTAGAGGTCAGGTTTGTGTTTTATGATTTTGTTTTATATGAAGCCATTTCTGTTTCCATCATTAGTCTTTCTCACTTCTCTTAAATCTCAGTCTTTGATAAACTTATGATTGTTTTCACAATAAACATCTCAGTGCTATGATGTTTCATAGGAGTTGATCCTTGGTTGAATCAAACACACTCATGGTACACTCTCTCCTCGGAGATAACAAACCTTTTATTACTGTGTGTATTCAATGGAGAAGGGGCTGACACTACATGGGAACTATTTAAAAGAGCTCCGGGAGTGGGATGCCTCTATTTGTAACCAGCAACACAAAGTAAGGACTGGCATTATCCTAGGACAATGGTTCCCAAACTTTAGCAACCCATGAATGCCTTTCATGAAAATGTCAAATCTTGTGAATCTCTTCCTGAAAATAAATATTTTCAGGGATTTTCTCTCTTCCTGAACACTAATTATAATAGCAGTGACTTTGGAAATATAGTGATAGAAATGTAGCCGTGTTAGTCTGGTGTAGCTGAAACAAAAAACAGGGCTATGTAGCACTTTAAAGACTAACAAGATGGTTTAATAGGTGATGAGCTTTCGTGGGCCAGACCCACTTCCTCAGATCAAATAGTGGAAGAAAATTGGCACAACCATATATACCAAAGGATACAAAAAATGAACACATATGAAAAGGAAAAATCAAATTTCAGAACAGAAGGAGGATGGAGGGGAGGTAAATGTCTGTGAGCTAATGATATTAGAGGTGATAATTGGGGAAGCTATCTTTGTAATGGGTAAGATAATTAGCATCTTTATTCAAACTTGAGTGCAAAGTGTCAAATTTAAGCATGAATGACAGTTCAGAGGATTCTCTTTCAAGTGAAGTCTTAAAAGGCCTTTGAAGCAGGATGCAGGTAATCAAGTCGTTGAGACAATGTCCTTGCTGGTTGAAATGGCAAGAAACTGTTTTTTCTTTGTGATCCTGTCTGATATCTGTTTTGTGGACATTGATCCTTTGGCGAAGTGTCTGAGACGTTTGTCCAATGTACATAGCAGACGGACACTTTCGGCACATGATTACATAAATTACATTTCTAGATGCGCAGGAATATGTATTCTTGATCTTATAACTCATTTGGTTAGGTCCAATAATGGTATCAGCAGAGTGAATATGTGGACAAAGCTGGCAACGGGGTCTGTTGCAAGGGAAGGTACCAGGGTTGGTATTAGTGTGGTATGTCCTGTGGTTGTTGGTAAGAATCATCTTGAGGTTAGTTGGTTGTCTATAGGAGACTATGGGTCTGTCTTACCCATTACAAAGATATCTTTCCCAATTATCACCTCTAATATCATTAGCTCACAGATATTTAACCCCCCCCCCCATTCCCCTTCTGTTCTGAAATTTGATTTGTCCTTTTCATGTGTTCATTTTTTTAATTGTATCCTTTGGTATACATGGTTGTGCCAATTTTCTTCCACTATTTGATCTGAGGAAGTGGGTCTGGCCCACGAAAGCTCATCATCTAATAAACCATCTTGTTAGTCTTTAAAGTGCTACATAGTCCTGTTTCTTGGAAATATAAAATTTGTTTTTATGACATTCTTATTACACACTATCATTATTTATCATTGCAGTATTAATTTTATTGCATTATGAAAATGGCAACACTTTTCCAAGATTTCACTCTGGTAGCTCGTATCAATTTGATTACGTGCATTATAATATATGACTCCTGTGTTACATCAAGGCACATCAAATGCAAAACAGCATGAAGGTATTTAAGAAGCCAACTCAAATAAAGAGTTCCTCCTACACAAGCATTCAGGTCTTGAGCAGTCCAGGTAAACAACACACCACTACAACAAATTTGTTCTTCATAATAATTTTAAAAACACTTGCAGCCTATTTAATTTTTAAAACAGCAAAAATTATCCACCTCTCATTCTATTTCTCATAAGGAGACCTGAAGTTTAAATCTCTTCAGTGTGATATATGTTCTTGCTTTAATCTGCATAGCTCTTAGAAGTTTGGAACCATAGGAGAATAATAAAGTCTCTGGTTTGGTATCGAGTCTCCTTCTGCATTTGGTTTTCAGATGTGCATGCTTTTTTGCATAAGTGTGTTGTTGAAAACGGTAACAAAACTATAGTGGCTTTGGGGGGGGAAGAAGAGGTACTTGTTTCTTAAAGTCAGACAAAAGTTGATTAATGCCAGATTTCTTGTAGAGAATCAACAAATATAGTGCTTTGGCCGCGTGACAGGGCATCCCAAGGACGAAACCAAGCAAGAGTCCTGAGCCAACAATAACAACATCTGCCTGAGTCAACGACCTTTGAGAATGCTGTGTTTGGAACTGTGAAAAAGCAGTTTGTAAAAAAGCAGGATGTGGACTTTAGAGGGTATAAAGATAGTTGTAATCTTGCAATAAAACGATTTCGTGCTTGCACCAGCTGGAGTCCGTGCCTTCATACACCACAAATGGCGCCCGATACGGGCTTGAAGTGAACGAGTGATTCGAACCGGTGGTGTATCCGCGACTGGACAGAGGATAAGTTGTTGAGAGGAGCTCCCGAAATTACTGACATCACCATTCGCAGGACGAACAGGTGAGCAGCCGCGGACAGAATAACAGTATGGAGCAGTCTGCCACGAAAGAGCAAAAACTGCAGCTTGAGATCTTGCAGCGCATTGTGAAGGAACAGGGGTTTAAGGTTCCTCCTGTACAGCTGGTTCAGCTGTTGGTTCGGATACAAGACCATTGCCCGTGGTTCCCAGAAGGGGGTTCTTATGATTTGACCTTCTGGGAGAAGGTGGGCAAGGAATTGAGAACCTCTGAACATCTTGCATTATCCCTCCCAAAAGGGATCATAGTAACATGGCGAACTGTTTATACAGCCATACGGGCATTGCATCCCGCCGAGCGGGTCCTGAAGGAAGCGTCGGCAACATTTGATCCCAGGTCATATCAGGACCCAGAGGATCCCTTGTCCCCTCCCCCGAAACCCCCCGGGGAGGATTGTGAGCCAGTGTATGCCACAGTCCTGGTCTCCCCGGAGCCTGACGACTTGTGCCTCGGCCCTGAGGACAGTGAATCTGAGGATGGCGGGCCCGAGGACCCCTTTGACACAGGGACGGCAGCGGTCAGCGTAGGGCCTGACTCGTACCTGCCACTCGAGGCCGTCAAGGCCCTGGCGGCATCTGCGCCAACGGTGGAGCAAATTTTACAGACTCAGAGGCTACGAGCTGTTTCTCAGTCCTCGATTGTAGCCCCTCCGCCTTTTGCCCCAGCATTAGCTCCCACTTCTTCATACAGGTCCGCAAGCCACACGGTCGCTCCATATGGGCCCCCCTTGGCGGCGCCCTCGCATAATGAACAGGCAGGGGTTTTATCTGAATGCCGACGTGAGGCTCTTCGGCGAGGAGATGTGCAGCTTCTACAGGCTTTTCCAATTGTATATGCGCCCGAACGGCCCGCCCGACATGAGGCTTTGCCATATGAACTCGTAAAAGAGTTGCGCAAATCTGTGAAGGATTATGGATTACAGTCTTCTTATACGATGAATTTGGTTGTGGCTATTTCGGAGTCATATGTTATGGCCCCTCATGATTGGCGCGCGCTATTACGCCTGCTACTTAGCCCGGCGCAGTATGCAGTTTGGGACACCGAGTATCGTGACAGTGTTACGTCGCAAGTTATGGATAATATTACCAATGGGGTAAACGTTGGCATAGATGAA
Organism: Pelodiscus sinensis; assembly: GCF_052426305.1. Taxonomy (NCBI): domain Eukaryota; kingdom Metazoa; phylum Chordata; order Testudines; family Trionychidae; genus Pelodiscus; species Pelodiscus sinensis. Next base: position 144,082,087 of record NC_143054.1, read on the forward strand.
CTTATAGGGCAGGGCCAATATGCTACTCCCCAGGCTCAGGATCAGATGAATCGCTTGGTATTTACGCAAGCCACATCGCTGACCCTTCGAGCCTTACGACAGATCCCTGATGCGGGCCGAAGGGACACATCTTTTGCTACGGTCCACCAGGGCCTCCAGGAACCCTATGTGTCATTTTTGGATAGGCTCCAAACCGCCATACAATGACAAGTAGACTCGGAGGAGGCTCAGCACCTGTTGCTGTTTCAATTGGCTATTGAAAACGCTAATATAGACTGCAGGAAGGCTTTGGACCCCCTGCGTAACAAGGCGAAAACTCTTTCAGAACTGATCAAGGCATGTCAAAATGTTGGGTCTGAACAACATAAAGCTGAAATGTTAGCATCAGCGCTGGCACAGCAGCTGAAAAGGCTCGTGATGTTGTTCGGCATTGGTTACATTGTTTTGCTGTTATGGGTGTTCCAGTTTCTGTTAAAACTGATAATGGTCCCACTTATATCTCCCACAAAGTTCAGTCCTTTTTGCAGGATTGGGGTGTAAGCCAAACCACAGGCATTCCACACTCCCCCACGGGCCAGGCGATTGTTGAACGCACGCACCGCACTCTCAAGACCCTTCTTGATAAACAAAAAAGGGGGAATCCAGTGGGAATGACCCCACAGGAGCATTTGGACAAAGCTATGTATGTGTTAAACTTTTTAAATCTTTCTGATTTATCTTTCATGGCAGCACAGCACCACTTTGGGCGAGACTCTGCGGACGGAGCAGCCACAGGTTTACTACAGACACCTGGAATCCGGACAGCGGCAAGGTCCCGTACCATTAATCACGTGGGGACGTGGGTATGCCTGTGTTTCTCTTCCCTCAGGTCCCTATTGGCTTCCTGTGTGATTTGTTAAGCCAGCCAGGATTGGTACGCCATCGGCGCAAGAGATTCAACTCGAGAATGAAGGGACCGCTGCCGATCCGTAGCGACAAATCCATGATGGTCACCGCTGCATTTCTGTGGTTCCTGTGGAGTGGTTTCTGTGTGCATACTGGGACAGCACATTTGTATTGGGTGCACATCATTGATCCCCCCGTATTCAGGCCTGTGACGTGGTGGGATCCCTCACCGCCCATCAGTAACAATGGTACTGATTGGGTGGGAGGGGTGTGGATACCCCCTACAGCGGAACAAGAAACCGAGGTCGTTAATGTTACCAATGTCACCTTTGTCACTGACCTCCCACCGCTTTGCTTTTCTACCCTTCATGACTCAGGTTGTGTGCCAGTGCAGCCACAGTTGCACCTAGTGGCGCGGGAGCACGACGGAAGGGTTAACTATACCTTACTGAGCATTCCCGGGATGCACGGAAGCAGTAATGACTCTTGGGAGCCATATGCCCCTGATTTGCCCCGCTGCATGATAAAGAGGATATCAGCGGATGCGGCACCGGTTTGGCAGGCATGTCGTGGACGCAGCCCCCTGGTACTCCAGGGCGAATTCGGCACAGTTGTGGATTGGGGCCCGCACTGTCCCCTTCGGCCGGTATAATCATAGCCTTTCATGGCATGGGGGAGGCTCTGCCGGTCCTGTGTTACAATTTATTACTAATGGGGATAACGCCACGGCCTCCACGTTACATAAGGGGGTGTGGCGGATAGGGTTAGCATTTATAGGTTATAGTTTAGGGAGTTTGATTTTAGAGAATTATACATCTAACTATATTAAGCAGCAAGATAATAGTGTTATGGTTTGTACTTCGCATCCATATGTTTTTGCCTTGGCACAAAATGCAAGTTTTAGGAGATGTAAATTTTCCCATTCTTGTTATTCTGTTATGTTGTCTGAGGTGCGATATGAGACCTGCATTTCCATGAGTGATAATGTAACCTTTGTGTTCCCTCTTCGATGACGCCCTGAGTTATGGATTCCTGTTAATCTCACACGAGACTGGGAAGGAGATAGTGGTTTTGGCCATTTTACAAGGTTGCTGCAGGAGGAGATTACTAGCACTCGTAGACGTACAAAGCGATTTTTGGGGTGGCTGATTTTTGCTCTTGTGTCAGCACTTATTATTCTTGCTTCTGCCACTGCTGCTATTGCCTCTTTAACTCAGTCGGTTAAGACTGCAAAAATGGTAGGGGAAACTCTAATAAACGTTACACGGGAGTTCCAAACGCAGGAGACCATTGATGAAGAGATATTGGCGCGGCTTGAGGCTCTAGAAGCCGCAGTCATTTGGCTTGGTGATAGGCATGCAGCCTTAAAGACTAGGTTGTCTCTGCATTGTGATTGGGAGCACACTGCTAGAGGTCTCTGTGTGACATCCCTCCCCTGGAATTCATCAGTTCATGATTGGAACCTTGTTAAACACCATTTACAGGGTGCCTTTGATGTTTCTTTACATTCTCACGTTAATTCTTTGCATGCTCAATTAAAGAACCAAATTCAGCAATTGCAAGAATTAACCACACAAAAGGTTTTTGCTACTTTGCAATCTGACTTATCTTGGCTTAGTCCTACTACGTGGTTTTCTGGATTAAATTTGCACGTGTGGGTGTTTATTGGACTTGCAAGTGGGCTTCTTATTGTGCTTTTTATAATTCTTTCTTTACTTTTTTCTTGTATTTGTTCTGCTCAAAAAGTTGAGGCTCGTGTAATGACAATGTTACTTATTAATGGTATTGCTTTGTATAAAAGAGGGGGAGATGTAGAGAATCAACAAATATAGTGCTTTGGCCACGTGACAGGGCATCCCAAGGACGAAACCAAGCAAGAGTCCTGAGCCAACAATAACAACATCTGCCTGAGTCAACAACCTTCGAGAATGCTGTGTTTGGAACTGTGAAAAAGCAGTTTGTAAAAAAGCAGGATGTGGACTTCTGGGGAGTTTAGAGGGTATAAAGATAGTTGTAATCTTGCAATAAAACGATTTCGTGCTTGAACCGGCCGGAGTCCGTGCCTTCATACACCACAATTTCTGAAACTCCTTTTCAGTTTATAATCACAGGAGATCTCAATCAATTGCTCTTTTCCCCGCCCTTGCTCCATCTGGTCCTGCCTCTTTCCCCAAGCAAGGTGACTAGAAGGGCTGCAGGGCTGGCGCTGGGAGCAGGAGTCTCCGCCATGTGTACCCTACACATCCTGCCAATAGTGGTGGAGAAAGTGCAGCAAGATGGCACCAACTTATGCAGTGCTGCTCTCCAACCACACCACTCCAGGGGAGAGATGGGAATGCCCCAGCCCTCCATGGCAGGAAGCAGCATGGCCAGAGTGCAGCGCCGCCTGAGCTGGAGCCATCTTGCCTGCGCTGGCGGTGGAGGGCGCAGCCATGCAATCCCACTAGTCCTGCTGTGAGTCCACGCCCCCACCAGCACTGGTGGGGAAAGCGCAGGCCTCACGGTACTGGATGTGCCACAGCGCTTCCTTCTGGGGAATGCTGGAGCAGGGTGGCTGGAAAGCAGCGCCACATGAGCTGGAGATGCTTTGCTGCACCTTCCCTGCTGCTGTTGCCAGTGAGTGCGGGGGGGGTGTGGGGGGGAGGGGCACGGCGCAGACTCCTGCTGCCAGCACCAGCCCTCTGGCCCACTAGCTTCCCTGCCAGCTGCTGGCTGACCATGGCCCCTTCTGCTTTAGGGGGTGCATGTGGCCCTTATGCACCCCTCACACATCATTCCTGTGCAATGAATGGGAGGCCCACTACCCTTTTCTGGACACCCCCGCCATTCCATTAACTAAACTGTCTGTAAGGTTTAAGCCCAGAGACAGTGGGTCTCTGAGAATCTCCAGGAAGTGAGGCAGGAAACAGGAGAGCCAATGGGAAGAGTGTGAGATTTCAACTGAAGCAGTGATGTGCCTGCTGCAGTCTTTGTGTGCACAGAGGAGAGCTGGGAGAGAGAAATCATGCCAGGAATGGAATTTCCAACACTAGCCACGCCTAGGAAGGACTAAACTCTGGAACAATGACAGAGATGTAAGTAGAACAGGGAATGTTTAGAGAGACACAACCAGACTATTGTCTTTAATTCTGGGTTCAATTCTCCTCTGTGCTGGGCCATTTATCTACTCCCTGCCCCCCCAAAACCCATAGTCACTCAAACTGAATTTCAGGGAAGCAATTCTCTGTGTTTTTTTTAATCTATTTTCAGTTGCTCTATAATGCCTAGCAATCAAGTGTGCTTTCTCAATTATGTCTTTCTTGTTTTGTTAATAAATCACCTTTTTAAGACTATGATTTGATTCCTGGGTCCTAGAAGGCAGGAGGTTCTATGCACAGATGCCTGAAAGGTCAGCTATTAGTAATTACAGTTTGTTTTCAAGCTCTCTCCTGCAGATTTAAAGAGCTTGGGGATACCATAGAGAAAGAAATTTCCAAGTGCATCTTCCTGGCTTCTCAAAGGGAATCTGTGACCTTGGGGAGGTTTTTTTTTTTAAGCAGAAGCCTTTAGTGGCAGGGTACTTTAAAGTCTCTTATATGCCCCCCACCTGCACTCAAAGTGCTAGAGTGGAGATCAGCCTTGAATTACAGGCAATTTAGTTAACTGAATGACCGGGATGTCCAAAAAAAGGGTAGTAGCCCTCCCATTTATTACACCCTGCATGAAGAGTATTGAAACACACAGTTTGATTCTTTTCCAGACATCTTTCATGGCACTGCAACTTCTTGATCATTGATTCAACTTGATCTTGCATGTTGAAAATTCTTGTAGTGAGGCCTGAAAGAAATAAATTTAGGTCACTAATTCTCAAGAAAATGTCTGCTATATGAGCAAGGCTATGGAGCCAGACATGATTTTCCATACAGCTGGAGAAGTGGCGAAGGTAGCTGTTGAAAAAAAGCCTAGGACTTCTGTTCTAAGCTCAAGCAAGCATACAAGGATTTGCCCCACGGAAACCACCTATCTCTGGTATGGGTCAACAGATAATTGTGTACACTATCCATTTCTTCACAAAGTAGGTGAAATATTCTGGAATTTGTTGGCTACGATTTTATAAAATTCACCATTTTAATTACATTATCCAGCACTTCCTTTAGTCTCTCAGGCATGCATTTTGCCGTAAGGCCTTGACTATGGACACTGTAATGAGTCCAAGAGGTGTTTGATTCAACCTTTTTGTTTGAGCTACAAATCTGGTACACTTCCCTGTCATTGATGTAGCCCCAACAGTGCAAATTCTTAGGCTATGAGACCAATCTACTTCCTTTTCTTGAAAATATGCATTAGTCAGATTGAAGATATCTTTTCCAGTTATCAGCAAAACAACAAGTCTCCTTCAACCAGACCTTCATTCACATAATGTACAGAGTAACAAAATAGATTAGCAACATCAGTTGATTCATCCAACTGTATAGCATAATATGGACTATTTTTCACTCAGTGTATAATTGTGATCTCTATATTACTTGACATGTCATAAATTCTTTGTGACAAGGTATTATTGGACAGAGGTACTACGTCAATCTCTTTTGCAGCTTTTTCTACGTCCATACAATGAACTGTGTCTTTTATTCATGGACCAATCAAGCTCTCTGCCATGATATGTGCTTCTGATTTTTTTGCTACTTGTAAGCTCACTTAGTACGATGCTTCAAGTATTTGCTTTGGATATAAAACTGATAATACCACTTTCCCTCTCAGCTAATTTTGGATTGAAAACATTGATAGGCTGGTTGAGTTGTGGGAGATGCCTGGTTTCTAAGTGGAACTGAAACAGAGAATATTTGAGACTACTTTTTGCTAGAACATCACCACATAAGAACGTAAGAGCAGCCATACTGGGTCAGACCAAAGGTCCATCTAGCTCAGTATCCTGTCTGCCAACAGTGACCAATACCAGATGCTTCAGAGGGAGGGAACACAACAGGTAATCCTCACATGATTCCTCCCCTGTCACCCATTTCTAGACAGAGGCTAGGGACACCATTCTTACCCATCCTGGCTAATAGCCATTGATGGACCTAACCTACATGAATCTATCTAGCTCTTTTTTGAACCCTGTTAAAGTCCTGGTCTTCACTGCATCCTCTGGCAAAGAGGTCCACAGGTTGACTGTGCGCTGAGCGAAGAAAAACTTCCTTTTGTTTGTTTTAAACTTGCTGCCTATTAATTTCATTTGGTGACCCCTGGTTCTTATATTGTGGGAATGAGTAAATAACTTTTCCTTATTTGCTTTTTCCACACCCAGTCATGATTTTATAGACCTCTATCATTTCCTCCCCACCTCCTTAGTTTCCTCTTTTCTAAGCTGTGTTATGCTTATAAGAAGCACACGGGATCTTTTTCAGGGGGATAAGGCAATACGCCACATTTGCTGACAATATAACCAAGTAGTATATGCATTTACGCACACACACACTAACACACACACACACATCCTGCTGATGGAATAGTTACCAGTCTGTTGCTCGGCCCAACCTATTAGCCAGATAGATCATGTGCGAGGTGGGAGACGGATTCATGTCAATCCAGACTGATGCCCCTGCTGGTCTTGATTTTAGCAGGACAGAACCTGAAGAATCATACAAGACACCCTGTCCTTTATAGGACTTTCCTTCCATGCAAGTCTATGGATTTTGCCTTGTCAGGCCTTCGTCAGTCATTCAGCATCACAATCAATCTTCCTACGACATTGGGAAGAAGTTGTTCTTATAGTCATCTGATATCAGTATGCTGACGACCCCTCGGGGGTGTTATCTTTCCAGCGAAAGTTGTGATTGGTTCCCTATCAAGGGGTGCTTGCCTCTAGCGTCAGGGTTCGTCAGTCTGCCTGGGTAGTCTGCATCTTCAGTGTGCTTTAATTATTACTTGGTGCTTCTGAGTCTCCAGCCCTTCCTCTGACTATTTGATCATGCAGTGGCCTTCACACTTATCTCTCCTTATTCTCATTCACACTAACAATGCATTTACAGAGTTGCAGCATGGAACAAAGGGGTACTTCTAGTTACTTTAACAAAGTTACAAAGTCTTTCAACATTAAACTTCTTTCTATCTACTACAAGGCCTTATCTAACACTAATATCACTATATATTACAATATTCCTTAACTTTACCATGCTAACATCAAACAGAGCTGGAGCTAAATTAACAAAGCTGTCTAAGCCTGTCTGCAGCCTACCTCTTATATTTACATTTAATCCAAACCTTTGCTATAACATACATTTATTATAACTGACTTATTAGTTACAAAATTCCATTCCAGTACTACAGCTGGGACCTGTTCCAAACTCCTAATCATTTTTGTTGCCCTTTTCTGAACCTTTTCCAATGCCAATATATATTTGAGATGATGCAACCATATCTGTACACAGTATTCAAGATGTGGGTGTACCATGGTTTAATATAGAAGCAACAAGATATTCTCCATCTTATTCTCTATCCCCCTTTTAATGACTCCTCACTTTCTATTTTATTGTTTGACTTCCGCTGCACACTGAGTGGATGTTTTCAGAGAACTATCCACAATGACTCTAAGATCTCTCTCTTGAGTAGTTGTAGCCAAATTAGACCCCATCATATTGTATGTATTGTTGGGATTATTTTTTCCAATGTACATCACTTTACATTTATCAACATTAAATTTCATTTGTGATTTTGTTGCCCACTCACTTAATTTGGCGAGATCTTTTTGAAACTCTTCACAGTCTACTTTGGTCTTAACTATCTTGAGCAGTTTGGTATCACCTGCTAATGTTGCCACCTTACTCTTTACCCCTTTCTCTAGATTCTTTATAAATAAATTGAATAGGATGGGTCCCAGGACAGACCCTTGGGGGACCCCACTAGTTTCCTCTCTCCACTCAGAAAACTTACTATTTACTTCTAGCCTTTGTTTCCTGTCTTTTAACCAGTTATCAGTCCATGAAAGGACCTTCCCTCCTATCCCATGACAACTTACTTTACTTACGAGCCTTTGGTGAGGGACTTTGTCAAAGGCTTTCTGGAAATCTAAATATACTATATCCACTGGATCCCCCTTGTCCACATGTTTGTTGACCCCGGCTATGTCTAGACTACGGGGTTTTTCTGGGATACCGGTATTCGATGAGGTATCCCAGAAAAACTCTGCTGCGCCCGGGGAACATGTCTGCTCTTCCATTTTTTTTTTTTTTGGTGGAAGAGCAGGCACACTCTTTCAGAGCCCTGTCTTCCTCCTCACACAAGGAAGAAGAGCTCTTCCAAAAGAAGGGGACTTTCCGAAATTTGGCCCACTGTTGACGGGCCAAATTTCAGAAAAGCCTCTTCCAAAAAAATGATCAGAAAAAGGTATGCATATTGCGGAGTGCAATTTACCTGCCATTTTCCAATAAAGCCATGTAATGTAGACATAGCCCCCCTCAAAAAGCTCTAAGGGTATGTCTACACTACCCCCCTAGTTCGAACTAGGGGGGGTAATATAGTCATACGGAGTTGCAAATGAAGCCCGGGATTTGAATTTCCTGGGCTTCATTTGCATAAAGCCGGCCGGCGCCATTTTTAAATGCCGGCTAGGTCGGACCCCGTGCCGCGCGGCTACATGCGGCACGGACTAGCTAGTTCGGATTAGGCTTCCTATGAGAATGAGGCGTACAGCTAGTTCGGATTAGGAAGCCTAATCCGAACTAGCTAGTCCGTGCCGCATGTAGCCGCGTGACACGGGGTCCGACCTAGCCGGCATTTAAAAATGGCGCCGGCCGGCTTTATGCAAATGAAGCCCAGGAAATTCAAATCCCGGGCTTCATTTGCAACTCCGTATGACTACATTACCCCCCCCCCCCCAGTTCGAACTAGGGGGGTAGTGTAGACATACCCTAACAGATTAGTAAAGCATGATTTCCCTTTACAGAAATTATGTTGACTTTCCTCCAACAAATTATGTTCATCTATGTGTCTGACAATTTTATTCTTTACTATAGTTTCAACTAATTTGCCCGGTACTGACATTAGACTTACTGGCCTTTAATTGCCAGGATCACCTCTAGAGCCCTTTTAAAATATTGGCATCACATTAGCTATCTTCCAGTCATTAGGTATGGAAGCAGATTTAAAGGATAGGTTACAAACCACAGTTGTTAGTTCCACAATTTCACATTTGAGTTCTTTCAGAACTCTTGGGTGAATGCCATCTGGTCCCGGTGACTTGTTACTGTTAAGTTTATCAATTTGTTCCAAAACCTCCTCTAATGACACCTCAATCTGAGACAATTCCTCAGAGTTGTCATCTAAAAAGAATGGCTCAGGTTTGGGAATCTCCTCAATATCCTCAGCTGTGAAGATTGAAGCAAAGAATTCATTTAGCTTCTCTGCAATCACTTTATCATCTTTGAGTGCTCCTTTAGCATCTTGATCATTCAAGGGCCCCACTAGTTGTTTAGCTGGCTTCTTGCATTTGATGAACTTAAAAATCCTTTTCCTATTACTTTATGACATTTCGGCTAGCTGTTCTTCAAACTCCTTTTTGGCTTTTCTTATTATATTTTTACACTTGACAAAGTTTATGATCCTTTCTATTTTCCTCACTAGGATTTGACTTCCACTTTTTAAAAGATGTCTTTTTATTTGTTACTGCTTCTTTTACTTCGCCATTAAGCCACGGTGGCACTTTTTTGGTTCTCTTACTGTATTTTTTAACTTGGGGTATACATTTAAGTTGGGCCTCTAGTATGGTGTCTTTGGAAAGCTTCCATGCAGCTTGCAGAGATGTTAATTTCTGTTAAGCACTTTTTTTTTTTTACCACAAATTATGCACTGTGATTTTGGACATTCTTGATTACCAATGCATGTAAAGCCATATTTTATATAATCGTAGTCATCTGTTCTTTTTTCATAAGTGATTTTCCAGGATCATCATGATTATTTGACTTAGTATTTCCACACTTTGGAATTGACAAACATTAGCTGATGTTGAACATGCATTTTCTTGTGTCTACGCTTTCCAGGACTACTGACAAGATGGAGGGGAAAAGGTAGTTGCCCTAAGACCCATGATTTAAAAGGTCCCTGGCTGCCACTGTTGCTATCTTGGTAGTGGTCAGAGCCCTATGCTGTTTAAATGGCCACCGCAGCCCCAGGCAATGTGATCTCAGTGATGTTGAAGGGCTGGCTGGAGGAGGCTAACTCCCAGCTCTGTCTTTTCTGGGTAGCTCGGAAAAGTCTGTCTGCAGCCCTGACATTCTCCGTTTTCAGCCACTTGTCCATTATAAGTTGTACAATGTTCAAATAAAAATAACATATCGAGAACCCTAAGAAACCAACAAAGGATAAATGAAAAGATTCACTCACGTCTCACTGCAGCAAAATAACACTCCACAGACAATGACTGAGTATTGACTAAGGGACCTTACTGCCGCTACATTGGCTACAATTACCTCAGTTCTGGCTGGCTTGGCATGCAAACACTATGTCTTCCACCATCAGGACCATTCCTAGTGGGGTGTGGTGCCAGGGACAAATAAGTCTAGATAGTCCCCCAGGTAAATTGCAGTTCCCCCTCCCACTCTGCCCTTCCTGCCATCCAATTTCCCCTGTTTGCCAGGGACAGTTCCCAGCTGCCTGCACTGTATCCCACTGGGCTTGGTCTGCCTGCTCAGCACTCTATGTGGCTCAGGCTGCTATCCCCCATAACCAAATCTTGACTGCTGCCTTTCATGCCTGGGATTCCTAGGGATGACTCTGTCTGCCATTATGAATTTTTTTCTGAGAACCTCCTATAATATTTCACAGTCCCCAAGGGGTTCACAAATCATGGTTTGGGAATCACTGTCTTTGGGAGATTGGATGGCTAGCAAACCAGAGGTGCCAGGGTGCTGACACTCAGTTAAGCACAAGAAATTCTCCCTCTCAATGGAGGCAGGGGGCAAAAAAATGATTCATAGTCCTGGGCACCCAAAGAACCATGGGTATGTCTACACTACAATGTTAGTTCGAACTAACGGACGTTAGTTCGAACTAACATTCATAGCCGCTACGCTAGCGCTCCGCTAGTTCGAATTTGAATCGAACTAGCGGAGCGCTTAGTTCGAATTAGGTAAACCTCATTTTACGAGGATTAAGCCTAGTTCGAACTAGCTAGTTCGAATTAAGGGGTGTGTAGCCCCTTAATTCGAACTAGTGGGAGGCTAGCCCTCCCCAGGTTTCCCTGGTGGCTACTCTGGCCAACACCAGGGAAACTCTATGCCCCCCTCCCGGCCCCGGACCCCTTAAAGGGGCACGGGCTGGCTACGGTGCCCGTGCCAGGTGCAAGCCTGCCAGCACCCAGCCAGCAGACCCTGCACCTGGCACGGATCGAGCCACCCACCCGATACCCCTCAGCCCACCCCCTCCTTCCGGGACCAGGCTGGCGGCTCCCGGGAGCTTGCCCTGGACTGCAAGAGGCGGGCACCTTCCTGGGCTAGTGCGGACATCGTGGACCTCGTCCATGATCTCCACACTAGGCACAGGAAAGTGGCCGTCTAGGGCAGGAGAGCTGCCAGCCTGGCCACCCAGGAGCAGGTGTGCATGAAAATCAAGGGGGTCCACTGAGACCCCCGACCCTGAGCCCTGAGCTTACAATGGCCGTCCTGGGTCAGACCAAAAGTCCATCTAGCCCAGTAGCCTGTCTGCCGACAGCGGCCAACCCTAGGGACCCTGGAGGGGATGGACTGAAGACAGTGACCAAGCCATTTGTCTCGTGCCATCCCTCTCCAGCCTTCCACAAACTTTGGGCAGGGACACCACTCCTACCCCCTGGCTAAGACTACTCCATGGACCCAACCTCCATGACTTGATCTCACTTCCCTTTAAACTCTGTTCTAGTTGTAGCCTTCACAGCCTCCTGCAGCAAGGAGTTCCGCAGGTTAACTATTTGCTTTGTGAAGAGGAACTGTCTCTTACTAGTTTGAAGCCTGCTACCCATTCCTTTCCTTTGGTATCCTCTAGTCCTTCTTTATGGGAACTAATGAAGAACTTTTCTGAATGCACCCTCTCCACCCAACCCCTGCTTTTAGAGACCTCTATTCTGTCCCCCCTCTGTCTCCTCTTTTCTAAGCTGAACAGTCCCAGTCTCTGTAGCCTCTCTTCATCTGGGACCTGTTTCCAACCCCTGATCATGTTAGTTGCCCTCCCCTCTCCCAGCCTTTCTCTTCCCCTCTCCCACCTCCTTTTCCCAGTCTCCCCCAGTTTTGTTCAATAAAGACAGATTCCATTTTTGAACACAATTGTCCTTTATTTTGTACATCAAGAAAAGGGGCTAGGGAAGGGTAAGTGGAAGGAGGTGAGGGAGGAATGGGGTACGAGCCCCCGATGGGGAGGACTGGGCTGGCTCTGCAGGCTTCTGGGGGTGGAAGCTCTCCTGCAGCCCCCCAATTGCCCTGTCTCCCCAGATGGCAGCCTGCGGCAAGTGCAGCCGGGCTGATGGCCGAGTGGTGTGATGTGCCCAGTGTGGGCACTCCGGGCACTCCAAGCCAGGACTGGTTTTCAAGCGGGGCACCCCTGAGAACTGTCTGTCCGGGGTGGGGGTCGGGACCCTTTAAGCGCAGCCCTCGGCTAGCCTGAGACAGCATCTCCACGCTCTAAGTACTCCTCTGATGCCCTGCCAGCACTGCTTCCGGCCATCCTTAAGCCCTGTTCAGAGTCCACTCAATGTGGACTTGCTAGTTCGAATTAGCAAAACGCTAATTCGAACTAGTTTTTAGTTCTAGATGCATTAGTTCGAATTAGCTTAGTTCGAATTAACTAATTCGAACTAAGTTAGTTCGAACTAGCGCTGTAGTGTAGACGTACCCCATCATACTAAGGCCAAAGTTTTCAAACATAGCCACCTTAAAGATAGGCACCTAAATCAAAGTGATCTGATTTTCAGAGGTGCTGAGAATTCTCAATTTTCAGTGAAATAAAGGGGATTTGCTGATGCTCAGTATCTCTGAAAATAAGGGCACTTTTACTTGGGTGCTTAACTATGGAGGCTTAACAAGGCACCCAAGTTTGAATATTTTGACCTAGATTTTTAAAATGCATCTGTTTGATGCACCACACAAGTTTCAAGTGGCATGTGGAGAAAGTCTTCACTCATTTCCCCAGTAATGCTAACAGCAACCATGCTTTATATCAGTTTGTCTTTGTCAGCATTACAGGGTTCTCTGGAAATTAATGGGGCTGTTCTGTTCTGTTAATACCTGGCTGCTCATTAATAGAGCTGTCCCCTCTCTGTGCAGAGAACGATTGATAATGGAAAATTCTGTAACTGGCAGTGGAAAGCCCTTTTCTCTGTTCCTCAAGAGGGAAATATCTATGAATAGATTTATTTTACCATGAAAACACAAAAGAGCCCGTGGTGCATTAATTTTTCATATGGAGAGGATATAAACAGGTTGCATGTTTAAATAATTTACCTAGAGTCCTAGAAGAGGTAACATTTTGTTTTTATCTAACTCATTCATTTTTCTGAGAAATAGGCTACTGCCAGCTCTGGAACATTTTCCAGTGGGTATACTTATGTGGACTTGTTGGAACCATTTGCAAATAAACTTTAACCATCAGTTCTCTTCACACGAGATCAGCTTTCAGGGCCAGGCTCACAATCTGAATTAGAAGCACATGGAAGGGGGAAAGAGACACGTCTTCTGTCACCACCCTTCTATACTACAATGAATGGAGAAAGGCCACAAGTGAGTGTGATTCCTTTGCAAGAACCCATGTGCATTTGGCTGCTGATGGTCCTCAATGAAGTGCTATAGTATTCTCAGAGCTAGCCCGATGGCTCAAATGTTGGAAGGTGGAATTGGAACAGCAACATTGGCTGGCAAGTGGCTAATATTCAGCTCTAGAAAGGACTTTGCATGCACTCCACTGGTCTTCAGTTTGCCTGGTATATGCCAGGTATTCCCAGGGCTCATGATGAGAAGAAAGCTGATCCATTAGCCCTAACCTATCACTGCTCCTTATGGAAACCTGATTGCTCCTAGATTTCCAGCCATCTGTACTGACTCATTCCACTTTGACAACTGCAGATAGCCAAGAGAATTCTGTCTTTCTTTATGAACCTCCCATGGCATTCATGCCTTTGTCTCTGCCTGGTTGAATAACTGTGGTGTGATGCTTCTGTGCTACTCTTGAAGAACTGGGAATAATAGTTTCCCAGGTGCAATTCACATAATTGTTTTAATCTACAAAATTCTGCACTGTCTGAGACCTGGCTATCCATGACATCACTACTTCCTCTATATTCTGTACACCACAACAAATGCAGAAACCAACAAAAGCTTCTTGAGAACTGGAGGCAGGCCATTCTGAGCTGTGGAACTTGCTCCCTCTTGCTGCATGCTAGTCCATCATTGCAAAGCAGAAGGTTCACCTTTTACCCAGCATTTGCTTTACCTTGGGTTCAGACTACAGAGGTTTTTTGCCATATAATGCTTGATAGGAGACAGGCTAATGTTGATCAGTGCAACTGGGCAACACTGATTGAGGCTGGGTTTTTCACATGTGTATTACACACAGAGGCTGTGACAGTGGGTAAATAATATATGATTGATTAATAAATCATCATCACTATTATTCAGAGCTCAGAGTGAGCCATACAGAATAATTCCTTTGTATATGCCGTGGAGTTGTAATAGGTTGAACGCTAATGAAGGAAGTGATTCCCAATTCTTGACTGGCTAAGAAGACATGGTGATCTGATAATTTGTCTATCATCACGTACAGGATTATAAATAGGCTAGAGTAAAAAATAGAATAAGAACAGAAAGTTTTTGAAAGGGAAAGAAAAGTTAAATATTTAACAACATCAAATGAACAAAATGGAAGACTTATCTCATTTGTTCTATGTAACATCTGTTTTTGAACACCCTCTAGGGCAATCTTTTCAGAAATGTCAGCAGTCAACAATGCCCACTACCCAGGAAACATCTCAGTTTTAAGAATTTACTCTAGTTAGACAGATTAAGGCAGACAACAAACTCTTCTGTAGCTTCCAATAGCTCCCCCAACAAGAAACATCATAAAAGTAACAATGCAGCATTGGTTCCAAGACTGTACATTTCTCAAAAACTAAGAAAAAGAACTTATAAAAGGATGTGTAACGGCATCATTTGGTGACTTCTACAATAATAATGATGGTAACAGTTAGGCAGGGGGTAAGAACGTGTGTGTCTTAAGCAACACGCTGTGTGGAATTAGATATCATAACCACATAAACATTTCCTTGATCTATTCTAATCATAAGACTAGAGGGTTATATCAGTTTCTAATTGTGTGCTAGACAATGGGTGGTTAAAAAGAATAGGACAGAAAAATCAAGGGATTTCAAGATCCCAGGCCACAGCACCACGTGACAGATGGCACATGACAGGAGATATTTCATACACCTTGGTGTAAAAAGTCTCCAGCACCCATTGGCAAGGGGCTATGCCAATGGGAATTTCACAAGAACATATTAGATATTGTCTGTGTCCCAAGAACCACATCACTTATCATGACCTATATCATGTGGTTTATAGCTTTTAGCTTTGTAGTGAGTCCTTTTACATGGAAACTTTGTATTACGTCTTGGTAGAATAGTCCCTAGGACAAGTGAGGCAGAGACTGTCTCTGTGGGGTGAATGAGGTGGGAATGGATAAGGCGGAAGGTAAGCACCTTTGGGCAGTTGCAAAGGTTGGAGAGGGGATGGAAGCCAGATCCAAGATCAATGAGCCCTGGGAAGTGGGCCCACTGAAAGGAGACTGGACCTGTGGATGCCTTGGGGGTCAGCAGCAAGGGCCTGCTTTGGGAAGCCCCCTCTTGGAGGTGAATGGGGCAGCACTGAGACACCACACAGAAGCAGGCACCACAGACACTAACTGCAGATTCATGGGACGGCTCTCACAGATCTTGCACATGCATAAGGTGATAGATCTGCAGGAGGGAGGGCAGTGGCGTAGTGAGGGGTCCGGAGGGGTCAGTCGCCACTGGAAGAAAAATAATATAAAATTTAGTTAAAAATAGATGTCACACATTTTTAAAGGGAATACCATATCTCCTGCCTTTTGTCTATTTTTGTCTCTTTAGGCCCCCAGTTAAAATTTTCAAAAGCACTTGAGTGACTAAAGTCATTTTTGAAAATTGGAGTTGGAAATCTAAGCTCAGATTTTCAAAGGTAATTAAGCTCCTAAAGAGACAGTTGCCAACTCGGTTCTTCAAAGATATCTATCTGATCTTTACACACCTTTGAAAATCTGGTCATAAGTGTCCTAGACAGTTCTGAACGTGAGATGTAGGAGCCCAGTCCTAATTCCTTCAGGCTTTGTTTTTTTAAATTTGAACATTTATCTACACTAATTCCCCTCCTTTCTCTTTCACTATCCAATAAATGCATGGATCAAAATTATAGGTGCTTTGTGAATATAGGTGCTTTGAGAGTGGAAAGATTTCATATTGTCATGTATGATTCCTGGTAACCCATCTCAAATATGAAAAACTAAGTTGATACCTGTTCATATCAGGAGCTGTTGAATTCAGTTCACCATTTGCAGTAGCTCATTAGGATGTTTAATGGAGAAGATATTGGGTTTTTTTTATTTATACTGTGGGCAAAGCAGGGGCTCACAAGAATTCCTCCATTGTTTTACCATGAGTCTCAAAACATTTGGGCTACGTCTACACTGGCATGATCTTGTGCAAGAACTCTTTTGCAGATGAGTTCTTGTGCAAAAACTCTTCCAGAAGAGAGCGTCTACACTATCATGTGCGTTTGCGCAAGAGATGTGCTTTTGTGCAAAAGCATCCATGCCAGTGTAGACGCTCTCTTGTGCAGGAAAGCTTTGATGGGCATTTTAACCATAGGGCTTTCTTGCGCAAGAAATTCATGTTGCTTGTCTACACTGGCCTCTTGCTCAAGAACAGTGGCGCAAGAGGGCTTATTCCTGAGCGGGAGCATCAGAGTTCTTGCGCAAGAAGCACTGATTTCATACATGAGAATGTCAGTGTACTTGCGCAAGAACTTGTGGCCAGTGTAGACAGGCAGCAAGTTTTTGCACAAAAGTGGCTGCTTTTGTGCAAGATCGCGCCAATGTAGGCACAGCCTTGGTGTTTTTCTAAAGGCCTGGAGTCAATTGATTATGTAAGAATCTCAGCTTTCATTTAAAAAAAGTTCTCTATACTTCTGGGCCTTACAGCTAAGGAGAAAAGCTTTAAAACATGAACCCTAAATACTCAAGAAACAAAAGGCCAATAAAAATCCAACGTTTTATTTTTAAAAAAATCTTATGATTTGTAGACCATTCTCATAACTTTGTGTAGGCATAACTCATAACTTTGTGATTTTGGGGTTGGCAATAGTGCTCTTTGATTGGTGAATTTAGAGAGGTCTCTCCCTTCAGTTTCCCTTTCCACCCTCCTTTTTGGTCACAGGTCATCAGAGAATCATAGAGACAACGGAGAGTAGGGTGAGTCCATGACTATGGTTAATGTCTGGTCAGGGTGACTAACTATTATCAGCTAGTGGTCTGAATAAGCTATCTACTGCCATCTGTTAATCAACTGTAGGAAAAGGCTTCACGAGCAGACCTTATTTATATAGACATACCTACTTTGCCACAGA
This sequence comes from Pelodiscus sinensis, assembly GCF_052426305.1. Classification (NCBI taxonomy): domain Eukaryota; kingdom Metazoa; phylum Chordata; order Testudines; family Trionychidae; genus Pelodiscus; species Pelodiscus sinensis. The sequence continues at coordinate 144,099,606 of NC_143054.1, forward strand.
GATCAGAAGACATACTTGCTGTGTCAAGGTGATCAATTTTGGCTCTTTTGGGTTGAAATTCACTTAAGACTCAGTGCTGGGCGAACGAAATCTTGTTATCCATATTGTATGATTAAAAGGTAAAAGACCTGAACTTAATATGACCTGGCTTAGGGTCTACCATAACTTGAATACTAAGCAGAGGATAGTGAGTCACATCTAACTGAAAGTCACAGAAGATGGAAACAGGTTTTATTTCTGGTGGTGTAGAGTCTATTTGGGAGTCCTCAATTATATCTGACACTTTATATCCAGGCTGTGTCTAGACTGGCCAGTTTTTCTGGAAAATCAGCCGCTTTTCCGGAAAAACTTGCCAGCTGTCTACACTGGCCGCCTGAATTTCCGCAAAAGCACTGACTTCCTACTGTAAGAAATCAGTGCTTCTTGCGGAAATACTATTCTGCTCCCGTTCAGGAAAAATCCCTTTTGTGCAAAACTTTTGCGCAAAAGGGTCAGTGTAGACAGCTCAGATTTGTTTTCCGCAAAAAAGCCCCGATCGTGAAAATGGCGATCGGGGCTTTTTTGCGGACAAGCGCATCTAGATTGGCACGGACACTTTTCCGCAAAAAATGCTTTTGCGGAAAAGCGTCCGTGCCAATCTAGATGCTCTGTTCCGAAAGTGCTTTTAACGGAAAACTTTTCCGTTAAAAGAATTTCCGGAAAATCATGACAATCTAGATGCAGCGCCAGTGTTTAAAGGTAGAGTTGACTAGAATCAATTGAGAGTCCTTGTCTTGTCTCAGTGATTGCTTGAGCAAAAATCATTGATAAAATCTTGCGTAGACTGACTTTGGACTCAACATGCAGACAATATGTGTTGAAAGGCAATGCAAAGGAGGCAATGGTGGTGAGGTACCATATTACTTAGTGAAATCATTGGTACTTAGTGAAACCATTAGTGAAATCACTAAGGCCTGGAATTTAACAACAGAACTGACGCTTTCTTAACAATGACTCCATTTTTGCTATTTAAAAAGTAAATCAATGTAACAGAAAACTGCAACGCTCTCTGGTAACTTTTTAAAAATCAAACTTTAAACTTTATTGAAAAGATTGGATAGTTTGCAATTAAAAATATTTGACCTACAGTTAAGGCAACTGATTTAATTTTGTGTAAAATTTTGCATAATAAAGGATGGTATTTTTTTTTTAAATGTTCAACTATATTGATATACATTTTGATCAGATTTACTTCTGATGTGGTATTTGTATGTGGTTGTGGTTTGTTGTGTGGGTGTGCGTGTGCTCAACAAAAAGCCTGGGTAGTGGGGCCCCGCCAAAACTGTTCGAATTGGGCCCTGCACTTCCTAAAGCCGGCCCTGACTAGGAACACTATTTTGAGTGTTAAGTGGAGAAGGGAGCATGTGGCCATAGGTTCGAATAGAGGTTTTGTGAGCTTGGTTAGTACCAGATGTAGGCCCCACGGTGCCTGTGGAGCAGTAACATCAGGCTATAATGCGTGTAGGCCTTTGGGGAAGTGTTTGGTTGTGGAATGTGCAAAGACCGTGGTGTCAGCAATGGTCATGTGGAACGTTGTTATTGCTGTGAGATGTACTCTAACTGAGCTCATGGAAAGGTGAGATTGATTAAGGTGCAGTAAGAATTCAAGGATTGCAGGTAGGGGGGCTTCCTCTGGCGATATGGTACGGGAAGCAGCCCAATGTACAAAACAAGACCATTTGTTATTGTATGTCTTCCTCATTGCAGGGGCCTTGCTGTGGAGGAGATCCTCCCGTACATGGTCTGAACCATTGTAATTCTATGCTCGTGAACCATTGAAGTACTATGCCTTGAGGTGAAGTGTGAGAAATTGTGGATGGGGAGCTTCAGTTCCTGGTTGGAATAATATGCTTCAGTTGCATGAGCGTGTGATCGAGTGATGTAGGGTCATTCTGTTCAGGAAAGGAAACCATGGTTGTCAAGGCCAACAAGGTGCTATTAAGATAATAGCTTTGTCCCTCCGTATTTTGATGAGTACCCCATTGAGGAGGGGAAAGGGAGGGAATGCATAGAGCAGGTGATGGTCCTACTTGAGGATAAGAGTGTCTCTGAAGAGTCCTTTCCAATGCTCACTCTGGAGCAATAAAGTGGGCACTTTTTATTTGTTCTGGTGGCAAATATGTCTATGTGAAGTTATCCCCACTGTGCAAATATCTCTGTTAGAACTTAAGGATTGATCTGCCACTCATGATCTTGTGGTACAGCTCTGCTTAGGGCATCAGCTGTGATGTTTAGGGTGCCGGGAAGATGGCATGCACTTATGCAGATGCCATGAGTGAGGCACCAATTCCAAAGTGCTATGGCTTATGTGCATAGGGTGTGAGATCATGCCCTTTCTTGTCTGTTTATATAAAACATACAGGTCGTATTGTTGGTATATATCCTCATGTGCTTTCCGGTGATGTGAGGTACAAAATGTTGGCACACAAACTGAATGACTCTGAGCTCAAGGACATTGATATGTAACTTCTTCTCTGCCAGAGTCCATAGGCCCTGGGTTGTGAGGTGTCTCATGTGTGCTCCCCAACCTGTGATGGAAGCATCCATCGTGATGACCACTGTGGGTTCTGAGGTTTGAAAGGGTATGCCCCTGCATAAATTGTACAGCTTTGTCCACCATGGAATTGCGCTTTTTACTGTGTTGGAGACTGACAGTGTTTTGGTCAGGGAGAGTAGACTGGGCTTGTAATTCAATCTGAGCCGTCCCTGGAGGCACCTCATGAATAGATGGGCATTGGGGACTACAGAGTTGCAGGATGCCATGTGTCCTAAGAGTTGTAAACAGTTGAGGACTGTGATGTGTGGCATTATGGGGAGTGATTAGACTAGCATGTGGATCTTTAGGAATCTGTCAAGAGGCAGTGTCTGAGGCAGAATTGAGTTGCGACCTGATAGATTGTATTGACTGAGTTGCTGTAAGAATTCTTCTTGTTGATTAGCGTCCCAGCAACTGGAACATTGAAATACTAGATGGGTGCAGAGATAGGATTTGTCTTGAGTTCTTGACTTGATAAGGCAATCATCAAGGTATGGATATATGGTAATATCCTGTTTGCTGAGGTTGGTCATAACCAGTGCTATCATCTTGGAGAAAACCCTTGGAACTGTGGAAAGTCCAAAGGGTAGAATCATATATTAGTAGTGTTGCGTACCTATGGTGAAACAGAGAAACCATTTATGAGCAAGATGAATAGACACATGAAAATACGTGTCTTGTAATTTGAGAGACAAAAACCAGTCACGGAACTCCAGAGAGGGGATAATGGTGGATAATATAACCATTTTGAAATTTTGCCTCTTTATGAATTTGTTCAGGGCCCTCAGATCCAAAATAGACACCAACCTCCAGGTTTTTTTCTGAGTGAGGAAGCAATGAGAATAAAACCCAGTCCTCTGATATTCTGGGGCAACAGGTTCTATAGAACCCAATTGTAGAAGGTGATCTATTTCTTGTTGTAATATAGTCTCATGAGAGGGGTCCCTGAAGAGGGATGGGGAGGGTGGGTGGGATGGGGGAATGGATAGGAATAGGATGATGTAGCCAAATGAAATTGTCTATAGCACTCATTTGTCGGACGTTATGTTGTACCATTTGTAATAGAATGGCAAGAGTTGATAGGTGAAAGATTTTCTAGTGTTTGGGAGCTCTGGAGCAGGCAAAGTGTTTTTCAGTTTCTCGACAAATGCCTCAGATTTGCTTATTGGGCTGAGGCAGATGGTTCGTAGTGTTGCCCTGATTGCGTCTATGATGTTGCCTGCCATGGCTGCGTTGTTGGTGTGACGGTTGCTCCTTCCTTTGGTATTGATACAGGAACTGCAGATATCTCAGCCTCTGGTCTGGTTGGTATCTATATTGCCTTCTTGTTGTTGCAGGTGTCTGAATGCTAAGGGAACATAGCGTGGCCCTTTTTTTGGTTTTAGATGAGAGGAGCTTTTTGACCTCAAAAGGTAGATCTTCCATGGACAACTGGATTTCTCAAGGGAAGGCCAAGGAATTGAACAATGAAACCTGTCTCATGACAACTGCTGTAGCTGTTGCCTTTGTGTCCATGTCCACTGTGTTTGGGCAGCTTGACGGGCTGTCCTCAATAATTGTCTAGCCCTCTGTGATGAACGCTCTAAACTGCAGCTTTTTCATCTCTGGTCTATTGTCAATAAAAGTGTTAAACTTTGTGTAATTGTTAAAATCATATTTGCTGAGGAGCACCGCATAATTGGCCACTCTTAGCCGTAACGTGGCTGAGGTACAAACCTTTTTACCCAGCGTGTCAATCCTCTTATTATCTCTGTCTGATGGTGTGGAATGGTTTTGCTGCTGTTTATTTCTTTGCTGAGTCGTGTAGACTACCAAGGATTTTGGTGGTGGATGAGTGAATAAGAACCCTTTGGGGGAACATAATACTTGCAGTCTGCTTTTTTGCAGGTGGGAGGAATGGAGGCAGGGGTTTTCCAACAATTTTGGCAGGTTCCATGTTGGCTGAGTTGATAGGCAAGGCAATTTCAGAGGACAATGTAGCCTACAGGATGTTGGTAAGCTCATGTTGTGTGTCCTGCACTTCCTCCATCACAATGTTTAGTTCAGCTGCGACTCTCTTAAGAAGTTCCTGGAGAGGGGTGAAATCTTCAGTGGTTGCCGAGGGTGGTGGCATGATAGCCTTGTCTATCACAGATGGTGAGTTTGTGTCTAGTGATGTGTCCGGACCTAAGTCGTGAAACTGCAGTTCATCAATTTCAGTATATTCCCTCTGTATTAGAGGGGATTGGGATGGGGAGAAAGTGCCTTTATATTGTGCTTTCCCTTAGATAGCCTCTTTTTGTGATGTTGAGGCCATGGGCTCCAATATTGCCATGGCAGTGAGTAAGGCATGGGTGGTGGTATCCATGGGTATGGAGCCATGGGGCCATGCTCACATTGGTAGGGTGGGCAAATTCAGCCCAAGACGAATGCCCTGATGTTTCTGTGCCCGGAGACAGCTGGGGTGAGAAAACCCCTGGTTCCTCAACATTATCACTTGATAACAAGGTAGGTGATGATATGTATTTGAATGGTGCTGAGTAAGATGGTTTGTCAGTGCTTTAAAATAGTTAAAAGTTGAGGAAACCACAAGGTCTCTCTGATGTCGGTAGCAAGGTGTAGGAATAAACAGCACTGAGGCTAATGGTGTTGCACCCAGTGCCAGTGTCTGTGGTATTTCAGGCAAAAAACTTGCAGCGTGAGTATTTGTCACTGTCTGTAATGACGGGTGGTGCTAATAGGCTGCGTCATCAGCAGTTGCAGTGCCATGGTAAGCGCTCTCGGCAGTGTGATCTTGGGTGCCATGCTCGGTGAATGACCTGTAGCCTACATACAGGTGCCGTGTGAGGTGTGTTTGTGAAGAGCCCGGTCAGCACCAGAGGTGCCTGATTTATCATACGTGCTGAGATGTGGTTTGTCAGCTTTTCTCATCTGTCTGTCGTTCAAATGCTGTTTAAGCAAGTGCAAGTCTTGAGACAGAGAGGTGGCACGTTTCTTCGGGGATCTTTTGGGTTTGTCTCCCTTATTGTTGGCAATCTGCTGAGAGCCCGGGTCTGTGGAAGCATGTTTGCCCTTCTCAATTACAAGCATCTTCAAGCAGAGATCTCTTGTCTCTCTGCCTTCACACCTTAAGTTTAGCACAGTGTGGGCATTCCCATTGAACATGGGAGCCACCAAGACACAACGCATTTTGCGTGGCCATCTGAGGCTGGTATTGCCTTGTTGCAGTCTGTGCAATGTTAGAAACTGGGAGAGCCAATCATCCTGGATGGGTGGTCTTAAGTGGCAGGCGAACCAACTTGGAGGAACGAACGGCTTGGCTTGGATTTTTTTGGCAAAGAACATGGCAAAACAACTAGGGAGAGGAACTTGGAGTTAACTAAACTACTTATCTACAGAGAACTATGGAGGAATGAAGAGCACTGCCTAGGTCCGTCTTGAGCTGGGGATGGTATGAAAGAACTGAGGGGAGGGTGGCCATGCATGAGTGGTAGCGCCAAATGGCGCCTCGTGCATTGTGCATGTGCAACCCCCAATGCACTGCTAGGAAGAATCTGCTCTGCGGCACTGGGACGCACTGACACCTGCTGTGGAGCACCCCCAGGGATGTCTCTCAAAGAATAAATGTGTTTCTATTATTGTCTAACAGCATGATTAATCACCCAGTAGCCCTAATCACCCAGTTGCCCAAACTGCAACACTCAGACAGTTTGTGAGCAAGCTGTAGGCTGAAATATGTTCACACAAAACATTCAATGAATAATTGAAAATAACAGACTCATTCATAGAAATTGTGATCTGTTTGCAACGGATTTAAAAACCAACGACAGGGCTAAACTCAGTGGATAAATAATTTGCTGAAAATAGTTTGGCCAACTCTAATGTGTCAGGCAGGAACAGCTAGTATCACCTGTCCACGTATCCACTGACTAAACCTGTAAAGACACTTTCAGCAGATCAAGATGCACCAGAAGCAGAAAGTGCAGTGTCCTTAGTAAGGAGGAAGTTAATGCATTGTCTTGTCAACTGATTCAGATCCAAGGCATAGACATATAGGCAGGAAACAGGGAGTGATAATAGAACAAAAGGGCAAGCCAAACACTCTACATTTCCAAGAGAACAAGCACATGTATTTATAAACAAATCCGCTGTCCGGCTGGATGTGTTACCATCTGCCTTATCTCAGAGTCACAGCTGAAATAATAACAAGGGATTTCAATGCTGGCAGGTAGTTTTAAATATGACTCATTAAAAGCCAAGGTGACTTGGCAATAGGAAGTGCCTGCCGTAAAACACACGAATGCAAATATCAGAAACTGAAGTGTAAAAATAGTCTCAGTTCTGGCTGGTTTGCGGTTCAGGGCTACAGCATGGATTGAGCTTGATATGGCTTAGCTCTGTGCAGGGGCAGAGAGGCTATTGGGAGGGAAGGAGAGGCCAGTTTACAAATCCTGTATTATAAGGTGGACAAGATCAGTATTCAGTCATTTACTACGTCCCCAGGGGGCCAGGGCACCAAGACTGGAGCTCGCTGGGGGTGTCTGGAAGGAGCTGCGGCTCAGAAGCAGGCAAGAGGAGGAACTGTTAAAGAGGGCTGTGCACAATGTATCATTCCCCAACTTAAACATGAGCCCTTTTGCATGATTTTCTTTTCCAATTCTGGTGGATTCAAAGCCCCGGTGTCTGCTTCTCTCCTGCCTACTGTGCCTAAGCTCTGTACGGAGCTCCTCGCTGAGAATGCTGCCACCTGTCTGACAGAGGTGATTAGTGAAAAGGAAAAGGGGGAATCTCCTCCCCGATCATTGTAGACAAAAGCTGCCCCCTCCACCAGCCCTTGAGGCGAAAAGGGATAGATGCTGATCAGCACGGGTCTCACCTCTGACCCACCCTTCTTCAAGGCTCCCAGTCTCTTACATCCTCTGAAGAAAACCCACACTCATCCTCTGGCTCCTGGAGTCTGCTTCTTCTCATAAACATAATAGAGCAGACAGACATTCAGTGAAATGGAGGGGATTTAGCTATTGCCTGCCCATTAACATTCAGTCTAAATCCTTACTTAGCAGGTTGAAATAACAAAAGGAGGGCTCTTTCCATTGATAGTTACACAGAAGTTGCCAGTGCCACCCCTAAGAGGGCACGGGGCCTGAGGCAACCCCCTCACCCAGTGCCCAAGGCATGGGGCTTAGGGCAGCCTCCCCACTGCAGGCCTCACTCTGCCCTGCCCCACCCCTTCCTGCAAGTCTCTTCCCTGCTGTGCCTTCTTAGCCCTGTCCCACTTGATGCAAGCCAGGGACCAGGCGGCAGCAGGGGTCTCCCATCTCCCACATCCTATCCTCACCCTGGGACCAGGGTGCTCTGCTTCCTGCTGCCATGGACAGGCTGAGCAAAGTGGAGAATGTTGCCAGGCAACTCCAGATACCATCGCTGTGGTGAGTGCCAGGGTAAGGGGGGGTGACCCCTGCTGCTGCCTGGCACCCGCTATGCTATAGGACAGTTGAGATGACTGCCTCAGGTGGGCCCTGGGGCAGCTGCCCTGAACCATCCAACAGACAGGATAGCTCTGGAAGTTGCTCAGATACAGATCTAGTTCCCAGTCCCTAACAAACAATAGTGCTGGGGTATATGTTTACCTAAGGGACCAGAAAAAGTGTGTATCTGACTCTTTCTTTGTGTAACAGTAACCACGCATTGCTGATATCCAGTCTGACTTGCTTTTGTCCCTCCTGCCTCTCTGAAGCAGGGCAGCAGGATGTGTAGAAAACCGAGAATAATTCTTTCCAGCCAATGATTTCAAAGCACTTGTCAAATATTCATTAATTCAGTCTCACAAACCTCTGTGAGATACGGAAGATCTATTATTCTCATTTTACAGAGAAGAAAATTAAGGCACATAGAAGGGAGGTGGGTCACGTAGCGAGTCAATGGGAGAAGCAGGAATGGAAAACAGGAATATAGGAATTGCCATCTCAGCTCAGGCTGGTCCACCAAAGTTTGATCCAACACTCATTGAAGTTAACATCAAAGCTCCCCTTTACTTTAATGCTGCAGAATCAGGGCACTAGTCCAGTATTTTGTATTTCTCAGTTGCCAGCATCAGATGCATCACAGACAAATGTAAAAAACTGCATAATGAGCTAATATGGAATTATCTGCTCTCATGGTCGGCTTCTTTCTCACCCCCTTCAGTTAATGATTCGTTTACGTCACGAGACATAAATTAGTCACAGCTGCAGGACTCATGCACCTCTGCTCCTTTCTGGTCTCCCCTCTGATATGAGTCCTCCTGCACTCCTCCGATATTGGCCCTCCTACCTTTAAGACTCAACTGGGTCCACGCCCTTGCAGTCCATCCCTTTGAATGTTGGTAACCAATGCTAAATAGCAGCCAAAGGCCTTAAAACAAAAGCAATAGGAACAGAACTTCAGGAGACTAGCTTCTTACAACAACATTCTTCACGCTTGTCTCTCCCCTAGAGTCCTGTCATCCCATGTTGATGACCTAGGCAGGCCTTGTTTCTCAAGAGGCCCCTAAGGCTTCCTGCATCTGTGATGTATTGCTCTCATAGCTCTCCCTCTCGGTAGCAGAATTTTTTGTTCGCCTGTGTCTGGTAGATCTTCTTGGCCATTTCTGGTCAAACCAGTTTTGAAGTCTGTCCATAGATAGAAAGATCAAAGGTAATACAGGTTGGACCTCCCTGGTCCAGCACCCACGGGACCTAACCCGTTCCAAATGAAGGAATCCGCTGGATCAGGGGAGGTCCCTTGCCACCAGCCTCACAGGGCTTGGGCCCTGACCCACTGCCTTCAACCGGCTGGGGCTCCCCAGGGATGGAGCACCCCAGCAGCTATGGCCCTGCTTCTCCCCTGCCTGGCTGGGGTTCCCCGGGATGGGTTTGCTGGCTGTCTTGCTTCTGCCGCACCCCTGGGATGGGGACTCGCTGGCTGTCCTGTAGCTGCTCCGTCTGGCCAGGGCTTCCTGGGAACCGGATGCCCAGACGATTCACGCTCCCAGATGCCAGGGCTCTCTGGTCCAGCAATCTGGACTAGAGCATCCCAGATTTAGAAGGTTCAACCTGTAGTTCTGGCATTGTCTCGTATCAGTTCTTAAGTGGTTGCTCATGGGTGGCTATCTTAAACCATTCTTTTCCTTAATGCTTGTATCTAGCCCACTGAGTGAAATTAATAGATTGTACAGTAAACAATATCCCACTGTGGAGGCCAACATACAGCATTCACAAATTATCACAATATCCCAACTAAAGCTGTTATTTATCCAGTTCAGTCTAGCTGTGGATGTTCTCATTATCAAACTCTTTTTGAAAGTCCACATAAAGTTTCTCTTTTATCCATTATTTTGTTGACATTCTCAAAAATTCTAGATTAGAGTAGCACCATCACCTTTACAGAGGAAAATCAGATTTGTCCTTGTATCATGTTCACTTAGGTGAGGGGTGGGGAACTAAGGCGCGGGGGCCTGGATGTAGCCCCCTTTAATACATATAATTTATAACTGCAAAACGAGATGGCATTTTTGCATTTGCAGTTATATGGCAACCACAAACTGTACTTGATCCTGTAGCTACCATATTGCAGATATCAATCTGGTTGGTCGATGTGAACATATGTTGGTTTGTTTGCTCTTTCTGTTCTTTCTACAGGTGCTTCCCCTATCAGAGGGAAAGACTGGGTTTTATATCTTTTGAAAATGTGACTCAGAGAGAGCTTCAGTAACCTGTCTATATCCACACACTGATAGTCTAGGACAAAAGTGAGATTAGGTTTCAGAACATCCTGGCTCCAGTTTCTTGGCTTAGATCATCACACCTTGCTGCCTCTTCTTCAAAATTCAGATACTTTCACCAACAGGTCCCCATTTTTCCTGGTAGGTTAGTCAAGCTAGCAAAAGATGAAAAACACAAGAGTGGCTATTATGTTTTTTCTAGCCTCAGGCATTAATGAATTCTCATCCCACTGCAGTAATTCAGAGTCCATATTTTACCAGTTGCTAATAACACTAGCAGTGATGACTGTTACTGTGCTGAGCTCACTCTTTCTTTTAATGAATGAATGAGCACATTGGCTAATCATGACTCTGTGACTGTTTCTCCCATGCTTTCTGAAAATTGGCTCATGAATATAAATGAAGATGTTTTGGACAAAATATCTCATGTAACCTATCAATTTTAATATTACAATCTGCTGGTTCTGTATATCCTATTTTAGTGCATATATCATTCTTGTATGTAAAGTTAGAAAGGTAAGGTGCGAGACTGTTTATAGTTTTAAATGTATTAATGAGAGCCATCAACAAGTGGGTAATCAACTTAATGACTTATAAACAGCTTTGTTTGTCCTGTAAGTCCAAAGGCAATTGAACTAGTAAGACATGTGACCATACCACCTGGTACTGGGGTTCCATTTTAAGACAGGTAATTTTTCATGGAAGGGGGAATGGAGAACAAAAGGTTCTCATCATGGAGGGAAAGGTTATATCAGTGAAGTGACGTTATCAGATCTTTGTCTTAGACTGGCCTGGGGAATGTTCTGGCACACTGAGGCCTTGTATACACTGACATGTTTGATCACCAAAAACTGCCTTTTGTTGACAAAACAGTGAGAGTGTACACACTACAATGCAACTTTTGTTGGGAAAAACACTTAGTTTTGGTGATAAAAAACTTCCACCTCTGCAAAAGACTTTTCTCTTTTCCCCTTCCTTTTCCAGAGTGTGGACTCTGTTTGTTGAGAGAACTGGCTTCTGCCAGTATTGCACAATGACTATACTGGCTGTGCTCAGATGGCTGTGCTCAGTGTTCTGTGATCTCTAGTGCCCTGCAGGCATATGCCCCTCCCCTTTCAAAGCTCCAAGAAGTATATGACAGCTGAGGGAGTTGGTCTGTTTGGGAAACAAACAAAAAGAGCAAATCATTGGAATGCTCCCATTCTGAAACATAGAAACATAATAGCAGGCAGATAGCTCCTGCAGAGGGAAGGCTGGAGAGACTGCTGTGCTGCTTTGATATTCCTCAGCATGGAGAGCTCACAGAGCTACTCTTGATGCTGCTCCCAGCAGCTGAGAATGCTGTGGAAGAGTTTGGCGAGAATCCCAAGAAGCACAAGGATTAGCTTTGCCCTCCCACATTGCTTTACTCTATCTGTCAATAGGGGAGCTAGCTAGCAATGAGACCATGAAATGTCAACAACGGGAGGCAGAAAAAAACATTTGACTGGTTTTCACTTTTGCATGTTGACAGCACTTTTGTCACCAAACCTTCCCAATGTAGACATAGCCTGAGATACAAATACATAAAGAGAATTGGAGAACCAAGTCAGAATAAATGGTCATCTTTGACTTGAAGATTTGCCTGAATGAGAACAAGCCCATTAGAGTAAGGAGCCGCTTGTAATAAGACTTTTAGTAAATTTGAACTAGCTATGAATTTTCTTTAATTTTTTTCACTACTTTACTTTGATCTGTCTGTTTTCACTTATAATGACTTAAATCCTACTGTTTGTACTTAATAAAAACACTTTTTGTTTTGTTTACTATTAAGCTCAGTGTAAATAATTGTTACCTAGAGGAAGCCACAAGTGTAGAGAGCCTTCTTTCATTGATAAAGGAGTCTTACCTGAATGAGCTTTCATTGTGTAAAACTTTTACACAGAGAAAGATGCATTTTAATCCTTTTGGGGGTTGACTTTGGAGTTCTGATCCCTTTTGCGGGTTGTTTCTTGGGTGCTGTATCCTAGAACTGCATTCTCCCAGAGCTGAAGTGGCTCAGAGACTGCATTGCTCTTCAGAGGGGCAGTAACCCCAACTTTGTGCCTTGACTGGGGGAGACCAGAAGATCTTGCCCAGCAAGACAGAGTGGTAGGAAGCCCCAGAGAACATGAAGGTGATGTCATTGGCATGATGAGCACACTGGGGAACAGTCGTAAGGGGTCCCACACTCCATCATATTCTCCTCTTGCAAATCATAGAATTCCAAGGCTGAAAGGGACCACGGGAGGTCATCAAGTCCAATCGCCCTGCTCAAAGCAGGACCAACCCCAACCAAATCATTCCAGCCAGAGTTTTCTCAAGCCAAGACTCAAAAACCTCTAGGGATGGAGATTCCACCACCTCCCTAGGTAACCCATTCCAGAGCTTCACCACCCTTCTAGTGAAACAATTTTTCCTAATATCCAACCTAGATCTCCTCCACTGCAACTTGAGACCATTGTTCCTTGTTCTGTCATCCATCACTAATGAGAACAGCCTCTCTCTATCCTCTTTGGAACCTCCCTCCAGGAAGTTGAAGGCTGCTATCAAATCCCCCCCTCATTCTTTTCTTCTGCAGACTAAATAAGCCCAAATCCCGCAGCCACTCCTCATAGGTCATGTGCTCCAGCCCCTTTATCATTTTTCTTGCCCTCCGCTGGACCCATTTCCAATGCGTCCACATCCTTTCTATAGTGGGGGGCTGAGAATTGGACGCAATACTCCAGATGTGGCCTCACCAGTGCTGAATAAAAGGGAATAATCACTTCTCTAGATCTGCTGGCAATGGTCCTCCTAATGCACCCTAATATGCCATTAGCCTTTTTGACTATAACGGCATACTGTTGACTCATATCCAGCTTCTCATCAACTGTAGTCTCCAGGTCCTTTTCTGCCAAACTGCTACTTATCCAATTGGTCCCCAGCCTGTAACAATGCTTGGGATTCTTCCATCCCAAGTGCAGGACTCTACTCTTGTCTTTGTTGAACCTCATCAGATTTCTTTTGGCCCAATCTTCCAATTTGTCCAGGTCACTCTGGACCCTATCCCTGCCCTCCAGCGTATCTGTCGTTCCCTCTAGCTTAGTGTCACCCGCAAGCTTGCTGAGGGTGCAATCCATCTCCTCATCCAGGTCATTAATAAAGTTGTTGAACAAAACCGGCCCTAGAACCGATTCTTGGGGCACTCTGCTTGAAACTGAACTCCAACTATATATCAAGTCATCGGGCCCAACAATCTATCCACCTTACAGTCCATTTATCCAATCCATACTTCCTTAACTTGCTGGCAAAATATTGTGGGAGACTGTATCAAAAGCTTTGCTAAAGTCAAGATATATCACATCCGCTGACTTCCCCATGTCCACAGAACCAGTTATCTCATCATAGAAAGCAATCAGGTAGGTAAGGAACGACTTGCCCTTGATGAATCCATGTTGACTATTCCTGATCACTTTCCTCTCTTCAAAGTGCTTCAAAATGGATTCCTTGAGGAGTCCCTCCATGATTTTTCTGGATACTGTGGTAAGGCTGACCAGTCTGTAGTTCCTTGCATTGTCCTTCTTCCCTTTTTTAAAGATGGGCACTACATTTGCCTTTTTTCAATCATCCAGGATCTCCCCCGATAGCCATAGATTTCAAAGATAATAGCAAAAGGCTCTGCACTGACATCTGCCAACTCCTTCAGTACCCTTGGATGCATTAAATCCAGCCCCATGGATTTGTGTATGTCCAAGTTTTATAAATAGTTCTTAACCTGTTCTTTCTCCACTGAGGACTGCCCACCTTCTTCCCATACTGCGTTGCCTAGGAAGTAGTCTGGGAGCTGACCTTGTCTGTGAAGACAGAGGCAAAAAAGCATTCAGTACTTCAGCTTTTCCCACATTATCTGTTGCTACATTACCTCCCTCATCCAGTAAGGGCCCCACACTCTCTCTGATCACCCTCTAATTGCTAATATGCCTATAGAAACCTTTCTTGTTACCATTCACATCTCTTGCTAGCTGCAATTCCAATTGTGCTTTCGCCTTCCTGATAATTCCCTTGCATTCTTGAGCAATATATTTAAACTCCTCCCTAGTCATCTGTCCAAGTTTCCACTTCTTCTAAGCTTCCCTTTTGTGTTTAAGCTTGCCTAAGATTTCACTGCTAAGCTAAACTGGTTGCCCACCATATTTGCTTTTCTTACTACGTGTTAAAGTGGTTTTTTTCCGCGCCATCAATATGGCTTCTTTAAAATACTTCCAGCTCTCCTGGACTCCCTTCTCCTTCATGTTAGCATCCCCGGGGATCCTGCCCGTCAGTTCTCTGAGGGAGTCGAAGTCGGCTTTCCTGAAGTCCAGGGTGTATATTTTGCTACTCTCCTTGCTTCCATTTGTCAGGATCCTGAAATCGACCATCTCATGATCACTGCTTCCCAGGTTGCCACCCACATCTACTTCCTTTACTAGTTCCTCCCTGTTTGTGAGCAGCAGGTCAAGCTGCTCATGGCCCCTGGTCAGCTCCTTCAGCACTTGCACCAGGAAGGTATCCCCAACATTCTCTAAAAACTTGCTGGATTGTCTGTGTACTGCTGTATTGGTCTCCAAGCAGATGTCAGGGTGATTAAAGTCCTCCATGAGAACCAGGGCCTGTGATCTGGAAGCTCTCAATTGTCTGAAGAAAGCCTCATCTACCTCATCCACCTGATCTGGTGTTCTACAGCAGACACCAACCACAACATCACCCCTGTTGCTCCCTCCTCTAAGCTTAACCCAAAGACACTCAACAGGCTTTTCTCCCTCTATATACTGGAGTTCTAAGCAATCATACTGTTCTCTTTCATAAAGTGCAACTCCTCCTCCTTTTCACCCTTGCCTGTTCTTCCTGAACAGTTTATACCCTTCCATGATAGTGCTCCAGTCATGTGAGTCATCCCACCAAGTCTCCATTATTCCAATCAAATCATAGTTCTTTGACTGGGCCAGGGCTTCTAATTCTTCCTGCTTATTTCCCAGGCATCTTGTGTTTGTGTACAGACACATAGATAACTAGCTGATTGCCCAACATTCTCTGTATGAATCAGGGGTTCTCCTCTGTTGCACCTTCCTGCTTGTGTTTCTTCCTGGTATCCCACTTCCCCACTTACCTAAGGGCTTAGGTCACTGTCCCCTCACGAAACTAGTTTAAAGCCCTCCTCACTAGTTTTGTAAGCCTGCCCATGAAGATGCTCTTCCCTCTTTTTGTTAGGTGGATCCTCTCTCTTCCTAGTAATCCTTGTGCCCGGAACAGAATCCCATGGTTGAAGAAACCAAAGCCCTCTCTCTGACACCACTGGTGCAACCATGCATTTACTTCCTTGATTTGACAATCTCTGCCTGGACCTTTTCCTTCAACAGGAAAGCCTCAAGCAACCATGAATTTGGTGTTACAGCCCTAAATACCTTCTTAGTCAAGTTTCACTGGCCTGGGCAAACTGAGCAATGCTACTCATGTGAAAATATTTTAATCTCATCTTGGAATACTGATACTCATTTCTCCTGGAAAAACCAGATTGCAGCCTTTTTCCTGGGAGAGCCTAGGGTGTGTCTAAACTACAGGGTTTTGTCAACAAAAGTGGACTTTTGTCAACAAAACTATACCTGCATCTACACTACCACTGAATTTTGTCAACAGTAAGTCGACAGAACGTGGCAGTTTTGTCATCGGCGGTAAACCTCATTTTACGAGGAATAACACCTTTTGTCAACAGTTCTGTCAACAAAAGGAGCTATTGCATCCACACTGCTTTTTCAAAAGAGAGCATCTAGACTCTGTCGAAAAAGCGGCTTTCTTTGTCGACAGAAGCCTGTAGTCTAGATGTATCCCTAGTGTCTAAGATATGCTCTGCCAATGGGAGAAATGTAGTGGTTTTGTGCAACACAAGGATCAGCCAGGAGAGCAATGAGAAGAGAAAAGGATGGGGCTGGGGGTGGGAAAGAAGATGGCAGGAATGTACATATGGTATATGCTCTGTTCTGAGCAACAACATCTTCCACCCATCCCATGCCTCAACAGGGTCACACAACAGCACAGATGTGCCTTACCCGGCTTTTGGCTTTCATTTCCTGTCTCTTAAGCAGGGTAGCTTTGGGCTATTTTCTGGGGAAACATAATCCCAGGCTGAGCATTTCACTTGCAGCACAGCCTTACTTTAAACATCTTAATGATTTCCTTAGCAGAGCCAAAGTAATGTTTTAGTGATTCTACATCAGGGGTGGGCAATAATTTTTGACTGGGAGCTACTTCAGGAATTTTTGGAAGGGC
The DNA here is from genome assembly GCF_052426305.1 of Pelodiscus sinensis. Taxonomy (NCBI): domain Eukaryota; kingdom Metazoa; phylum Chordata; order Testudines; family Trionychidae; genus Pelodiscus; species Pelodiscus sinensis. Next base: position 144,116,204 of record NC_143054.1, read on the forward strand.
CCTGGTCCACCTGGAAGGGGCGGGGCCAGGACACATCTGTGCTTCCCTGCCCACAGACCCTGATTGGTCTGGGGGGTTGAAGTCTTTGCCCCTTTCCCCCACAGAGAGAACCAGCAGTTCAGAACAGCTGGTGGTTCTCTCTAGGTGCCCGTGCCCCTAGCGCTCGGAGGAGACTTTGTGTGCTCCCCCCACTGTCCACCCCCAGGACAATCAAGGTTTGGGAGTGAGAGGAAGCATGCAAAATATCCTTCTGCCCTGCTCCCACCCTGCAAGGGGCATGGTGCTCTGATTGGCCTGGGGGATGGGGGGAGCGTGCAAAGTCTCTCGCTCCCTGTCCTCCAGCGTTCAGTGCTTAAGAGTCAGTGTTGACTCTAAGCACTGTGAACTCTCCTATCCCTAGGCCCTGACTGGCCTGGGAGGAGGGGAATGGCAAGGCCTCTGTGGGCTGGATCAACCTGCTTGGCTGGACACATCCAGCTCATGGAGGCCCTTTTGTCCACCCCTGCTCTAAATCCTGTTATAAGGGATATTCAGAAGAAACAGAAATGGAACCCCAGACATACTATTTCAAAGGCAACCATCATAGTCTGTTTTGCCTCTAGGTATGAATGAAAAAAATTTAGCATCTCAACTAAGTAAGCTAAATTGTCAGTGAGCTGAAGCAAATCTGTATGCAGGGCCAACCCAAAACTGTGAAGACTGGCTGCTTTCCTTAGGTTTATAACTGAAATCATATCAGGATATTATGCAGGGAACGGGCATTTTTGTGATTCTTGTTGCTTAAGAGATCTTTCAGCAAGTCATTTCATTTCTGTACAACTCAGTGACCCGATCTGTAACATCTCATCAAAAAGACATACATTTATTTTTCATTATTAATGCTTGTTGTCTATGTAATCTTACTGTTCCACCACCCCCAATCCTCCTTTCCCCAGCACTTGCCTGCTGTTTTGTTACTCCCTCTATGAACTCATGACTGAGATTAGAGTGCAAACTCTTTGAGGCAGGGACATGCAATATTATTTGCACTGTCCAGATCCTTAGTACATTTTTGGGTGCTTTAAAATAAAATAATAATAAAATGAAGATGACGAAGATGATGATGGGGGAATTTTTGCTGATTTACAGAATATCACAGGGTTTCATTAATTAATGTTTCTACAGTGGTTTGCTTCTGGTACAAAAGAGTCTAGGCATGTCTTGGAGCTAAAGTTGCTAAGCTGTACGTGGTTAAGGTGTGTGAGCAATAAAGAGCATATTTTTAAGCTTCAGTCTTCTTGAGCTTTGAACGTATTCTGTCTCATGCAAAATGCTTTGTTTTATCCCAACTTTATTGCATCATGCATTAAAATATGAGTGAAGGACTCCAGGCCCACTAGCTGGGGGACCTGCACAATGGAGATGCTATTACAGATGCCATAGATGTCAGTATATTTTACTGAAGGAACAGGGAAAAGTAGAATCTCTCCTAATGGCATCTGCTAGTCAGCCATCTCTCCCACCCCATAAAGATCAATTCCCCTCCCTTCCCAGCTGCTTGACTACAATAACCTCTGCTTTTGTCATGGATATTTGAGTACCAGACTCTCTTGTTCAACCATCTCTTCCTAGTGGGTTTTTTTTGGGGGGGAAGGAGGGGGAAGGGGGTTAATTGCTTTAAAATTAAGTGAGCAGGGGTGGCCACTCACTGACACAGAAGGGGAAGAACCTCTCTTTGAACCCTAGTGGGCTGAGCCTTTCCCTGCTGCTTTAACTCCCTGGAAGCCAAGGGGCGGAGCTAACTGTAGAAAAAGGCCAGGAGCTCAGTAGGACCCCAGCCCGCGGGAAGAAGCAGAGGCCTGCCTTAAGCCCCTGAGCCAGGAGGTCGCTAAGGACTCTACAGAGGCCAAGGACTGACCCGGACCACTGGGCCCCCCAACATACAAGGAAACCCTGTTGACTGTGGCTGAGGGTTTAGACCCCAAGGAACCCAAGAACCTGCTGCGACGCCAGGCATCCTCCAAGCAGGAGTTTGGAAATGGCCCAGGGGAAGCCGACGACAGTCAGGCTAATTTCATTGTATTCGAGTGAGTCAGTGAGTGCAGGCTGGATCCCCGCTGACCCCAGTGGCAGTCAGTCCTGCCACTGCCAGGGCCTTGGGCTGGGACGTGGTGGAGTAGGGAGGGCCCACATCCCCTCTGCCACTCCACGCCCTGGGAGACAGTCTCCCCCTCTCCTGCAAGTAAACTGCTGTTTGTTTACTTGCACCAAGGCCTGGGCTTACATACATTGTTTTTTTACCTACCCACCCTGCATCAGGGCCTGGGCCTACCTAAATTGTTGAACTGCACTTGTTTGCTTGCCCTGCCCCGTACTCAGGGTCAGGCTTGAAAGGAACCATTTGGGGGTTTATTTACTGGCCTGAGCATAGGCCCAAGCCCCAAGACTAAGCCATCTGGCTTACAAACACTCACCTCTTGGCTTGCAAGTGGATCTCTCCCCACTGTTCCTTAGATCTGAGACTTTCTATAAAGTGCACATGCTCTGCTACAGCTACACTGCTAAGGCAGCTCAAAACAGTGCTATGGTGCCTTTTGTTTGGGTGTGGGCATTTCCTCTCTTGTGATAGTGGTTTTTATTTTCAAATATTTTATTTATTTCTATACTATAGAAATTTCTGCACTGATTACTACAGAGTTGCACCCTTATCCTACCTAGCGAATCCAGTTAAGCATCTGTGCCTTACTAATCTCCATCTGAGTTCCTGGACAGTGAACCACACAACAGCTTTCACTAAGAGTCAATGGAATAAAAACAAAACAATGATGCTGTTACAATGAGATCCAAAGCTTCCCTCTAATGTCCCTGGGATTTAACAATGACTGTTCTGCACCTCTCGCCATTTTTGCCAGGGTTAGTTTCCTGCATGACAGGGGGAAACAAAGAGTATGTGGGAGAAATTCTGAGCAATAATTGTCCTTTCCACGTCTGGGCAGTTGCAGCGATAGCAGCAGCAGAGAGCTGACCTTATCTATCACAGATGGATGCTCTCCCATAAATAGAAACAATGCAGGCAAGCGGCTGATATTGCAACTTCTTTGATAAAGCTCTATGATTTAGTGTGTAATACAGTAGAGCTTACTGTGTAACTTTAGTATAAAACTCAGGATTTACAACCGATCACATTTGTGTAACTTCACCACCAAACTCCGTGATTTATATCAGGGGAGGAGAATTGTGGGTAAATATAAAGCAGCGGTCTCTGCTGGTTTGAGCTGTCTTGTTACACTTGTGATATTTTGCCAGTTATCTGTGAGACTTGGGGAGCTAATTCATATAAAGCTCTCTCCCCATAAATTAATTTATTCATATATCTGCATCCCTACTTGTCAAGAAAGGTGTGTGAAATCTTGGATTTGAATAGGCTTGTATAATAGTGGTGACAAGTGAAAGAACTAGACACTACCAACTATTCCAGAACAGATCCTTTGATATGGTTTTTCAGTAGCCCCTTGTTCCTATTTTGTTCTTTTATTCATTTGGTGTTTTAGAAAAAGGAAGGACTGACAGAGAAAATACGAGCTGGATCTATGTGAGAAGCCTACATCCTCACCATAATGAGGCTACAACTCATCCCCAACCTGCAACACCTGTATACCCACCAATATTCCCAAATTCTGCAGGAGGCTCCCGGTTTATTTGGACACTATTCTATTACAGGACTGCCTAGAAAACAATGAACAAAGGTACAACAAAATCTTTCTAATACTGTCATTTCCTTTTTTACAATGTTTATCATTGCTGATACTATATTGACTGATGGTGACATCCCTCACAGTGCTGTTTCTTTCAATGATGCTATTATCATAAGGCATCAAATGTATTCCCTTTAATTACATGAAAAAACAGGACAAATCTTCTTGTCCCCATCCTGGTAGTATTATGCCTTATAATTCTCATCCTGAGCAGCTTTCCTTAACAATACCAAGCTGTGCTGTGATGAGTCTATTATCTATGTAGATGAACCAGCAAACTCATTTTACATTAAAAAACTTAAACGACAAATCGTTCTGCAGCACTTTAGAGACTAACAAAACATGTAGATGGGATCATGAGCTTTCATGGGCACAACCCACTTCTTCAGATGAATGGAATTAAGGAGTCCAGTGTACAACTAAATAGCAGAGAAAGAGGGGATGGGGAGGGAAAGAGAAAGGAAAAATAGATTTTTTTTCCCTCAATTAGAGTGTCCATGCTAAATGAGGCCAATGGAGTGGGCTCTAAGTAGCCGGTGCTTAGCTTTTTATGTCATTAGGGTGTTGAATGTAGTGCCCCATCCAAGTAAGGTCTTTGTTCAGACCTTGATTTAAGGTTTCATATTTGCAGATGAAAGCATTTTCTGCAGCTTCTCTTTCCAGCTGGTTTTTTAAATTGCTTTGTAACAGGATGGTCACTTTTAGACAGGGCTGGCCCACAACATTTTGGCACCTGAGACAGGGAGCTCAAATGCCACCTTTTCTCCTGCCTGCCTGTTATGTCTCTTGTGCCCTCCTTCCTCCAGCAACACTCCACCATCTCTGTGCATCTAGAGCAGAGAGAATACATATGCACCAGCAGCAGACACAATTTTCTACACTCTGGGTCCTAGTGGTGCTCCCTCAACAGTTTGGCACCTGATGCGGCTGCCTCAGTTTGCCTCATGGTAAGGCCAGCCCTGCTTTTAGACCTGTTAGTGAGTGCCCAGGCAAGTTAGAATGTTCCCCAGCAGGTTTCTGTGTGTTACCATTTTGAATATCTGATTTGTGTCCATTAATCCTTTCCCATAGAGACTGTCCAGTTTGGCCAATATACATGGCAGAGGCGCATTGATGGCACTTGATGACATAGATCACATCAGTGGATGTGCAGTGTGAGCCTCTGATGTGATGGCTTACGTGGTTGGGTCCTGTGATGGTGTCACTTGCATAGATGTGTGGACAGAGTTGGCACTAAAGTTGATTGCTTGGGTGAGTATGATGGAGGTGTGCTGTATGGTTACTGGAGAGAATTTGTTTCAGGTTAGGGGGTTGTCTGTAGTCAAGGACTGGCCTGTCCCCAAGGTCTGTAAGTGTGAGGGGTCGTTTTTCAGGATAAGTTCCAGATGGTTGATAATGCACTGGAGGGGTTTAAGTTGGGGGCTGTAGGTGATGACAAGTGGAATTCTGTTGTTTTCTTTGTTGGGCCTCTCTTGAAGAAGCCAATGCCTGGGTACTCATCTGGCTTTGTCAATCTGTTTTTTCACTTCCCTGGTGGGTATTTAAGTTTTAAGAATGCCTGATAGAGACCCTGTAGGTGTTTGTCTCTGTCTGTAGAATTGGAGTAAATCCAGCTGTATCTTAGGGCCTGGCTTTAAACAATTGATTGGGAAATGTGTCTTGCATGGAAGCAAGAGGCATGTAGATAAGTGTAATGGTCGGTAGGTGTCCAGTATGGTGGAAATGTGGCCGTCATTTAATTGTACTGTAGTGTCAAGGAAGTGAATCTCTTGTGTGGACTGGTTCAGGCTAAGGTTGAGGGTGGGGTGGAAGTTGTTAAAATCCCAGTGGAATTCTTCAAGGGTCTCCTTTCCGTTGGTTCACATGATGATGTTATCAATGTAGTGTAAAGAGAGTAAGAGTTCTAGGGGGTAAGATCTGAGGAAATGTTGTTTGAGGTTAGCCATAAAGATGTTGGCATGTTGTGGAGCCATGTGGGTGCCCTTAGCTGTGCCGCTGACCTGAAAATATAAATCGTCCCCAACTTGGAACTAGTTGTGGGTGAGGATGAAGTCACAGAGCTGTTACTAGGTGTGCAGTGGCGTCATCAGGAATGGTATTCCTGATAGTCTGTAATCTATCTTCATGAGGAATGTTGGTGTAAAGAACTTCTACATTTATGGTGGCCAGGATGGTGTTTTCAGAAGTTGACTGATGTTCTTTAGTTTCCGCAGGAAGTCGGTGGTGTCTCGAAGATAGTGTGTGCTGGCAGCATAGGGTCTGAAGAGTAAGTGCTGCTGTAAGTGTGCCAATGCCTGAGATGATGGGGTCCAGGTTTGTGGATCTTGGGATACAGAGGCAAAAGGGTGGGGGCGGGGAGGGATGAGAGAGATAAGTTTAGGCTTAGCGGGTAGTTGACTACTTACTTACATCCCTAGTTGTAAGTGAGATTATTGCAAGCATTTAATAAAGGCTAAGCCCTAAACACATTCTCATAATCCCAGTATCTATTTTAACAATACTAAAGTGAGCCTGACTAATTCCAGTGATGCACTGATCAGTGTTCAGTTAGAATGGCGTGAGCTGGCATATGGGCTGCTAGCCTCACAGATAGCTGTATTAGTGGGAGAACTAAGAAGCTCTTTGGGGTAAGTTGGGTTTAGAATGCTCCCGCTCAGTGTTTGATGCTTTCTATTCACTCTGACGTTTCCACAGCATAGTTCTCATTGCTCAAATATTTAACTTTAGAAAATCTCAGCAATTTAACCTAGCATCATCAATGCATTTATAATTAGGGAGGATAATTAAATGAACCAGGCACATACCACTGATCTGCAAAGGCTAGTTCCTTTGAAAAAACTTTGGAAAGCAAAAGCAACTTTTGGAAAGCAAAAGTACTCCTGCTGCAATACTCAAAAGCAGCTACAAAAATATCATGTGAGGATTGTGCTGTTGCATATATCAGAGAAATCAAGAAAAATCTCTCTCAGAATAAATCAACATATGGCAGGAATCAGCAAGGCTCAGGCAATTCCTAGCTAGGGCTCTGTGCTTCTTATACAGGTCACAAAATATCTCTCAATGCCAAGAAAAAAATCCCAAATAGATGGAAGACCAAAGTTTAGATGTGATCTAAAAGCAACTCAGCGTAATCCATGAAGCACAGTGAACAGCCCAATACGGTCCAGACTGATGCCCATTCCCCAGGTGAAAGTGCAGGAGTCACTTTGATTCCTCAGACTACAATCCAATTTTAAAACCACAGATAATTGCAGTGACGCATGCTAAGAAAAGGGTCAGCAGACTTCATGCTTCAGGGCAGGAACTGATCATATAAGGAAGTAAAAGAGGCATTTCTGTTTCATATCTTTATACCAAGCCCATCACTCTTCCCTGGTATTAATGGAGGAGATACGGGGGTCTGGGATGGAGGTTTGGTGCAGAAGGGAGCCTGGGTAAGAGAGGGAGTTCATGTGTGTTGAAATGGGTTAAGTATGTTTGATTTATATAGTTGCCATTTTGATTGAATCTCCATCTTGAATTGGCAAAAGGACAACTTGGCCTCCATCTTGGTGCCCCTTTTTCTCCAGGCTTTTGGTGCCAAATCAGAGGAAAAGGCGGGAACATGGAGTGCCATGTAACAGTAAATCTGCTCAGCAGCTGGAAAGCATATACGATTGTATGTCACTCTGACAGGGCTCTGTGTCTGGATGCTGAGCAAGCAGGTCACCCCAGTGGGGCACAGAAAGCTCCTACAGGGAGCCAGCCTTGCTGAAGGACTAGAGCCAGGGGAGATAATATCTTGAAGGGACCATCCAAGTACAAAACCAGACAGGGAGTGTCCACATACCACGCGTAGGACAGAAGATCGGGGGAAGTCCACTTACCTGTTCCAGAGGTTCCTGGAATCCAGTTCCTGACTTTCCTGTGTCCACCCTTGTGTCATCCCAGTGTCTATAGGACATGGTATAGTCCTTCCCTATTGTCTTGTTTCCCTATGGTAAGGGTCTGGGCTCTGGGGTTCATCCCCCTATGGTAACATCTGTGCTAACATCCAAGCCATTATTGTCAAGTTGCAAGAAGTCTTGGTTTGTTTATTTGTGTTATCTAGTAACGATTTTGTTGTTTTATCTAACCTGCCTGTGTCTCAACTACACTAAACACCGATGATAGATGTGGACGGGGTAGGATACTGCAGACAGCCCATCTTCTGACCAGTAAAATCATAAATCTGTTTCAGGTTAACAGGTGAAGGAGGCTGTTGTGACCTGGGGCACTGACTGGAGTGCAGGGGGTTGGATTGTGACCTAGGGCAGGAAACTGGGGTACAGGTAGGAGTGCATGGATTTGAGTTGAGAGTAAGGGCTATAGAGGATTGTGATCTGGGGCAGAGGATTGGGGGGCCAGGTCTGGGAGGGATATGGGTGCAGGAAGGGAGCAGAGGATTTGGGTATGTAAAGTAGGGGGCAAGAGTGGGGGGTGGAGCCTTTTTCTGAATCAGCTTCTCTCCTTGCCTGCCCCACCCCCACAAAAGCTGCAGCCATGTGCTCTGGAGCTCCTTGTGCTTCATGGTTGCCTGTTATTGAAACAGGCAGCTCCCATTGGCCGGTTTCTGGCCAGAAACTGGTCAGTGGGATTGTGCTGGGGGTGGGAGCATCTCCTAAAGCTTTCCCTCCTCCCCTCTGGACTCGCAGTTTTAAGAAACCACCCTTCCGCTGCGTTTCTGAGTGGCATGCAGGTAGGGCGAGGCAAGCGGGAAGCCTGTCTGGTGCTCCCCACAGTGTCCACAGGCCAGGACCGGTGTCTTGGTGGGCTGAATCTAGCCCACGGGCCATATTTTGCCCAGGCCTGCTATAGGGGATTGCCTCTTACATCCTCTTTCTCATCTGTAGTACTGAACAATAGGCCAGGTATTTTACAGGAATTTTTCACTTGCCCTGAAGCGTCAGGCATTCATCATTGACAGAGGCAAGATACCAGACTGGATAGACCAAAGGACTGATGTGATTGAGCAAATCCTATGCTTCTATGAGTTAGCAACTCTGATCTGTTCTTTCTGGATGCAGTCCTGTATGTTTATGAACTCACCCCATTTGCTGTGATGAACCAACCTATTTAGCTTACTTAGAACGGAGTTCTTCCTCTACCTCTTGACACATGAGCCAGTCCATTTTTCCTATTTACTATGATTGCTTGCTAGTTGTGGTACCTCTTCCCAGGTGACGCCAGTACAGTAAATACCCTCTCTCTCATGAACTTCTGCCAGTTTTTTCTTGGTCTTCCTCACTTTCTCCTTCCTCCCTCTGGTACCCGATTTATTGCTTCCTTAATGTTGTCCTGTCCCATGTTCCATATGATGTACCTGTCCCAGCTACCCAAGTCTTCTTTCTTTTATGATACTGAGTGTGGGTGGGGCCTAAGGTTGTCATGTCAGGGGGGAGGGGCTGCAGCAGCACATACCAGCTCTGTGTGTTTCTTTTCTTCTCCTTCCTGCTTCCTCTGACTCTCGGTGAGTGAGGGGAAAGTGCAGAGCCTGATGCATTTCTCTGGCTCCTGGCTGCCCGAAGAGGGGCAGGGTAGGAATCCAGTGGTTTCTGCATTTCCCCCTTGCTTGCTGAGAGTCAGAAAAAGCAGGAAGGAGAAGAAAAGTAACACACAGGGTCTGGTAAGTGTGGCTGCTGCCCCCTCCCCTGAAGTGGCAATGAGGAGAAGGGGGCTCAAGGCTGGGGCACTATGGGGGGCAGGGCAGCCTCTTTAACCTGCCTGGCTGCCTACTGTGCCACCCTTCCCACTGCAGCTAAGGGCCAGTGCTGCACTAGCTTACTTTCACCTCTGGTTTCCATTCACATATGCCTTTACATCTGTTGGCCAGTTTCCTGACTTCATAATCTCAGCTTTTTTCTGCATTTACTTTCAGTCTAATTTTTTCTGTTTCCTCTTCTACCTCTGATATATCTGATCAACATACCAAGGTGTTTAGATGATGTAAGAAGAGGTGCAGTAAGATTGGATACAGGACTGGGTGACTGGTTTGAAGCTGTGACTAGAGGTAGACAAGGCTGTGTTTTATCATCAATTCCTCTCCTCATTAGCAATAAGCTGGGTGAAAAAGCAGGCAACAACAACAGCTCTGTGGATCATATAAAAAGGTTAGTGAAGACAAGTTACACAATCTTGACTTTGCCATGACATTGTTTTAACCTGCCTATCACTCAGAGAAAATGAATTGGCAATATCCAAAGTAACTCTCTGTCCTCTCCCTGCCAACAGCTCTGACAGAAGCCCCTGGGAAAACAACCATTAAGCAAACATCTGCGCTTTTCCCTATCAATCACCATCTCAACAGCCCCAATAGTGAGGGCTGACAAAGGATCTGCCAATTTTACCAAAGCCCAAAACTCGGAGATGGTAGAGATTAGCGGAACCCCTGACACAAAAGGGATAAAGACCTAGAGATGCACCAAACTGTGTGAAACAGCAAACTGTAGCATTACTAAATGTATTATGTGCACCCTGGTAGAATATATGTCAATTTACAATAAGAATCTCCCTTGAGAAGTTGCAGTAGGATTAGTATTGTCATCTGTCTAATGTCATCTGTCTGGTGATGGTACTTAGTATTGTCATCTGTCAAAATGATTAAGTGAGCTAGAAACTTAAATTTTTTAGTGTTCATGATAAAAAAAATCCATGGCACAAAGGACCTCTTTTTGCTGCACTCCAGTCACATGCTTGTGGAAGAGACAAGAAAAGAAAGTGGGCACATAGCTAAGCAGGAGATAGGTGAATAAAATGATTTCCCTTGGGAAAACAAGCTAACATTATATGACCTGCCTGTCAGCCTCAAAGCAGAATCACTCAAGAAACACGAGCCATTGTATTTGCATGAAAAGAAAGAAAATAATGGTGAAGGCCACCGTTCTGGACTCCCAGAAGTAGAATTCATATGGGGACTGTTATCTAATGTCTATATAGTTTTTTTTCAGGGGACAGAACTCATCGGTAACAACTTTGCCGTACGATTGAGATACCACTTAGATTATAGATCACTCCCAATCTCTATCAACAGAAGGCTGAACTGGAAATCTGCTAGGCTGCACATAATTGGCAAAATACAACCAGATTGCCACTACCTCACCTTTAATATGGAGGTGTGATCTTCTGCGAATACAAAACCCAGCGTGTGGACTCCACGTGGCTCCTAACAGCTACCTGTGCTGGTACCCTCGGTCTCCAAAATCTTCATTAAAAATTTGTGTTGCCATGACTCACATTTTTGCTGTAGTTCAGACACACTGGCCTGACACAACAATCTGTCGTCCAAGATGAATTTGAAAACATTTGGACAGTTTGTGTTGGATGCTCAGACCAGAATTCCAAACCATTGCATCACTTAAGATTTGCTCATTGCTAAAGAGAACAAGCTTATTAAACACAGATCAGTATAGGGATGCGTTTCATCAGCCTCTTTCAGCCATAATGCACATACCATATAAAAAGCATTTTTTTATCAGTAGATGCCATTTTGATCACGTATCATGCCAACCTCATCTAAAATGACCAACCAAACTCCCTTATCAGGTCTTCCACATACAATGAGCTTGGATTAGCAGAAGTTGATAAAACTAGGAATTATAACTGAAGGATGGCAGAGTATGATATCCTCCCCATTCTACCTTCTAACAGCTGAGAGAAAATGTCTCTGTTACGGGGCAGCCCCCGTGCCCCGCACTCACCGGGCGCCGTCCCCGGCTTGCTGGGGAGAAGCGGCGGCTCCGCGCCGGTTCCTGCACTGACTTGTTCTGCCGCGGGCGGGGCCGAGCAGCAGCCCCGATCAGCTGCGCCCGACTCCACCGCCGCTTCCCCAGCTGTGCCAGAGCGCCGGGTGCTGACACTGCCCGTGGCGCCGACCTGCGCCGGCACCCTGGCGGGCCAGCCGCCCCCGTGGAGTGGGCAGGCCGGCCCCACTACGGAGGACGTCAGGGCGGTGGGACGCTTAAAAGGAGCGCCGCCGCCAGAGACCAGGGGGGAAGGCCGACGCGCAGCTGGGAAGAAGAGGCACCAACAGAGGCACCTCGGACCCCGTCTGCATAGACCCCCGAGACCCAGTCGACACGGCGGCCCGGCAGCCGGGGAGGAAGGAAGCGACCCAGGGCAGGGTACTGGAACCCGGGATGTTGGATGTTCCGTCCCCCACCAACCAGGACTGAGGGGATTGACGCATCTCCCCAGACCTTAGGGCCCTGGGTCGGGGCTCGGAGTGAGGGAGGGCCCGAGCCCCCCACCCTCTCCCGCGCGCCAACGTGGACGCCTCTCGCTGTAAGGCGAGCATGGACAGGCCCTGCCAGACTCGGGGCAGTGCTCTTGGGTAACTGGGGAGCACGAAGAGGACGAGACCTCGGGGGAGGGAAACCGGAGGGGTGGGCGGAGGACCCTGCGTGGCCCTCGGGGAGGGCCACGCCGACGCCGCGCCTCTCCACACGTGGTGGAGAATGTGGGCAGGGTCGGCGGGGCATTGATGACGGTCTTCTCCTGGGGGAGGATACAGGGGAACTAGACCGGGCAGCCCCGGACCGACCATGGAGACCCCCAAGTTGCTAGAATGGATGGTGGAAACCCAAAGGCAAAACCACCAACAACAAACCCAGCTAATCCAACAACGGATGTCGCAAGCCCAGGAGCTGCAGCGGCAGCTGATTTGGGAGTTCTGCGACCGACCCGCGGCCCTGATTGGGGGAGGGGAGCCGACGACAGGAGGCAACCCCCTCGCGCCGATCTGCCTGACCAAGATGACCAACTCGGACGACCCTGAAGCCTAGTTGGTTACGTTCGAGCGGGTGGCGGTGGCGGCCCACTGGCCCGAAAAACAATGGGCGACCATTTTGGCACCCTACTTGACGGGCCCGGCCCAGCTCGCGTACCGGGGCCTGTCGGCGAGGGACACGCTCCGCTACCATCTGGTCAAGGAGGCTATCCTGGACCAGCTAGGCGTCACCCCAGAGACCCAGCAGCAGACGTTCCGGGATGTGCGGTATGCGGAGGGAGCCCGCCCCCGGGCCGTGGCGCAAAGGATCAGGGAGGCGGGGAGCTGCTGGCTCGATCCGGAGGGCAGGACCGGGCTCCAAGTTGCCGAGATGGTGTACCTGGAGCAGTTCACCCACATACTCCCGCCAGAAGGGCAGCGGTGGGTCCGACGCCACCGCCCGGGTCCCTCGACGGGGCGGTCGTCCTCATGGAGGACTTCCTCATGGCCGAGGGGATTGACGAGCCCGGGAGACCATGGACGGGGACCCTGCGCTCCGCCCAGCAAAACACGGGGGCGCAAAGGGCGAAGGAGGGATCCGCAAGAGAAGGCGCAACGTCCAAGGGGGGAGACGAGAAGAGACGTCTAGCCCGGTATGGTCCTGGCCGACCCCGAAGGATCCCGTCAGTCGGGGAGGAGGGTCGTCCACGGGGGCCGTACGCCCGAGTGACCCCGAGCCCAAGAAGAACCTCTGCTTTGAGTGCGGGCAAGAGGGGCACTTCCGGCGAGACTGCCCATTCATGGACTGCTCCTTCGGGCAGGCCCTCACAGCATACCTGGGAAGACCCGGGGGGAACCCCCGACCAACGGTCCTGATTCACCTCGACGCCCTCATCAACACCGGGAGCAGCCAGACCCTAGTCCGGGAGGACCTCGTGGGTCCCATGAACCCGAGGGGACCCCTGGTGAGGATGCAGTGCATCCACGGCGATGTGCTTGAGTACCCCACGGCCTGGGTGACCCTGACTGACGGAGAGGGGGGGACCCGATGCCTGGTGACCCTAGCCCCACAGCTGCCCTACCCAGCGATCTTGGGGCGCGATTGGAGGGGGTTCCAACACCTGTGGGCGACCTGGCAGCGACCCGAAGGAGCTGGCCGGGTCTGTGCGGTGGAACCGACGGCCCTGGAGGCCCCCACCACATCGGACGCCAGCGGCAGGACGGACCGGGACCCCGAGGGACGGTGGCAGCCTACAGCGGACGGAATCCTCGAAAGGAAGGACTTTGTCGAGGCCCAGCGGGCCGATGCCTCCCTCCAACGAGCCTGGGAGTACGCCACCGACAGGGCTTCAGACGACCCAGGCTGCGGACGCAACGGGCCCCGCTTCGAGGTATACGCGGACCGCCTCTATCGCGTCGGTAGGGACCCGGGGAGCGAGGGGGGCCAGAGACAGTTAATCGTCCTGACCTTCCATAGAAAAGCGGTCCTCGAGCTGGCCCACGACAACCCATGGGCGGGGCACCTGGGGATGGAAAAAACCCTCCAGAGAATCCTGCAAAGGTTCTACTGGCCCGGGGTGTATAGGGAGGTACGGGACTTCTGCCAGTCCTGCGAGGCTTGCCAAAAGACAGCGTCGGGGAGGGTGCCGAGGGCCCCTCTAGTGCCCATGCCCCTAATGAATGAACCATTCAAGTGGATTGCCCTCGACCTGGTGAGACCCCTCGAGCGTTCAAAATCCGGGAACAAGTATATTATGGTGGTCACAGACTACGCCACCCGGTACCCCGAGGCGGTACCACTAAGGAACACCACCGCCCCCACCCTCGCCACCAAACTGGTGAGGATCTTTGCGAGGGTGGGGATCCAAAGGAGATCGAGCACGGGACGTTACATCGTGCAGCTCAGGAAGAGGTTGCAAAGATTAGCCGAGTTCACCAGGGCTAACCTTACCCGGGCACAGGAAAAGCAGGCCCAGACCTACAACCGGGGCACTGAACAAAGGAGTTTCCCGCCCGGAGACCAGGTACTGGTACTCCTCCCCTCCCAGGAGTCAAAGCTGCTGGCCAAATGGCAGGGCCCTTTTAAGATTATTCGCAAGATTGGAGAGGTGGATGATGAGGTGCGGCGGGACGGAAGGAGAAGAGCCACGCAGATTTACCACGTGAACCTGTTGAAAAGGTGGCAGGTTCACGAACAACTCCTGGTCATTCTGGAGGACCCCGAGGTGGACCTGGGACCCTGGGCCGGAGACCTAAACCCCGACATGCCAGTGTGGGTGGACACAACCCTAACACCGGAACAGCAAGCCGACCGACACACCCTGTTACAGTGGTTCCCCACAGTAATGGCGAACACACCGGGGAGGACGACGGTGACAAGTCACCACATTGCAACCACACCGGGTAAGAAGGTCTGCGATGCGATCCGGCCCCTCCTGCGGAAGATGTGGGATACCGTACGGGGGGAGGTCCAGGCGATGCTGGAGCTAGGGGTAGTGGAAATATCCCACAGCGAATGGAGGAGCCCGATTGTCCTCGCCCCAAAACCTGACGGAACACTCAGGTTCTGTATAGACTTTAGAAAGGTTAATGCCCTCTCCCGATTCGACGCGTACCCCATGCCACGTGTAGATGAATTGTTGGCCCGATTAGGGGGAGCGCAGTACATCTCGACGCTTGATTTGACCAAGGGGTATTGGCAGATCCCCCTTATGCCCGCCTCCAAGAGGAAGACTGCGTTCTACACCCCTTTTGGCCTATTTCAATTTGTGACCATGCCGTTCGGCCTTCACGGCGCGGCGGCCACCTTCCAAAGGCTCATGGACAAGGTGCTGCAAGACCACCAGCAGTACGCAACGGCCTACATTGACGATATAGACGTCTTTAGTAGGTCGTGGGCAGATCACCTGAGACACGTCGAGGCTGTCCTGAAGGCCTTACAGGGGGACGGGCTGATGGCCAACCCCAACAAATGCCGCTTCGGAAGGCAAGAAGTCACCTACCTGGGGTACACGGTTGGGGGAGGGACACTGAAGCCACTCGTAGATAAGGTCGAGGCTCTGAGGGACTACCCGGCTCCCACGACAAAGAAACAGGTCCGCCAGCTACTTGGGCTGGCGGGGTATTACCGCCGGTTTGTGCCGGATTTCGCAGCCATAGCCGGCCCCTTAACGGACCTGACAAAGAAAGACCACCTGACGAAGGTAAGGTGGACCCCCCAGTGCGAGAGGGCCCTGCAGATACTGAAGGAAAGGCTGACCCACGCACCAGCCCTAAGACACCCGGACTTCACCAAGACCTTCATAGTCCAGACAGACGTCTCCGAAAGAGGTTTGGGGGCCGTAATTTCACAGGAGGCGGACGGGAACGAGCACCCCATACTTTACCTCAGTCAGAAGCTGGTGGCCAGAGAACGGAATTACGCTACCATAGAAAAGGAGGCGCTAGCGGTAAAATGGGCGGTGGACTCGCTAAGGTACTATCTTGTAGGCAACAAGTTCAAGCTCGTGACAGATCACGCACCGCTTAGATGGATGCACTCGATGAAGGACAACAATGCCAGGGTTATGCGATGGTACCTCGCCCTACAGCCATACCAGTTTGTGATTGTGCACCGACCCGGTAAGGCACACGGGAACGCAGATTTTTTTTCCCAGGTACACGAGGTAACGGACATAGGGGAGGGGCACGAGACAAGGAGCGGGGTGTGTGACGGGGCAGCCCCCGCGCCCCGCACTCACCGGGAGCCGTCCCCGGCTTGCTGGGGAGAAGCGGCGGCTCCGCGCCGGTTCCTGCCCTGCGCGGCTTGTTCTGCTGCGGGCGGGGCTGAGCAGTAGCCCCGATCAGCTGTGCCCGACTCCACCGCCGCTTCCCTAGCTGTGCCAGAGTGCCGGGCGCTGACACTGCCCTTGGCGCCGATCTGCGCCGGCACCCTGGTGGGCCAGCCGCCCCCGCAGAGTGGGCAGGCCGGCCCCACTACGGAGGACGTCAGGGCGGTGGGACGCTTAAAAGGAGCGCCGCCGCCAGAGACCAGGGGGGAAGGCCGACGCGCAGCTGGGAAGAAGAGGCACCGACAGAGGCACCTCGGACCCCATCTGCATAGACCCCCGAGACCCAGTCGACACGGCGGCCCGGCAGACGGGGAGGTAGGAAGCGACCCAGGGCAGGGTACTGGAACGCGGGGGGTTGGTGTGTTTAGGGGGTTCTGTCCCCCACCAACCCGGACTGAGGGGATTGACGCATCCCCCCAGACCTTAGGGCCCTGGGTCGGGGCTCGGAGTGAGGGAGGGCCCGAGTCCCCCCTACCCTCTTCCGCGCGCGGACGCCTCTCGCCGTAAGGCGAGCATGGACAGGCCCTGCCAGTCTCGGGGCAGGGCTCTTGGGTAACTGGGGAGCACGAAGAGGACGAGACCTCGGGGGAGGGAAACCGGAGGGGCGGGCGGAGGACCCTGCGTGGCCCTCAGGGAGGGCCGCGCCGACGCCGCGCCTCTCCACAGTCTCCAATAGTAAAACCACATGGTTTGTGTCTTACTGGCTGTTTTCCTCTGAGCCAATACAGGGAAGTCATTTTCAAAATAAGTAAGCTAGAAAAGAAAAAAGAAAATACCCTGAAATACAAGTGAACACGAAGCAGGTGTTCATGTCACAGAGGTTGCCAGTATTCATATGGGCATGAATGGAACAGCAACATCTCTTTTTCAGAAGAGGATTTAATCACTCAGCCATATTCAGGGAACCATAAATGCTGGCCCATCCTCAATTAAACAGATTATTTGTGAACTCAGTGTAAAGAAATAAAGTTCTTGAACATTCACTGCCAGTTAAGCCTTACTCCCACAGATGCCTGAAGAGCACTGGATTTCTTGCAGGGAGTCACAGGGGCTGGGACTAGTCTGAATGAGTAATGAGGAATTAGTATCTCAGGGCTCATCTAGACTACATCCCTATTTCAAAAGAGGGATGTAAATGGGCGAGATCGAAAGTGCAAATTAAGCTTGGATTTAAATATTCCGTGCTTCATTTGCATATTCGAGTCAGATCACAGTTTCAAAAAAGTGCATTTCGAAAGTGAAACAGTAGTCTAGACACGGTGCTTTTGGGGAAAAAAAACTTTTTCGAAAGATCCCATACTCATTTTTTTCAGGAGTATGGGATCTTTCAAAAAAGCATTTTTTTTCTGAAAGCACCACGTGTAGACTGCGGTTTCACTTTTGAAATGCCCTTTTTCAAAACTGTGATCTGACACGAATATGCAAATGAAGCACGGAATATTTAAATCCAAGCTTCATTTGCACTTTTAATCTTGCCCATTTATGTCCCTCTTTTCAAAAGAGGGATGTAGTCTAGACATAGACTTAGTGTCAAGACTCCTTTATTTATGTTTGGACTATTGCTCCCAAATCCACAGGATTGGAGGGACTGTGTGTTCACAGACTGATTTAAATCTGGGATATTAGCACCATCAGAATGTAAGAGCCACACAAATCATCTCTAGCTTCCTTTTAAAGCCGATCTTCCAGACTGTTTTTAGTGTTCTCCATCCTGTTACTTTGTATGGCCTCCAGTCACAGAAGGAAAGGGATGCATGGTGTCAGAGAACAAGTACTTCTATAGATGGGACTTCTTTAGGAGGAGGTTTACCATTGCATCCAGAAGAGGACATTTGCCATCCTGTCCAGTTTTTAGTAATATCTCTATCCATAAGAAAAAGATTTTAAATACATCTAAGCCACTGAAGAACTCTACAGACAAAATGACAGCAAAAGCTGTGATTTAATGGGGATTTCCTTCTATGCACTGCTGTGTCCTTCACAAGCATCTGAAAAAGACATTTCTTCTAACTGATTGTGTTTCAGGGACATCATTTCCCTTCCCTTATATAGCGCAAGTAAGCCAATACCACAGCATTCTCTTAGCAGATTTCATCTAGAAAAAACATATGTACCAGCAACAAAAGTATTCATTCCCCTTTCATCTGATTTACTTTCAAGACTAGATGGGGATATTATTTAATACTGATATCAATAAGCATTCCACGAGGAATACAGCTAGTTCGGATTAGGAAGCCTAATCCGAACTAGCTACTCCGTGCCGCGTGTAGCCGCGCGGCACGGGGTTCGAACTGCTGGCATTTAAAAATGGCGCCGGCCGGCTTTATGCAAATGAAGCCCGGGAAATTCAAATCCCGGGCTTCATTTGCAATTGCGGTATGACTACATTACCCTCCTATTTCGAATTAGGAGGGTAGTGTAGACATACCCAGAATAATGTTTGTGCAGTATTCCAGAAGAGTGTTCTGCAAAGAAAAATACAGGTCAGACATGTATCTAGTTGTGCCATATTATCATTACTTGCATACATGTCTAATATATTTAGGTTATGAAATGATTAGAAAACATGACATTTTCCAGATCCTGATACCCATTATATTAATGCATCTCAATGATCCATTGATAGTTTACAGCTTCATTAAATTGAATAGACTTGTAAAACTTCTAAGAGCCTCAGGTTTGTTCTGTGTGGCCTCCCATTCCTGTCTTCTAGTTAATATCTTACAGCATGCCCATCACTGTGGTATGTGCATCTTTTGCTTGCATGCACTCTTTCTCACTGACGTTGTCTCTTATGAAATCAGGAACCTCACCTGTGTGATGTCTGCTCAGCTGGAAACTTCAGAATGCAGCCTGGGCCCTGCTTTATGTGAAGTACCCAAAGCTGGGGCTAGGTGATGATGAAAGACATTTACTTCTATATACAGGCAGTCCCGGGGTTACGTACAAGATAGGGACTGTAGGTTTGTTCTTATGTTGAATTTGTATGTAAGTCGGAACTGGCGTCCAGATTCAGCCGCTGCTGAAACTGACCAGCAGCTGACTACAGGAAGCCCGAGGCAGAAATGCTCTGCCCTGGGCTTCCTGGAATCAGCCGCTGATCAGTTTCAATAGTGGCTGAATTTGGACGCCTGGGAGAGAGTAGCTGGGGCGCTGCCGGGTTGGTCCAGTAGCGCCGAGGAGTGGCGCTGCGGGACCATCCCAACAGCGCCCCAGCTGCTCTACCCCAGGCGTCGTGGGCGAGAAAAGCCTGGTCTGCTGGGGGGGGGGGAGGGCGCACTAGCTGCGCCCCTCCCCCCAGCAGACCAGGGAGACGCGGGTGGTGGGACCGCCGAGACGTGCCGCGGTCCCACCCGCATCCTCCATGGCTTTGCTCCGCGTCTCCCTGGTCTGCTGGGGGGGGGAAGCCCCCCCAGCAGACCAGGGAGACGCGGAGCAAAGCCGCGGAGCACGTGGGCAGCGGGACAGCCCACCACTGTCCCACCGCTCCGATCCTCCGGGGTGAGAAAAGCCCCGTTCGTAACTGCGGATCCGACATAAGTCGGATCTGCGTAACTTGGGGACTGCCTGTAGTGGCTTTAGTCAGTGATGCTGCTTTCCTCAATAAAGGAATAAAAAATTAATGATAAACAGTGGGCCTGATTTTCAAATTTAACAATTGTAGGAATCATCTACCTAATTTAGAAGTGCAAATATCAAAATTGGACTCAAAACAGACTTTATGCATACTTGCCTTGGCCACTTGTGCATGTCGGGTATGAACAAAAGTGTGTGCATCTGCATATGCTTTGCCTTGAAACTTGGCTTTATGCATACAATGGAATAATTTTGCCCACCACCAAACTGGAGCCATCTCTGCAAGGAAAGTGGTGAGTGTATATTAGTTCACAAAAGTACAGCATAGACCTGCACTTGCTCAATGTTGCTTTACACTGCTAAACAGATTCCATCCTAGAGATATCTGTTTTTCAGTGTTAAGTCAAGCAGCCCCATACTATTTGCCTACCTCACACAGGAGTTGTGAAGCTTAAATATTCAGAAAGCACTTTGAGATGCTTGACTGACAGGCACTACAGAAGTGCAAGGTTCTGTTAGCACTTCAAGCCATAGTTTTCATCTATCTACGGATACGGTGCAGGAATTGTTTCTGCAGGTTAGGAAGAAACCACTGCAGTAGTCAGAAATTTTGCAACTGGTGGAGCAGAGAATCTGTGTACATATTTGGTTTTCTCTTGAATGTCTCAGTCCATGAAACAATTAGAAATCAAAAGAAAAAAAAATCTCTGTCATTTGATACTGTATTTAATTCTGAATCTGCTAAACACAGGTAACTTCCCAGTGACTGTTTGGCACCTGGAGATATTCCTGTGATGTGACTGCTGATTGTTAAGGGCCCTCTATGACTCTATTTCCATGACACTCTATTGCTGCCTTTTAAAAAATAATGGGGAAGATTGTCATGTTTTCTTCTCTGATGGCACTGTATATTGATGGGGGGGGGGGGGAGAATTGTGAGGGACTGAGGAAGATAGGAGACAGGCTAAGATCTTTATATAGATGGTTTCTTGTGCTTGCCTTGAGCTGTGATGGAGCCATAACCTGTGTAATTGCCCTCCCAAAAGATGTTAATTTCTTTAGTACAGGCAGTCCCCGACTTACGCGGATCCGACTTATGTCGGATCCGCACTTACGAACGGGGCTTTTCTTGCCCCAGAGCTCACGGGCGGCAGGTCGCCACCCGTGTCCTCCGGGGCGAGAAAAGCTTCTCCCGGTCTCCCTGATCTGCTGGGGGGGGGGGGGGGGTCCAGCAAAGCTGCTGGACCCCCCCCAGGAGACCAGGGACACCCGAGCAAAGCTGCCGCCTGGGCGGCTTTGCTCGTTTGCCCGGGAGCAAAGCCGCCCAGGCGGCAGCTTTGCTCCCGGGTAAACGAGCAAAGCCGCCCAGGCAGCGGCTTTGCTCGGGTGTCCCTGGTCGTCTGAGGGGATCCCCCCCCAGCAGACCAGGGGGACAGGAGCAAAGCCGCAGAGCACGCCCGCAGGGGGACAGCCCGGGCGCGCTTGAGCTGTCCCCCTGCGGGCGTGCTCCACGGCTTTGCTCTCCGTCTCCCTGGTCTGCAGGGAGACGGGGAGCAAAGCCTTGGAGCACACCCGCAGCGGGACAGCCCAGGCGCGCTTGAGCTGTCCCCCTGCGGGCGTACTCCGCGGCTTTACGGGGAGCCAAGCCTTGGAGCACCCCGCAGCGGGACAGCCCGGGCACGCTTGAGCTGTCCCCGTGCAGGCGTGCTCCGCGGCTTTGCTCTCCGTCTCCCTGGTCTGCAGGGAGACGGGGAGCAAAGCCTTGGAGCACGCCTGCAGTGGGACAGCCCGGGCGCGCTTGAGCTGTTCCCCTGCAGGCGTGCTCCGCGGCTTTGCTCTCTGTCTCCCTGGTCTGCAGGGAGATGGGGAGCAAAGCCGTGTAGCACGCCTGCAGCGGGACAGCCCAGGCGTGCTTGAGCTGTCCCCCTGCGGGCGTGCTCCGCGGCTTTGCTCTCCGTCTCCCTGGTCTGCAGGGAGATGGGGAGCAAAGCCTTGGAGCACGCCCGCAGCGGGACAGCCCGGGCACGCTTGAGCTGTCCCGCTGCGGGTGTGCTCCAAGGCTTTGCTCCCTGTCTCCCTGGTCTGCTGGGGGGGGGTGCAACTAGTGCCCCCCCCCCCAGCAGACCAGGCTTTTCTTGCCTACCCCTGGGGTAGAGCAGCTGGGGGCTGCCGGGTTGGTCCCGCAGCGCCGCTCCGGACCAACCCGCAGCACCCCAGCTGCTCTGCCCCAGGCGTCCTGATTCAGCCGCTGCTGGTCAGTTTCAGCAGCGGCTGAATCAGGACGCCTGGGGCAGAGCAGCTGGGGTGCTGCTGGGTTGCTCCAGTAGCGCTGAGGAGCCACGCTACTGGAGCAACCCAGCAGCACCCCAGCTGCTCTGCCCCAGGCGTCCCCAAGTCAGCCGCTGCTGAAACTGACCAGTGGCTGACTACAGGAAGCCCGAGGCAGAGTTGCTCTGCCCCAGGCTTCCTGGAATCAGCCGCTGATCAGTTTCAGCAGCAGCTGACTTGGGGACGTCTGGGTTTCTTAAGTTGAATCTGTATGTAAGTCAGAACTGGCATCCAGATTCAGCCGCGGTTGAAACTGATCAGTTTCAGCAGCGGCTGACGCCAGTTCCGACTTACATACAGATTCAACTTAAGAACAAACCTACAGTCCCTATCTTGTACGTAACCCGGGGACTGCCTGTACAGTCACAGGGGTATTTAACTGGTAGCTAATAGAGGGTGAGCTACAAAACGAATTTGAAAGCAAAAATATTCCCTGTTTATGTGAATTTTGCTCTGTATTATGAAGGGAAAATTATATTTTTGACAAGATCAGTACCCTTTAGCTTTTCCAAATCAGGATCCATCATGAAGTTTTTACAAGCTTAAACAGTCACTGACTAAAACGGGTGAGTCTGTCCTTTAGAATTCTAATCAAACTTGGGAAGAGGGCTCCAGGTTAGAGCTCCAAAGCTGACCTCTCCACTCTGCTATCCTTTGGTAACTAGGCTGCATTTTCCCTCTATTTTCTCTTTGAAGCTCTACCAATAGATAGAGAGATCTTACCAGTACAAAGATCTTGGTGAGACTACTAGAGCAAGCTCGCATCTTCCCAGAGCAGTGACAAATTGAGTATATTCTCCTCAGCACTGTCCTTCTCTAAGGGCACATCTAAACTACATTCCTCCTTTGAAAGAGGAATGTAAATGAGGCCGATCGAAAATTCAAATGAAGCGCAGGTTTATAAATCTCACACTTTATTTGCATAAGTTTTTTCGAAAAAGAAACCACAGTCTAGATGGGGTTCTTTTGAAAAAAAACAAACCCTTTTTCAAAAGAACCTGTATACCTCATTTTTTCAGGACGAACTGTTAAGCATGCAATGCTCCCTCTTGACTTCATTGGACTGTGACTCAAGATCATATGATGGAACTCTGTAACCTGCATTTAGTCAACAATGTAACAATGTAAGGCTATGTCTAGACTACACGGTTTTTGAAAAAAAGTGGTCTTTTTTCGAAAAAATTTCACCTGTGTCTCGGTTGCCGCCGTGATCTTTTGAAATTAAATTGAAAGATCGTGGCAGTTTTTTTGAGTGATAAACCTCATTTTATGAGGAAGAACTCCTTTTTTGAAAGAGCTCTTTTGAAAAAAGGCGTTCTTGACTGCAAACAGGGCTTTTTTGAAAGAGAGCATCCAGATTGCCTGGGTGCTCTCTTTCAAAAAAGCAGATTGCTTTTTTGAAAAAGCTGTTGCTGTCTAGATGATGTCTTTCGAAAGAAGCTTTTTCGAAAGATTCTTTCAAAAAAGGTTCTTTAGAAAGAAGCGTGTAGTATAGATGTACTCTAAATGTCAACATTATTAACTGTGGCACTGCTGATCAAAACATGCAAGGAGAAAGAGTGTTGATCATATTATGGATTTGCACAGTCTACTGTGGTATCTCAATTTGGTGTCAGATGTTGCTGGAGCCCTAGTTGTGTTCATGTTTTGGGACAGTAACATCACTTACCTTTTCCCCTTTAATCTGAGCTCTGCACTGTCTAGGCAACAGGGTTTGCACATTCGTGTATGACAAGACAAGAGAAAAAATATTGCAAAGCACCCCACAACCAGTACATGCACAGAGAACCACCACAGTCATAAGTTACATGAAATTCAATTAATTGATGCTAGAACATTAGTTGCTGTTATATGAAGGGCTCTTTGAAATCAATTCAAAGCATACAAACCTCAACTTTTATACATGAAGCTGCTAAATTTAGGCATTTAAAATCCTTTTTAGGGCTCCAGATTAAACAGGCCTGATTTTTAGAAGTTCTCAATACTCAACAACTTCTATGATTTTCCAGGATAACCGTCACCACTGAAAAGCAATCCATTTTTATTAGACCCAACATTTAAGCACTCACATTTGAAAATGTTATCTTTTTTTAAAATTATAGAATATAATCACCATTTCTTTTGCATTCTTCCCCCACACATTTCCTCTCCTTGAAATTACAGTAGTATGTTCCTGTAGCAAAAGTGTAATGAAGCTGTGTATTTCAGTTGTTAAACTCAACATTCCCATTTGCTACAGAGATTCACACTTGCACCGAAGCCCACTGGGAATCCTATGGTCTCTATCTTTTGACAACAGAGTACTTGTATTTTGTGTTCTATGCCAAAATGGGCTTTGCTGTTAATTTGGAATTCTGCCCAACTCTGCTGACTACGTCAATTCACAGACACAACATGTAACAGCAGCAGATGCTATTTGTCAAAAATGGTCATTATTTTCCTGAAAACCCCAGACGAGAGATTAAGCACAAAAGATCACTTTATTCCTAAAATCACATCCACATCACCTTGTAGAGGTGCACTTCTAGTTTTCCACATTGTAAATATATATCATTTTTTCTTTCTTAACATTTATATTTTAAAGGAAACAAACTAAATAAATATAAAGCTTAACAGTTTCAACTTTACATCTGCTTTGAGCATTGTCTGTTCTGGCGTTCACTCTGAGGAGTTTTGCTCCTCTTTAAAAAAACAAAAAAACAACCCAAAGCTTGTTCTCCAAAATTCTCAATCAGATTTTTCATCCTCTTTAAGACAATTCATTCTGGAGTTTACCTGGATTAGTTTATACCAGTTTTACAATTCAAAAATCCTTCATTACTAATACACGTTTTCTGGGAGATAATGTAAAAAGGATATAAATGTTCACAGAAAATTCCATATTACAAATGTTTGGTAATGTACATGTCCACTGGTGATGAGTTCCCAAAGCTGCAAGGAAATCAGTACTAAAGAAGTTTGCTGCCTTGATCAATGCATAACTAACAAGTCCAGACAATTCCCAAAGTTATTGATTGCATAACTGTAGTACAATCTAGGACTGGAGCACTACTTCAAATCTAATTAGTCAAAATGGCTAGCAATGCACATAAACTGCAATATAGAACATGCCGCCAAGGTCATTAGAGCATGATGTGGATGGAATTATTCTTACATGATCAGCACAGCTCCCCGCAATCACATAGCTCCATGTAACAGCAAGGCATCAAGGACTGACACAGCAATTTTTATAAGGGTTTTACAGTTAGTTAAAAATGGGCAACAATAATTTAGTGTAGAAAATGTCATATTCCTTCAAACGCAGAAAGGAGATTGGATATGGCAAGTATTTTGCATCATGTTCAATTGTCAGAAGAAATGCTCCTTAAAGATTCCACTTGGGATGAGGGACAAGTATGGGACCTAGTGGGTGTGGCTCTGAGCTCATGCCAGTAAACGCCTTTCTTTGGGGTCAGCATTCCCCAAAATCAACTAAGGCATGAAAGGGTGGTATTGCCACATCTATACAGGCATTTTCAGAGCACTGAACACCTCCATCACAAACACAGTACTTAAGTTTCAGCATATCTCTGTTCAGAACAGTATGTGAGGTAGTTTAGAAGCAAGCTATAGAAGTCTATGCTCAAGAAACCTGATTAACAGGGGGAGAAAGGGAAGATGGCAAAAGTCAGTTATATAGCACAACTGGTACTCTCTGCTTAGAGGAAGATTGAGACCAGAGAGTGCTGCAGATCAGAAACGAAGACCATTGACAGATGAGTGGAGAAATTCAATACAGGCCCCATATGGATTAAGCCTGGACCTAACATTTCTTTCATGAGCTTTGAAACAAAGTCTTCAAAATTTATTCCAGAAAGAAAATCCAGCTATTTAAAATTATAATAGTAAAGGAGAGGGGAACACAAAATATTATAAGAACATTGTGTCTCAGGAATCTGAGGAACAGGCTAGGTTATCAATAGGATGTTTGAATCTAAAGCTAATTAAATCATCCTCTTTGTATTTGCAGCGGTGGCAAGACATGCTCAATAGATTCTTTCAAGATTCGCTTTTGCCAATGCAGCTTACTGAAAAATACACTCACAATATAATACATTTATCAGCGGATAGCACTGGTCCATTCCAACAGTGGAGAAAAAACTATACAATCCCACATAAAAAGCCTGATCCTGCACCCACTGGAGTCAACGGCAATTCCTTCATTGACTTCAGTGATACAGACTGTGAAAACGAAGTGCTTCCCTGTTGGTTGGATAGATTAGCTTAAACTTTGTACATTAAAAATTCTCAACTTTCTGCCACATAAAATGAAAGTTTGGATTCTACTAAATTGGGACTTGCATACTTTTACTCAGGCATGGGGCAGAGAGGTGAAAAGCTAAGTGTCTTTAGTTCATAATCATTCAGAAAAATATGTACAAAAGAGCTGCTGAAGGCTGCAGCTACAGCAACATGACATGTTACATGGGGAAAGGAGAAAAAGAGCAAGACCAGTGACTAGACAGAAAAAGAGGAGGAGCTGGTAAGCCTGGGGTGAAATAGTAGCAGGATAGAACCATAGAAATTTGAGATCTCAACTGAATGATTCCTCCTCAGGAAAAACTATTTCAATATTATTCCTTATAGTTGACTCTCCCTGGCTTTCTGGACACTTTTGTTTTTCTCCTTTCCATGACCAAAATGTAGATGATAAAATTCTTTAAATTAAAACAAAAAATTTGAATAGGAATATATGTAGAAACCAGACTCTGAAATGAATTTCAGGATTCTGGTGAAATGGACTTACAAAGCATCTACATATAGTTTATAAGCTATATGTGCATGTACGCAACTATACTACAAACTCATTATCAGATGGTTCACTATAAGAGCACTCTCTAATATAGAGGTATGTCTACACTAGCCACCTAGTTCGAACTAGGGAGGCTAAAGTAGGCATTTGAAGTTGCAAATGAAGCCCGGGATTTAAATATCCCGGGCTTTATTTGCATCTTCCCATCCGGGCGCCATTTTTAAATCCCCCTAGTCCGAACTAACTGCCCGTGGCTACACGCGGCAGTCAAATGTTAACTCGAACTAAGTCCTTATTCACGAGGTCCTTACACTGTGAATAAGGACTTAGTTCGAGTTAACGTTTGACTGCCGCGTGTAGCTGCGGGCAGCTGGTTCGGACTAGGGGAATAAAAGGAAAATATTAATTGAAGGGAAATTCTTTATACCACGCATCTATACACATACAGGCATGTAAATGCTAGGTATTAGTTATAAATCACCTGCACCATATAGATATTACCGGTATTTGTATAGTTTCAATATGTTACCAAGAAAAAGAACTACTGTATTTCCACTAGTAAACTAGTGGAAGTTTACTAGTGTTTGTATTAGGGAGAAGTTGCGTTAATTGTTATTGAGTCAGGTGTAGGCACTGGTCTGAATAAACAGTACAACCCTGCTTATCTAAAGGTTTCAGAAGACATTTGACAGATTTGAATAAACAGTATTTAGCTTGCTAGAGTATTTAAGGCAGTTTTTATATGCCCCAGAACCCTCAGAGAAACATACCAGAGTCTAGAGCAGGGGTGGGCAAGAGAGCCTCTGTGGACTGCATCCAGCCTACCAACTCAGTTGATCTGGCCCGCAGCTATCCTGCCACTCCCCACCCCCAGGCCAGTCGAGACCTGGGGATGAGGGAGCACGTGAAGTCTCCTCCCCCTGCCAGGGATGTGCAGCACCAGAGGGAACTGCCAGCTGATCAGAACAGCTGGTGATTTACTCTAGGTGCCTTGCGCCCCTTGCAGAGTGGGGGTAGGGGAAAAAGACTTCACGTGCTCCCCACCCCCAGACCCTGACTAGCCTAGGGGTAGGGGGAACGTGAAAAGTATATTCCTGCTACTAGGGGAGCATGGTTTCTAGAGTGAACCTCTAGCTGTTCAAAATGGCTGGTGCTTCACTCCAGGTGCCATGTACGCCTTGCAGGGTGGGGATGGGGGGCAAAGACTTCACATGCCTCCCCACCCCTAGGCCCTTACTGGCCTGAGGGCGGTTGCCTCTTGGTGTCATGGGGGTGGGAGAGCAAAGACTTTGAAGGCTCCCCCACTCCCTGCCAATCAGGGTCTGTGGGTGGGGGAGCACAGGAAGTGTCCTGACCCCACCCCTTCTGTCTGACACCCCACCCCTTGTGAGGTGGCCTAGGACTACTTCAGAAATTTGTAAATTTTAAAATTTATTGTTAAAAATTATTGCCCACCCCTGGACTAGAGTGTTATGTCTGGTCAGCTTTCATAATTCACTTCACAATTCTGAAAATCCTGGGAAACAAACTTCCCTTCTATTAACTGGGGGTTGATTCATTGGGATTGCACACAAATAATGGATGGGCTGAAATGACCAATAAGGGAATAATTCTAGTGAAAGTTCTGGGGATACACTGTTAGTTTTTATACTGTACCAACAATGCAGTCCCACAGAACTTCTATTACCTCTACTACAGCTCAGGAAAATTAGGAGCTACTGTTTACTCCTGTATGAGGATTTTAGAGTTTACCTGATGGAGTCTGAATGGCAATTCCCAACAGCCTCATGAATGGGATATAACTCAATGTTCTGGAAAAAGTTATAATTATCATTCTATTAGACTGGGGGTGAGCATGTGTATGTAGCAGGGAGAAAACTGCTATGTCTGATATGCTAATAATGACTAATGCCAGCAGGATATTATTACTCTGAATAAGATTTGGTGTTCAGTTACTGCCCCCATTCATATACTTAAAGAATTACAGTAATAAAATGCATAAAGTAACTAAACATAAGTGAAGTGTAACTGAACTGTGTCAGCTGTAAATTATAGCCATCCTATAGGAAAATTGAAGGAATTTTCTGTTTCCCCATGAGATTCCTATATATCACAACTGTCATCTTGGTTTCTCTTTATCTAGGATAAACCACATGGCAATTTCAGAAGTTTGAACTGTTACTAAAGCATTTAAAATCTAATAAAAATTGGCCATGTGATGTAGGCACAGTTCCTACTTCTTTCACTCAAAGCTTTCCAATGACGGCTTGTGGATTTCCAAATGTCACTTACAAAAATTGCATATAGGAGAGTTGGCTCAAGTTGGCCTACACACTTCCACAAACACCCTCATTTTTAATATGGAAGTTCACTCCAGAGAGACAACAGATCACAGCATACAAGGGAGCCAAAGGAGCCCTAGAGTTTCTGCGGATTGCACTGCTATCTTGAAGATGGATACATGTAATTTGCTCTATTCTATGCTGTAGGGGTTCTCCCCCTGTGCAGAGGAGCTTACGTCCGCCCCCCTCGGTTCTCTGATCATAGACGCCTTGACGCGACCGATTCCGATCGGTTTGGTTAGGCGGTTGGGGGAAGGGGGTCCAGGCCCGCCCTCTCTCCGGACCCCAGCCCAGGGCCCTAAGGTCGGGGAAAAGGTTCCCCCACCTAGCAGGGGGGGTCGAGACCCCTAAACTCCCCTGCCCTCAGGGTCCGCGTCCCCGCCCTGGGCTGCTTCTTCCCCCCAGGTCCCATAGGCTCACCTGGGCCCCTCCTCTGATCCTGCCCAGGGCCTCCAATAATGCCGACCACTCGCCGGCTCGCGGGGGGGGGTGCGTCTCCTCGGCGTTCCCCCCAATGGCCGGTCCACTGCGACCTTTTGAACTGCCCGCCGGTCGCAGGCAGATTACGTCACCCCCCTCGTCGGCCTCCGGCCCCTCCCAGGGCCGTCCTACCCGTGACGTCTCGGCCACGTCCGCTCGGCCCCGCCCCCTCTCTGCGCTGCCGGCCGGCCCCGGCTCGTTACCCGGCCGGTGTGCCGGCCCCCCCGTTCGGAGACGGCGGGCGGCGATCCACTCCCCACCGGGGGGTGAGTCTTTCCCCCGCGGTTGCGGCGTCCCGGCGGTTTCCGGGAGGGGCGGGGCTACCCCGCCACATATGCATATAACATTCATCCAAATTACAAACATCCCTCAACTGGGCACAACATGAACACCCTGAGACTGAATGTCCACTATTTCACACCTTGTGTAGAATCTACATCAGTTTTAAGTGGCTATAAAAAGGGTGCAATATACTACCAAATCTGAATGATGTATTTTATATATTTTTGCACAGGTGTAAGGCCTCATCTAGACAAGAGTACCTGGTACTGTTGTAACTCAAGTTAATCAATTTACCAGTCAGCCCAAATTCACAAACAACATTTTAAATGCTTGTTTACACTCCTTCCTCCACAAACACGTTTGTATTGTAGGATACACTGAGAGACTGGGACAAGAAACAAACATTTACATCTGAGAACACAGGTCTGAAGAGTGTCCAGATAACATTTACAATGGTCTAAAAAGATGGGTGAAGTAATATCTTTTACTGGACCAACTGCTGTTGGTAAAAGACATAAGCTTTTGACTATACAGAGCTCTTCTTCTGGTAGAACTCTATGCAGCTCTAAAACTTGTCTCTCACAAACAGAAATTGTTCTGTAAAAGAAATTACCTCCCCCATATTGTCTCTTTAATATACTTGGACTGCTAAGGCTATACTACCAGAGCAATTTACAATTGTGTTAATTAGATTAAAATGTGCAGGCAATTAATTAACTTGAGATGCAAGATCAAGACTGTAGTTTAGATAAATCATTAATAAATACATAATTTGGAGGCAGTGGATAACCAGGCCAGAGACTCTGAAACCCATATATTAATGTTTCTAAAATACGTCTTCGCATTATGGCTCCTAATTTGAATTTATGCTCACACAGGACTGTTATTCCTATCAGCTGTGATGTTTCCCCACTAGCTACAACCATCACTACGACATTTATTCCAAACTCACACCAATCATATCTGAGCACCCTGAAAACTTGACAACAATACTTCCTTAAATTGAAAACAATTACAAAATTTCCATTTGCTAGGAAAGTTAAGAAAACGGAGTCAGTCTACTCTAATTCCATATTTTATATTCTTTGGTAGGCAAGGCATAGCATTCATGTGGGCCAAACAGGACAAGTTCTCTATCTAACAATCTAATAATAAATTCTAGTAACTGTACCTTCTAGTCTCTGCATTCATTGTGGCTCTGCATTCTATCAATTGAAGAAATCCTGAAAATATGATTTTTTTTAACCTACAGGATTGAATAACCAACATTGTGATTAAGGGCCTATTTAACTTGTGATACTGCAGGAACTGTGGATTCTGCAACATTAGAGTTCCTCCACAATTTTGTCAGTCCAGCAGCTGACAGTAGGAACCCAGCCCTCAGATAGACACCTGAAAGCAGGAGTCCTGCCCTCCACAGCTCGTTTAGTCGGTGGACAATGAGAGCCCCATCCATCAGCCTGGTGGCTGACAGTGAGAGCTTCTGCTGTCAATCCCACGCATGGCTAATAGAAGGAGCAGGTTTTCCAAATCATCATAAACAATAGAGTTCCATTATCACGTTTCCGCAATTTTCCATGTCTTGCCCACAACTCAACTGCAATTATTGGATAACCATCTCAAAATGCAAGTAGGGCCTTAATCATGATCTTTCACCTTCTTCCTCTGTGAGGAGAACCTACCATCCACTCAAAAGGCAGATGCCAGACAAAAAAAATTTCTAATTTAATGTTATAATAAAAATACATTACGGTGAAGATATATTAACTGCATTTTAATTTTCCACACCACTAATAAGCAATGAATTCTGGTGGGAATTGTGATCAGGACAAACATGCAGAATCCATTGCTGAAAAAAGAGAAATAAATGAGCTCCAGAGGAAGCAAACTGCACTGAAGCATTAAGTTCTCTCTACATGAGAAAGGGTAATTTCACCTCTGTACTAACCCTCTCACATCAAACGGATTCACTTGTTGTGTTATAATTCAAACTGAACATGTTACTTTTGTAGAAGATAACAAAAATAAAAAATACACACTACAAATTCCTGGAAGAAAATAATAATAATTTTCTTGCTTAATACCACTTTGCTTTATTGTCAAAAGGAACTTCTTAATTGAAGTCTCATGAAATGGGAAACTGTGCCTCAGCATTACCAAATATCCCTCCGTGGAAAAATAAAAATACTTATTTCAGTGATACACTAGTTTCCTTTGCTAGAGAAAGTCAAAATGATATTTTTCTTGTTTTTTAAATTAAAGAAAGTCTAAACTGATCTTTCAGTAACTTGTTGTAAGGGTTGTTTGACAATGGTTTGGAAAACAGAACTGAGCAATTTTTACTCAATTCAAAAACTCATTTTCCCAGAGAAATCAGTTTTACAAATACAGCCTATTCATGCTGAAAATATGGTTTGGTGCCAGACATTTCTGGGAATAAAAGCATTTTTAATGTATTTGGAAGAAACAGACAATTAAAAGGAAACTCTAAAGGTAACTCTGTATAGCACTACATGAACTTAATGCTAGTCTAAACTGATGCTAGCATTGAGAGAAAATGGAGGAAATGAAAAAGAATAGGGAAAATCAGAGGATGGAGTTTATCATTTTAATGTCAGTGTCCATTTAAGTGCTAACTAGAAATAATGTTTCTATAATGAGAATATAAACAAATGCTATTAGCATAAAGATCTAACAAAAAAACTCTTCACAGTCTGACAAGAGACAAGAGAACATCTGGCCATTCTTATTCTCTCTCTGTCACAGATAAAATATACATATCTGGTAAATAGTACAGAATAACTATATCAGTATCGATATAGATATATCTCCCATCATCCTGAAGGATCTCAATTTTCGTGGTACATCTTAACAACTCAACTATGTTTTTAGTTCTTTCCATCAGGAAACAAGCTATAAACTCTTAGCAGGATTGACAAAAAACATACATAAATATCAGAATTCAATTAAGGAGCAATCCCACAATAAAGAAAATCCTATAAAAATTGGAAAAAGCTAAGGACGTTTATACCAAAATATAAATGAATTCTGTGTGCAATTCTCTTCCTGCCTTACCACTTGGCACATTATATGAGAAAGAGAATGTTCATGGCAAAAGAGCATACCAGGTAATAAATAGATTTTATGGGTTTTTAAAGACTGAGCATAAACGAGATGCTCAATAACATATTACTCCCAAACCATTAACATTATCCTTCTTATACAAGACTAAAATACTCAAAGCATGAAATGGAAAATGGTGGGTTTATTTTGGCTTGTATAGATTTTAAAATTCTGTGCTGACACAGATATAATAATTCACTTCAGAAACCGATTCAAAGCACAAATAATTGTTATAGGGGACTAACGGGTGTGTGAAAGAGGCATGATGTGACTGGGAATCATAATGTTAAAAAATTCCTATTTGTTTGTGAGGAAGGATAAGTTGATTTACCTGAGCTTTGGCTGACAAATAATTTTCTTGGGGATGTCTAGACTACAAAACAAAGTCGAATTAAGATACGCAACTTCAGTTACATTAATTGTGTAGCTGAAGTCGAAGTAGCTTAACTCGGCTTTTGGAGCTGTCTACATTGCAGGAAGTCGAAGGGAGAACACTTTTCCTTCTACTTCCTTTGCCCCTCATGAAAGCAGGGTTAGTGGAATTGACCACAGTGCTCCTCTCACTTTGAATTAGCTGTCTTAACTAGACCACTAATTTGAACCCTAGAAGATTGGCAGCGGCAGCTTCAAACTTCTGTAGTGTAGACGTACCCTTGGATATTAAAAGTTCTAGAGGAGGTCCTGTTGCTCTGTGTTTTGAGAATCTCTCTCACATGTTCTCTGCTACAGATTAATTTTCAAATTCTTTATGTCCTAGAACGGGATGAACAGATGCCTTGGATGGCTTGTAGAGGTAATACGAAATCTAGCATATATCGATATTTTTGATTCATGAGGCCTCAGAGGGCAAGTTCAGAGAGAATGATAGAATGAGGGATATAGACTGATGGCTTCTAAAGAATATTTTTTTGGCTTAGCTATATTCTACAGTATAATTGTCCTCGTCTGGGAAGTATATATTCAAAGCCATACACTTTGCCTGTGAGAGTCTATACCCCGGACAATTGGTACAAATCTGTTTCATTCTTATATTACAGCACGCCCTACAATGGTGGCAATTGGAGCTAACAAATCCAGAAAACAATGTAATTTGTTTATACACAGTCTGAGAATGGTGAAATTAGTTGTTAACTTATTTGTAGTCTCCTGCCAATGTCATCAACTCTGACATTGAAGGATGAACCTAAGAAAGACAAGGCAGGCTCCATGCAACTCAATAGGTCAAGGAAAGATTACAGTTGTCATGGGATATTTGTTTGTACTTTTTTAAAGAAAAGTTTAGTCTAAAAAATTTCTACATTTGTACATGAAGTTAATCAAAGAGCTCTGGATCCAATATTTAGTCTGAATTTCACTATGTTAGGAGTTGCCAAATGAACCCGCTAATCAGCTAATCAGTCTAGTGCAAAGCACTTCTGCTAAACACTATGGGGTAGACATGATACCTAATAAAATGTAACATGTAATGTCCAGGCATCTCCAATGAGCACTTATTGTTTCAGGAAAAGAGAGCAAAGGGCTTGGGGAGAGAATTCAGGGTTAATATAAGAAAGACTGAAATTGGGTCTGGTGATAGGGGGGAGGGGGGTAAAATTGTCAAAGTTATTCAACTTTACAGAAAATATTTCAAAAAGAGGAAGTATTTATTTTCTTCTCTGTCAGGTCTCTGTTGTTTTGTAGCCACCATGATACTTGTTCCTTCATGCTTTTAGCCCATCTGGTATTCAGAATGAAAATCTTTCAGGTTAAGCAGTGTGATAGATTGATATATAACTCATTACATCATTATGTTCAAGCAGAAGAAATTAATATTTAACTTGACTAACTTTGACTTGTCATCTTGTTTTTTTCTGGCAAAGGTACATTAAGCCAACAGAAAAAAAAATCCATGTCAATAAACTTGGATAGTAGATACTCCAAAGGTCATATACTTCATAAGAAATATCAACATTTCCTAGTTATTTTTGCCAATTGCATCAATATTGTTTTTAAAAGCAGAACCTCTTCTTCCGATACTGCCAAGCACAGCGAGATGGGGAGCTTTTGCTAAGTGACATGGACAGAATCCAGCATGATCACAATGTGAAAATGCTCAAGATAAGAAAAAGAAACAGGTAATCTGATCAAGTTACAAAAGGGCAGCAAACACTGAGATGTAAATTACTAAAGCAAGAACCAATAAAGAGTCAGATCAAACTATAATAGTCAAACTAAATCTTTCCCATAAAGATTATGAGAGAAAATTATAAGTGGCTTTTAAAATCACTACTTGAACACTGTCGTCTATTATTTTGTTTTAAAAAATGTGACTGCAAATTCTCATTTTTGTATTGCTGAGTCTGAACAGCAGCATGTCAGTGCTTGGTTGTAATTCTGCTTTTCTAAACACCAACAAAATTTTTTGACAAATTACAATAATTTTTGTAGAAGTTTAAGTAAAACTTGAAAAGTCATCTTCAAATTAAGCAGAATTATGTTTGTCAGGTTGGAAGCTTGACAGGGAATTTTCCAGCTGGATCATTGATAAGAAATGACAGTTTCATAACTCAACAATTCAAGAAAAGTCAGAATTAAAGACAACATTCATGAATTGATTAGTTTTTATCATGAGGGTTTTTTCTTTGTCATATCAGGTGAAATACATGCTTGTTACTTTCATAATCTATTGCACTGCATGTGCTACAGCCAAAAATAAGGGAGAAGTTGGAGACCCAGCCATTAATGATTTAGAAAACATCTTATCATGTACAAAATAATATGGATTAAGAATAATTTAAAAAAATAAAAAAAAAATCTATTTTCCATATTGATGCCATAAAGATAAACATTCTATTTCCTAATAGGTGCCTTCAGATAACAAATGCTGAATTTATATTCCTTCTAGTCACTGTTTATATGCCATTTTTGTATTCATACATGGCTCTGCCTTTTATTTCCTTCCATTCTCCTTTCCTTGGTTAGATTAGAGAGGTAGGGTGTTAATGGAGGAGTTGATATAGATTGAAGACCTATCTTCCTCTCCCTCTCCCTCCCCCCCCCTCAGAGACCAGCCTGATTTGAGCAAATTGAGGAGAGTGCAGCAGCCCCTTTGTGTCCTTGGAAAGCCTTTTCCATTTCAGCATTTCCTGCTGCCAGGCATGGTCCCCTTTGTTCACAGAGAGAACATGAAAAAAGGTGCCTGTAGAAGAAGGTTGTGAATATTTTTATATAGCATCATGGAGACGGCAAAAGCTCCTTTCCACTCTCCTTCATGGTTGGTGAGCATGTGTACGTGAGGTGGATCCAGTGAGGGAGTGCAGAGAACTGGTGCTTGAGGCTCGGACTGGGCGAGAAACAAGCTGTTGTGTGCCAGTACCCAGTTCTGTTGTTGACACTTCCTTGTTACCCTCTTCCTTGGGAGCATTGTTTTGTGCTGGACACTCAAAATGCACACAGTGAAACACCTAGAAAAAATGAAGAGATAAAGCAAAACAATTAAACATTAGCAAAAGCACGAAGAGAACTGAAAAACAATGTAAATGAAGCACACAGTGCCAGTGCCAAAGGGCTGATCCAAGCTGGAATGTTTCACCATGAGGTTAACAGTCTGTGTTCAGGACCCACAACTACTATAGTTGAAACAAATGTGAGCAACAGCCACATAGAGAGAGGGAGTCTTTAGTGTGAGGTGATGAGCTTGAAATCAGAGAGAGTTCTGAAGCACGTGGGGACATTTTGTTGATTTGGAAAAATCCTTTAGCTTGCAAAGCACCATATCTATAATTAAAAACTATCAAATGAGAATGAAAGTGACTTAATTAAGTTCCAGAAAGGCTAAAAGTCCATGTTATCTTTGAATTAAAGTTAAATTAATGCAGATGATGTTATCTCTATTGTATTCAGTAACACCTCAGCAGATGCAGAATTTTGCAGTACACAAAAATAGGATTTGCCAGGTCCAAAGAGACTTCTGCTTCATCAAATTCAGTATCCTGTTTCAAACAGCAGTTAATACTCGATGTTTCAAGATTCATCTGGGTCACTGTGAAAGCAGTACATAGGGCCTTCCAGACCCTGAAGCTTAAATCCTGAAACAGGAAGATTTCCCTTTAAACATTTTTCACCTAATTTCCTAGGTTAGTAAAGCTGCTTAGAGAACACCTGTTCATGTAGCTATTCAGTGGGTCCTTCTAAATGCCATTAAACTGTTTGCCTGAATGATTTTCCCAGGGCAGTGATTTGCACAGATTTACCATCAACTGCATAAAGAAATCTTTCCTTTCATTAATTTTAAATTTGCAGCCAATCAATTTCATTGAGTGTCCTCTTGTTCTTCTGTCATGGCACTGGTTGAAGAGAGATGCCTGATCAGTTTTTACTAAGCTGTTCATTATTTTGTATGTTTCCATTATGTTTTATCTTATTCTCCTTTTAAATAGTCAAAAACTTTTAAATGTCATCTCATATCCACATAGACCCATTGAAACCTCTTCAAATCTTAGCTGTCTTATGCCAGGCCTATTAAGTTCAGCAGTATCGTTTCCGAGGTCAGATGACAAAACCAAACAAAGCATACAAAGTGTGAACATATCGTTGCTTTATACAAGACCATTGTAATATTGTATATTATTTGCTATCCTCTCTTCAAAACAACCTGGAATCCTATTAGTCTTTTCCACTGTGACTGCACATTAAGCAGACATCTTCACTGAACCCCGAGATCTTTTTCCTGAGAGTTGCTAGCTAATTTAGAACCCAACTGCATGTATGAAATCAACAGAGCTTTATTCACAGTCATGTTTCTGTAGCTCTCTTATTATAATTTCTTGTGTCCTTTTTGGTGCCAGAATTCTTGTAATTTTTGTTGTCTACTCTGTTATTTTCTCTCCACCTCCAGGTGTGAGATTATATATATATAATATTAACTAATCTCTGCATTTGCAATTGCTCTGCTAATCTTTCATTAAATAGATTCCTCAAAGACTGTCATTACTTGCCCGGTTTTGAAGGTAACAGCCACTGTCATTTTTCCTGCTTCCATTGTAAGCATCAGGATTGAAGGAAATGGACTACAGATGATCAATGCATCTTTATCATATACTGCTTTCCTAGCAAAGGAGTGTAGTCAAAATGAGTAGGGTACAAGTCTAGAAATCATGTAGATAGTGTTTCTCATTTAAGATTTTAGTTTCTATATGTACATCTTTTTATAGAGTAGCTATTATTAACCATTAGCTGATATCAGTCTATAAAACCAAAATAATCTTGGCTCCTAAATTATACCTTTAATTGTTACCATTTCTTTTTCCTGCCAGGCTGTAATGTTCACCCCAGTAGCTGCCACACTGACACAACTGTGGACTTAAGAGGTGTTTTATCATTGTTTCAATTTAACACATATAGAGCAGTGCTGCTGAAGGGGAGAAAGGATTCAGAAGAACAGTCCTGGATGCATCAATTCCACTCAGTATTTCATTTATATCTATTATAGCTAAAGTAAAACAAACAATGAAGCATGTGCTCCTTTATAAAAGCAGGAACCAAGAGCTCAGTATTATCCTCTAATTTGAGGATTTCTTGTGCTTTCCTTGGAGATTTAATGAAGCTCTGACATCCAAATAGGGAGAACCAAACCTCTCTACATTAGTCTGAAGACAAGAGTCCTCTCCCAGCTTGAAGATTTTGAAACACCTTTGTATGACTACTAAAACTGGAGGGGGAAAACGAGACACAAATGATACTGGTCTAATAAGGATACTATCCAAAGTTGTTAGTCACAATAAACCAATGACAAAAGGCTTGAGAACAAATATTCTTTTTTCTTATTTTAAAAAAATAGAAGGATAGACAAGACAAGGAAAAAGAGCCGATTAAAACTTTTTATACTGAAATATGAAAAAAACAATCAACATTTCATTTGCAATCTGTGGTCTTCAATTCTGTCAGCAAATGGCAAAGAAACAAATGGACAGAAGAGTTTATAAGAATTAAAAACATTTACAAAATGGCTCAATGTCAACGGACTCTCCCAACCACCAACTGCAAAAAACACTCAACCTTCCACTGCCATCCTGAGAAATGCCTGGAAAACACAGAGATTATGCTCTAAAACCATAAAATACAAGCTCTGACAAACCAAGCAGGGAAGTACATGCTAGAGTTGTGGACTTCTTATTGAGAACAGGCTGTCAGCAGACCATTTTGTTTACAATTACACTGTTTCAATCAAGAAGTCTACTTTTTATAGGCCAATAAATCTGGTTGTTTGAAAAAAGAATCATACACAAGCAGCATGTGCCCATATTAATTTCAAAGCATGTGCCCAGATTAATTTTCTATGTATCTAAGCTAAGAAATCCTAAAGGAATAAAAGGAAAGGAGCAGAATAAATTATGGTTTGAATATAAATATGATAAAGGCAGGAAGTGACTGGTAAGAATTTGCCAAAGAGCATCTGATCTGAAAAGGATGAGGAAGCCATGTAACAAATCAAACACACATTTGTGAAAAGAACAAAGCAGTAACAATGAGCTACTGCTACATATCAATAATCTAAACAAACTGTGACACATTGAACAGAAGGAACAAAGTGAGTAACACATTTATAGATCCTGTTATAACAGCTTAGGTGTACATATTTTGTAAAAGAAGGAAGTAGCGACCCAGTTCTTCTCTCTGTGAAGTCAATGGGAGTTTGGCTATCAGACCTCAAAAGAAAAAGAACACTTCCCTTTAAGAAGAGCAGTCACTGACTTATGAGGAATAAAAGGACATGATAAAAACAGAACAATAAATTTTGGAAGAGGAAAAAAGATTGGGTGAAGTCAAATGGCATCAAAGGAAAAAAAAGAAAGAACAACTGAGAAATGGGAAGTTTTCAAAAATATATTAATGGATGTCTGTCATCTTGTGATAAGCACAATAAGGATAGAAAAAAATGCCAATGTGAATGAACATGGTAGTATAAAATGGGGATGTTAAAAAGCATGTAATATGTTAATCGTGTAGGTGCCAAAAATTTTGTTGACTACACGATTAATCAATAAGGGTTAGCACTGCAAGCACTTAGTCCCAGTTTGCACCAGATCTGAGAGCTACCCCCTTTGTGGCTCTGCACTGAAAGTCATTTAGAAGCTGGGTGGGCAGGCAGATCTGCTCAGTCCTGGCTTGTGCTGGGTCCCAGGAGCTACCCCCACTCTTGCAGAGCTGCAGCGGGGGTAGCTCCCTGGACAGAGCCGGGCTGCATGCCATCCCGGCTCCTAAATGACTTTTTATACAGAGCTGCAGTGGGGGTAGCTCCTGGGACCCGGCATGAGATGGGACTGAGCCAGGCTCCTGGCCAGCCTGGCTAAAATATTTACTGGCACAAGGGGGAGGGTGGGGGAATGCATGTAGCTAATAGCATTAATCGATAAGCATCTGCTTATTGGTTAATCATTTAATCAACTACATAATTACACCCCTAGTATAAAATACAATCCAGACTAAAATAGGTGAGATATACAACATCAAGTTCACAGGAGGATTACAGAGTGAAATCAGAGGAGGGGGAAAAGAGGGGTAGAGAATAAAAATAACATTTAATGAGAAGTTAAAATAAATGAATGGAAGAACAATTCTAAGTGCATATTGAACAAAAGGTTATTGAAGAAGGCACTGGGGCCTCCAAAAGACAGCATTAGTGGAATTTGACAGTAGTAGTAAATGCTGCTAAAAATGTAATGCATTAATTGCCTCAGTGTTTTCAAAAGTTGAGAGCCAGAAGTAGACAGACTTTCCCAGAGGAAACATACAATACTGAGGGAAATCACAATCATGCTGAACAGATAATGTAAAAAAAAGTCAAAACATCCAGGGTATGTCTACACTACAAAGTTAATTCGAACTAACAGACGTTAGTTCGAATTAACTTTGATAGGCGCTACACATACAAACCGCTAGTTCGAACTTAATTCGAATTAGCGGAGCGCTTAATTCGAACTAGGTAAACCTCATTCTACGAGGACTAACGCCTAGTTCGAATTAAGCAGTTCGAATTAAGGGCTGTGTGGCCACTTAATTCGAACTAGTGGGAGGCTAGCCCTCCCCAGCTGTCCCTGGTAGCCACTCTGGGCACCACCAGGGAAACTCGTCTGCCCCCCTCCCGGCCCCGGAGCCCTTAAAGGGGCACGGGCTGGCTTCGGTGCCCGTGCCAGGTGCAAGCCTGCCAGCACCCAGCCAGCAGACCCTGCACCTGGCACGGCTCGAGCCAGCCACCCGCTGCCACCCAGCCCTCCGCCTCATCCCGGGACCAGGCTGGCGGCTCCCGGGAGCCTGCACAGGTCCGCAAGAGGCGGGCGCCCGCCTGGTCTAGTGCGGACATCGTAGACCTCATCCACGACCTCCGCACTAGGCACAGGAAAGTGGCAGTCTAGGGCAGGATAGCTGCTAGCCTGGCCACCCAGGAGCAGGTGTGCATGAAAATCAGGGTGGTCCAGTGAGACCCCCGGATCCTGAGCCCTGAGCTTAGAATGGCCGTACTGGGTCAGACCAAAGGTCCATCTAGCCCAATAGCCTGTCTGCCGACAGTGGCCAACGCTAGGGACCCTGGAGGGGATGGACCGAAACAATGACCAAGCCATTTGTCTCGTGCCTTCCATCTCCAGCCTTCCACAAACAGAGGCCAGGGACACCATTTTTACCCCCTGGCTAATACCAGTCCATGGACCGAACTTCCATGACTTTATCTCACTTCTCTTTAAACTCTGTTCTAGTTGTAGCCTTTACAGCCTCCTGCAGCAAGGAGTTCCACAGGTTGACTAGTTGCTTTGTGAAGAAGAACTTTCTGTTGTTAGTTTGAAGCCTGCTACCCATTAATTTCATTTGGTGTCCTCTAGTCCTTCTATTATGGGAACTAATGAAGAACTTTTCTTTATGCACCCTCTCCACACCACTCATGGTTTTATAGACCTCTATCCTATCCCCCCTGAGTCTCCTCTTTTCTAAGCTGAGAAGTCACAGTCTCTTTAGCTTCTCTTCATATGGGACCTGTTCCAAACCCCTGATCATTTTAGTTGCCCTCTCCTCTCCCACCCTCTGTCTTCCCCTCTTCCACCTCCTTTTCCCAGTCTCCCCGAGTTTTGTTCAATAAAGAGAGTTTCTATTTTTGAATACACGTGTCCTTTATTTTGTACATCAGGAAGGGGGGCTAGGGAGGGGTAAGTGGAAGAAGGAATGAGGTACGAGCCCCCAATGGGGAGGACTGGGGTGGCTCTGCGGGCTCCTCGGGGTGGAAGCTCTCCTGAAGCCCCTTGATTAACCCCCCCTCCGGATGGCAGCCTGCGGCAAGTGCAGCCGGGCTGATGGCCGAGTGCTGTGATGTGCCGAGTGTGGGCACTCAGGGCACTCCAAGCCAGGACTGCTTTGCACGCAGGGAACCCCTGAGAACTGTCTGTCCAGGGTGGGGGTCGGGTCCCTTTAAGCACAGCCCTCGGCTAGCCTGAGACAGCAGCTCCACGCTCTAAGTCCTAACCTGATGCCCTGCTGGCACTGCTTCCGGCCAGCCTTAATCTCGGTTCAGGGTCCACTCAGTGTGGACATGCTAGTTTGAATTAGCAAAACGCTAATTCGAACTAGTTTTTAAGTCTAGATGCGCTAATTCAAATTAGCTTAGTTAACGAAGTTAGTTCGATTTAGTGCTGTAGTGTAGACATACCCCCAAAGAGTAAAAAAACTTCACAGTCACAGGAATCCAGTCTATCACAAATCCCATACATCCTCAGCAGACTGTCTCATAGCTTCTGCTGGATTCCACTCATTCTGTTCCCTGGGGAAAATGAACTCTGTATCAGCAATACTCCACTCTGCAATAGACCCCGGCCCAAAAAGAGGGGGAATTCTGGCACAGTGCCCAAGGCAGGCATATTAATTACTATTTTGCTCTTCAAATTGGTTCTTTTATCACCAGTGCATTGGCTAAACTGTCCTGGCATTATTTGTTCTATGTCCCCCTTTTTTCCAAGGCACAAAAGAAGAGTTTGGTTCAAGAACTGCCCTCCTCCCTCTCTCCTTTTCCTTGTTTTTACCCCCTTTTCGTCAGCAACTAATATATTCAGTTACCATATCGAATTTCTAGTGTGCATGTAACAGGATCCGCTCGCTTCTGAGGCTGAGGTAATGGTAAGCTCCCTGTCTGGCTGTCTGTGGCAGAGGAAATGTTGGTATATGGTCTGGAACCAGGCTTCTTCTTGTCCCCTTGCTGTGGCTGCTAAGGGGTTGGGAGAGACCCAGGGACCCCCTATAAGTAGCAGGTGCCTGCTACGAGTCTCAGTTGTCTGCTCCTTCCTTGTTCCCTGGGCCACTTTCCCAGGATGCTGCTCCGTCTGGTCTTTTCAGGGTTCTGTGGCTAGGTTTACAATAGACCCTGTCCAGGGTGCTATCAACTCTTCTAGTCAGCTTGTGGCCAGTCTTCGGCCACTGGACCTGGGCCTCACCCAGGCCTAAAGTTCAGCTTGCACTTGAAGCAATCCACAGTGCTGCTGTCCTCCCAGTTAGTACATAGGTCTGTCTCGGTCCAGCTCCTATGAGGGTACGTCTACACTAGCTCGTTAGTTCGACTTAGGTATGGTAATTAGGGCAAGCAGAGTTGCAAATGAAGCCCAGGATTTAAATATCCCGGGCTTCATTTGCATGTTCCCGGGCGCCACCATTTTTAAATCCCCCTTAGTCCGAACTCCGTGCCCGTGGCTACACGCGACACGGAGTAGGTAGTTTGAATTAAAGATCCTAATTCGAACTACTGTTACTCCTCATTCCACGAGCTAGTATAGTCGTACCCTCATAGGAGCTGGACCCAGACAGACCTATGTACTAACTGGGAGAACAGCAGCACTGTGGATTGCTTCAAGTGCAAGCTGAACTTTAGGCCGGGTGAGGCCCATTCCATGAGGAGTAATGCTGGACAACATAATCAAATTGTGTATTATGATTGATAACACTGCCAAAAGTGAAACTCACCCTCCTGTGAGTTTCCATAAACCCAGTTTGCTGATCACTGTGTTTGCTCCCACGGACTAACTCTATGCAAACTAACCATGCCCAGTCCCTTCCAAGACTGAAGAAAATAATGACAACAAATGACAGGCTTATGCCTTGTACTGCACACAACTAAGACACTTGCATGGGTCTGTCCTGGTAAGCAAGTTCCATGTCCCATTCCCAAGAGCTGATGTGCATTGGTCCTGTATATCTACTTCAATGCCATCAAGTATAATCATGTTTCCATTTTTAAATGTTTTCATGGATCATGATTGATAGTTCTGACAATGTCGTGTGCAACAACATGTTATTGAAAACCTCAGAACCAGCCCTACTAACAACCTGGGAAAATTTAGGAACTATTGATTAACAATAGTAACCTTCAAAATGAGGAAGAATAGTGGAAATGTTAATCAGACAACACCTGAAATTGTGTGAATTAATGAAGTGTGCATGCATTCACAGAAAGATCATGCCAAACAAATATCGTATTGTTTTGAAGAAATGAAATAGATGACAGAGGAAAGGCAAGCAGGACAAATAATTTTCTTGCTCTAGAAGAATAGTTTCTGATACAGTGCAGCATGAAAAAGATAAATTAGGAAGAAAAGTTGAGAGAGAAGAATGTGA
Organism: Pelodiscus sinensis; assembly: GCF_052426305.1. Taxonomy (NCBI): domain Eukaryota; kingdom Metazoa; phylum Chordata; order Testudines; family Trionychidae; genus Pelodiscus; species Pelodiscus sinensis. The sequence goes on from NC_143054.1 coordinate 144,161,038, forward strand.
GGGTACATCTAAACTAGATTCCTCTTCCAAAAAAGGAATGTAAATGAGGCCGATCTAAAGTTCAAATGAAGCACGGATTTACAAATTTTGCACTTCATTTGCCTAATTGCGTGTGAGTGCTTTTTCGAAAAAGGGTTTTTTGAAAAAGAAACTGCAGTCCAGATAGGTTTGTTTCGGAAAAAAACAAAACAAAACAAAAAAAACCCCAACCCTTTTCCAAAGAACTCATACTCCTCATTTTTTCAGGAGTATGGGTTCTTTAAAAAAAGGTGGTTTTTTTTTCAAAAGAACCCCATCTAGACGGTGGTTTCTTTTTCGAAAAAGCGCTCGCAAGCGATTATGCAAACGAAGCGCGAGATTTGTAAATCCATGCTTCATTTGAATTTTCCATGAGCCTCCTTTACATTCCTCTTTCGGAAGAGAAATGTAGTTTAGACATAGCCTGAGTTTAACATTTTCTTTCATGATTTGTAACCCTATATGAAACATCATAGTGATTTTTATGAACTAAGAGGATAAAAAATAAAAAATAAAGGACCTGATTCTCATTTACAGTAAGACCCAATTATATTGGTCAGAAGCCCAAAATGGCCCTAAAATGGATACAAATTGTATTTGTGGAACGAAACTTGATATAAATATAATTTACTCCTATGCTAGGGCTATTTTATACTGTCAGAGCAGTGTCAAAGAGCTGCAGTGTAAATTAATATTAAGTGCCACAAATTAAGGTATATCCAAATAGAGACAGTGCAAGGTAGATAGACGAAACTATTGGGTTAGAGGAATGATTTTATACATTATACTGTATGTATTTGTGACTTAGAAGAAGCAGCAGATAATGACATTAACAGATGATGTACAACTGTACTGGGGGCAGACTAAAAGTACACCAGGTTCAGAGATTGATAGAGTAGGAGTAGAGGAGCTGTCAGGACAATTTATTACATTTCAGTAAATGTAGAGAAATTTAAGATAAAAAGCTTGAGAGATAACCAAAAAACACTACAAACTCAATTATCACTGAGGACATGGTGTAGTACACAATAAGACTGTTGATCCTATTGTACAGTGCTTTACAAAAAATAAAACAAGTGTCAAACTGGCTAACAAGGAAGCTGGATCTAGAAAGCTGGCAAGATTGTCAGGCCCAACGGGGAGTGATCAATGGCTCGATGTCAGGTTGGCGGTCAGTTTCAAGTGGAGTGCCCCAAGGATCGATTCTAGGGCAGGTTTTGTTCAGCATCTTTATTAATGACCTGGATGCGGGGATAGATTTCACCCTTGGCAAGTTCGCGGATGACATTAAGTTTGGGGAAGAGGTAGATCTATTGGGAGGTAGGGATTGGGTCCAGAGTGACCAAGACAAATTGGAGGATTAGGCCAAAAGAAATCTGATGAGGTTCAACAAGGACAAGTGTAAAGTCCTGCACTTGGGACGGAAGAATCCCAAGCATTGTTACAGGCTGGGAACTGACTAGCTAAGAAGCAGTTTGGCAGAAAAGGACCTGTGGATTACAGAGGATGAGAAGATGGATATGAGTCAACAGTGTGCCTTCGTACCCCAAAAGGCTAATGGCATATTAGGGTGCATTAGGAGGAGCATTTCCAGAAGATCTAGAGAAGTGATTATTCCCCTTTACTCGGCTCTGGTGCGGCCACATCTGGAATATTGCATCCAGTACTGGGCCCCCCACAACAGAATGGACGTGGATGCATTGGACAAGCTCCAGTGGAGGGCAACCAAAATGATTAGGGGCCTGGAGCACATGACCTACAAGGAGAGGCTGAGGGATTTGGGCTTATTTAGTCTGCAGAAGAGAAGAGTGAGAGGGGATTTGATAGAAGCCTTCAATTTCTTGAAGGGAGGTTCCAAAGAGAATGGAGAGAGGCTGTTCTCAGTAGTGGCGGATGGCAGAACAAGGAGCAATAGTCTCAAATTTTAGTGGGGGAGGTCTAGGTTGGATATTTGGAAAAATTATTTCACTAGGTAGGTGGTGAAGCACTGGAATGGGTTGCCTAGGGAGATGGTGGAATCGCCATCACTAGAGGTTTTTAAGTCCTGACTTGAGAAAACCCTGGCTGTGATGATTTAGTTGGGGTTGGTCCTGCTTTGGGTAGGGAGCTTGACTCAATGACCTCCTGAGGTCTCTTCTAGCCCTGGGATTCTATGATTCTATTATTCAAACACTATATAAACCAGAGGAAAATGAAGATCTTCAAAATGTGCTTTCCTGCACTGTCTTTCAGAAGTGTGGTTCCATCCTTAGAGTGAAGGGGGTTCATGCCATGACAGTCTAGTGTATAAACAGCCTTAATGGCACTAAAGAAACTTCACATATTATGGGTGTCTATGAAATGTTGGAGTTCTTGAACTCTCTCAGTCCACCATTTGTTCTTGAGTTCTCTGGTTTTACATTGGCCTTCTACCTTTGCCTTAGCATAGGCTTCTCTGTCTTGCAATTTATATCATTCTGCCAAGCACGAAATGCCATTCTCTTGTCATTGATGAGTTGCTTGATTTCAGCATCATGCACATCAAACCAGTCCTAATGCTTTCTGGTGTGGTAGTCTATGGTTTCCTCACAGGTATTGATGATTACTGCTTTCAGCTGGCTCCAACGTTCCTCAATTTCTTCCAGAAACTCTGACCGAAGCTTTTCTTGTAAGACTGCTTGGAAGTGGTCATGCTGAATAGGGTACTTCAGATCTTGAACCTTCATCTTGCGCCTGACCTGCTTCTTTTGCAGCCTCTATATTGGGGTGATCCTAATTTTCTTTGTGGATCGAATGAAGTGATCAACCCGGCAGTCATGAGCACTTGTCATTGCTCTTGTGAGAAGTGCATCACTATGATCTCAAGCACAAACTGTGACATAGTTGAGAAGATGCCAGTGCTTTGAATGGGGGCGTCTCCAAAATGTTTTGAACTTGTCCTTTTCTCAAAAAAGTGTGTTCGTGATGATAAGTTCATGGTCAGCACACTTGGCCAGGAGCAAGATTCCATTTGAGTTACTTTTGCCAACTCCTTTCCTGATTGTCCCTTTCCACAGGTTTGAGTCTCATCCAATGAGTGCCTTGAATCCCCCAGAAGAATGATCTTATCTTCTTTAGGGGTCTCCAATAAAATGGTCTCCGAGAGTACAAATCTTCCTTTACATCCTCATTGGCATCCATTGTTGTTGCACAGGTGCTCACAATAGTTACCTGTTGGTTTTTGGTGAGCCTCAATCGGAGTGTCATAAGCCGCTCATTGACACCTACTGGCAGCTCAGAGAGGCACCTAAAAGCTTGTTCTTAATAGTAAAGCCTTCTCCATACAATCGAGGTTCATCTAGAAATTTTCCCTTCCAGAAGTAGGTGTATCCTCTTTTCTCCTTCCTCACCTTCACCAGCTCTTCTAGTTTTGGACAAGGCAGCAATATCAGTGTTATACCGATTCAATTCATGGCCAATGATAGTTGTACATTGGTTTGGTCAGTCGTTGTCTGAGTTGTCCACGAGGGTACGTACATTCCAGTTTCCAAAGTTGAAAAGTTTTTTACATTTTTGACTGCTGGGTGGTGATCCTGCTGGATGCATCTATCCAACCAAGAGGAAAATAGGCAAGAGTATTTTAGGGAACTTTTTCTAGCCCTCTCCCCATATGAGGTTTGCAAAGTCGGTCCCAAAGAGGCTTGCTCAGTCCTGGGTGCAACTGCCAAGATGCTCAAACTGCTTCAGTCCTCGAGCAAGATGACTGAATCACACACTCTGTGACTAGGAACTTCTGGATCTCACTGTCCTGTTCCCTATAGCCACTCGCTGATTGCCACCAGACTTTTGACTTGAGCAGGTGCTGTTTTCGCAAAAAACTGAAAGATTCCTCTGTGGGACTTCTTTTAAAAGTGGGGAGACTGGTGCACAACACCTTGACAGACAGAGGGCTTGAAACCAATAGCATGGACACCACAACAATTGGAGATCCTTTATATGTTGCAGCCTTCACAACCGCTGTAACATTACACAACTCCACTGTGCAGTTATCCTCCATATGCTCTGTCGCTGAGGACTTCTTAGAACACACTTTGTTTGGAACCTTGCCTTTGACAGTTCTGCTATGGGCGATCCTAAGGGAGCACATTACTCTAGGCAGCGTCACTCTCGGGGTCACTGGAACACGCAAGCCTCTCCACCGCTACAAGGTGATGATCCTCCTCTCCATGGATTTGAGACAATATGTGAGGACTGTCTCACATTACAGGAAGAGGGGAGAGTAGCAAGGTAACAATTAAAAGATTACATGGTTATATACTGCAGGTTAGCTAGTGCACAATGTGATGTGTCTACCGTAAATAATCTGAATTCAGTGGCAGCACTTTAAACTGAAAGTGTGGTCACGCCACAGGCGTTGGGAGAGAGCTCTCCCAGTGCTCAATGTAAACCATGTCTGTGAGGGGAGTATTTAACAGTGGCGGGAGCACAGCAGCACTCAGGTGTATGTGTGTTTTCACACCCCAAACAGAAAGTTACAGAATTTTTAAGTGCCAGTATAGACTTGTCCTCGGAGCTGTGAAAAATTCCATGCCTTGCTGTGATGTAATTAAGATGACCTAAGCTACAATATAGACATCTCCAGGTCAAGAATAAAAAACTCCATCTAAGGAAGAAGGAAAGATACCTAGCTTTTTTCAACCTAGCTATCATCTCTCAAAGCACTACAGTGGTTTTCACATTTGGCTGTGAAGAAACCTTCACAGTCTAGAAAGATAATGGCAAAGTGAGGAAAATACTCTTTCTTCTTCAAAAGACTGCTAGAAAAGCAATAAACATAGGCATAAAAATGCCATTTTAGGCATTATTAATAGTTTACAATGGAAATGCAATGAAATCTACATATCCTTCAAGAAAAAAAACTGTTCCATACCTCATTAGCTGTGTTGTGAGTTCCAACTATTCTGATGAAGGATGCAGGTTGTCTGTCAAAAGTTATTGCTTGCCAAGATCTACAAAAGAAAGCAGAGGGACATACCATATCACACAGAGTCACCACAGGTTTCAGTGAAACACAAAAATAATCCATTGAAGTGACAAAACCAGCTGCCATTTAATGGGACCAGAAGGAAGAGAGGGTTACTCACCTTGTGCAGTAATGGAAGTTCTTCGAGATGGTTGCCCCTCTAGGTGCTCTCCCTTAGGTGTTCGGGGTGCCGCTGCGTGCCTAGTTGGAGATTTTTGGTAGCAGTGCCCTCCAGTGGGCTGCACACATGGAGAAGGTGGCACATGTGTTGCCGCTATTATGCATGTGCAGCCATCTGTCCCCTCCATTCCTTGTCTGCACCAGAAGAAAAATAACCCTGTCCAAAGCAGAGGGTCGGAAGGGCGGGTGGTGGAGATCCCAGAGGGACAACCATCTCGAAGAACCTCCATTACTGCACAAGGTGAGTAACCTGCTGCTGCTCCTGCTCCTGCTCCTGCTCCTCCTTCTTCTTCTTCTTCTAGGAGTGTCCTTGTGGGTGCTCTACCTTAGGCGACTAAAGAGCAGTACCTGTGATTGGAGGTGTGTGCTTCGGTTAGTCAGTATTTTGGATAGCATCCAGAACAGTGTGCCCAAATTGAGTACACCCTGGGAGAGGTAAGTATCAAGGGCATAATAGGTGAACATATGAGCAGAGGACCATATAGTAGATTTGCAAATGTCCATAAGAGGTATGTTACTGAGATGGGGTCATGGGCACCGAAGTTACCATGAGCTCCTTTTTAGTAGTAAACGGCTGGGTGCTGTATAACTGGAGTGGGAGGCAGCGTGGAGGGTATTACAGCCTCAATCTGCGGTGCCACATGGGAGGCTGTCGATACCACGTTTGTGCCTCTTCAGTGCTGGAGGTGGCATAGGCGCCGACGTGCTGAGTGAGGCCTGGATTTCTTCGGTGTAAGCGGCGCCTCAGCAGATGCTGATTTTGCCTTCACCTTTGTGGGCACTGAGATGGGATCAGATGCTTCCAGTGGCACTGGTTTAGACTTAGGCTTCTCTGGGACCTTGGTACCCATCTTGGTGAGGTCCTTGGACCCTCGGGAACTGTCAGTGCCTGATGGTCCCGGTACATCCCTGTCTGGTGCCCTGGTCGAGGTCAGTGAGGGGCTATCTTGGGTGCTTGCCCCCATTTTTCTGAAGGGAATCACCCTTACTTGAAGAATGAGATCTCTTCCTGGGTTGTTCTGAGGAAGAGAGCCCGCTGGAGCCTCCTTCTCGGACATGGCATGGCGAGAAGCTGCAGAGGCAGGGTACAGTGCCAGATCTGAAACTGGCCTTACTGTGTTTTCAAGGGAAAGATATTTAAGCTGGAGCTCCCTTGCCTTCCACGTGTGGACCGTTAGCTGCTTGCAGTGGAAGCACTGGGTGGCACTGGACACACTGTGAATGCCCACTGGAGATGGGAATTGAGAGCCTGCAAGACAGGCAGCATTTGAATCCTGGGGAATGTGGCATCCCAGAAAGAAAAAACTTGCTAAGGCAAACGGCCTTAACAACTAAAATAAAAAAGTTTTTTTTTAAACAATTATTACCAGTAACTAGAAAACTACTACTAACTAGGAACACTATTACTAAACTATACTAATGATAATAACAAGAAAATGTTGAAAATTTTGGCGAAAAGCTGGAGAGCAACCGTGGTTCCGACCGATGCTGCTGTCAGCAGAGAAGGAACTGAGGGGACAGTTGGCTGCACATACATAGTAGTGGCACTGTGTGAGCTGTCTACTCTGTGCGCACAGCCTACCGGAGGGCACTGCTACCAAAAATCTCTGACTAGACACACATCAGCGCCCTAAACACCTACGGTGGAGCACCAACAAGGACACTTCTCGAAGAAGAAACATACTTTTCATGGCTTGAATTTCTGGCAGCGGTTTGGTTTCGATTTTTTAAGTGCCTTGATTCTACTTAGGTGATTCCATATACAATTCAGTAAAAAAATTATTAGAGAGAAATTAAATTGTAAAAGACCTTTAAGAAAAATGTAATAGAAAAAATTATTGGTCAAAACTCTAAAGTTTCTTTATATTAATTTCTGACAGCATCACTAATAGAAATGTACAGGAGAAAAGGGATGGTAGGCCAAAGGAATTACAAGGACTAGAGAAATCAGAGCTGTTGGCACATTATGACATGAACCTCCCTTCCTCCCTCATGGCTCCTCAGAGGGGCTGGAGTTGTTGAGTAGGTGGGTAAGACAGAATCCACTGTACTCTTCCTGCAACACACAGTCCTCTATTTTGGGGAGGAGGGAGAAGTAGTAGTATTAGTGGGGCCCCACAGAGAAGTTGATCTTAGATATTAAAACCCCCACAGACATGTACAGATTTTCTGCAACCAGTAGGGCTAGAAATACTCTTCTCAAGTGATCACATGATTCAAGGTGCTTGGGTTCTAATATTGGTCTTTAATACCTATGCCTTTATCTGGCTCTCGGAATAACTCAAGTCTCTCAGGGAACATCTACACTGCAGTCAAACAGCTATGGCTGACCCATGCCAGCTGACACAAGCTTGCGGGGCGTAGGCTAAGACATTTACCTCCCCCCCATCCCCCTTCTGCTCTGAAATTTGATTTGTCCTTTTCATATTTGTTCATTTTTTTAAATTGTATTCCTTGGTATATATGGTTGTGACAATTTTCTTCCACTATTTGATCTGAGGAAGTGGGTCTGGCCCACAAAACCATCTTGTTAGTCTTTAAAATGCTACACTGTCCTGTTTTTTGTTTCAGCTGCACCAGACTAACACGGCTACATTTCTACCACTATTCGATATATCCTTAGTTACCCTTTGCTTGCTTGGTTCCTCAACATTTCAGTCATTTAATTATGTATTTTTATTGCATCCATGACCATGGAATCTTGGTCCCATAAATCCTTGATTAGTATCATGATTATTGCAGTTTATACAATTCTATTTCTAATCAGTATGTTGGCATGCACAACTGCAAAAATCACATAGTATTTTTATCTCAAAGATTTCTTTCCATAATTAGATTTTTTTTCCTCCTATATCAGATAAATACAGACAGATGATTTTAGTGATTATTTTGAATTACAAAAGAAAGATCAAAATTATTTGTATTTAGATTTATGTCAGGTGCAAAGTTCATTGTTCTCTGGTCTCTTTGCTGAGTCCTTACTATAGAAAGCAATTTTATAGAAAGAGAAAGACCAACATGTTAACTTAATACTTATTCTTCATTAGAACAAAGTGAACTATGCCAGCTATTAGAAAAAGCAAGAGGTAGAAAATCACAGGGTATGTCTAAGCTGCAGTTGGAAAGTGTGACTGAAGCACATATACGTTATACTGATGATAGCGTTGATCTAGCTGTATCAGAGCAATCTTGAGTTAGAGTACCAGTGATGCAATGGCAGACGATGGAAAAAAGTTACTCTCAACTCACTTTTAGGGATCCCACTCATTACAGAATCCCAGAGAGATACAGTTCTCTTAGTTTTATGTAAATGGTGCTGCAAATTGCATAAATTGGAACTGCAGTCAATTTATATCTTTTCCTGTACTCCAGACAGTTTACTTACAACAATTAATCAAGAAAAAATTGCATGTAATAAGACAAATCAGCTCCCACAAGGAAAGAAACATGAGAGAAAGAGAGAGAGAGACAGAGAGTGAGTGAGTGAGTGAGTGAGTGAGTGAGAGTGTGTGTGTGTGTGAGAGAGAGAGAGAGAGAGAAATCACCATGCATTGTGAAAAAGAAAATTGCTTCTTCAACCTACTGCCTTGGACTCTGACTTTTACAACATAATTTTTTTTCTTAAACTGGAATATTTGATTTGCAAACATTGTGGGAAGTCACAATCTTGTGTAACAGGCTTTGCACGAGATTGTAAAATCTCTCCCTCATATTAAATAGAGCAGGGTTATTCCAATAAACAATATGCAAAGCATTCTGATTCCCACTATTACTTCAAGCTCACATATCATGCTAAAAGTGTAGGCAAAGGAATAGGAAATAATAATATGCTCTGGAGGTCTCCATTTAACAGCTATCTTCCATTATACAGGTTGAACCTCTCTAGTCTGGTATTCTCTGGGCTGGCAACATCCATGACCCAGATGTTCACTTATGGGTTTGGCCAAGTTTCCTGCAGTCCCATAAAGTTTGTTTATAGCCACCAGTCCTGGCTCTCAGTGTTCTGTACTGTTATTTAGCTCTAATTTACCCTAAATGTCTTCTAAGAGCCCAGTAAGCAGTGAAAATGTTGGTAATATTGACCTCCCATGGTCCGGAAAATTCTCTGGTTCGGCACCGGTCAGGTCCCAAGGTTCAACCTGTACTGGATTTTAGAGAGACAACATGAATGTGGTAATATGTATTATTAAACCAACTTCTGTTGGTGAAAAAGAGAAATTGTCCAGGTACACAGAGATTTTCTTCAGCTCAGCAACACTGCACACATGCTGGATTAACACATAATTGCATTAGAATTTATTTTCAGAAAAGCATCCTGAATTCTAGATACAAAATTAACCTTCAGTAAAACCACCATTACAAAGTGACTTGAATGATAAGAAAGTAAGTAATATCATTCAATGAAATTCCTGAAGGGAAAAATCATTTTCCTGAACTTCTTCAGAGTAACTTCAAATGTTGTTCAAAGAAGAAACAAGATAGCAAGAGAAAAAGTAACAGGCACATAGGAGCCAGTATGTTATAACAACTTTGTTGCTCACATAGCCATTTGACTTGAACTAGAGTTTTGTCGTGATAATAAACTATTGATCTCTTTGACACAAACATGGTATTACTGTGTCTAGGTTAAAATTTTACTAGTTTTATTATTGTGAGGTTGTATTCATTTAAAGGAGACCATGAATCTCAATCTGATCTAACTTACAGCTATTTTATGGCATTGACTTCAGTGGAATTATTTTTGATTTACACAAGTGAGATATGAATCACTCCCTCTTGTATCCTGAGGTTCCACATCTATCAACATTCATGGCTTACACATCACGTACTGTTCATTTATATTAAGGATGTGAATGGTTAACCTAACCTACAGGGTGCTGGAGGACACATCGTGGGCAGGGACTCTCCAACCCAGCCAGAGCAGGCACACTGACATGACACAGGCACATTGGGAAGTGGGAACAGCCCCCATCTGCAGCACACCCGGGCCAGACCTGCCTTGGATGGGGACTACTCTGGCTGGGCTGGAGCAGCTCCTGCCCATGGCAGGGGGGCACACTCCTGCCCCCACCAGTCCCATTTAATTGGTTAATCGGTTAAACATAACGTTTAACCCGTTAGCAAATGAAACAGGATTTTACATCTCTAACTTGTGTTCCTTATTGTTTGGGTCCCTTCATGCTCTAGATCAGGGGTCTCCAAACTTTTCAGCCCGAGGGCCGCATTAACTATCAAACAGCAGTTCGGGGGCCGACTACACACTTGAGGTCCAAATAAAAAACAATCAAAACATGGATGTTGTTTTTAATTATTTATTTAATATTATTTTATTCAGTTATTATTTAATAACACATTGATACACTACACATGAACACCTGTATTAGTGTGAATGGTGAAATTGTTTCCTGGATGCCAAAATAGAAGACATTTCTGGCTTTAGATTTGTTGTCCCTAACATCAACAGTGACCTGAAATTATCATCGGACAAGTTTGTTCTCAAATTGTTCTTCACGTAATTTTTTTTCCGTAGACAAAAAGGTCTCCACGGGCCGGATGAGAGGGCCTCGCGGGCCGCATCCGGCCCGCGGGCCATAGTTTGGAGACCCCTGCTCTAGATGAAACATGAAATCAGGTAGGTTTCTTTCACTGACTATCCATATCTTTGTATGGCTGTGGGAGTGCGGGTATTCTCAGTGAGGTATCCTTGCTTCTTGAGTTTGTTTCCCTTATTAGTCTGATGGGGCTTGAGTAAGTTAAACTTCAGGGCCTATTGGAAGGCCTATGTATTCATTTGGGTATGTCTACACTACAGCACTAATTCGAACTAACTTAGTTCGAATTAGTTAATTCGAACTAAGCTAATTCGAACTAGTGCATCTAGACTAAAAAATTAGTTCGAATTAGCGTTTTGCTAATTCGAACTAGCATGTCCACACTGAGTGGACCCTGAACTGAGGTTAAGGATGGCCAGAAGCAGTGCTAGCAGGGCATCAGATTAGGACTTAGAGCGTGGAGCTGCTGCCTCAGGCTAGCCGAGGGCTGTGCTTAAAGGGACCCGACCCCCATCCCGGACAGACAGTTCTCAGGGGTTCCCCGCTTGCAAAGCAGTCCTGGCTTGGAGTGCCCTGAGTGCCCGCACTCGGCACATCACAGCACTCGGCCATCAGCCCAGCTGCACTTGCCGCAGGCTGCCATCCGGAGGGAGGGGGGGGGTCAATCAAGAGGCTTGAGGAGAGCTTCCACCCCGAGAAGCCCGCAGAGCCACCCCAGTCCTCCCCATCGGGGGCTCGTACCCCATTCCTCCCTCACCTCCTTCCACTTACCCCTCCCTAGCCCCCCTTCCTGATGTACAAAATAAAGAACACGTGTGTTCAAAAATAGAAACTCTCTTTATTGAACAAAACTCGGGGAGTCTGGGAAAAGGAGGTGGGAGAGGGGAAGAGAGAGGGTGGGAGAGGGGAGGGCACCTAAATTAATCAGGGGTTTGGAACAGGTCCCATATGAAGAGAGGCTAAAGAGACTGGGACTTTTCAGCTTAGAAAAGAGGAGACTGAGGGGGGATATGATAGAGGTCTATAAAAGCATGAGTGGTGTGGAGAGGGTGCATAAAGAAAAGTTCTTCATTAGTTCCCATAATAGAAGGACTAGAGGACACCAAATGAAATTAATGGGTAGCAGGCTTCAAACTAATAACAGAAAGTTCTTCTTCACAAAGCAAAGAGTCAACCTGTGGAACTCCTTGCTGCAGGAGGCTGTGAAGGCTACAACTAGAACAGAGTTTAAAGAGAAGTTAGATAAAGTCATGGAGGTAGGGTCCATGGAGTGCTATTAGCCAGGGGGTAGAAATGGTGTCCCTGGCCTCTGTTTGTGGAAGGCTGGAGATGGATGGTACGAGACAAATGGCTTGGTCATTGTCTTCGGTCCATCCCCTCCAGGGTCCCTAGGGTTGGCCGCTGTTGACAGACAGGCTACTGGGCTAGATGGACCTTTGGTCTGACCCAGTACGGCCATTCTAAGCTCAGGGCTCAGGGTCGGGGGTCTCAGTGGACCACCTTGATTTTCATGCAAACCTTCTCCCGGGTGGCCAGGCTGGCAGCTATCCTGCCCTAGACGGCCACTTTCCTGTGCCTAGTGCGGAGGTCGTGGATGAGGTTCATGATCTCCTCACTAGACCAGGCGGGCGCCCGCCTCCTGCGGACCCGGGCAGGCTCCCGGGAGCCGCCAGCCTGGTCCTGGGAAGAGGCGGAGGGCTGGGTGGCAGCGGGTGGCTGGCTCGAGCCGTGCCAGGTGCAGGGTCTGCTGGCTGGGTGCTGGCAGGCTTGCACCTGGCACGGGCACCGTAGCCAGGCCATGCCCCTTAAAGGGCTCCGGGGCCGGGAGGGGGGAAGACGAGTTTACCTGGTGTTGGCCAGAGTGGCCACCAGGGAAAGCTGGGGAGGGCTAGCCTCCCACTAGTTCGAATTAAGTGGCTACACAGCCCTTAATTCGAACTAGCTAATTTGAACTAGGCGTTAGTCCTCATAAAATGAGGTTTACCTAGTTCGAATTAAGCGCTCCGTTAGTTCGAATTAAGTTCGAACTAGCGGAGCGCTAGTGTAGCACCTATCAAAGTTAATTCGAACTAACATCTGTTAGTTCGAATTAACTTTGTAGTGTAGACATACCCTTTGGCTTTTGCATGAAGTGCAAGCTGCTAAAGAGGAGTTTCAGTTTTATTTTGGAACTGTGTCACTTTTACTAGTAATATTCCATCACTTCAGTTTGCATTAATGCACACATTGCATATACACATATGTGCAAGCATATGTACTGAAAAATTAATAACTATTTCTTTTTACAGACCTACCACTAAAAGAAGAAAAAGCGATTCTGAAAAGGCCAGGTCTGCCTCTCTCCACAGTGCCCTGGAAAATACTGTGAAACTATGTTATGTGAAAGGGTGCAATATATTAAGAAAAAGTATGAGGAAGGGGCTATGCCTTTGTGGCTTCCCAGGCTAGAAAGCTTGTAGCTTTGGGACTAGGAAAAAGTCAGTTCAGGGATCCTAGTATACAATGTAAGTAGAAATAGATCTATTTATAGCAGTTCTGAGCACTTGTCAATTAACATTGCCATTTTTCAATACAGATCCCGCTAAAACGGGAATAAACAACAAAGAGTGTCATCTGTCAGATGGAGTTGGAACAATAGGGAAGACTCATCTACCCAGTGGTCCAGGAGTGTGATATGACTGGTAGTAAAAGGCACTGAACAAGTGGTAAAAGTCCACTGAAGAGCCTTTCAAAAACCTTTGATGAGATTGCTCTCTGAAGTGACCTCACAACTGGCAGGAGAGGTGAATCCTTATTGGCTTCCACAATGCTGGGACTGGAAAAAGTACTACAATTACCTCTTTAATCATACAGAAAGATGATGTAGCAGATTTGAAGAGTTTCTTCAGGATCTGAGATTTGAGGGGGAATAGGGTTTTTAACTTTTCACTGAAGTTGGTCAAGAGCAGCTTTACAACTTTTGGTGCATACAACAACTGTTGCCATGGTGGTTCAACACTTACTGACAAGCCCCACTGGCTAGAGCAGGGCCAGCAACTGGGAGCAGAGAGTCCTGTTGGCCAGGGGCACGGTACCCTGCTGTGTCTGGATTGAGGGCAGCCGGGGCGCAGAGCCCTGCTGGCTAGAGAGGAGCCTACCCATGGGTAGGGAACCCCACCATCCAGAGTGAGGCCAGTGGCCTATAGAGGAGCCCCATCATTGGGCTGGGGGCATCAAAGCCCAGCAGACGTGCTGGGTGTAGTGCATTGGCAGGGCTGTGGCCAAAAGGGGAGCACTGGGAGAGCCTGGGGCCTGCCCTTCCATGGTCCAGCAAATTACCTAGTTCAGTACTGCGCAGGTCCCAAGGGTGCCAAAATAGGGAGGTCCAACCTGTAGCACCATCACTCAGCAGCAAACACTTCCAAAACTGAGATAAAAATATCCTGAACATGCCACTTCGGTGAATTTCCTCTTGTGCTAATCTTTTTCTACTCCTGCACAGTATCAGACTGGTTGATTCACTTTAGATTTGCTGCTTATGCTGAGGCGGTCCTGGTCATCACTCTAACACTGACATAATCATTACCTCCAGCTGAGATCTAAATCCTGAAGAAAAGAGTAGGGACCAACAGCCTACATCAGACTTACACTCAGGTCCTCAAGCTGAAAGGCAGCACTACTAGTTGCTTGGCCAGCAGAATTCCCCAGGCACCACAGCTTCATTTTTAAAAAGAAATTAGTCTTGTTACAGCCCCAGGGTGTTGTATTTAATACTCTACCTTTCACCTCAGCCACACACACCGAACTTTCTCGTTCTGCCAGCTTCCCCTAAGGAGATGCAGTAATTGATAATTAGCATTCCAAAACCAAGCTTGCATCCTGTGAGCCCGTCATATTTAATTACATTTTAACTATATTCGTCTTCGATAATAGCCCGAACATAATTTAGATAATTATCTCTCACTCTCTTATTCTCTTACTCTGTCTATCTCACTTAAAGCTCTCTGCAACAAAAATCGCTTTCTCGCTCAAACACATAAACAGACTCTCGGGCCAAGTGCTTTTATCTCTCCAACAGCAACAGCTGCCACTAGGAAACTCAATGGCTTTGCACATCTAACAACTGATTCAGAAAAAAAAAAGTGTATGTCTTTTTTTATTTATTAGAGCAGGTGAGAAGAATGCAAGAGGCATTAGTAAATTGGCAAATTATAGCCTATATCTGTATTATGACACTTTATCTCTTACAAGGTATAATGGCTTTTCTCCTCAGTTTAAACTCTTGCCTGGTAAGTCATTGGAAAAGGTGCAGTTTTGCTAATATGATTGATTACACTGAGGAATCCAAATAATGACCATTTACCGTTACATGCTTCCCTCCAGAAGGAAGGAAGTTAAAAGGTTTTCTTTCTATGGATCCACTGACACAATGAAATGCTACTGTATTGCAGGATCTACTTACAACACAGAAGAGCTGAATGTGGTTAAAACCCACTTCAGTCTTGCAGTGAAGAAAGGGCTGAACCATGGCTCTCAAACAGGACTAATTCCAAGAGTTTAGCATGACAAAAGAAAAATTAAAAAAGGTTGGTGCTTGCTACCCTGTAAGAACCATATTTTAACTGTGTGAAATACTACTATATTGTAATGAAGTCTAGCAGTATGCTACCTTTTCAAACACAGACAGGACCCAAGCAACAGCATTAATGCATCTAATTTCTACTGAAATCCACTGGTAACACAGATTTCACTTTAAAACATGAATGAATACAAATTGAATTTACATCTAACATGGAGTTCTTTCATGGGTCCAGCCTAGCTGCAATTTATGATGCTAAACTGGAGATCCAAATGTTACTTATTCTCAGTGAGGAAGGACAGAAGCAGAAGTGCCAGTCCTGTGGATAGGTAATAGTAGAGGGACAATACTTTTTTATGCTCTTCTAGATGGTCTATGGGGTCACAGGGAACCAGCTTCAAAAATGTGATGAATGAATCATTGGCTGTGTCTGAGGTACAAGTAGCTCCTATTGGAGTTCTGGTGATAAGAAGAATTAATGGTAAAAATGGACACTAGGATCAGTAAAAATTTCAAATGGCCTCCTGTCTGTGCACATATAAATCTGATAATTGCACTGACATAAAATGGGTCATCAAGCACCCAACTAGTATGTGCAAACTCCCATTTGTTAACACAAAAGTGTGTGTACTACACAAAAGACAAGCCTGTGGTCTACAACAAACACTGCAGCATGTTCTGCATAAATAATACTCCTGTGTTATAACCAATAGATCAATTTCTACTATAGAGCAACTACAAAATTAACATGGCCATGTGTTCTAAAAAATGTTATGAAAACAGTCATTGCAGTTGAACAGCAGCCAATTTTCAAATGTTAATAAGTTGGCAGTTTTCTTTTTCCTTTTTAAATTCCAAAAAAGACTAAGCCACTTTACAGACTAATTGCCTGTACATTTCACATTTAAAAAGGAAAGCTCATTTTCAGCTATAGTGGTGCCAGTAAAATAAAATAACCCCCAAACTACCCTCTCTGGGAAATTTTTGATTTAGCACTTTACTGTCAGAACAGGGTAGATCCAGCAGCTGCATGACCACATAATGCAGCCAAGTTAGGGGGTCACGCTGAGTCCTCCACTCTACGGCACCAGCAGGGACTATGTTGGGACATAAGAAGAAAATTATATTGTAAAGGGACTCTCATAGAAAAGCTCAGGCCATTTTAATTTTATTTTTAAATTAAAGTCAAACTTAGCATCCCTTTTCTCCTCACCTCCCTTGGTGGAGGCTAGGAGAGCTATAGCTCTGCATCTCCCCATTTGTGATGTCACTATTACAGCTTTCCAAAGACCTTGGCAAAATCCTCCCATAAAAGAGGACTATCAAACCTGCTACTTCTAAAGGACCAATAAGGGTGCACTGTTAAACTCAAGTAGTTGTTTTCCCTCTGCAATTTTCTTTTAGAAGAAGGAAAGCTGAAAGCCATCAGAAGGTAGGGTTGCCAGGTGTCCGGTTTTGAACCGGATAGTCTAGTATTTGAGCTTTCTGTTTGGGAAACAAATTGAGAAAATATAAAGGAGAAGATATAAATGTCCGGTATTTTCTAAATAAGATGTAATGTAGATTGTGATGTAATGTCAAGTGTGTCTGGTATTTTTGTCGAAACCATCTGGCAACCCTATCAGAAGGTATGTCTATGTAGCAGGGCTAATGTCGAATTAAGCTCTGCAGCTTGAGCTACATCAGTTGCATACCTTATGTCGAAATAGCTTAATTCAGCTTTTGGTGCTGTCTACACAGCAGGAAGTTGAAGGAAGAACACTCTTCCCTTATTCCTCATAAATTGAGGGTTATAGGAGTCGGAGTAAGAAGTCCTCCAGCTCGACATTATTTTGAAATAAAGGCTGGCACTAAGAGTGCATCTAGGTCACATTTATGATACATTCCATTTATTTGATAGTACTGAACAAAGATGAGAAGTAGAGCAAGAGGACATGAAGTGATAATAGAAGTGTCTGAAGAAAGACAGAACACAATCTCCAAAGTAAATACAAGAAAAATAAATACTACACATTACTTGTGGTAGTATCTGTTACACAACTGCGTATGTATTAACAAGTAAACATATGTTACCCTCTTTTGGAGAAGTACCTTAACTTTAAACACATAAATACAAATTAATTAAAAACATCAAACAAGGCTGGTAAACATTATACATCATTTCTCAGAGGTACTCCATCCCAGGTACCAAAAACTCTGCATTCCCAAGAGTTAGCAATTAGCTACTCTTTGGCTAATTTGTTTTTAATACACTTTATCAGACTCATGTATTGAGGCAGCTGTCTGTTGTTTAAAATACTCTGACAAAAAAATGCAGGAAACTGCTTTATTTACAAATGATCATAATAAAAAAGCAGTCCCTTGATTATAACTGGAGTATCTTTTCATCCAGAGTTCACAATGCCAATGTGAAGTCATTAGGATGATGTGAGATGAGACGTTAACACACTCTGGACCTGGCTTAAAGAATTTACAATACTGGACCCACATTTCTTTGTATTTTACTTTCCTGCACAGAGTTACTGGTTTCCAAGATGCAAGCACAGAGTGCTACATTATTTACATCCGAGGCTTCAAAACCAGAGGGTAATCACAAACAGACAACCTTATATTGGCATTCTGCCCAATATGGACTGGGCTCTATTCTGGGCTTTCTAAGATTAAGTTATTGTTATCATTTCCTTATGGAGAAAAGCTTCTGACAATCTCCCAAAAGGTTTTTATTCTGAATATATTTCCCCTATAGAGGGCAAGCAATCCTATGAGCATTTGCACAAGGATTTCAAGCTGTACCTCTCCTGCATGGATTAAAAGAAAACAAAATAAAATCCCCAATTGTCAACAAGGGATCTTTTAATGAACTGATAAAAAGTTTTACAGTGTGATATTTATGGTAGACATAAAACTTAGACTTGATACTGCATATTTATGACAATAAAAAGACAGAGTTATGAAAGAGTTTTAATGAAGTCTATGCTGACTTTCAGCATCTTTAAAAAGCTGCTAATGAAAACAAAATTCCTTTAAACATAATTTCTCCTTTCACAACTTCAGTGTAATATTATTACAATAAAATATTTTTAAAAATGCAGCAAAGAAAATCTTATAAAATAGTCAAAGTAGAGCATTAGTAAAAAAGAACTATGTCACTAGGGGTCAGATTTTTAAAGGTATTCAGACAGCTAAAGATGCTGAGAGATGCATTTTCAAAAACACCAATAAAAGTTAGGCACCTAAGTTCCTTAGAAGCTTTTAAAAATCTAGTTTGGTGTCTTATCTGTACCTTTAGGCACCAACATACTTTTGAAAATCTGGCTCTAAACACTACTGTTCTTGATTATGTTACTTAGTTAAACAAAACACTAGGAGCCAAATTTTCCAATATGGTCTCAAAACTTATGCACACAAAACGTACACATGTACAACCACTTGGATGTCTGTTAACAGACAGAGAGATAGAGAAAGAGGGAGAGAGACCATCTGATTGGTATATCCCTGGTGCATACAAATTCTTGCGGCCAGAAGACTTGCAAGTACAAATCTGGAGGGTAAGCACATCCCATATTGAACATTTTGTTGTGTATATTTATTTCCACTATTTTTGATGGATTGTGTACCTGTAGCTCATGGTTGTTCATGTAACCATCAAAAAGTACTCTAACAGGATCATAAAATATGCAATACACAATGAACTAACAGGGATTTGCTTATAACTTAGAGCAGATTTTCATCCAAATCCCTATGTGTGACCCCCTTGATTATTTAACTTTTCAGACAACTAGAACAGAAATGTTGACTGATGGCAAATTAATAAATAAAATTTTGGTGAGAGAGATAGAATCATGTTCCCTATTAATCAGTTCTTTTGTTGGATGTAGGGTAACACAATATTTATCTCTACTCCCACACACTTCTTTGGAGTGTCATTTCAGGGCCTACACATAAAAACTTCACATTTACAGCAGCCGACCCTCTAATCCTGTCAATAACATCTAATTGACATGTCAAACCCTCAAGGAATGTAGTAAATTGTAGCACCACCTCCAAGAAGAACATAAATTGGTAAAAAGATAAATCAGACTCTGTCTCTCTGTAACAACATACAAACATGCCAGAAATTGCCAATCAAGAGAGAAAATTCCTCTCCTTCTGTTCTCACCAACTGAATAGCTGAATTAGCTATTAACCTGAGTTTGGGAAATAAAGCCACTCAACTTGCAATTCAGATTTGTGTAATTTGTACAGCAAAAACACTGACCTGAGTTCATAGTGATTCAAATTTGAACTATTTTAAACATAAAATACGACTTCTGGAAAAAGGTGTACAATCTTTGGTTTGCATCATGTCAGAGCAGGGAGGTGATAGTCGATCCCCATATGATTCTGGTGAGTCTCAACTTTGAATATTCATTCAATTCCCTACATCTTATCACCAATAAGATGTAGACAATATGGATGGATTTCAGAGAAGATGACAAAAATGATTTTGAAGTGTGGAGGGATTGGTTTATGAAGAAAGAATAAAAACTAAACGTAATTAAACTTCACTAAGTTTACCATTATGGTGGTAAAAGGGAGAAAATGTTTATAAATACCCTATTTGAAGAGAGTGAAATCCAAGAACGGAGAATGATTGTTTAATGTGATATAGGGGAAGCAATGAAGTTAAATTAGATAGAGACATTCAGACAGAATATCAGGAAAGTACTAATGGTGGAAATCTAGTGACCTGGGGAATAGTTACCTAGAGTGAGAAGTGAAAGCTCCATCATTTGGGTCATATGAAATTTGTCTGACTGAATATAATGCTAGCAACTCTACTGCAGGGAACAATCCTACAGCAGCCCACAAGGGATGAACCTGAGGACCTAACAATTCTGCTCCATCTTTGATTCTATGATTCGTGTATTTAATTTGAACTGAAAATCTTTACCTGGAATGAATCAATAGTTTGATATTGCCTATGTTTTATAACATTTTATACCAGCTGGGGTGGTGTTTATAATGCTACAATAACTACACATGATTTGGTCAGCCAGGGCAAAATTGTGACTTTCAAGGGTATAATGAAATTAGATCCTGCATGCCAGCAATGTAATTAGGATAGAACTTTTTGGAACAGAAATGCCAACTTTAGCATAAGATACATTAACCTCCAACAGGGTTTGTGTCTGTACATGAGATTCTAACAGTCACAATGTTTAATGGACACTTCTGTAACTAAGTGCAGATGCAAACACTAGGGGAATTAGGCACTGAGAGCACATCTATACTTTGGAGAAGACCGAAGTTCCAGAGGTCGATCTTCTAATGTTCGATTTAGTGGGTCCAGTATAGACCCATATATCAAATGCTGAGGGCAGCTCTTGCTGGTGTCCAGTACTCCTCTTTCTGTGAGGAGTAAGGTAAGCCAACGGGAGCATTTGCTCCTGTCAGCTTCCCTCTGAGTAGACACCGCCATGGCTTGGCTTAAGGTAAGACGACTTGCATACCTTAAGCTGACCTGCCTGGTCTAGTATAGACCAGGCCTGGCAGAGCAACCTACCAGCTAGTTTGTGAATATTCAGACAATTTATATTAATTAAATTGTTAAGTGACCAAACTTATACAACAATTAACTCCACAGCAAATAAACATCATCACAAAATAAAAATTCCAATATTACCCTTACATCAAAGGATAGTCAGTCCTCTCTTCTTGAAATGCCTGATGTTCGGATTATTATTTTGTGGTAATAATTAATGACAATTAATTATTGTTGGTTATGGGGGAATGTACATTTATTTATAATATAAATATACATTTTATATTCAGGATAAAAATATTTATTTTCAGAATACCACGACTCAACAAAAACAGTCTCTCAAGATATGCTTGGCCATGAGATACCTTACAGATGAAAATATAGCCAAAATGCCATTATTAAAATATGCAGTCATCAAATGGAAGAAATAAATAACAAAAATAAAAGGTATATTAATGAAAAAAGCCAGCGATCTAAAATCATACAGGTCAGAGATGGAAAATACTTTTAGGTCCCAGCCCAGCCATCACCCCAGGGATCCATACAGGATTGTTTCTGTTATATTTTCTAGTGTTTTGTCCAGAATCGTTTTCAAGATTAAAAAAAAAGCAGAAATTCCATTGAGTACATTCCCAATTATTCAAATATGGGCAGGCAGTGCCCAGTACTCTCCAACCCCTATTCCAACAACTGTAAATGTGCCCTAGACAAGGGGATAAGGTCGTCAGGTGTCTGGCTGTCAGCTGGACACTCTGGAAATCGCGTCTTTTGTCCAGTAAAAAACCCCCAGAAAATGTCCATTCTTTTCTGTTTCTCTTGGACGGAAGGCCAGTAGGGTCTTTTTTTTACTCAACAAGTTTGGTCCCCCTCTCCCTCCCCCCTTTTTTTTGCCCAACCACTTCCTCCTCCTCCCCCCCCCCCTCCCCCCGCTATGTTCAGGATTTTTTGTGAAGGTATCAGGCAAGTCTACAAGAGGATGGGAAGCTGGACTAGTGGAAATGGTGTGTTCAGGTTTCAGATACATAAGATTAGTTTAGCAGCCTCTTAGTAATTTGCTAGGTTCAGAAAAGATGGCAATAGCTGCATAAGGTTTAGTAAACATCTTCAAAGCTGCTCAAGGCTGGCAGCTAAATTGAAGTGTGATATATTAAGAGTGCAACGAATAAGTGAGCAGATTAATACATCATAGACTTCAAAGCCAGAAGGCTCCATTGTGATCATTTAGTTTTAGTCTGACCTCCTGAATAGCACTGGCCATAGAAGCTCCCTGAATCTCGAGTACGATGTCATAAGTCCATGAGTCTAAATTACTGTAATGTACATGTTTAGGGTCCAGAAGAAGGTATAGGAGGTCCCTTAGGTTCCTTTACAGCACCTTATCCACTACCTCTAGATTTGATCCTTTGACTATACTAAATATTACAGCAGGAGCAAAAAACATAGCATGGTGGACTAGTACATTGAGACACACCTGTACCCTCTATAAAGCAGGCCCTAATTGAAAAAGGAAAAGGAATATTAATTGCAATATAACCATAAACAAGAAATCCTGTACCAATGTAAAATTCCATTTATTTTCTTTTTACACACAATTTATCATAAAAATATTACAAATGCTTGATCAGGTTGGACATTGTCAATCACTAGCATTAAAGGCAAACTGACTTTGTAGTTCAGAAAAACAGATACTGTGAATCCCACATAAGAGGAAAGGGCAACAGTGGAAAATCACAGAGTTATGGTACATCAAGTTAACTAAATAATGAAAACCAAGACAGTAGATCTGAATTGGCTTTGATCAAGAACCATCAACCTGGATAGAAGATAGTAAAAATGCCTTGTGTCAAGTAACAAGAGAATAATCTGATGGTTTGTAAATTGTCCATAAACAGATTATGATCATCCTCATTCCTGGGAAGGAACAAGTTGGGAGAAATGATACTCAAAAATGAAAAAAACCCACAAAAAATAAAAAATCTATCACCCTAGGGGCTTATCTACACAGTAAGTTACTGTGCAGAAGCATTTCTTTGCAGCCAAATAATTGTCAAGAGCAATCCACTTGTTAGTAACATATGAAGAGATTGCATCACACAATGGCTCCACAACTCATTCTTCCAATACTGTACTCATTCTGGACACTTTGTTATCAAAGAGTAAATGACAAATTGGAGCTGGAGGGGATAATTGAGGAAAGATTTAAAACTGCATAGCCTGTCAGAGATGACTCAAGGGTGGACATGGGAACAATTACAAATATCTGAAAGAGAAAGAGGAATTATTTAGTACGACAGAAGGGACTATAACTAGAAATAATGAGATGAAATTAAGAAAGGAATAAACTTTCTGGGAGAGGGTAGAAAACTCTTTACATGAGAATTATGAAAATACTAACAACTCAATATGTTTAAAGTAACTTGGCCACTGAAAAAAAATTCTACATCTTGAAAGACAAATCAGTATTCAAGTCTGGGCCATAGATTTTAGTTTTGTGTTGAAAGGCCTGACTGCTCCCTGCTCATAAAGTGACCTATGAGTCTAATCTGGCTCACATAATATCCATAACCATAATGTATTGGCATTTTCATAACACAAGCTGTACATCCCCATATCCACATATCTTACACAAATAGGTAAATCTCCACCTGACTGGTCTTCTCAAATATTAGACTGCTTACAGGACAATTAAAAAAATGTACAATTCCTTCCACCTCCAGATAACAAAGAACACCTCTAAAAATTCCATATTTCTCCACAAGACTGGTCTGTCCAGATGGCCATCTCAGGTTTTCAACATCTTAATTCTTTAATATCAACAAAAATGGTCATATATTAAATTTTTCTGTTTTACACCATTTCTTCAATATCCTTGAATTTCTTTTCAAAACTAGATAATAATGACTTAGCTACATTAAACCTCACAGTAACATCTATGGAAAGTTGATTTTAAATATAACACTATTCTCTAATGACCCAGCACTGTGCAATGAGCAAGCCTGATAGTGACAAAGAATTAATCCAAAACAAAAGACAGGACTATGCAGCACTTTAAAGACTAACAAGATGGTTTATTAGGTGATGAGCTTTCGTGGGCCAGACCTACTACCTCAGATCAATATGTGGAAGAAAAGTGGGACGACACTATATATACCAAAGTGATACAATCAAAAAAAGTGAACACATATAAAATTGACTAATCAGATTTAAGAACAAAGGAGGGGTGAGGGAGGAAGGTTAGTGTCTGTGAGATAATGACATTAGTGGTGATAATTGGGGAAGCTATCACCCCTAATGTCATTACCTCACACACACTAACCTTCCACCCTTACCTCTCCTCTGTTCTTAAATCTGATTCGTCAATTTTATATGTGTTCACTTTTTTTGATTGTATCACTTTGGTATATATGGTCGTGTCAATTTTCTTCCACATATTGATCTGAGGAAGTGGGTCTGGCCCACGAAAGCTATTAAACCATCTTGTTAGTCTTTAAAGTGCTGCATAGTCCTGTCTTTTGCTTCAGCTAGACTAGACTAACACGGCTGCATCTCTATCACTAAAGAATTAATCCAATACTGTAAACCAGAAGAGGTTGATAACAGTGACACATTCAGCTAGGATGCAGAGTCTTTTGCCCTCATTAGCTGATTAAGAAGCAAAATTGAGAGGATTAAATATTGAGGGAAAACATTTTTTTAAAAAAGTCATATATCTTAAGTTTCATAACCATGAAAGAAAAACTAAATAATTGCGGCGAGAGCTCATACAGCAAAAAAGAAAATGATAACTACAGCAAGTTCAAAGAATTCTGAAATGCTCCCTACTCCAGCATTTGTTGCATAAAATATATGTTTTGAAAAGCCTAGAGACTGCTAGCAACTAAGTCAGAATCTCTCTATTTAATGACAGATCAGCTGCACATCTGGCAGTCAGTGCATTACTCTTCCTTTCGCTAATGAACTGTGCATGCCAGTGGCCATGATCTCTGGTGTCTCAGCACAAGTCATTTCTGCTTTCCTATAGTTCTAACTCTTAGGTTATATTTATAAAACAGGAAGCTGTCGGCAACAATGTGACATCTATAGCTCTAATGGACACTATTGCGAGAACATCATATCCATTTCTGCTGAATTTGAACTATATAAGAGTCAGTCAAATAATGAACTGATTAAAACATCAGGATATTTATTTTACCACAACACTTCTGTTGCTTGTATAATCTAAATTGTAATTTAGGAAAAAGCTACTTTAACTAATTAAACACATTAAAAAAGGGTGTATGTATATGTGTGTGTGTATATATATAAAAACTATTTATTCATTAAGGAATTTTAAACAAGTTAAATTCTTGCCATGTAAATATCAGAAACAAAACAATTGTTACAACAGTTGTTTTTGTTTAAAGAAATAGTATATAGCCGTGGTCCCCAACCCGGTGCCCGCGGGCGCCATGGCGCCCGCCGGGCTCTTTACATGCGCCCGCGGAGCAATCTGGGCTGGCAGGTGCCAGCCCCGGGCGCGCCGCGCGTGCCGGTACCGACCCTGACCCCCGCCCCCGGGTGCACCGCGCGTGCCCTGGCCCCGGCGCCGGCCTTGGCCCCACCCCCGGGGGTGCCGCGCATGCCCTGGCCCCGGCGCCGGCCCCAGCCTTGGCCCCGCGGCGCTTACGGGGGGAGCGCCAGCTCCGGGCACGTGGCTATGGGGGGGGGCCCGCCCCCGGGCATGCGGCTGGGGGGGGGCCGCCCCCGGACGGGCAAGTGTCCCCGCCCCCTGGCGCCCGGCGGGCGAACGGCCACGCCCCCTGGCGCCCGACAACCTGAAAAGGTTGGGGACCACTGGTATATAGGAATACTCTTGTGACATGGCATTCCTTATGCTTTATGAAAATATGCTTATGATACGAATCGTATGCATATGATTATCCCATCTGTATGCATGTATCATTTTTGTACCTGAAGTTAGGACTTCTTTATCTGTATTTCAGATTTGCTGCTTTGGGTCACTCACAGTGTTGACACTTCAGGGACTATAATGGAAAAGCTGGTCAGAGCTTAATGGTCCATCAAGTAGTTCAATGCACTGTGCATTTGCTTGGCCTTCCGATAACATATTCTGTACTGCCAGTGAATCATGGACAACAGAGTCAGGTGACCTAGGCATCTGGTACTATTCAACTCCTTGGTCCGATGAACTGTTTCACAAGGGAGTGGGGGGAAGTCACATGTTTCCCGCTTTAAGGAAATTCTATACAAGAAGGAGGACGAAAACAAGAATGGTCTTCAGCTTGGTTTACCTCTGCTCCTCCATCCCAAAGATATACCTGAAAACACCTGGAAACAAAGGGCTGAAACTGAAAGGGTGGGACACCTGGCCTATGAAGGACTCTATCTGAAACAATGTGCAGAATGAGAAATTATTAGTTGTAACCAATACTGAGAAAGGAGGAGAACTTCATGTAACTTTGGGTCTATACGACAAATGGGATTGGATATCTGGATACTGGGTTTTCCTAGAGCTGAGCTCAGACTATGTCTACACTTCAGAGTTTTTCCGGGATACCAGAGAGAGCCAAGAAAAACTCTGCCATGTCCAGGGAACACGTCCACTTTTTCGGATGAGTTTCCAAAAGAAGCAGGTGTGCTCCTTTGGAAGCTCTGTATTCCTTATTTCATGAGGAATAAGGGCTCTTCCGAAAGAGGAGATTTTCCCCATATTTGGCCCCATGTAGATGGGCCAAATGTCAGAAAAGCCTCTTCAAAAAAAAAAAAAAAAAAGAATCAGAAAAAGCTGCAGTGTAGTAGACATAGCAAAAAATAATTGTAGTGTACACAGTGTGTACTTCTGCAGCCTCTCTCGTGAGCTTTGCTAGAGGGGGCTTTAGTGGCTGGCTCAGAAAGACAGGGTGGGGGTGGATGGAAAGGACCTATGCTAGCAGAATAGGTTATGTCAGAGGTATCTCAGCACCTCAGCTGGCATCCCCAAGGTCCCAATCTGACACAATAGTCATCAGATCCTTCTATTTAATGGGTAACAGACAGGTAGCTGTGTTAGTCTGATCTTGGTAAAACAAAAGATCATGTAGCACTTTAAAGACTAACAATATGGTTTATTATTATTTCGAGGGGCAAAACCCACTTCTTCAGATCATATTCTGAAAGTGAATTGGCATGACCATTATACAACAGAGGGATACATTAAAATAAATACATTAAAAGCAAGAGGAAGACCAAGGACAGGGTAGGCCCACTGCTTAGTGAGGAGGGAGAAGCAGTAACAGGGAACTTGGAAATGGCGGAGATGCTCAATGACTTCTTTGTTTCGGTCTTCACCGAGAAGTCTGGAGGTGTGCCTAACGTAGTGAATACAAGCAGAGAGAGGGTAAGTTTAGAAGATAGGATACACAAAGAACAAGTTAAAAATCACTTAGGAAAGTTAGATGTCAGCAAGTCACCAGGTCCTGATGAAATGCATCCCAGGATACTCAAGGAGCTGATAGAGGAGGTATCTGAGCCTTTAGCTATGATCTTTGAAAAATCATGGCAGACAGGGGAGATTCCAGAAGACTGGAAAAGGGCAAATATTGTGCCCATCTATAAAAAGGGGAATAAGAACAACCCAGGAAATTATAGACCGGTCAGTTTAACGTCTGTCCCAGGGAAGATAATGGAGCAGGTAATTAAGGAAATCGTATGCAAACACTTGGAAAGTAATAAAGTGATAGGGAATAGCCAGCATGGGTTTGTGAAGAACAAGTCATGCCAAACTAATCTGATAGCTTTCTTTGATAAGATAACGAGCCTTGTGGATAAGGGAGAAGCGGTGGATGTCATATACCTAGACTTTAGTAAGGCATTTGATACGGTCTCGCATGATATTCTTATTGATAAACTAGGCAAATATAACTTAGATAGGGCCACGATAAGGTGGGTGCATAATTGGCTGGATAACCGTAGTCAGAGAGTTGTTGTTAACGGTTCTAAATCCTGCTGGAAAGGGATAACAAGTGGAGTTCCTCAAGAGTCTGTTTTGGGACCCGTACTATTCAATATCTTCATCAATGATGTAGATATTGGGATAGAGAGTACTCTTATTAAGTTTGCAGATGATACCAAACTGGGTGGGGTTGCAACTTCTTTGGAGGATAGGGACATAATTCAAAATGACCTTAGCAAGTTAGAGAAATGGTCAGAGGTAAACAGGATGAGGTTTAATAAAGAGAAATGCAAAGTGCTCCACTTAGGAAGGAACAATCAGTTCCATACATACAAGATGGGAAGCGACTGTCTAGGAAGGAGCATGGCGGAAAGGGATCTAGGGGTCATAGTGGACCACAAGTTGAATATGAGTCAACAGTGTGATGCTGTTGCAAAAAAAGCAAATATGATTCTAGGTTGTATCAACAGGTGTGTTGTAAGCAAAACTCGTGAAGTCATTCTGCCGCTCTACTCTGCACTAGTTAGGCCTCAGCTGGAGTACTGTGTCCAGTTCTGGGCGCCACATTTCAAGAAAGATGTGGAGAAATTGGAAAGGGTACAGAGAAGAGCGACAAGAAGGATTAAAGGTCTAGAGAACATGACCTATGAAGCCAGGCTTCATGAACTGGGCTTGTTTAGTTTGGAAAAAAGAAGATTAAGGGGGGACATGATAGCGGTTTTCAAATATCTAAAAGGGTGTCACAAGGAGGAAGGCGAAAATTTGTTCCTCTTGGTTTCTGAGGACAGGACAAGGAGTAATGGGCTTAAAGTGCAGCAGGGGAGGTTTAGATTGGACATTAGGAAAAAATTCCTAACTGTCAGGGTGGTCAAATATTGGAATAAATTGCCAAGGGAGGTGGTGGAATCTCCCTCTCTGGAGATATTTAAGAACAGGTTAGATAGACATCTGTCAGGGATGGTGTAGGTGGAGCTTGGTCCTGCCTTGAGGGCGGGGGGCTGGACTCGATGACCTCTCGAGGTCCCTTCCAGTCCTATTATTCTATGATTCTATGATTCTATGATACAATGAAGAAATAAACAAATTATACAGTAACGAATCAGCTACAGGAGGTGGTGGGGGGAGAGGGGACGAGGAAGAGACAAGGAAGGAGGAAATTGCTTATTGTAAAAGTCAATTAAGTGGCTAATCTGAAGTTACTATGAATATCAAAAGGTGGGGCCAAAATACAGGACTATGTAGCACTTTAAAGACTAACAAGATGGTTTATTAGATGATGAGCTTTTGTGGGCCAGACCCACTTCCTCAGATCAAATAGTGGAAGAAAATAGTCACAGCCATATATACCAAAGGATACAATTAAAAAAATGAACACATATGAAAAGGGGAGGCAGTCTTTGTAATGTGTAAGGTAATTATCATCTAAATTAAGGCCCATTCACAGCTTGCCAAATTTTAGCATAAATAAAAGCTCTGAAGTCTCTCTCTGTAATCTGGTGTTAAAGTCTCTTTGAAGTTTACATGGGTTTGTTTAGTTTAGAAAAGAGAAGACTGAGAGGGGATATGGTAACAGCTTTCAAGGGTGTCAAAAGGAGGAGGGAGAAAAAATATTCTCTTTAGTCTCTGATGATGGGACAAGAAGCAATGGCCTTATATTGCAGCAAGGAAGGTTTAGGTTGGACATTAGGAAAAACTTCCTAACTATCAGGGTGGTTAAACACTGGAATAAATTGCCTAGGGAGGTTGTGGAATCTCCATCATCAGAGATATTTAAGAACAGGTTAAATAGACATCTATCAGAGAGGGCAGGGGACTGGACATGAAGACCTCTCGAGTTGTAGTATTCTATGAGTGAAATCTCAGTATTCACATATTTTACAGAGCAGGCATGTCTATCAAATATTCAATATTTGAAAACAGACAGTTGTGCTGGGTTTTTTAAGGTGAATGTACTATATCTGATTATTGAATAAAAGTAACGAAATATCTAAATACTAAGAGAATTTTGCTTGGTAAATAGTTAGCATGTTTTTTCCATAGCCACAACCTCCTATTCTTTTTTAGCCATTCTTCTACAGTTGCATTATTTTTCTTTCCTATGATAGGCTACCAATAGCTGAACAGATGAGCTACCAGCATATGAGGGATTAATTTTTCATTTCCTCTTGTCACTATTTCCACTAGCAAGCCCAAGGAAGATTACCAAAGGATCATTTGGTAATAAATATCCAACAATTTGTGATATTTGGTTATGGATTGCATCCCAGAGCTCTCTAATGACTGGACATGCCTACCATATATGCATTAAATCTCGTCTTTCACCACAATCTCTCCAGCATGCACTCCCATTCAATCTATGTACATTTTTTAACCTGACTGGTGTGAGGTACCAATGTATCTTAAAGAAATTTTCTTTTATTGTGCTACAGACTGAAGTTGCTTTTTTTTTCCAGATCAAACCCCATTACTCTGGTGCAATTTGCCCTTCTACATCTTTTTCCCAGCATGTCATTTATGGAAACTTTTTATTATGAAATCTGGAAAGCTTTGATATCAATGTTATAGTTCTTTCATTTTCTAACTGACCAGCTACCATTGCTTCATTACAATTAGCTTTCTCAATAAAAAAAGATATTCTAGAAAGCTGAGAAAAATAATGCCTAAATCAAAAGCACTGGAACCAGGGGAAGAGTAAGCCAGTTATAGTTAGTTTTGCTCTCTAATTAATTCTGTTGTAATCTGGTCTGTGACAGGGGCTAAGATGTGGACTATTAGCAGTGGGTGTCACTGGAAAAGGAAAAGAACATATCTTATTTCTATCCCAAGCCTACAGAGTCACTTTTGTTAAAGAATGTGTGTAAATTCCTGGAGGACACCTTTTTTTTAAATTTATCCATGGTAGCATAATGATATTTATATTATAATTTTCTTGTTCACTGAAGGTCCAGTGTTTAGCTGGGTTAGTCCATCCCCACACTCCACTACTGCTGAGAATTGGCTGGTTTGGTAGTACAACAGAATATTTGGAACAGCTACTCTACCCTGTGTTGTAGGTCTGTAAAGGGCAGATATTTCTAATTAAATACTCTGTTGTAATATAAGCCAATTATAGAAACAGATTTAATCAGTAGACAAACATCTGTGTTTCTATATATATTCAGAACAGCTAATATTTTCATCTGAAATTAGATCTTTTTCACCATCTTCCAAATATCTGGAGGCTTTACACATGTAACTGAGATAACATGATCAAGAATCTCAACATCTTGATGGAGTTATGAACTTGATAGTCAGTAGCACAAAGAAAAACTGCATCCCAAAACTATACAAACAGGATATTAAGAGTGCATGAATAAGCACTCAAATGTCAATAAATGTGAAAGGTAAGATTATATTGTCAACTCTAACAGTGCCATATTTTTCAGATGCATTTTAATGTAGATATTGGTCATATAATCAAATATATGTTTTCTCTCACCCATGACATTCACTACTAATAATCCACATTTGTAATAACTCAAATTGGAAACCAGAGAGCTTTAAAGATTGGGAGAGTCACAGCATACACATGGTTGACTATGTATTCAGTAAATACACTTTTCTAACTTAACTGGAGAGCAAAAACTCTCCCCTTGAATCTACTTTCAAGTCAGACTTTATGTTTCTCAGATTCTAGATAATTTTTTTTTATACAGAAAGCTCAAATAAAGCCATATATCCTCTTGAAGTATTTCCTACAACCTTAGACATTCATAAGTAGCATCTTTTAATATCATTCATTCTTGCATTATTTACTTTCCTTGTGATAAGAACTAGGGGCCACTAAATGAAATTAATGGGCAGCAGGTTTAAAACAAATAAAAGGTAGTTCTTTTTCACAGAGCACACAGTCAACCTGTGGAACTCCTTGCCTGAGAAGGTTGCGCAGGCTAGAACTATAACAGTGTTTAAAAGAGATAAATTCATGGAGGTTAAGTCCATTAATGGCTATTAGCCAGGATGGTGTTCCTAATCTCTGTTTGTCAGAGGTTGGAGATGGATGGCAGGCAGGAGAGAGATCGCTTGATCATTAGCTGTTCGGTTCACACCCTCTGGGGCACCTGGCATTGGCCACTGTTGGCAGACAGGATGCTGGGCTGGATGGACCTTTGGTCTGACTCAGTATGGCTATTCTTATGTTCTTATGGTCTAATGATCTAGTGTATCTTTATTGACTTATACTTTAAATTCTTTTCTCTCTAAAGTATGTATTTTAATAATATACAATTATAATGTATATTCTTAAGCAACCTTAACTATGGCTGCTGCTGCTGCTACAACTGCTATAATAATCTAAAGAGAAAACAGATTAAATGAAGAAATGGGGAAAAAACCCAATAGGAAGATATTTACACCCCTTAAACACCTTGTTAACATTTTGATCTTCAATGTGGATATTTCAGCTTCAAAAGTCCCATAATTTACATTGCTTAACATTTACAAATATCAAAAGAACAAAAGAGAAGATAAAAGGTTGTAGGCTATATTTTCCAAAAGATTCACTCATGTTGCAAACGTAAAAGCATCAATTATAGCTTTAAAAGGATGTGGGCAAGTTACACTTAGGAGTGCTTTTAACTCTCTCCAGGTGACATTTAGTAGTAAAACCACAGTAACCCAAAAGAAGACAGCAGAGACACTTGTGGGGAGGAGTGCTTGGTCACTGTCTATTTAAACCAATTACATATTTCAACCTTTCCGAACTGTGATTAGTCATTAGTCATTGAGTACCCAAATTTAGTTGAGGCTTCTGAATACATAATTATGATATATTTCAAAGCACTTTTGGTAACACTTTCTTCTCCATCCCCTACAAATGAAGTTCCTGAGGGAGACATTAAATTCTTAAATCATTTTGAAATGTTTTATTCTCAGTGATATGGTAGTAAAGATAATCAGGAGGAGGAGTGACTTTTTATTTATTTATTTATTTATTTATTTATTGCAACTTTCAGGAGAACATGCTTAATAGACAGAAATTTGGCAAGCTATATTTAATAAATGTGAAAAGTTAAAAGTTGATTTGGTTGGAGGAACTCTTAACATTTTGATATCCCTGTAATTAACATATCTATCTCTGAATTAATAAATTGGGTTTTCACATTGTACTGATTTTCCTTTTAGTCTCAGAGACACTTTATTGAGTGAAGGGGAAACTGAGCTATAAAACAAGTCAAAGAGGACAAGCTAAAGATAATTTTGTGGTTGAAGCACAGGATTAGGAATAAGACGATCACAGACTTTGTGAGAAACGGGGTATGTCACAATCTCAGGGTACTTCAGTGTCCCCATCTATAAGATGCAGATGATATTATTTCCATACTTAACAATGGTGCTGTGAAACTTAATTCATTCATAACTGAGAAGTAATTTGAGGTCTTCAGATGGAAGATAGTAAAAAAGAGCAAGTACTGTGCTCTAATGAGAGAGGAGCAATAATCAGGATGCAACTCTCTGAGTTACATTTTTTCCATATATTTTTGGAAAAATCCAATATTACTTTACCATGTGTATCTGAGCACTAATTATTTTGCTGTGTTCTTCAGGCTAACTGAAAAGTATGACTATTATATTCTGAAAAGACTGCTAATCAGAATTTCTGATTTTTTTTCAACACTTTAAAAAAATAAAAACACATTGATACGGAAGTCTACTGCAATCAAATAGCTGTCTTTCAATAAAAATGACAATATTCTTAGTACATGAATAAACTTATTTCAAGTCAGAAAAAGCTAGTAATAATATAAAACATTCCTTTTTAGACAGAACAAATATAACTTTAAAAATATCCAGGAAGACTCTCCTGGATGTCACCTCTGTCAGGGACCAATTGCAGTGTGTGAAACTCATAACTTTATAAATGAAAGATTTAATCTCTCTGCCCTTTTTCAGCAAACAATCTTTACTAGTCTCATGTTTGAGAACCTATTGCTCTTCAAAGAAAATGAGACCTTCACATTTAAGATTTCCTGTTATACCTAAAATTTTCCTAAAATTACAGTTTGTAGATTAAATGAGTCTTTTTTGTGATAAAGGGAAAAATGCTGCATCAAGATTCTCACTTTTCCGATAGAAGGCTATGACTCTTTCAGCAGTTTTGCCTGTATAAAGACAGTAGTACTGACACACTCATACAACATTTCAGACTTCAGTGAGCATACTACCCGAGTAAAGACTGGAGAATCTGGCTCAATATTTGTTGAAAATGGCCACCTATTCTGCTCTCAGTATCTACACTGAACATATTTTAATAATTTATTTTTCACTATATATGTTATTTATTTAGATTTATTTATCGGTGTCTGTATTAAGGTCCGAATGACTCAACAATTTGGTTTCTTAGCCTTTCACTTTTGCATTTCTTATTTCAGCTATTGCATAAATCAAAACGACCACAAAATAAGTGCAACAATATAAAATGCTGAAAAGACTTCAAAGTTGAGTAGCCAACTGGGTCTAAGCAAGAAAGCTTTTACTCTTCTTTTGATCTATAAATAAAAATAAAGTATGACAGGATGCAATCTATGAATTCTAAAACCTTGGAGTACATGGTGCCTAGAAATAATTCTTCAATTTACTATCTTTTAATAATACTTCTTTTGTTTAATAAAACATTTAGTTTTAAGAGCAAATCATTTTTTGATGAAATTTTGTTCTTCCTTATGTATGTCAGACATATAATGTAGTTTACTTATTTAATTAAAAACAAGTTTAAAATTCTGTTTTTGTGCATTTTTCGTTAATTCCAAATTTCCATCCAAATGCAGCCTGATACATATAATGAGTTTAAAAACCCCAATAAATAAGTAAGGCATCAATCACCATATTATATTATAATAAAAATGTAAAAAAAAAAAAAGAATCTGATTGAATATATATTCAGTTACCTAACTGCTTAAATGTATACAGATGTCACGAATCCTCCTGGTTAACAAAAAGTACCACATTTAGTGAGACTGCTATGTTTAGTTGCAAACCAATATGTTTCAATCTCTCTTTAGGAAAATAATCGAAAAGTACAAATGCGAAACAAGATTACAATTTATTACCGTATATACTCGAGTATAAGTCGACCCGAATATAAGCCAAGGCACCTAATTTTACCCCAAAGAACTGGGAAAAAATATTGACTCGAGTATAAGCCTAGGGTAGGAAATGAGGCAGCTACTGGTAAATGTAAAAAATGAAGATAGATACCAATAAAATTACATGAATATTTATTTCAAAGAAAAACAATAACCTAGCTCTGTAAGTGCAAAAGGGGGTCAACAAAAACAATATGGTTCTGCAGGCATGGCCACAGCTCAGCCCCCGCCGCCCCCGCCCCGCAGCCCCCACGTTCCGGCCCCCTCGCCTGCCAACGAGCCCCCTCTAAACAAGCCAGCGGGGGGGGGGAGGGCTGTGAGAGACCAGAGCCGGGCATCGATGGGCCAGTGAGCCAGCGGGGGGAGTGGGTGCCGGTGCTGGCTGGATTTTACCACGGGAGGGGAGGGGGTGCAGGGAGCAGCGGCTGGTCCTTGTGCACCTGCCCCAGAATCGGGCCCAAGCTCGTGATCAGGGCTCCCGGGCGCTTCCAGAACAGACGCCCACGGTGCCGAGTCGGCTCCTGGCCCAGCTGTTCCCGAGCTCAGCGCTGCACCCGAGCGTCATGGCGAACGGCCCCAAACGCCCTTCCTCCCACGCGGCAAGGGCCCATGGTGCCGGGCAGGCAGGGGCTGGGGGGCCAGGAGAGCCAGGAGGGCAGGGGCTGGGGGGCCGAGGGGGCAGGGACTGGGTGGGTCAGGAGGGCAGGGGCTCGGGGGGACAAGGGGACAGGGGGGCCGGGAGGGCCAGGAGGGCAGGGGCTGGGGGGACGAGGAGACAGGGGCTGGGGGGGACAAGGGGACAGGGGGGCTGAGAGGGTCAGGAGGGCAGGGGCTGGGGGGCCAGAGCTCCGGGCTCACGCGTTTAGACCCGGCCGGCGGCAGAGACGCGCTGAGCCCGCCCGCGAGCAGGAGGCTGACTCGAGTATAAGCCGAGGGGGGCATTTTTCAGCACAAAAACTGTGCTGAAAAACTCGGCTTATACTCGAGTATATACGGTATTTAAATCAATGCACAGTATGAGAAAATAGGAAGGAAATGAAGTGAAGAAAAAGGCGGATACCCTGAATCAAAGGTTATATACATTTGCCTAATGCAGATGTGGATGATGAAAGCCTGTTTATAGCTGTGAGACACGAGCCATATAACAAGTCCACCTGTATAAAGTCAAAGGCATAAGAAATACAGCTGGTGAAGTAGTTTAAAATAATGCAAATTGCTTATCTTAGCAAGAAAATGGAAGAGAAATCATAACTGTCAATACTAACAAAAAAGTCGTTCATTAAAAATACCTGAATTCAGGTGGTTAAAGCAGAACTTTCTACTAAATTATGAGTTTGAGAACATGTATTTAATCCTTACTTTTGTGGACAGGGACTGAGAAAAGTTCCTAAATCTGAAAGGGTGATAATGAGCCATATACAAAGAAATAATGGAAGGCACAAGTCTGACTCTATAATCCATGATTTTGCTTTAAAAGGTTATCAGCTGAACATGACCAACTCATACAAATTCAACAGATCAACTGCAACTGCATGTTTGCATAATAGTTTTTAAAAGTCACAGGCATCAAAATGGCAGGCAAGATAACTGCAGGAGGGCCATGTACAAGACAGATAAACGACAGCAATGGCTTGTGATGAAAGCACCATGGCATCTCATCATCATGACTTTCAAGACTTAAGGTAACACAAAATCAACAATTCTGGCAGTAGTTTGCCTTGTTCAGACCTAAAAGTTGCAAAAATGAATATATACATGAGTGAATGCCTAATGCAGAGTGTGGCTATATATTTCTCAAACCCCTGAAGATGCTGTAGGGTCTGGATTAGAAGAACAGAATCATAGAATCCCAGGGCTGGAAGAGACCTCAAGAGGACATTGAGTCCAGCCCTCTGCCCAAAGCAGGACCAACAATATAACCTTCCTTTTTCTTTTACACAGTAATTCTGTTCAGTGGGAGACCTTTTTTGCTAAGAAATTCAGTGGGGTATTTCTTGTTCTCCTCACCTGTTTGCATCAGTACAACTTCAAGATATGCATTCAGTTTGCATTATTTTCTTAAAATCTCAATTGGCTAAAACGGGTATCTCTGATAAAATTTGTTTCACGACATCAACATTTTTTTTGACAGACATCTTAATCAAGTCACTTTTTCTGGCTTTGTATTCTGGCATAGATTTGTAATAGGAAAAGTGATGTCATTGAAACCTCTCACAAATAATTGGCAATAGATCCATGAATAACTGAATCAATTTTAGCTGTGAGGACCGGCCAAATCACAATAGTTTCCACTTTTAGGAGATCTGAGTGGATCTTGCTTCCATGCTTCTAATAATCCTGGTTAATAGTTTTTTGCTGCCCCAGCATGCATTTTGACACGTTTACTGTTAGGCCTGCCTTCTTGAGGTTTCTCAATACCTTTCCAAAATATTGTGTTCCTCTCTCAGGTATAGCTAAATATAGCAATATTATCTGAGGTGCATATAGCAAATTCCTTGAACCTGATGAACTGCCTCTGGAATGTGACCCCTGCATCAGCTAATCCAAATAATACCTTAACCTCAAAAAGTAAAAAATCATAATAAATAAAGCATAGGTGGTAGGTGAACATGCCCCCAGAGGAGGCTAGCTTCCAGTCCCTCCTCCTCTGCTCAAGGCCCTCACCCTTCAGCTCTCTACCATCAGAGCCTGGAGCATACCCACAACTGCCAGCCCTCCAGGTCCAGCACTGGATGGGAATAGTACCTGGAACACTGTATCCAGACAGAAACACCCCCCCGCTCACTCTCCTCCTCCCTACGAAACTCTGTCTTCAAAGGCTCCAGGGCCTCCAGAGGTGCTGGAATAACTATGGCCCCAGATGCTAGACAGGAATCAGATAACAGCGGCAATTGGGCCAGCAGACAATCGGGGCCTCGGGCTGCCCTTGGCTGGCTCCAGTAATTGATACGCCTACACACCGTCCCAGAAGAGGAATCTGCCGCTCCATCAGAAAAGAATGTCCGGCCCTAATGATTTAGTTACCTCTACCTCACAGGTGCAAATTAAGCTTTGGACCTCCTGTGGGAATGGGCGTCACAAAGACATTTCAACTTAATTGGCATTTTAATGACAAGAGAAGCGTCTACGTGACCACAGGGGGTCCAAAGCTTAATTTGCATCTGTGAGGTAGAGGTAACTAAATCATTGGGGCCGAACATTCTAATGCCCCACTCTAATTGGAGACCAACCACATACCTACTGGTCAGGTGGCCCTGGACCCCCGAGACTTTAGTGAAGCCTTCGTCTCATACCGACTGCTTCCCATTGGGATTGAGAGGAACACTGGCTTCGCTGGAGTAAGGATTGCAGGGGTGAGAATATACCTGCTAGGTGTCTATTCTGCATGCATTTCAATGAGAGCTCTGAGAACCAAAAGGGTTCCACTGTACCTTTAAGTGACTTTTATTGTATTTTTCTATCTTGTCTTTGTAGTGGCTGTGTTATTTATAATACAGCAATAACATTTAACAGCTAAGCTTGCCTTGTAACAATAAAATATAACTGTTTAAGCTTTAACCTGACTCCTCCTGTTGCTGTAACAGAACCAAACACAATAAAAAAGAACCATAGCCGGTTTGGCTATCTTGCCACGGTCAGCGAAAAACGCAGTAAGAGCTGAGCATTGAGTTGTGCCGTCTCCACGGGGCAGACTCTTGGGGCACCCGTCAGCCTCCATGGCTGCCCGCTATGAAGGGACTTTGTCCTAGCAGTTAAAGACTCAGGTGTGATAGGGCTCACAGACCACTCATTACCCCGGCCACCGGCTAACAAACACCCATCAACTCTGGGTGGACACTGTGGCTGGAGTACTCCCAACCCCAGCACTGGGTGAGCAGAGAAGCATCACAGCAGGATCATTGGGCAGGCAGAGTGCTGTTCTAGAGTGCTGTTCACCCACCACTGGGAGAATGGGTGATGCGGTCCAGAGGTCTGGTGAGCACCACGGCCTCCAGGCTGCTTGTCCTAGGCTATGTGCCACAAGGAATTGGGAACAATACACAGGAGAATGTCTGGAAGTGGAACATAGGTGGGGCCACATCAGGCTGTTTGGGGAGGCAAAGCCTTCCCCTGCCTATGACACTGCCTATGGAATTCCGACTTTTTCTCTGACTGTGTATCCAAGGGAACTTGCCAGGATTCCTTGATTAAATCCACAACAGTTAAAAAGGACTCCAAGACCTATTAAGCAAAAATTAAAAATAAAACAGCATTAAAACAGCATGTCCCCTTTAAGAGTGAGTGCAGGGATAGGAACTGGGAGCGGTTGAGCACTAAGACCCAGGGGAAGCATTGCTTCCCCTTGGTTGGCAGCCATTTTGTGCCGGCAGCCTTGCGGAACCAGGTAAGCATGGGGGCTGGGGTCGGGGGTGTGGGAGCCGGGGGGCAGAGGGAGGAGGCCTGGCGCTAAGTATTTGTAGGGTTGCTAGGTGCCCGGCATTTTTGCCTCCTGGCCGGGGAAAAAATCAGAAACTACTGGACATTTTAGGTGTCCGGTATTCTCTGAATTTTTTTACAAGACAGGAGGTGAAAATACCGGACACCTGGCAACCCTAGTCTGAGACTGATACAATTTCCATGTCTAGCATATTTTGCATCTCCCCCTTGATATGTTCCCTCATTGCCCCTGTTGTCTTGTAAGCTCCACTGGTTATTGGGTATGTTTTATTAGTGTTAATAAGATGTGAGTTCGACTAGGTTTGTTAGAAAAAACCCTTTCTGACCATGCCTGCCAATGGGGGGAAAGACAAAGAGGGCAACTACCTAAATGCCCAGTGAGTCAAAAGGGCCTGGCATTCCTGTTTGCTGCTGGTATTATGGCAGCGGCGGCCGTGGAAGCCCCGGGTACTTCAAATCACTTCCAGATGCCACGTGGCATGCTCTGGGTAGCTCTGAGGGGTTCCTGAGAAGGTGGGTGGTGCGGCACAGTATGGGCAAAGCTAAGGGCTGGTTATCTCCAACCCTGCCTCTTCTGTCCAAGGGCCCACCCCTTCCAGGAGTGCAGAGCGAGTCCCCTTCACCTTTCCAAGAAGCTCAGTAAGTCTGTTGGCCCCACTTATTTTGACTCTGTAATACAACCAGGACTTCTAGCAGGGTTAGCCTTTAATTTAGATTAATGTTCTCTAACTGGAACTCCTCTCTACCTTCAGACATTAAGTCTAAGGGTATACCCATGAGGCATACCG
This sequence comes from Pelodiscus sinensis, assembly GCF_052426305.1. Lineage (NCBI taxonomy): Eukaryota > Metazoa > Chordata > Testudines > Trionychidae > Pelodiscus > Pelodiscus sinensis. Next base: position 144,201,131 of record NC_143054.1, read on the forward strand.
GGGAGGTCGACAAATGCCTTTGATGTCGACTGCGAAGCGTCCAGACTACAGTGCTGTGCCGCCAAACAGCTGATCGGCACAGCGTAGCAGCCATTTTAATTTAAATGAAGTGGTGATTATTTAAATCGCCGCTTCATTTGGGTATGTTTAGTAAACTAATCTACATGGCTCTGGTGACACAGCCATGTAGTCTATACATACCCTAAGAGAGTCAATACTGTGCGACCCTTATCTGCATAGCATATCATATTTAGTAAAACCTCTCTGCTATGTTTTAAATGTGTTAATACTAGAATATTTACCAGGTGTTGCTTGGGTCCTTCAGGGCAGGGGACTGGATGTGTGTGGGGTTCAGGAGTCAGGGCAGGAGGCTGCAGGTGTGGAAGGGACAGGAATCAAGATTGGGGGGTGAGCAGGGACTTGGGGCAGGGGTAAGGGATGTAGGAGTCAGGGCAGGGGTGGAAATGGCTGCCAGCTACTTCCCTGGGACTGGTGGAGGACAGCGCCAGTTGCTCCCCTGGGACTGGCTGGGGTGGCAGGAGTTGTGCTGTCCAGCCAGTGGCTGCTCTGCAGCTCCCTATAGGTGTTGGGGACATGCTTGCTTGCTGCCCCCCTATAGTCATTCTGGAGCATAACTCTTCCCTGTGTGTGCTGCACCCTGTGGCCATAGTGCAGTATAACTGACCCTGCTATCACAGCCCTACCCTACCTTTCTGTTGGATGAGAAATAATTGCATTGCACACACATCACATTGTCCTGGCACAACCAAACCCTTATGTTGCTTTAAGCAGAAGCTGCCTACTGAATTTGGTGGTCCTAGCTCTTACTGTTGAGGAGTTCTTGAACAAACAGACTCTCAGATGGTCAGTCAGACAGATGCACAAACTCTCTCAAATACATAGAAGATGAGCAGTTTGGGGTAAGCATTGACCTTAGGTTTCTATACATGCACTTAATTTAGTCTCTCTCACCTCAAAGGGATTCTCCCATACATTCTGCATCTTATTTTCTTTTACAAGGACTATTATCAGAAACAAAGCCCCCATATCAGTGGTTCTCAATCTTTCCATATTACTGTACTTCTTTCAGGAGTCTGATTTGACTTGAATACCTCAAGTTTCACCTACTTGCTTACAAAACCAGACATAAAAATACAAAAGTGTCACAGCATACTAGTACTGAAATATTGCTTATCTTATCGCCTTTACCATATACTATATATTTGAGAGAGTTTGTCTGTCTGTCTGTCTGTCTGATTGTTCAAGAACTCCTCCTAAGCAGTAAGAGCTAAGACAAGTGTTCCCTCTAAGCTGCGGGGTGGCACAGCTTCACAGGTGATTAATCAGCCCCGCCCAGTCAGAGGCTATGGGCTCTAGGGGAGCTGACTGACTGGGCAGGGCTGATTAATCACCTGTGAAGCTGTGCTGCCCCACGGCTTAGAGGGAATATTGGCTAGCACCACCAAATTTGTTCAGATGGGAACACTGCTGCCAAGGAGAAAGAGAAAGTGTGGTTTGTTGCATTCCACATTCTAGCAGGGCAGTGTCGGGTGCAGATGAAACTGGATCTGCCCCAGCTGGGAGACATCCACCTTTTCCCTGGCTGTGCCTCCTAGAGCTGCAGCAGCCACGGAAAGGCACTTTGCATCTGGTCCCAAGTTGCTGTGGTGAGAGAGGGCTGGGGTAGTCCTCTCTCTCCAGGACAGCCCACATATTGAACTCCTCAATCCCAGTCAGACCTGAGAAACGCCAGGTAAATCTTCTAGTATAATTATAAAATAAATCAACAGGAATATAAATGCTGCATTTACATTTTGGTATGATACTCAAGCCTGTTTTTCAGTTGTGAGCCATCTCTGAAACTGGAGCTCCAGATGGAGGGGCTGAAGCTGAAGACCTCTGCCTGGGGCTGAAACACCTAGCTTAGCTTAAGGGGGCTGCCTGTGGCCTGGGAACCTGGGCAATTGCCCTGCTTGCTTCCCCCTATGCCTGCCCTGCATTTGTGCCACCCTCTTGTCCCCCAACCCAGCCCATAAGACTATGGTGGTTCCAAATCTCTGCTTGAGAAACACTGATCTGATGAGTGATCTAGATGAGTTGAGAGCCCCCTGGAAGACCTGTATACTCCGAAAAATACTCATGTTGGAACAACTGATCTATATCAAAGGCTCTTTCAGGTGCCTTTTTTATATCACGCTTTTTGTACTGCTTGGCTTTTTTTTGCCTTTTGGCAGCTTATGCTGTACCAGCTCCATAACAAGATTATAATTCTGCCTTGAATTTAGATGGGTTTAAGTTTGGGGCAATATCTCTTTACGTGCTCAGCAGAGTCATACATAAAGCATTTTCCTAGGCCCTCATTCTGGGCCAGGAGTTTGTATCTGAATTACTTACGGTGCCTCTACACAGCACACTTAGATTGAAATAAGCTATGTAATTTGCGCTATGCAATATGCATAGCTTATTTTGATGCTGTTTCGATGTTGAAAATAACTTATTTCGTAATTTGGTGGTGTCTACAGAGTGCCAAATTTTGAAATAACTTGCTATTCTGAAATTTTCCTTAATCCTCATGGAACGAGGGTTCCCAGGATGTCAGAGTAAGCCACCTCTTATTTAGAAATCTATTTTGAAATAACAGGATGCTTCAACAGACACAGAATAGCTATTTTGGGATACTTCCGGCATCCTGAAAAAGCTCCGGAGTATAGATGTACCCTTAGAGGGCACCTTTTATAACAGGCCTGCGCCTTTCCATTTGGGGCTTTCTTTCAATACCCATTCTGACCTGCACATGCAAATCAATAGCCTGAGCAGCCATCTTCACTATCGGAGGAGACTTCCTATATGACAAGTTTTTATTTCATCTGAGCAAGCAATTGAGAAGTGTTCCTGGGCAAACACACACACACACAAATTGCAGTAGTCTCCTTCTCCCCTTTACCTTTTACCCATTTTTTCTATAATCACATATTTTATGCATAAACTCCTCATGATTGATACTGTCATGATCCTTCAGACTTCTAAACTTCAAACAGTATGATTATGGCATAATGTGAAACCTTAGCAACACAGCTTCTTTATATTTATCGTAGCTTATAGCTTCTCCCACTTCATGCCAATAAAGACTTGGAAAGCTTTAACCTCAAATTCTGGGAACCAGATGAGACATTCCATTGGCCTGGCATATTTCTTTGAATGCAGCTAAATATTCTTTTATACTGTCTGAGTCTTTAAAAGGTGGGCACAATCTATCCCAGTTGAGAGAGTTCTCAGACATTATGCGTGGGCCGGGGAATACCATTCTGCTCGTCCAGTATTCAGATCTGCATTTCCTGTGCCTCCATTTGCTGCTTGCACGTTCTCTCTCCTTTTTTGATTGCTGCCATTTGTCCATTGCCTTATATTTGGCCATGGCTGCCTAGGTCGCATCTGCACTGGTTGGCCCACTCCTCTGCCTCATTTTTGGCTTTGGCTGCCTCAATCACCTCAAAGCATTGTTAGTTCTTTCTTGCGCTGCAGCTCATGTTGTTATCTCTTGGATTCTCAGCTTTGCCACCTGCACCTGGTGCTCAAAGGCCTCGGTCTCTGAGGAGCTGCAATTTGGCCAGCTCTACCTGCAGCAGGGGTTTAGTGTCTGGCTGGTTTCCAACCCTGGGTCACCTTTCTCCTGCTCAAAATGCTTGACAAACAAGGTTCTCAAATCCTTAACAGAGCTCTCTTTCTGGAGTAAACCATATTTCAAACATTAGCTCCCAAGCTGCTTTTTATCCATTGTGTCCAAGAAGTCTGACTCATTTTTCCTTTTCTTTGTAATACATCAGGGGTGTCCAAACTTTTTTCAAAGAGGGCCAGATTTGATGAAGTGAACATGCGTGAGGGCCGACCATTTTGCCTGACATTCTTTGAACCATTAAAATTAAATGCAAATTAACTATTTTATGCAAAGTTTATTGCAAACGGCATAACACCAACTATACATGTTGTGTCCAAATATATTTATAACTGATTTAGACCAACTGACATTAACTGAGATTTTACAATGTATTCATCTCAATTGAAAAAAAAACTTGCCTACACTAATGTGAAGGGTGAAACTGAGATCTGGACTGCACTACATAGGCTAGGTCTGGTTCAAAGGCAGTCCCTGATCTCAGCAGCTGCGGAGTCCGTCCCTGATCTCAGCAGCTGCGGAGTCCGTCCCTGCACTCTCAGCCCCAAGGTAGAGGGCTTGCAGGGTCAGAGGCGGGTGGAGAGCGCAGGGCATGCTGGCCTCACGGCGGCCCGGGGGCAGGGCGAACCCGTAGCCAAGCGGGGGAGCGGGGCTGCGGACGTGCCCTACATGGTGGACTTTAGGACCGCAGCGGCCGCCATGGACGGCGGCGGCACGGCCGGAAGCGGCGCCAGTCAGAGGAGCGCCGGGGAGCCAGGAGAGGGGGAGGAAGCGGGGGCTGTCCCTGCACTCTCAGCCCCAAAGCGGAGTGCAGGGGCAGGGTTTGGGACCGCGGCGGCGGCGGCCCGAAGCGGCGCGCTGAGCGCGCCAGTTAAAAAAAGCACCGGGGAGCCGGGAGAAGCGGGGGGCCGTATTAAATCCGACCGCGGGCCGCATTTGGCCCGCGGGCCGGACTTTGGACATGCCTGTAATACATGCACTGTATGTCTCTTATTCCAAAAGAAGCAAAACCAACCAAACAAACAAAAAACAAAACAAAAAAACCCAAATAACGTTGCTAGTCGTATGCAACGATGGGCATTGTGGCTTTCTGGACAGATATGAGATCAGATATCAGAAAACCACTCTGTATTGCAATGCAGATGGTCTCTCAAGGCTGCCTTTGCCAGTCAAACATCAAGATAGTAGCCAGAAGGAAAACTTCTACTTTGAGTAGGTAGAGAATATGCCCATCACTGCTATGAAAGTTAAGAAAGCAACTCGTGTTGACCCAGTCCTTTTCTCAGTTATGGACCTAGTGATTCACGGAACATCTCTATGGGACTCTCAGTCTTATCCAACCTTGTTCTCTACATCTCCTGGAGGACTGAGTTATCGATCTTTTCTGGGTGCTAGTTGTGGGGAATGTGTGTCATTATTCCAACACTACTGAGACAACAGGTATTAGAACAGCTACATTCAGGTCACTGTGGAATTGTGCGCATGAAAGAAATTGCCCAAAGCTATTTTTGGTGGCCTAGCTTGGACTGTGCCATTGAAGAGATGGCAAGAGCTTGTATTTCATGCCAGAGTGTGAGGAATGCACCTCAGCTGGCACCTCTACACCCATGGGACTGGCCTGGAAAACCATGGTAATGTATTCATGTTGATTTTGCTGGCCCATCTGAAGGTAGCATGTTCTTGGTGGTGGTCAGAAGTCTCTATAATGCTGTCCACTGCTGCTGAGAGTACTATCCAAAAACGAATGACTTTAAAAACAAACAAACAATGGGCACTTAAGAACAATTTGCACCTTCTTTATCAGCTTCACGAAGAGTGGACACTCTAATTGACTCTCCCCCCTTTTCCCTTCTTTTTCCTTCTCCCCTGCATCCCCTATTTATTTTGGAACTGGACCTTTAATAACTCCATTCACCTGAAGAAATGGGTTGTGTCCACAAAAGCTCATGATACCATCTACATATTTTGTTAGTGAATTTTCAGAATCTTGGGCAGTCTAGAGTACACAATATTTGGGTGAAGACAATTCAATGCAAAATAGACATAATTATGCCAAAACCTACACGTTTAATTTGAGAGGTACAGGGCAGTTCCTCCTCTACTGCTCATTTGGACTACAAGCCATATACAAGAATACATAACACACATGCAACATGAATAACTGGGCTGTTTGTCTCCTTTTTCTCTGTAGAGCAACATAATTGATCACACAAAATTATCTACTATATCAGGGTCAGCATTCTTTCAGAAGAGGCGTGCTGAGATTTAACTTATTTGCTTCTATTTATGGATCTGCATGCCGTTGATACTTTCTAAAGCCAATAATAGCCTTTCCCCCACCTATCCCTGTGTAATCTGGTGTGGGCTGGGATAAAATCCTGCTTCTTAAAGTAACAGGCACCAACAATCTATCCTGTCCTAACTCCCAGCTAAAGCACAAACAAATTACCCATACCTCCCTCACCTCACAGCACTAACAAACTACCTCCCTGCTTCCACCTTACCCCAATGCCAACACCTACCCACCTCTTCTTTCTCCCATCTACCCCATGCAGTCAGCGCCTTACCTACCCCTTTTCAAGAGGCTTGAGAGTGCTAAGTTTCTGCTTCTCTCTTCTGCACACAAGAGATTCTACAAACTCCCCTCTCCTCTGACTCCTCCTTCCAATTACCCACTCACCCACTCCTCCTCCCCCTGCCTAGACATTTATTCTCTCCTTATCTTAGGTTTTATTACCTGCTCTGGGAACTCCTTCATTCAAAGATAATGCCCCATCACCGCTGATCAGCTGAGTTCCCTGCATGTGGGGCTCAGGAAACAGCAGGCCGCATCAGCATGCTGCCCCTCCCTGCCATCAGCTCCTTCGGTCCCGCTACTGGCTGGGAGACACAGCTGCCTAGGCCTTGCTGCCATAACTGCTGTTGCAGCCAACACGGCAGCTGGCAAGGCAGCACGTAGCCCTGGTCTCGCTGCCAGGGCATGAGTCCCGCTGCTGTCCGGCATACAGCCCTGATCAGGCTGTTAGCCTGCCCCGACCTCAGCTGGGTTGCTGCAGCCCCAGCCCTGCAGCCACAAACAGGCTTCCCCTGTGGGGGAGGGGACAGCCAGTCTGCCACGGCTTTGTCCCCACTGCTGGGCCACTGCTGGGCCAGCACACAGCCCCCATCGGTCCACAGCACAACCCCACTGCTGAGCCAGCACACGTGTACTGCCCCCGGCCCCAGCTGGGTTGCTGGGCTGCCCCTGCCCCACTACCACGGCTCCACTATCAGAGGAGCAGTCATGTGGCCCAAACCCCAGCTCCGTCTGTCCAGGGGCAGCCACCCGCCCTGGTCCTGGCCCCACTGCTAGAGGGGCAGCCTGTGTGGCCCAAGCCCCAGCCACCTGAGGAGCTTTCCTGGCTGAGCTCCACGTACCTACCAGCACCAGCTCACCTGCTTCCACTGGCTTACTGCTGCTTCCATCAGCTCACTGCTGCAACAGAGTTGGGTTGGCGGAGAAGGGGGAGAGCACCAGCCGCTGGCACACAGCCCAATCTGCAGCCTCTCTGCCTGCCTCACAGAGCTCGTGCTGCAGCTGCATGCCAGCCACAAGGCTCAAGCAGCAGCACAGGCTCCTTGCTGCGTGAGGGAGGAGAGGTAGGGATGAGCTCCTGCCCCGCATGACACTGAGACTTGGCTCTCATGCTGTGCCATAGGTTGCCAGCCCCTGTACTATATATTTCAGAGTTTATCTGTCTGTTCAAGAACTCTTCCTAAACTATAAGAGCTAGGACCACCAAATTCGCTTACAACTTCCTCTTAGCATAACTTAAAGCAAGGTCACGATTTGGTCATGCGCGGAAAATGGGATGTGCCTGAAATGGGACTGCTTCTCAGAAAATTGTATGGAAAAGAGACACAAACACAAGGCAGGTGAAAGGGGCTGGCTGGGGGTGGGCCCCCCCGGGCCCCCCCACCTGGGACAGCCCCAGCCCTGAGTCTCCCACCCCTGCAAGGCACCCTTTAAAGAGGGCAGGATTTGTACAAGTACATTGCTGGCTGTTCCCCTTCATCAGGGAGCAAGGGGGAAGTGCAAAGTTTACTGCATTCCTCAACTCTGGCTGGGGAGCATGGAGGGAAGATGAATCTGAACCTGCCCCAACTGGGGGACATACACCCCTCCCCATACTGTACCTGCTGGAGCTGCAGCAGCCATGGACATGTGCTGTTCACCTGGCCTCACGCTGCTGCAGTGAGAGAGGGCTAGAGTGGTCTTCTCTCCTTGGGGCAACCTGTATACTGAACCTCTCATCTCCAGCCCCACTCCAAAGCAATGATTCAAATGAAGCATGAACATTTTCAATTTATTTTCCAACCCCCCTCTCCCCCACATACACACACACACAATTAATTGAGTTAAGGACCTGAGAAATGTTGGGTAAACCTACTAGTAGATTACAAATGCTTGGTAAATTTATGCATAGAAATTAAATCCCAAATCCTGGTTGCAAAAAAAAAAAAAAAAAAAAAAGATAGCTAATAGATATTTTCTTATTCTAAGTACTTGAACAATCTGGGAAAGACCAAACCATGTTATTTGAAATATAATTAAAAAGTATGGTATATACACATTAGCTGCATTTAGCCATTGACCTTTCTGCATTTCTTGACGCCTGATTTTTCCACTATGCATGTGGAAAAGGACAGAGAACTGAAACCCTCTATGGACAGATAATTTCTTTGTGAAAAGCATATTTAAATCCCACTCAGAAAATGTGAACTATAAACAGAATTGTACTTACAAAGTATCTTCCTCCTCCTAGATTTTTACATGGGATTCATTGATTCAGTTCTAATGGGGTACGTCTACACTACAAAGTTAGTTCGAACTAACTTAGTTCGAATTAGTTAATTCGAACTAAGCTAATTCGAACTAACGCGTCTAGAACTAAAAACTAGTTCGAATTAGCGTTTTGCTAATTCGAACTAGCAAGTCCACATTGAGTGGACTCTGAACAGGGCTTAAGGATGGCCGGAAGCAGTGCCGGCAGGGCATAAAAGGAGGACTTAGAGCATGGAGATTCTGTCTCAGGCTAGCCGCGGGCTGCGCTTAAAGGGTCCCGACCCCCACCCCGGACACACAGTTCTAAGGGGTGCCCCGCTTGCAAAGAAGTTCTGGCTTGGAGTGCCCGGAGTACCCACACTGGGCACATCACACCACTCGACCATCAGCCCGGCTGCACTTGCCGCAGGCTGCCATCTGGGGAGAGGGGGCAATCGGGGGGCTGCAGGAGAGCTTCCACCCCCAGAAGCCCGCAGAGCCAGCCCAGTCCTCCCCATCGGGGGCTCGTACCCCATTTCTCCCTCACCTCCTTCCACTTACCCTTCCCTAGCCCCCCTTCTTATTGATGTACAAAATAAAGATAACGTTTCTTCCAACATTGACTGTCTTTATTGAACAAAACTGGGGGAGACTGGGAAAAGGAGGTGGGAGAGGGGAAGAGAAAGGCTGGGAGAGGGGAGGGCAACTAACATGATCAGGGGTTGGGAACAGGTCCCAGATGAAGAAAGGCTACAGAGACTGGGACTGTTCAGCTTAGAAAAGAGGAGACGGAGGGGGGACAGGATAGAGGTCTCTAAAAGCAGGGGTAGGGTGGAGAGGGTACATTCAGAAAAGTTCTTCCTGAGTTCCCATAAAGAAGGACTAGAGGACACCAAAGGAAAGGAATGGGTAGCAGGCTTCAAACTAGTAAGAGACAGTTCCTCTTCACAAAGCAAATAGTTAACCTGCGGAACTCCTTGCTGCAGGAGGCTGTGAAGGCTACAACTCGAACAGAGTTTAAAGGGAAGTGAGATCAAGTCATGAAGGTTGGGTCCATGGAGTACTCTTAGCCAGGGGGTAGGAGTGGTGTCCCTGCCCAAAGTTTGTGGAAGGCTGGAGAGGGATGGCACGAGACAAATGGCTTGGTCACTGTCTTCGGTCCATCCCCTCCAGGGTCCCTAGGGTTGGCCGCTGTCGGCAGACAGGCTACTGGGCTAGATGGACCTTTGGTCTTACCCAGGACGGCCATTCTAAGCTCAGGGCTCAGGGTCGGGGGTCTCAGTGGACCCCCTTGATTTTCATGCACACCTGCTCTTGGGTGGCCAGGCTGGCAGCTCTCCTGCCCTAGACGGCCACTTTCCTGTGCCTAGTGCGGAGATCGTGGACGAGGTCCACGATGTCCGCACTAGCCCAGGAAGGTGCCCACCTCTTGCGGTCCAGGGCAAGCTCCCGGGAGCCGCCAGCCTGGTCCCGGGAAGAGGGGGTGAGCTGGGGGACATCGGGTGGGTGGCTCTGTGCCGTGCCAGGTGCAGGGTCTGCTGGCTGGGTGCTGGCAGGCTTGCACCTGGCACGGGCACCGTAGCCAGCCCGTGCCCCTTTAAGGGGTCCGGGGCCGGGAGGGGGGCAGACGAGTTTCCCTGGTGTTGGCCAGAGTGGCCACCAGGGAAACCTGGGGAGGGCTAGCCTCCCACTAGTTCGAATTAAGGGTCTACACCCCCCTTAATTCGAACTAGCTAGTTCAAACTAGGCTTAATCCTCGTAAAATGAGGTTTACCTAGTTGGAACTAAGCGCTCCGCTAGTTCGATTCAAATTCGAACTAGCGGAGCGCTAGTGTAGCGCCTATTAAAGTTAGTTCGAACTAACGTCCGTTAGTTCGAACTAACTTTGTAGTGTAGACATACCCACGGTGACAGTGCAAATGGCATCTACAGATGTAATGAATGCTGGAAAGTGAGCTCAGAATTTGGGAAGTGGAATAGCCACAGTAAACAATGTGGGCATGTTACAATAACAACGATGTCTGGGAACTTTTTAAACATGTACCACAACAAAGCACTCTAGTAAGGAAGATAAACAAGAGTCAAGTAGGGGAAAAGGGTAAATAAAAATAACGTGTCATTAGTTTTGCAATAAAGAAACAATACCTTCCATTATGAAAAAGATGAAATTGGACTGAAATAGTAACATAGATAATTGGCTTAATTTTCTAGGAATTGCAAATGCATAAGCCATACATTTGGTTTTATCTATTAAATAATTCCATAAAAGGGCTGGAGAGGATTTTCCACTGGGAAACTGAGTATTGTAAAATACCTACCAATGATTAGAGTTCTTTTCACAAGAACAATAAAAAACAGAACTTCAACACACTTTAGTTGATATTAATTTTGGTGATATTTCCCCCCTTTTTAATTATAGCACTTATTTTATCACAAGTTAAAATCATTAACCTCAAGCTCTGACTCCTATTGGCCTTTGGTTTCTTTTGTTTTTAATATGAATTCTAGACTTCTTGTCAGCACATCCTTCTAACAAGTACCTGTTTCTATTGTTCAAAACTAACAGACTCACGCAAACTTATCAGAAATGTCTGCCCTTTAAAAAAAAATACAAAAACAGTACCTGACTGGTTTTCATTACTGTCATACTGTGTAGAGAAAAACAGGGATGTATTTTGAAAAGGCAAAAAATTAGCCTACAAACCACATCTTTAAAATGACAATTATATAATCAGTGTGCATTAATTGGCTCCCATTTAAGGACAGCAAGCTTTCCCTGTGAAGATAACAACACCCCAGCTTCTGTCCTCAGCCTTTTGAGACCGAGTGGGAAAGAAGAGGAGGTTAGGAATAGCTTTTCACTGGAGTGCTGAATTATTAATTCAGGCAAAATACTGCATTCAAATACTATTATCTTCACCAAAGGCAACACATTCAGAGTTTAATTTTTTTTCACACTTGGGTAGACTACTAAATTCAGTATATGTTACTTAAACAAAATTCAATTTACTTTCCTTTTGGTTCTTACTATTTCCTTTGACATTCTTACTGATCATCAGAGATGTTTGCTAAAGTTTGAGTTTGCTGCCTTTATAGTTTGTTCTATTTCTCTTGCTGGGAATCCAGCAAGCTGGTTTGGGGACCGCATAAGCACTTTCAAAACAACAGTCTACAAAGAATTAGAATTTCAGTGCAGCATCAGGGAGACAGACAAGCCAGACTGCAGGAGAAAAAGTTCTTATCCAAGCACATCTTTAAGAACAGCAAAGGGAATACAGAATATCTCTAGCTAAGTACATTGTTTTGGCTTAAATGTTCACTTATTCTTCCAAGTCTGCTACACTGAGTCTCTCTCTCTAAAGCTAAAATTTCATCCCTAATATACCCCGTTTTCTTTTACTATTGCAACTTATGCCACATTGTATGAAACCTTATTCATTTTTCTATGGCTCACAGTAGCAAACAGAATTAGCTGTAAAAGTTGAGCTAAAGACAGTAATGGGAGAATTTCAAACAACCATGAACTTTATCTACTATATATCTGAGAGAGTTTGTCTCTCTGTCTTTGTCTGTTCAAGAACCCCTCCTAAATGGTAAGAACTAGGACAATCAAATTTGATATGCTGCTTCTTTTTATCATAACTTAAAGCAAAACAGCGATTGTTACAGAAAGCTTAAGAATGGTTTTTCTTTTTCAAGTTCCTGTACATGTTCATTTCAACTTTGGTGACTTGCAAGCAGTGGTACAGGAGGTGGGCTTGAAGATCAAGTCTGACTGCAAGACTGCATGGCTGAAGTTGGCATTGTCTCTAGCTTGCTGGGTGATGGTACAGTACATTGAAATTGTGTGTGCTGACAACTAGATTGCTGTTTTGCAGATGTCCTTAATAGGGTATTTCTTGTACTAGGAAAGTGGCAGAGATGGCCTGAGAGCTTGTGAGATGAGCAGTACGGTTAGCTGGGGTTGAAACGCCTGCGAGTTTGTAACATGCATACCTGGATGCATCAAGCAATTCTCTAGAAGGAGACAGGAAGGCCCTTTATTCTCTGCTATTGCTATGAACAGCTAAGTCAATCTACAGAATGGTTTGGTCCTATATATATTGCTAGTGGCTCAAATGGTGGACCTGAAAGTTTTGACAGGGCAAGGTTTAAATCCCAGGAAAGAATGGGTTCTCTAACCTGGAGATATATCCTCTACAGGCCTTTAAGAAAACAGATAACCATATTATGTGAAAACATGAATCAGTTTTTGACCTTAGACTGGAAAGCAGAAATGACTGCTAAAAGAATCTTGCTGAGAAGGACAGATCTTGTTGTTTCAGAAGGTACTACAAAATGAGAACTGCATCAGTAGAATTTGCTGTTGGTAGGACCAAATGGAGAATTGCTTCCTTTTTGCAAGGTAGGTAACCCTGGTGCAAAGTTTTCTACTTCACAGTAGGCTTCTATGGACCTGCTCTGAGCAAGCCCTCTTCTCATGATTCAGCCACAGAGCTTCCAAGCCATCAGATGAATAGAGCTGAGGTTTGGATGAAGCAGCCAACTGTGGTCTTGGAGGATCAGATCTGGGTGCAGAGGAAGCAATCCTCCACTGAAAATCCTAAGAGGGTGGTGAATCAATGTTTTCTGGACCATGCTAGGGCTATGAGAATGACCAGCACTCATTCCTGTTTAATCTTTATCAGAAACTTGTGTCAGCAGAGTAGGAGGGAATCCACAATACAGATGCTGTGTCCATGACAACAGGAACATGTCTGTACGGGTATGTCTACACTGCTACCCTAGTTCGAACTTGGCTGATGTGACTGATGTAGGCATTCGAACTTGCAAACGAAGCCTGGTATTTAACTATCCCGGGCTTCATTTGCATGTTCCCGGGCGGGCGCCATTTTTAAATGCCCGTAGTTCGAACTACCTGCCCGCGGCTACACGCGGCACAGACTAGGTAGTTCGAATTAAAGCTCCTAATTCAAACGACCGTTATTCCTCCCCCAAGCTGAGATCTTGCAGGGAACAAAAGTGGTAACATGCCCTATTGTTTTAGGTAACAAATCTGTAAGGAGAGTCCACCATTGCTAGAAGATGTCCCTCCTGATGTATGGTTGAAGGGACCACTCCTGGTAAAAGGAGAAAGACCTGCTGAAGTGTTCTGCCAGATGGTTCTGCATTGCTGGAAAATAGGATTCTAGACCTACTGAGTGCGCAATGCAGAGCTCCCACAGCCGATGCTTCCTAACATGGGGAGCAGGGAGAGCATGTTCCACCTGTCTGTGATGTAAAACATGGCTGTTATGTTGTCTGTATGAACTGACACAATCTTGTTAATTATGTGAGATAAGAACACCTGACAGGAGAGGAAAATCACCCTGAGTTCCCAGGCATTGATATGGAGGGAAAGCTCTTCTTGAGACCAGAGACCCAGAGTTCTGAGGGACCCTAGGAGGGATCCCCAGTGTAGGGCTGATGTGTCAGGTACTAGCAATGTATTTGGCTGAGGCCACAAAAAGGGTACTGTGCACATGTCACATAGTGGTTCAGCCACCATGTCAGCAAATCAAGGACCTGGGTGGGAACAGTGAGCACTAAGTACAGGTGAGGACAGAAGCGAGAATATACCGTGGCCAACCAGGCTTGGAGAGGTCTGAAATGTAGCCTTCTGTGTTGCACTATACATATGCATAAAGCCATATGGTCCAGAAGGCTCAGACATTTCATGCAGTTGTGACTGGATGAGCCTGGAGAGACCTCATCAGGGCTGTAATTGACCCAAAGCGATCTTCCAGAAGTAGAGCTCTTGACTGCATGTAGTCAAGAACTGTGTTCCTGGAGATTTCATCACCTGACATAATCTGATTAATCATAATCTTTAATTCCTAGTGTCTCCAGGAGAATCCTGAAAGGTTGGAAACCCTACATCTGAGGAACAGGTTGGTGTCAGAGGGAGCAGACTGGGGTGAGGCACCTGGGGAAGGAACAGAGCGGGGGACAGGGAAAGTGGTAAAAGCTGAATGGAGACTGGCTAGGCAAGGAGATTGGGACTAACAGCCAATAGAGATCTCGGAGTTATAGGTGGGGGGAGAAAGGAAACTGAAATCAGATGAAGAAGTAGGGAGATTGGATGAGACTGACTGGGAGTGGCTGGGTCCAAGGTGCAAAAACTGAGATGAGGAGAAAGAGGCAGGACACAGGCCTAGGAGAGTGACAGACTTGAATGGTTAAGAAATAATATAAGTGGAAAAATAGTATGTGATCACGTAATTAAAAACTATCATAATGCACGTGCATAAGGACGTCAAATTATGATTGCAAGAGTTTGACCTTTCAACCTTATCATTCTTTCAATGTAATTTTAAAATGTAATTTTAATAAAATAATAGCTACATTATAGCTAAAGTTGTGCTACAGAGTTCGGATTTAATAAGAATTTTCAATCTTTATTTTGTAAAAATTGCAGTGAAACAGGAAAAACCTGAATAAAATGTAAACTTGAAGCACTATTTGAATTTTGATGGTGGTTTGATGAACAATGAATTGATACACAATAAGGATGTTAAGGACTAGTCAGCTATCCGATAAGTAAATGCTTATCAGACAGTTCAGTTGACTAGTCGATTTCCACCACCTTGATGCCTCTATCAGTGAGGAGCAGCAAAGGGGGAGTGAGGAGGAGGTACTTCAAAGTGTCAGTGCTGCACGGAGCCTGAGGTCACCTGGGGACTCCCCTAGCTGACCTAGGGCTTCCTGCAGCATTTCTGTGGAACCCGGAGTCAGCTAGGGAGTCCCCAGCTGATCCCAGGCTCCATGTGGCGCTGCTGCTTTGAAATGCTGAGTGGAGTCCTCCACAGCATTTCCACAGAACCTGGGATCAGCTGGGGACTCCCCAGCCGATTCCGGGCTCCATGTGTCATTTCCACGGAACCCAGAGTCAGCTGGGGAATCTCCAGCTGATCCGGGGCTCCGTGCGCGGCATTTCAAAGTGCACAGAGCCCAGGGTCAGCAGGGAAGTCCCGAGCTGACCCCGGCTCTGTGTGGCATTTCAAACCAGCAGTGCTGAATGGAGCTCAGAGTCAGTGGGGGACTCAATGTCCCCCAGTGACCCCAGACTCCATGCGGGTGCTTCCACTTTGAAATGCACAAGAGCCCCCACTGGCAGGCCGTGGGGCCAGTTCCTCATTCCTCCAGAGGGGGCTGTTGTACATTTCAAAGGAGGAATGCGGAAGTACCTATCGACTAGTTGAGTAGTTAATGGAAATTCCATCGACTACTTGACTAGTAAATTAACTGTTATTTAACATCCTTAATACACAAAGAATAAAAACAGTTTAAAAATCACCCTTTGGGGCAATTTTTCCCACTGGATTGTCCCACTTCACTTCACTCCTTTTACAGGAATTAACACACACTGGAACCCATCCTTTGCCCACTATATTGCTATTTATGTGCTCAGTCTAAGAATATCATTTTTACCTATAACAGAAAATATGTGAACCAAGGTGAATCCACCAAATTTTAATTTGATGGCAAATTTGCTGTGGCACAGGGGTTCTCAAACTTTTTGGCCCGTGGCCCACCTGGCTCAATACAAACCTTTCCATGGACCACCAGTTGCTAATGGAAACTTGCTGTTAATTACATAATTATGCGCTAGCCATTTTGCTAGTGCTGCAGTGAGGGAGAATGGTTTAATTTAACCAGTAAGAAAGGAAATATGAATTTAAATTATTAAACAGATTAAGCGTTTTAACTTTCTCGTGTTAGTTTATCAAACTTCATTCTAAATACAGTAAAATATTAATTTATGTCCAACACAGAAAGTGCCTGTGTTTTCTTTATTTATTGCAGAGGTGGGGAGCCACACTGAAAAATCAGTTACTTGTCTGACGAGAGGGATTAGAGGAAACATGTACATCAGATCCATGGCCTACGATAGGAGGAAGGCATCAGTGAGGGAGCCCTTGTCCAGCCCCCGGTAAGAGAAAAATCAATGGCACTTTTCATTTTGCCTGATGGTGAACAGATTCAGTTGGGAAGATTCCCACCTCTGGAAGAGTATGCAGGCCACCTCAGGGTGGAGCAACCACTTGTGGTGAGAAGTCCTTCCTGAGATGATCTCCCAGGGCAATCCTGATACCAGAAAGGTGACAGGCTTCCAGGTGGATATCGTGGCCAATGCAAAAATCCCAGAGGCAGAAAGCCTCTTGGCACTGGGCTGATGAGCATACTATTCCTTGCCTATTGACATAGAACGTTGAGGCCTTAGTGTCTATCAGAACTCTCACCACCTTGCCCAAATGCTGAGATAGGAAGACTCCGCCTGCCCACCATTTGGTGTAATGTCATCTCCTCCAGCACCACATCCCTTGCTCTTGAGACCTCTGAGGTGCACACTCAGCTGAGGTCTGAGGTGTCTAACATCAGCCTGAAAAAGGAAGTGGGGTTGTTGAACAAGATGCCTTCTGAGATATTCTCACTCTTTGTCCACCGCCTTAATGAGTAAAAAACTGCTGGGAGAGTGGTGATGACCTTCTCAAGGTGGTCCCTGATTGAGAGTAGCTCGAAGCCAGTCACAAGTGGGGTGGGGTGGCTATGTGACCACCCCATGTTTCAAAGTCTCAGGTTGCTGGCTGCTGGCCCCAGGGCCAAGGGCAGATTGCAGTGCTGATGACACAGGTCCTACCATTGGAGCAGGAGCATGGCTTGCCATCAAGAAACACTGCTCGGTGCCCGTTTTGGTTCAGACTTTACTTTTTATTGTAACCTCTTTTGTGTATCCATTTTATGGCTGGATGTAATGGGACACACAAACTTCACCTAAAGGGGTTAAAAAGAAATACTGGGCCCAAGGAGACCTATCCTTCCTGGCGTATTGCACATGCTCCTTCTGGAGAAGCGGGTTATAAGGAGCTGAGAAGTCCATTGAAATGGCTGCAGGAGAGATGACTCCTCTGGGAAGCAGACAAATGACTGTGTGTAAGGGGACACAGAGCAGGTAAGGCTCATAAATAGTGCCTTCTCCAGCCACTGCTCCCTTTGAGGCACTGTAGCGCCCAGCCACTTTTGGTCTCTTGCTAATTGACTGACTGACTGGACTCTAAATGCCATGCCCCAAACTGAAGGGACAGATTATAGGAAGACAGGCAGCCTGGGACAGCCTGTGATACCATACTTGTCAAATCTTGGGTGCATGGGGTGTGCCCCACTGCAATCTTAACCATAGCTAAACTGTTGTTCTTTGCTTATAAATATTAGATTAACAAACTAGTCTGGAAAAATGTGAAACTGGTTCGATCGGCAGCATCCTCAGAAATTGGTTTTTGCTTGAAAATGATTCTTGAGCTGCACTTGAAGTCTCCACTCCCCAAATCCCAATTGCAGAGTTCTAGTCTCAGTTATTTGCAAGTTATAATGGTATAATTCCAACCAGTGTTAGGGAGAGGTAAATCTTCCAGCTCAATGGAAGAATAGTTTGCTTAGTTTCTCTTGTAGGCAAATAAATGGAAAAAAATTACACTCACTTGCAGGAAACTTTTGTTCTATCAGCCACCATGGTCCATTGCTGCTGATTAGTGGAAACCTCAATGTAGTAACTATAGCTCCGATCATCACAATCCCAGAGAAGTAACCTGGAAAGGGAGAAACAGAATGCAAAAGTGATCAGTTAAATTATCACTAACCTAAGCTACTTACTATTTTTGAGGCTTTTCTCTCTTCCCTTTAATCCTTATTTATCTAAACTGTTTTGTTCTACAAAGTGCCTCTAATACTGAATGTTCCCTGTTGATAGCCTTCTCCTTTCACACACTGAGTGTTCCTCTAAATCCCACCTATTCAAACCATTCTATATCAATGCAAAGAAACAATCTATACTATATCCCCTATTGCCATTCTACCACATTTATCCAATTTATTTTTGATTTATTTGCAAATAAATACATGCACTATTTCAATTACCAAGTAGAACCGCCAGCATATCACTGACTTGAAGATCTGCTTGGATAATGTGACTGTGCACAGAAAGCATAGCTCAAGGGCCAAAGAAAAACAAAACAGATCCTTCTGATTGGGTGGAATACTGCCCTCTTGCACATATTCTCTTATTATGGCTAACATAAGGATTACTCATTAACAGGGAACTCAAGGCCTGCTTATGAAATGGGAATTCCTCATCTCCAAACTTCTTAGAATAGGAGCTTTGAATCAAATTGGCAAAAAAAGAAAAAGTAAGAACTGGCTTAGGTCAGGTCAGGTCTTAAGAAGAACCCCTCCTTCCATTCATGTTAAGGAGCTCCATTCACTCTTTCGACAGAGGGATGTAAATTAAGCACTTTGAAATTGCAAATGAAGCCGGGATTTGAATTTCCTGTGCTTCATTTGCATAACCACATCATGGTGCTCTTTCGAAAAGTGCCCTTTTGAAAGAGCACCATAATGCTATTATGCAAATGAAGCACAGAAATTTCAAATCCCGGCTTCATTTGCAATTCTGAAGTGCCTAATTTACATCCCTCTGTCGAAAGAGGGATGTAGTCTAGATACACCCTCAGTGTCCTGGACAGTGCAGGAAAAGAAAACACCAGGAATATCATTTAACTAAGATCCAAATTTATCAAGGGAGACACATCTGGAAGTATCCGGCAATAGCTTATCCAGGGCAGGACATCCCTCCTTTGTAATCTGTGGCACCTGGAGGAAGGCCTTCAACCCTTACTCCTCTGTTCTATCTGCTGTAGGACTTTTGTCAGCTTTGGTTAACCAGGTCTCAGCACCATTTCTGAGACTCCATTGCCCTTTTTTAAAGGGGTGAGAAAGAGAGGGTCTTCACTGTACCAAACATTAGAAGCTCCATCCCCATTTTCCACCTTCTTTATGAGATGTGGCTTACTACCTCTCTTTTGAGTTCTGGGTTATTAGCTAACTGAACCCCATACCCAATGTTTACCTGCACTGGGCACCTATGAAATAAATTAATTTCACAATCTATCCTATCCACTAAGTTCTGGGATGCTGACAGGAAGATGAAACCATACACCCATTTCAACCCAGTCTGGAAGCAGAAGCAATTCTTGCCCAGTACTAAAAAGGCAAGTAGATGATACCCACAAACAAGGTCCACAAGCCCAGTCCTATTATAATGCAAAGGGTGGGAAGTGGTGGAGCAAAAGTCCTCCACCCCACTGCAGAATGGCATCCTCAGACAGGAAGAAAGGTCTATTGACTTTCCCCATGGATGCATGGCAAGCAGAATGATAGTCCAGACAAAACCTTCCCAGCTCTGAGGCTGTGTCCATGGTACAGGGACTAGAAGTACTATAGCTATGGCACTGTGTGGCAATATCAGTATAACCCTGTACTGTAGATTCAGGCTACAGTGATGAAAAGGGTTTTTTCCATTGCTGCAGGAACACCACCTCTCTAAACAAAGGTAGTGAGGTTGATGAAAGCATTCTTTCTCTGACCTACCAGTGTCGGCCCCAGGGATTATATCAGCATAGCTATTGCTGCTTTTTCACATCCCAAGTACTGTAACTACGTCAACCTACATTTTAAGTATAGACCAGGCCCATACCTGGTGGGGGCGGGTGACAATCTCATGACATATTTTTTCTTAAGAAGTTATGAAGCATTTTAAAAAACTGATTAGTAGATGTGATTTTGCTTATATCTTACATAAATGCCTTGGCTGTCTGCTTACCATTGATTAGCAGGGATTCAGTTTAAAATTAATTGCTTTTTTTGCTGTTGTTTGTATACAAAGCTCAACAGTAAGTAAATTTTAAAAATTCTTATCTTTGCTATTTGAATTAGGAGTGACTGTAGGCAAACTCAACAGACTGCACTTCCCCTTCTTCAAAATAATTGCTCTCTCATCAGTCTGTGAACCAAGTTTTTAAATTGTAACATTCTAATTGGAAAGTCTGCATTATGCATGTTATGGAAAACTATGTTGTGCTGAATATGGGATTTTTAAAAATCTTCTGTTCTTTTCCTTAAGGGATTAAGTCTCTATCAGATTAAGAGTCACAAAGATTGAAGTCCTTTGCTTATTCACTTAAGTGGCTACCCTTTAAAATGTATAGAAAATGCCTGCTCCATATTGTTTATGCAACATGACTGTGTTTTTGCAATGCACTAGTGAGAATATTTCAGCCTTTGTGATAATTTGACCTACAGATTCTGTAGTATTTCGTCAGTATAACTACGTAGAAAACCTACACCTCTGAGCAATACAGTTATAATCCCAGGTATAGACAAGACTATGTTGACCGCTTCTCCTGTCAACACAGCTATTGCCTCTCTGGGAGGTGAAGTACCTATGCCAAAGAGAGACGCTCTCCTTTTGGCACAGGTAGTGTCTTCACTAAGTGCTACAGTGTCACACCTGCATTGGTGTAAAAGCAGACAAGCTTTAACTGTAATGAACACTTGCTATATTTTGAGTGCACCTGCTGTCTGCAATGGAATCCAATGGGACCTGTTCCTACCACAATAATCAGAGCACAACTAACCAATCAAAATAACTAGAACTACTGTGACCATCTAAATCACTAGAAGTAGAGCTATGAATAAAGTAAAAAAGAGAACTGCGGAATCTAATTAGTACTGTCAACAAAAGAGGCTAGTCAGGGTTCTTTCCTCAACTATAAAAAACAAACCCTTTTCAAGCCCCTGGAGGTAAGGACTGTTGCCTATCATGAAAATGTCAAGAAATATCCAAGTTGAGCCAGTTAGAATCTTACAGGAAAAAGAAAAAGAAACTTGCTCACATTTACACACTTTTCCAGCAGCAAAATACCAAGCTTGTTTGTCTTTAAGAGTCTCTTACCAGAATGCTTAAGTCTCATATAATTTTACTTCTCCGCAGTGAGGCAATCTTTCTTGCTTTCAGCTGCTATCTCTGCTGTGACAAATATTAATGTTCAAAATTATTCCACTCTTTTAAGTTGGCTGCTGGTAGGGAGGTGAAAAGACTTAGCTGGGGACTGAACATGGAGCCCTTTTCCTTATGGGAAAATGCTGTCCATAGATGAACCTGCATTGCTTTAGGAATTCATTTAGTAGGAATACATGGGTCCAATCCATGGGTCCAATCAATGCCACAAGAACAGCGCTAAGGCCTCATGCTTCCATGATCTTATGCAAATCAGAACCAGGTAAAACTTTAGGTTAGCATTATATTTCCTACTTCAGAAAATGTAGGCTAGACAAATGGATTTTAAAGAGACTCTTCAGGATCTCTCAACTCAATATCAGGCAGTTAATATTATTAATAAATAATACTTTAAGAAGCTAAAATAAAAAAGCTTCCAAAGGAAGCCTTTTAGCTCTCATTAGTGCAATCTATCTGCAAATTAAAAATTCAGAGCTGATTCTGTCAAATTCCCAGAGGCATCCTCTCAGGACTTGGTCAGAAGAAGGATTCAGCTATCAAAAATTCTCCTTCCTCAGATCCTCACCCACTCTGCCATTTTACAGCTATTAAGGTCGTTTGCCTGCTCAGGGCTAGATTGACTATAGCGGACTTCCTTGTTAAAAGTCTGACACTGTCAGAATAGAATCCGTGATGTGGTAAGTATTCGTCAATAACAAATACTGAATCTGTTTAACAATTTCTAATCATAGGCTAAATCACCTAAAGGATTATAAACAGTGAAAAGGCAAAAACACGAGTATATTGTTTTATTTTAAAAAGACTGCAGAAAAGTAGGTAATTATGTTTTTCCATGGAATCCTTTCATTATTGGGGGCTTAGTGAAGTTTCCTTGTGCCGGGTCTTCAAAGTTATGATTCAGAGTGTAAAATTCATACATTTCCAATAACACATTGGTAATTATCATTATTCTAACCACTAAATGCTCTAATCAAAACACAAGTGGTGTGGAACCAGAGCAAAAGGCTAAATGTATACATCCCCTTTTTTGTGACATGAGTTGCTCTTGTCTCAACAGCACTTAGTCCTAACTGCTTGAAAGAGGTCATGGCTCTGAGTTATAAACAAATAGTGTATTAATTTAAGAATGAAGAGTCACTCCCAAAGAGATTGAATATGAATGATAATAGACCTTCCTCTTTCGAGATTTGCGAAAGATGCAAAGTAAGAGTTTGGGCTTTGCCTCCACGCTTGTTTTTTTTAAACAACAAAGAGAGAAAAGAAACACATGCCCAGTTTAGATTTTGTTCTGCAAGAGCTGCCTTTTCAGAAAAAAAGCAAAAGCCTTCCAGGCACTTGCATGAATATTCACCAGTACGTCCTGGGCACATGGGCCACTTTTCATGCCACATGCACTAATCCTTCAGATGTATTCCAGGCAAGCTACTAGGGCATATTTCTTTTGAGAAGATGTGTTTTTCCATGATGAATATGGGATGGCTGAAAGAAGAATATCTAACTACAGAAGAAAGAGTTGTATACACCATAGGAATACATCAGTTTTGGGCAAAGCTGCTGATGTTACTGGAACTTCCCATATTAAAATAAAATGTGACATTAGCTTTCATTAGTAAATCTTGCCCTGTGAGCTGAGAGACAAATGCTAAGTGAACTGAAAGTCCTTGTAGTTCATTCTCAGCAATATCAAGAGCACTAAACGTTTGTTTCTCTTATATCAACTTTCCCAAAAGCCCAAGGCTCCCCCTATTATTCATTTAATCAGCAGTGTTTATTTACTGTACAAATTTGATAACAGTCTGCACTTTATAAAGTGCATTTAAAATGCAAGTAAATATTTCCATGTTACATGTGGGGGAACTGAGGCACACGGAGATGAAGTGATTTGTCCTAGTCCTCGCTGCAAAACCAGGATAAAGCCCGGCACAAAATCCAAATGTCCTCTCTCCTAGACATGGGCATAAAGTAAACTTGTTGCATCTCACATTCAGTGTCCCTGATATTCACATGCAAATATATGCAACATTCATTATTGGGTGTTTTATCAACTATACCTTGTCTTCAATCTCAAGAAATGAATATTGTAAACCCAGTTATACTGGAAGATGTTAATGACTGCCACCAAGCAGGTTTTTGAGCTATAATCAAAGACCCAGTGAAAGCTGATAGATAGGCTAAACACCAATCACACAGACTTCATACAAGGAGTGATTAAACCCATTTATGTAGTGACATAGCTGGAAACAAGAGAAGCTGCCACCCAAGGCAATAAGTACTATATTAGGGCCTGATCAGAAACAAAACCCATTAAAGAGTCCTCTGATTGCAACTATAGGCAGTAGGAGATTATTTGGCAAGATGTGTATAAGAGAAGTAAAAAGCCATGAGAAAAAAAGACCAGCAGAAAGTGAGAGAAGCAGTTGTGAGCCTTAAGAGGGAACTAAAAGTTCCTTGGGCATGGAACCTTCTGGAAAGGCAGGATTCGAAACTTCTGAGTAAAAGCTGCCTGCTCTTTATTTGTACTGTGTTAAGTAAAACAAGATTTAGGTATGATGACGAAAGAAATAACACATTTATAGCATCAATTTCTCCTACTGGAACAAACGTGCAAGGCCTCAAATATTAGTTAATGACTTAGGCAAAAAGAGGCAACAGTACTTTTTTTTCAAAATAGCTAAAGTGCCATAAGCTACCCTGGTGATTATTTTTACTGAATTTATGTCAGTATTTTGTTTTGCTGCTGCTCAGATTAAAAAAACTGGGCTTGTTTAATCTTGAGAGGAGGTGACTGATGGGAGACATATAACAGCCTTTAACAATGTTAAGGGCTATTATAAAAGGGAGAGTGGATCAACTGTTCTCCAGGTCCACCGAGAGTAGGACAAGCAATGGGCTCTCCCTGCATCAAGCGAGATTTAGGTCAGATATTAGAAAAAGTTTTCGAACTATAAAGACAGTTAGGCACTTCACTAGGCTTCCAATGGAGGTTTTTAGGAACTGGTTAGACGAGCACTTGGCAGGGATGGTCAAGGAATACTTGGTTATACCTCATTGAAGGGAGCTCCTGTAGGTGACCTCTCACGATCCTGACCAGCCCTATATTTCTATTATTCTATACTCTCCATTTGTCAACTTTCTGGGGAAGGATTTTTGTTCCTTGGCCAGTATATTCTGAGTACAGTAAGTAACAGTATATGCTCAGGAGCTGAGAAAACACTTAATAAATAATAATGTACTTTATAAGAAGATATGCCTTCCTTGAATACTTTAATGGCAGTTTATGACACACAGACACCAGATTGTAATATACCAATACAATACAGGTTGAACCTCCCACACATGGGACTTTCTGGTCTGGTAGCATCCATGGTCCAGAAGGAAGGACCCTGGAGGTTTGCTGGACAAGAAAGCCCTAGAGGCGAGGAGCCTGAGTCAGCTGGGAGTCCCGAGGTACTGACTAGACTGGCAGGGGCTGGTCCTGTGGTGACGGGGAGGAGTCCAGCCCTGGGGAGTTCCAGGCTGAGGAGCCCCTTCGGTGGCTGAAAGGAATCCCCAACTCCAGCCAGGAACCCAGGTGGCAGCTGAGCCAGTGGTGGATGTGGGGAATCCCCAGCCAGGAACCCTGGTGGAAGCGGGGCCAGCAGCGGCCAGAGAAGGGGCCACCGGCGACCGAGAAGGAGGGGCCGCGATTCCTGGTAGGATTGGAGCCAGTGGCAGCCAGAGGGAAACCCCAGGCCCAGACCAGAAGCCCAGTAGCAGTAGGGCCAGCAGGAAGTCCTGGCCGGGAATTCTGGCAGAGAGAGGCCAGCAATAGCTGGGAGGAATCTCTGCCCAAGGATGCTGACCCTGGGAGGCCCAGCATGGGGCCAGCAGTGGGGAGGGAAGCCCAGGCTTTGGGAACACCCACAGCTGAGAGAGGAGCCTTGTCCTCCCCTGATCTGGCAAGCTCTGTGGTTCTGGATCACTCATATCCTGAGGGTTCCTGACCAGGGAGGCCCAGCCTGTGTGTGCAGTTTGCTAGAAAACCAGCTGTGGGTCAGAAAATATTCAAGCACAAGATCACAACACTCTTTAGGAAAACATTAATGTGCAAGCTTTACTAAACAGAGTATTTTTAGGCAAAGACACTTACATTACCGGCAATTTCTGTAGTCTCCCTTTCTGTTACTACATTTGTGTTTGAATAGGTTTTCCTACAGCCAGCCAGCCCCTTTGCTGAATCCTGCAGAGAAGCCATAATCCTGTACACTGGTTTTATGCTTATAGCATCACTTATTTAGAGTTATGACTTCACTGCAGGAACAGGAAAGCACAGATTAGCAGTAAAGGAATAAAGTAATAATTAGCAGAAATAGCATGGGATAATTGGAAATAGAAAGGTACATGGAATGATGAAATACACAGAAAATATTCCAAATTAATCCAAGAATCTTTAATGTTAGAAGGTACTTTGCAGATGAAAAGTACAATATATGTGCCTATTACTGTTATAGAAAGACGAGTAGTTAATATGGGTTTGCAAAGGTATAAAATAATCCTATTTATTTTAACATGAGGAAGCAATTAGGTTGCAGGCAAATACCATAAATGCTGTTACAAATTATGTACTTGTAGGTTGCCTTTTTCCTTTGGGAAACCCGTAGAAAAAATCTATAGGGTTATCAGCCAAATCTGGAACTAAAATATCATTAAAACCTCCAATTCAAGGATTGCTGGAAGAGATTTATAGTTATTCAGCTGATTTTGATACTGCAGCTAAAAACAATTTTAGCAGTTAAAAAGGAGGGCTCTTGTACTGTGCTTGTCATGTTAAATATACAATTTACCACATTTCTGCTCCTGGTGGGATTATAACTTTTTTTTGTTACTGAGAAGGACCAACCAGAGAGGGGAAAACGTGAAAGGTATTTTCAGTCCAAGTAGAAAATAGAGCATGATAAATTGGCCAAAGGGATGTTTTATATTCTGCCTCTGTTATTTGCTTCAAGTATATTATCTTCCCTAATTTTTTAATTTTTATTAAACTTAATTTTTCATGTTTTATTAAACTTATTTTATAATAATTTTGTATCCCTATCCAAAATCTAAAGCACAAATTAACTCTAATTTTTCTATATAAAAATTCAAAATGTTTACAGGTCTTCTGTTGCAATAGCTGCCTACTTTGAAAATGTTTAAGTTCATAACATCCATTAGAATTTCTTGGTAAATATTTACATCTGTGAGTCAAGTGCATGACAGCTTATAAACAATCATTTGAAGGAGACAAATAAATTAAATCTGCAGTAAATAACAAGCACGAAACAGGTCCCTGAAGTGTTTAACCTTCTGCATTTGCAATGCATATGAGTTTCAACAGCCCTTCCGGTTTTGTAGACAGGCACACAGTTTAGTTTCCATAGTAATTATTTTCTAACCCCCGAATATGACTTTAATGGAGCCCCTTCTAGTCTGTAGATTACAGGTGCAAGCATACACTGTACTATCCCTTCAAAAGAATCTCTGTTCTTGATCTCTTGGGATGTACCATGTAATCTGAATATAGCAATGATTATGAAACATGCTTTCATTCCTAATCAATAGGCTAGGGCAAGCCCATTAGTCTAGTACAGTGTTTCTTAAACTTTTTAAGACCAAGGAACGAACACCAAACAATTTTTTTTTATGGGGGAACACCAAGGATTTTTTTATTGAGGAAAAAAGGAGGCTTGCCCCTTTAACGGCAGCCATTCCCAAGGGAAAAGTTCATGACCAAAAGAAAAGCCCCCAGGGAAAAGCTGTTGAGCAGAAAGAAAAAAAAATTGAGGAAAAGAAGTTGTTAAGCAAAAAACCCCAAACAGTTTGCCCTTTTATCAGGAGAGCAGGCATTGCCCTTTTAAGGGAGGCCATTTTGAACTCTTCTCAGGCATTGCCCTTTTAAGGGCGGCCATTCTGAACTCTGTTCTCCATGGTACACCGGTGTGCTGCGGAACACACTTTAAGAAATGCTGGGCTAGTATCAAAGTCAGCTTCCGAAGGGAGGAGCAATTGACTCTCTATAGCCTAATTAAGAGAAGTGCTGCTGGACTATGGAGAGATCCTTCTCTCCCAGCTCGAAAATCGGATCAAAGGGTCTTTGAGGGTGGTAGGGAAAGAAGAATAGGACAAAGACTGAGGTGGATTCTCCATACTTCTCAAAGTAATTCAGGTTTAAAGAAGGGGAACTTAACTGACTTAATTTTTGTGCTGAATTCAGCTTAACTCAATTCTGGCCTCTCATTCTGGGACTCTTGATAATAGTAGCACCTTTGACCTTCCAGGTTTCTATGTTTATATTAATCAGGGACAAGACTCTTCACTAGTGACCAAGGCAGTGTTGTGCTTCTTCAGCATTTGAGACTAAACATTTGTCTGTGGCTGCCTTGCCTTACAATGGAATAGATTGCGTTTTTTCACATTTTAAAGTCTGATGTTAGATTTAATGCTTGACATGCATCAAGTGATTAACATTTTATGAACTGTGAAACAAATACAGATGTTTGGGGTGACTGCATGGGCATTTCCTTGGAGACTGCTGTATGGATTGGTGAATCTTCCTAAAGTAACAATTGCAATTACATAAGCTAAACCATATGTATCTGGTTTTAGTTTGCTCTATGACAAGAAAGTGAGATTTCTTTGGTATTTTAAAATGTGGCAGAGAGATGGAGGCATCAGGAGTGCCGACAGCTTCTGCAGGTCCCTGGGCAAGATGAAGGGGCAGCTCCACGATCCCAGAAGCAGTGGGTCTGGGGCAGCTAGCTGTGTGCACCCCCAGACATCAGAACCACACAGGCAAGGTGCGGTAGGTGGTGATTTAAAGGGCCAGAATTCTGACCACCCAGGAACCCCTAGACCCTTTGAATCACTGGGCCCCAGGGTAACTATCCCTTTTGCCCTCTCCCATTGGACTGGAGGGTATACAGATGGTGTAGGACTATCTTTCTCTAATTCTACACTACTGGAAGATTCTCCTTTCTCAGAAGAATCCCTGGAAGCCCCTGAAGAGCAGTTTTCTACTTGGTTCATTCTGTTGTAGCAGCAAAAAGCTGGCAGAGTCCGAGTTGAGAAATTGACCCTATGTTTTCACCGTTCACTCTCATTACAACTATTAGTTTTATAATATGGAATAATATAGTCTATATTTTAAGTTACACTATTAGACAAACAAATTATATAACCACCTCTTTCTGGCCCTGAAAGCTATGTTTAATAATGAGAATTATTAAAACTATTTCTGCTGGAAGACAACAGATAATGGCACCGAGCTTAATACAGAAAACAGTCAATTGCGTGCACTAACCTGATAATACTGAAAAGGATATAATGATTAGCTAACTGAAAGATAATAGGTAGAAGAACTATAAACTGAGAAATTATATACATTAGTGATTACATCTGTCCCCTCATCTTTTATGTGATCAGGTCTCTGCAGAGTTTTTATTCTTAAATTGGCATGAAAATGATGTAATTGCTTCTTCCCCACCAACTTTTAAGACATTCTGAGTACTGTAGTTTCCCTTTTTCTATGTAAGCTGTAATATTTGGTTGAGGATGTAAAGGCCCAAACTAGAAGAGTGTGAACTGTTCACTGTGCAAATGTACTGACTGTAGTATCATTGCTCATTGAATGTTCACCAGCAGCATCTCTGGACTAAGATTCCGAGTAATTTCTATAGCAGTATTATCATAATTTCTACCATTATGGTTAATAATCTGTCAGTTCCTCCACAGCTATTCTGGGATAATTTCATGTGCATATACTTACTCTAGGATAAGAGGGCCTTGTTCTGGTTAAGCATAATCCATTTTGAAAGTGGAATATGATAAACAGGAACAAGGCACTCTTATTCCAGAAATTACAGAGTTCCTCAGGAATAACTATTGCACTTTAAATCCCCACACAACCGTAATCCAAATTAACTTTCTCAAGTAGCCAAACCCTTAGTGTAAAAACAGTCTGCTCAATGGGGAAGTCTACACTGTAGGTATATTGCGCTTACCAGCCCAGGTACACAGAATTATGCTAGTGGGACTTGAGCTAGTATGCTAAAAATAGCAGAATGGACATTGAGGCTTGATCTAGAGCTCAGGCTCTCTAGCCTAGGCCATCGGAGACCATCCTAACTCAGCAGTGAAGACATACCCCAAGAGCAGATATATGATCTTAACATGGCTCGCTTCTTTTTTTCAGTTGCAGCTCTCATTTTTATCCAGTAACATGTGCTTTACATGGCATTGAGCTGCTCCATATTTAAGGCTGCAACTAAGTTTGTTTTAATACAGTAGACTATTTTAAAAAAATCTTACTATTCTATTCTGGTGCTATCCACACCTATGTACAAGGCAATCATTTGACATATTATACATTTTACTTTTGTTCTGATTTTATATTACTGTATTTTGACATAACATCTTACAGCTGTTGAGAAATTAAACATAGTATGTTAAATTGAAACAAAAATTTAAAAAACCCAAATAGATAAATACTAAAATAGCCCCAATGATTTTATTTCTGACAAGGCAATTCTACACATTTCAGAGCTGATTAACAAAAAAGCAATTGTATTTGTGAGGCTGCTGAAAGCTTTTTGCTGTCAGTTCTTTAGAGAAGAATCCTCTTACCGTATAGATCCAATCATGTATGGCTGCGCTAGCTGTACCACAATAGCACCACTGCCTAGCTGATGACATGTGTATCCAGAATCCCAGTCATAATTCTTTGTATCTCCATTCAGCAAGGCATTACGACTTCGACTCACACCCTCAATCACACTGGCACAATCTGCAATTGTTGCAACATTCTCAGTGGGAACTGTGAATTAAAATACAAAGAGAGCAGATCAGATGGACAAGCAAATAGTTTTTCTGTATTAAACATTTTTATTTCTGGCAAAGAATAAAAAATAAGCATAACATTATTGCTTACACAGTGAGATATGGATCTGTTCTATGACATAAATTAAAACCAAATGAGCGCTCCAGACCCATACATTGATACTAGTATAGTTGTGTGACAAAATAAGTATTGATAACTAACATTCAAGCATACCAAAGGGGAGTCCTGTGGCACCTTAAAGAATATAAGCTTTGGTGGGCTGGAACCCACTTTGTCAGGTGCTGTCATAACCATGAGGGATGGCCAGCAGCCTGGGAACTAAGGGGTTAACCTAGCCAGGTATGTGGTCAGCCAATGGTAAGGCAGGTAGGGATTTCAAACTGGGACAAAGGAATTTTTAACTTTCCCCTCCTTTGTCTGAGGCAGAGCAGTTTCTTCCAAGTAACAGGGAAGGACTGTCTCTCTCCAAGAAAAGTCTCCTCAAAATGTATAAGTAGGGCAAAGTTAGATCATCTGTCAGGTTTTATTGTTTTTCTGGTTTGGGAATGTGAAAATGATGGCTGTGCTGTTAAAAGTGGGTTTTCTTTCTCTTTTGTAACTAAGTTCTGAGCCCAGGGGATTCCCCTGAGTATCTAGAATAATTTGTGGCTCTTTTCCATCTAGTCACTATGCTGGCAACTATGGTATTGTTTTGATGATAAAAGTTTGTTTCTTTTTTTTTTTTTTAATTAACCTGGTATTGGTTCGTTTCTGTGTCCTGAAAAATCTGTCTTTGGTTATCTGCATGCCTCTGACTAGGGGACAGCTACCACAGACTGCAGCTTGTATTTTCTCTTTTTCTTTTTCAAGCTCTGTGGGGAAAAGAGCTTGAAGTACCCCTGAGGTTTTTTAAGGAAGAGATTTCCCAGGTGATCTCTTCCCTGGTTTCTTTGGAATACTTGGGTGGTGACAGCGGTTTTTATTCTCCAAAGTCCGGGTATTAGGATTTTGGGGGAGGTTTTTTTTTGTATCAAAGCTTGTAGAGATAAGGTTTTGGGGTGCTTTTGTGGGCCCCCATTTCTGCATTTATCGTGCTAGAGTGGGGAACAGCCATGACAAGTGCACAAAGTGGAAACTTCAGGGATGACTAAAGTTTGGGATTTCACAGTTGGGACATTAGCATTTTGCTTCCTTTACTACTGGTGTGAAAGAACCCTATTTAGTAGTTTCTGCCAGACAAACATGCCCAGGTTCAGGCAGAGTGAATGGAATGCCAATAACAGGAGCATTCCCCAAACAATCCAGCAGAGGCAGATAGCAGAAATCAAATCCTGCATAGAAGACGTTATTATGCTTCTTGGCAAAGAATGGAGGAAAGAGACCATATGGATCTTAACTTAATGGGAGTGGAGGGGGAAAGTGAATATGTTAATTTCCTACCAAGGGGTAGGGTAGAGATTTTTCATTATTTTCCACATGAATTCTTATCCAAAACTCATTTTGGATCACATTCCCATTTATACATGACTACAATAATGCCAGTGTACTACTGCTGTCACAAAGTAAAAGGGTTTACACTACGGAATATTGGACCCCAGGGCTAATACAATAATTATAATTAATAAAATATGTATCTCCTATGTAGCAGAACTGCAGTTTTTGGAATGTCACAGCAACAGTGAATATGTTCAGAAAATTGAGGGAATCTTCAGTGTAATAAATGGATGATGGATTATGACACCAGAGAATTTCAGATAATCAAGGTTAGACTGCAATTCTACCACAAATTAAAACCTAGAAACAAAATTATTTTCTATAATGTGTTTAGAGGTTTAGGAAGTTCATTAACTCATTTGTGCCAGAATAAAACAATGTTTGAGTGTTAGGGGCATTTTCCTCTGATTCAGGAAAGACATCTTCTTAGAGATTGTTTCTTTACATAGACTGATTCTTTTCCTAAATGTTCTATTCCAGGCCTGAGCAAAACACCTTCCATGGGTTGGATCCAGCCCACAAAGCCACCAGATCTGGCCTGCAGAAGCAGTAGGGAGCCTCAGGCAGACCCCTACTCGCCCAGCCCTGTACATCACTCAGAAAAGCAGCTGCTGGGCTGTTTGTGTTTCACAAACTGTAAGCAGACAAACTTCATGGCTGTTCCCGTCACCAGCACAATCCCATTGGCCCGTTTCAAGAACAAGCAGTGTGTGATGCACCCTTCCTGTTAGGCTCTGCAGCCTGTGCAGGGGCAGGGCAGGCTCCTGCCTGAGAAACATGCTGGGCTGCTGGCTGGGAGTCTCACAGGGTATGTCTAGACTGCATCCCTCTGTCAGCAGAGGAATGCAGATTAGGAAGGTTGACATTGCAAATGAAGCGGGGATTTAAATATCCCGCACCTAATCTGCATAAAAATGGCCACTGTGTATTGCCGACTCAGCAAAAAGTGGCAGTCTAGAGGGGGATCTGTTGAGAAAGAAAGCCTTTTTTGACAGATCCCTTATGTCTCCTGCAAGGAGGTTTACAGGATCTGTTGAAAAAGGCTTTCTTTCGCAACAGATCCCTCTCTAAACTGCCTCTTTTTGCCGACAAAGTGATGAGCTGGCAAAAACGGTGGCCATTTTAATGCAAATTAGCCACGGGATATTTAAATCCCTGCCTCATTTGCAATGTCAACTTGCCTAATCTGCATTCCTCTGCTGTCTGTTTAGTCTGCAGAAGCGAAGAGTGAGGGGGGATTTGATAGCAGCCTTCAACTTCCTGAAGGGAGGTTCCAAAGAGGACGGAGAGAGGCTGTTCTCAGTAGTGACAGATGGCAGAACAAGGAGCAATGGTCTCAAGTTGTGGTGGGAGAGGTCCAGGTTGGATATTAGGAAAAACTATTTCACTAGGAGGGTGGTGAAGCACTGGAATGGGTTACCTAGGGAAGTAGTGGAGTCTCCATCCCTAGAGGTGTTTAAGTCTCGGCTTGACAAAGCCCTGGCCGGGTTGATTTAGTTGGAATTGGTCCTTCCTAGAGCAGGGGGCTGGACTTGATGACCTTCTGAGGTCTCTTCCAGTTCTATGATTCTATGATCCCTCTGCCGACAGAGGGATGCAGTCTAGACATACCCACAGATAAGTCTCCCAGCCCAAGCCTGCTTCTGGCCCCCTCACTCCTGCCCCCTACCCCACATAAGCCAAACCCTCTGCCCCTTCCTAAGCCAATACTGCCTCCCACACCCTGCACCCCAATCCCCTGTCCTAGGTTACAATCCTCTTCCTGTCCTGGGTCAGAGCCCAAACCCTTGCACTGTAATCCCCTGCCCTATGTCACAACCCAAACACCTGCACCCCAATTCTGAGCCCCCGAGTCACAACTGCCCCCTTCACTCAAACTCCCTCCCAGACCTCACAGGTCCTCCTGCACCTCAGTCTTTTACCCCAAGTTCCCTTCTGCACCCAACCTCCATCCAAGACCTGTACCTCCTCCATTAATATCCTGGAAGAGTGCAGCCCTTGACCACTTTTCAAAATCTTGGAGTGGCACCCCCATCAAAAATTATTTCCCACCCTTGTTTTATTCTGTTTAGGCCTGCATGTTCATTGGACTCCAATCTGTTTCATTCTTCTGAAAAGCTTCCCATCTTTCCAAAGTAAATACAGATCATTACAGTAATAGTTTATTTATGGGTAGAGACCATTTAAGCAATTTCCCTGAAGATCAGGACAATAATGTGAAGGCTTTTAACTCCTCTCAAAGCCTATTGAAAGGATGGGATGGGCTTGTCTGTGTGCCTGGAGTGCTTTCACAAAAAAGTTCTTATTTCTCAAATTTCCCAATATTTACTCCAGGCAACGATTTGAACAGGTGTATTGCAATCTTAACTAGCTCCATTCTATAATTCATTTGGCCTAAAAGATTCTGTCAAGTTTTCAAACTTCATCTTGGCAGCAAAGAGACAAATACATACATTTTACATTTATAAAGATGGCAGAAATCCCTTCATTAAAGATTTATTATTCAAGTCCAGGACCCTCTTAAAAATGGACACATGGGTTGTAAGATATTCCTTCTTTCTTTAGTTATACACTTCAGATTTTCATCTAACATCACTGCAAATGCAAAAAACTATGGTAAAGGAACACCTGGATTGCAAAATAAAGCTCTCAAGTTTAGAAATCAAATGTTCAAGTTACTCATTCAGTCTTAACCTTGGCTACTTGCATGTATGTATTATGATACTTAATTTAATTATATGTTACCTAGGGAGCTGTGCCTCATGCTCGCTATGCTTGCCAGCCCTCCTCTCTCTGGGGGTAGGTGTCTAGCCGGGAGGTCAAGGGGGGAGGAGGGCAGGAGCGGGCTGGGGGTGTGTGGTCTCAGTGCAAGAGGTGAAGGAGCTAGGAGGAGAGAAATCGGGCTTGTATGATGGAGAGGACCCAGCACAGCCGGGGGCGGGGGAGTCAGACTCAGATGGCGGAGGGAACCCGGGACAATCTGGGAGGGGAGTGCATGTGGACTCAGATGGTGGAGGCGACCCCATGTGGTCTGGGGGGTGGGCTTGGATGGTGGAGGGGACGCAAGATGGCCTGGGGGGGCATACTAGGATGGCAGAGGGGATCCAGCACAGCCTGGGAGGGAGGGAAGTTTGGACTCAGATGACAAAGGGGACCCAGCCTCAGCAACAGCGATCCTTGGCATGTTTGGAAAAAAGAAGATTAAGGGAG
The DNA here is from genome assembly GCF_052426305.1 of Pelodiscus sinensis. NCBI lineage: Eukaryota > Metazoa > Chordata > Testudines > Trionychidae > Pelodiscus > Pelodiscus sinensis. The sequence continues at coordinate 144,236,037 of NC_143054.1, forward strand.
GACATGATAGCGGTTTTCAAATATCTAAAAGGGTGTCACAAGGAGGAAGGCGAAAATTTGTTCCTCTTGGTTTCTGAGGACAGGACAAGGAGTAATGGGCTTAAAGTGCAGCAGGGGAGGTTTAGATTGGACATTAGGAAAAAATTCCTAACTGTCAGGGTGCTCAAATATTGGAATAAATTGCCAAGGGAGGTGGTGGAATCTCCCTCTCCGGAGATATTTAAGAACAGGTTAGATAGACATCTGTCAGGGATGGTGTAGATGGAGCTTGTTCCTGCCTTGAGGGCGGGGGGCTGGACTCGATGACCTTTCGAGGTCCCTTCCAGTCCTATTATTCTATGATTCTATGAAGCAGGAGATGGACCTGGAGCAGCCCATGGCTGGAGAGGACAACACTGAGGCTGGCGACAGCAAGCAGCTAAGGATGGAGGCGGAGGCAGGCAGGAGCAGTGGCATGAGGATGCAGATGACGTGATTACGTGACTCTGTCATAGAACCATAGAGCTGGAAGAGACCTCAGGAGTCATTGAGTCCAACCCCCTGCCCAAAGAAGGATTAATCCCAACTAAATCATCCCAGCCAGGGCTTTGTCAAACCATGATTTAAAAGCCTCTACGGATGGAGATTCCACCACCTCCCTAGATAACCCGTTACAGTGCTTCATCACCCTCCTAGAGAAATAGTTTTTCCTAATATCCAACCTAGACCTTTCCCACTGTAACTTGAGACCATGCTCCTTGTTCTGCCATCCATCACTACTGTGAACAGCCTCTCTCCATCCTCTTTGGAACCTCCCTTCAGGAAGTTGAAGGCTGCTATCAAATCCCCCCTTACTCTTCTCTTCTGCAAAATAAATAAACCCAAATCCATTAGTCTCTCCTCATAGGTCATATGCTTCAGCCCCCTCATTTTTTTGGTTGCCCCCCGCTGGACTCTCTGCAATGAGTCCACATCCTTTCTGTAGTGAGGGGCCCAGAATTGGATGCAATACCTCAGATGTGGCCTCACCAGTGCCGAACAAAGGGGAATAATCACTTCTCTAGATCTCCTGGAAATGCTCCTCCTAATGCACCCTAATATGCCATTAGCCTTCTTGGGTACAAGGGCACACTGTTGACTCTTTTCCAGCTTCTCATCCATTGTAATCCCCAGGTCCTTTTCTGCAGAACTGCTGCTTAGCCAGTCGGTCCCCAGCTTGTAACAATGCTTGGGATTCTTCCATCCCAAGTGCAGGACTCTACACTTGTCCTTGTTGAACCTCATCAGATTTCTTCTGGCCCAATTCTCCAATCTGTCTAGGTCACTCTAGATCCTATACCTACCCTCCAATTTAGCTACCTCTCCCCCAGCTTAGTGTCATCCATAAACATGCTGAGGGTGCAATCCATCCCCTCATCTAGGTCATTAATAAAGACATTGAACAAAACCAGCCCTAGAACCAATTCTTGGTGCACTCTGCTTGAAACTGACCACCAACTATACACGGGTCACTGATCACTACCTCCGTAGTCATCTGTTCAAGTTACCACTTCTTATAAGCTTCCTTTTTGTGTTTAAGGATTTCCCTGGTAAGCCAGTCTGGTTGCCTACCATATTTTCTTTTCTTACTGCATATCGGGGTGGTTTGTTCCTGTGCCTTTAATAAGGTTTCTTTAAAAAACTGCCAGCTCTCCAGGACTCCTTTCCCCTTCATGTTAACATCTCTGGGGATCCTGCCCATCTGTTCTCCGAGGGAGTAAAAGTCCTCTTTTCTGAAATCCAGGGTGTGTATTTTGCTGCTCCCCTTTCTTCCTTTTGTCAGGATCCTGAAATCGACCATCTCATGATCACTGCTTCCCAGGTTGCCACCCACATCTACTTCCCCATGTATTTCCTTCCTGTTTGTGAGCAGCAGGTCAAGCTGCTCATGGCCCCTGGTCGGCTCCTTCAGCACTTGTACCAGGAAGTTATCCCCAACATTCTCCAAAAAGTTCCTGGATTGTGTGTGTACTGCTGTATTGGTCTCCAAGCAGATGTCAGGGTGATTAAAGTTCCCCATGAGAACCAGGGGCCTGTGATCTGGAAACTTCTCTTAGTCGTCTGAAGAAAGCCTTCCACAGGAATTAGAGAGAGAGAGAGAGACAGTGCTACTGCCTCTTTTGGTGTTCAGATGAGATATTACTCAGTGAATAAAGCAGTTATTCAATTATATATATATAAAGTGTGTGTGTGTACCTCTCCCTCACAATGTTCCTCGTGGTGCCTTACCTTATTTGCACACTATAGAGTCCTTTCCCTGTTGTGCTAAAACACAATCTAACATGCACTATGGGTCATCATATAACCCTGTATCCCTCCATATACACCTTCACTTAGTACACTGAATGAGGCATGCCTCTTTCCATATTCATCTTCATATATCCATCCTGCCTTCAGTGTATGGTTAGTTTGAACTAACACTTGTTGTAAACTCCTCTTGAGTTAACCTAGTTCAATTGAAAATGATCACACTGCAAAATAGCACTCCAACTGCTCAGAGATTAGCAGAGCAGAGTAATTGTCAGCAGCTCTTAGTTTTAACCCATACCTCCTGAGGCACAAGCTAGCTCAAATTTAAAGCACCACTTAACTCAAACTAGAGATATCTGTATGTGAAGAGGGGTCATCTTAGGGAGCAACAAAGTGAAGACAAACTCATTGTATCGAAAGATGCTGGACTTCACATCCTTGCCTCATTCATTCACAAGGACCCTCACAAATCATATGCACATGAACATTAAAATAAAAGATCTCCGCCTGATTTTCTCAGATATGCCCATGCAGAATCTGCAGAAGTTCACAGATCCTGTACTGCCTGAAAATTTCTAATCTATTTACATACATGAACATGTGCAATGCCAATACTATTCAACAAAAAGGAAGTGCACATACACAAAATATGCTTTGTTAATAGTTACAACTATAGCAAAACAGAACAGACTTTTCTCAGATCTCTATGTCCCTCATAGACCTAATGTCTCATCCAAATTCCTACTATGGTAACCAGTTCATGCTGAAGTACTACTCTTATTTATAAAAGGAGGGTGTGAAACATTTCATAATGACACAAGTATACGTCTTCATTCTTGAAAATGGTTCAACCATTTTTGTTCTGGCCTTCAAAATCAAAAATTCAACCCAACCTATCCCCATTCCTCACACTAAGAATAACTGTACATATATTATCAGCCCAAAGAGTAAAAATGTAATGAAGTTATGAACAAAAGAAGAAGATCCTTTAGAACTGGACCTCTACAATAATAAACACAACCTTAACTCTGCCTTACTCATAGTGCTACCTGTTCAGCACCACCCTTTCCAAATTACCTTGTTCAAACACAACCAGACGAACCCCCTCAACTTTCCCTTCCGCACATTCCCTTTATTATACTATCAAGTTCAAATATTAGTTGTGGCATGTTTGGTACAGGGAATGCTAGAAGTTTAATGTCGTTAAGGAGACAGTGTTAAGATTGTGGTGGTGATCTGTAGCGTATTGTAGCTGTGGTAGTAACAAGATACGAGCATGAGGTGTAGAGGGACCAATCTCTTCTAGGGATGTTATTTTGTATTTATGCATGTGGTTAACTGATAAGCCCAGCACAGTTGCATAGCCCTCCCCTCCACTGCCCCTGTATAAGAGACAATGGGGGAAGCCACCTGCCCCTCTCCTCCTGCCCTGCACAGCTGCCTCTGATACAGAGGCAACACCATGGGGGAGGGGGGCAGGCTGGAAACAGCATATGTGAGGCCTCCTGCTGCCTCCCACAGAGGCCGTGGTGTGGGGGAAGGTGGGAGCTGGTGATTCCCCTTTCTAAGTCTAGGATTATGTCTTCACTGCAATGTTAACTTCGGTGGTCATCACCTGGTTCTAAGTATCCACATTACAAAGCCACAGCTAAGTTACTATGTCCTCACCAATGCTGTGTGCACACATGTATATTGCTAGGATGTTTGGGGACATATACCTTGGCACTTTGTGCTAAAGCATGCTCAGCTACTCTGTGATTCTTTTCCAGTGAATTGTGAGAGGCCTGTCTATTTTTCTGCACACATGAAGTTAATTAGGGGAAGGCAATGGATGACTGTCAGCATTAAACTGATTTAGCTTGCATCATCGCTGCAAGATGGGCATATTACTAGTCTGAGTGAAAGCCCCACGCCCTTGTACTTGTTTCCCCTCCCACCCTCTAATATTCACTTACTCTTCAGAGATGTAAGTTGGGTTCACTCTTTTTCAAAAAAATGTAAGTCAGTGGCCATCTGAGCTACATGTATCCGAAACTTTCTTCTGCACAGACTGTAAAGAAACACAACACTCCTAGCTTAGGACAGAGCCTGTGGTCTCTGTCCACTAATATCAGTGGGAGATGGCAATCTTACTGAATAGAAGGTTTTTCCGTGCCAGCCCCCAATGAAGGACAAACTTTCAGTGCTAAAGAGTCTGAACAAAATATTATCCTTTATGCTAAATATTTATTTTCTGAAACTACCCACTGCACTAGATCTACTCAAAATTCAGTATTTAACCAATTTTGTGTAACTAATAGGTTTTTTAAAAAATATATCAGTTAACTAAAAGACTAATGGCCAAAAATAAATTTCTCCTTAAGACCAATTTCAAACACTTCATATTAAAAATTATGAAAAAAAGAACTACACAGAAAATTCTGTAGGCATAATAAACTAACACTGTGTGAAATTTCACATGGAAAAGACCACTTATAAGGAGATAAAACCAGGAATGTATGCTTTATTTGAAGAACAAAAACAATTATAGAGTTGCAACTGCTGTTTCTATAATGTGCTTGTAAACTATTGCACTGTTTGAAAATAAGTGAAACACAGTTATTGTGAAACTTGATAACTACTCATAATACTCCATAGCTCTAAAAAAATCATCAAAATCAATTTAAAATTAAGAGCGTTCCAAGAATCCAATTGTTACTATAGTGATCGTTTTAGCAAAGACAGATTCTACGAAAAGAGGAGTGGGGAAATGGTTGTTCTTGCTGAAACAACACTTCAAACATTACTGAGACAAAATCATTCCCTATGCCAGAAATCCATTGCACAAGTCCTATGTGTGATCCACAACAGAAATCCACCAAGTACCACCTCTTCATCTGCCATATTAAAAGCTACCAAATGACCATATATGACATAAAAAAAATCTGATTCGCCATGCTCAAAAAGAGTCATTCAGCAAATTCCTGCTTTATGAGTAAAATACATAGCATTGTCTCAAAAACTAAACATGTTTCAATAGGAAGGACTTGACATAAGTTATTGAGGACAGACATGAAATTTCCCTTTTCCTAATGGTAAAAACAACAAGTGCCAGCACCACTTGGTTTTACTTTTTTCCCGCCTTCTTGCCATTCAGACAGAGACTTCCTGGGATTAAGAAAACATATAGCCTGCTGCTTTCAGTTTAAGGGGGAAAACTACTGACCTTTGTGTTGGAAAAGAGGCAGTGCGCCAATGCCAGTGTGACAATAATGCCTTCAGTTTGTGGTTGGAGGCTTTGTATCCCATTTCTAGCTATTTTGTGAACTATGGAAGACATGAGTTTAGCACTGCACACATCCACTCTATTCAATATTTTACTTGCACATACCAAGCCTGAACCTCCATCTGTTATACTGAGTGATTTTTTAACTACTCTATGCCTTCCTCACTCCTAAAAAACTATTACCTTGCCTAGCTGGACTGCCTAATAATTGCCCAGAAACCTGTTTTATTACACACTGAATGCAACACTGTGGCCCTTTTTACATTGGTAAATTAAACAGTGATTCTAACGGCAACATACAGAAGGTGCTATTTTGTTTTTGCTCCCAAGGGAAGTCTGCCACTCCCCATTTTGAATGTTCATTATCGTCTTTCATACCCACCTGATAAATTTATTAAAAACACCATCTGGATGGGACTAGGCTCTGGGCTGTATTTTCAGCATTCTGGCTTTCTTCCTTTTTCCCACTGGAATTTCTGCCTCAATTTGTGTCATTTTGTTTACAAAAAGGCACTGCCAAAAACAACCATCTTGTTTCTATCTATTTGTTTTTCTTTTTCTGTGCTTCAGCTATCCAACTATTATAGTAACCCAAGCTGCAAGAGAAAGCAAAAGAAGAATGACTACATGGATGGGAATTACTTTTTTTGCCTTCTGTGCACATAGCAATTTTGCTCAGACAAATTTAATTTACTGTTCTGAAATGCAAAGAATGCATGTTAAAGTGTGCACATTCAGTAGGCAAAGTAAACAATAACTGTAGCGGTGGATCGCACCAAGAAAATAACTTATCTAAAAATGATTTTACTGTTTCCCATTTTTATGCTGCAGCAAAGAGTAGCCGACAGCCAGCTAGCATATTTAACATATTTAAAGGCAGTCTTACTTCCAAGACGTGATCTGAGGACCACCTGTATCATCCATGTTTAAAGATTACACTGACACATTATTAACTACCTTCTAGCTATGAGGGAAAGTGGTAGAGAAAAATGTCAGTCAGACACATATATTTTCCTTTTTTTAAAACTGACTAGTATTTTTTAAAATAACTATTTTTAACATCCAGTATCTTCTGCTCTCAGTGAAACCAGTGCACCTTCAATGCCTTCAACTAGTTAACATGGATAGAAATGCTTGGTAATAAGCAAACAATTTTGTTGGCGAACAAGAAGGAACAGACAACATCCAGATGATTTTTGTATTGGCTTTCAGGGATAAAGGAGTAATAAAAACTTAATGTAGTTAATAAAATAAGGAGATATAACACATATGCAGAAAAAGCAAATACACTAAGTAAGAAAGTACCATTTTTTGTAAGAGAACTCACTCTACAATACTGAAGACTATCTGTTGGATGTGTTTCTGATGAGATCATCTGGGCTTTCCTTCCAACCGAAGAGTCGGGGCTTTTGGGCTAAACAGTTCAGTGTTCTAGGAATGGATTCCTAGAATTCGGGATCACTCTAATTCCAAAGAGCAGTGCTGCTGATATGCAGTTAGGAAAGTACACAAATGTCTGTAGGGCTTGCTCAAGAGACAATATCTTAATACATTTCAACTCATGGCAGAGCTATTATTTCAATTAAAAGAACTGTATGACTATTTCTCCGCAGACTGTAAGGACAATAATCAACAGCCAATGATACTAAAGGAAATATTTTTTAATGTGAAGTGACCATTCCTTTTCCTTCTTTCACCTGTCAGACAGCCCATTTACCTTCCCTCGTATTAGTGATAAAAATGTATTTTCTCTCTATTTAACATTCACTCCGAGTAGGTTAAAATTTCCTCTCTGGCAAACTAGACATGCAATGCTGAGGGGAGGGGGAAAGGAAATCAGAACTGTTACTCGTTTTGCTCTTTCCTATTATGTCAAAAAAATTAAATGATGTGGCATTACTTTAATCTCTTTTGACTTGGGACAAGTATCTGTATTTTGAGTACAGATAAAATAAACATATCTTGATTATTTGTTAAAAAGTAAGTAATATTAATTATCCAGAATGTATATTTAACTCATTCATGAGAACTTGTATTCCTATTGCTGTCACCCCCATCATTCCTGCTTCCTCAAACAGGGGTTTACATCAAGGCTGGGCAAAATACGGTCTGGGGGCCAGATTTGGCCCCCCAAGCCACCAGGTCTGGCCCACAGACCACTCTGCCGGGACACTCAGGCATGCCGCAGTTTAAAGCGCAGTCCATACGGCTCTCTGCTCTGCAGGCAGGGAGAGGCTTTGTGTCATCTCCCGGCCCCCAGACCAATCTCTCAGCTCCTATTGGCTGGAAAAACATGCCTCTTCCCCATCCCAGAGGTGAGAGCCATGTGGAGGGAACAGACTTCATTTTCAAGTGGTCTGGGGCTACAGCAGGCAGGGAGATTCTTAGGTAAGTGCCTCCCAACCAGAGCCTGCCTCTGCCCCTCTCATACCCCAACTCCCCCTTCTAGTCATCATCCAAACTCTCTGCAGTCTACACCCCCTTTTTCCTTTCTCCCAAGTCACAGTTCCCTCCCAGACTTTGCACCTCCTCTTAGAGCCTCTTCCGCAGGCAGAATCCTCTCTTGCACCCATTCTCCCTCCTTTACCCTACACCTCAATCCCTGATCCAGGTCACAACCTCCTTCTCCATACAAACTCTCTCTCAGACCTTACACTGTCTCCTGCACCCCCACTCTTTTACCCTGTGGTCCCTTCTGCACCCAGCCTCCATCTCCTCTACAAAAAAGTGTCATCCTTGAGCACTTTCCAAAATCTTGGAGTGGCCCCCTACCAAAGATGATTGCCCACCCCTGGTTTACATTCATCTGTTGCATCAGGTCCCTATTAGGATCACAAGCTTATTTGGGCTGGCACTATCTGATATGTTTGTACCTCACTCAGTACAAAAAATACTAGCTGGGGGTTTCTAAGCGTAGCCTGTGTTGTAATACACAGTACATACGATATTAACATAGTTGGGTTTTGTTCAATGCTAATTTATGATACTGTATGAGGCCAAAACATTTTTGAGCATGAAAATCAAAGATGACAGTAAAGCTTTAGGAAGGGTGTACATGCAATATATCCATCCCGACGCGTAGCAAGAGAGGCAAACCTGGTAGGAGACCGGATTGGCTTACAGGGGAAATCCTTGGTGTACTTAAGCACAAAAAGGAAGCTTACAGAAAGTGGAAACTGGGACAAATGACTAGGGAGGAGTTTAAATGTATAGTTCAAGAATGCCGGGGGGTTATCAGGAAGGCGAAAGCGCAAATGGAGTTGCGACTAGCTAAGGATGTAAAGGATAACAAGAAAGGTTTCTACAGGCATGTCAACAAGAAGAAGGTGATCAGAGAGGGTGTGCAGTCCCTAATGGATGAAGGAGGTAACCTAGTGACAGAGGATGTGGGGAAAGCTGAAGTACTCAATGCTTTCTTTGCCTCTGTATTCACGGACAAGGTCGGCTCCTGGACTTCTGTGCTAAGCGACGCAAGATGGGAAGAAGATGGACAGCCCTTGGTGGGTAAAGAACAGGTTAGGAAATATTTAGAAAAACTAAACGTACACAAATCCATGGGTCCAGACTTAATGCACCAAAGGGTACTGAAGGAGTTGGCAAATGTCATTGAGGAGCCTTTGGCCATTATCTTTGAAAAGTCGTGGAGATCGGGCGAAATCCCGGATGATTGGAAAAAGGCAAATGTAGTGCCCATCTTCAAAAAAGGGAAGAAGGACGATCCAGGGAACTATAGGCCGGTCAGTCTTACCACGGTTCCTGGAAAAATCATGGAAGGGATCCTAAAGGAATCCATTTTGAGACACTTGAATGAGAGGAAAGTGATCAGGAATAGTCAGCATGGATTCACAAAGGGCAAGTCGTGCTTGACCAATCTGATTAGCTTCTATGATGAGGTAACTGGCTCAGTGGACATGGGAAAGTCAGTGGATGTTATATACCTTGACTTTAGCAAGGCTTTTGATACGGTCTCCCACAATATTCTTGCCAGCAAGTTAAGGGAATGCGGATTGGATAAATGGACGGTAAGATGGATAGAAAGATGGCTAGAAGGCCGGGCCCAGCGGGTAGTGATCAATGGCTCGATGTCAGGATGGCGGTCGGTTTCTAGTGGAGTACCCCAAGGTTCGGTTCTAGGACCAGTTTTGTTCAATATCTTTATTAATGACCTGGATGAGGGGATAGATTGCACCCTCAGCAAGTTTGCAGATGACACTAAGCTAGGGGGAGAGGTAGATACGCTTAAGGGCAGAGATAGGGTCCAGAGTGACTTAGACAAATTGGAGGATTGGGCCACTAGAAATCTCATGAGATTCAACAAAGACAAGTGTAGAGTCCTGCACTTGGGACGGAAGAATCCCAAGCATAGTTACAGGCTGGGGACCAACCAGTTAAGTAGTAGTTCTGCAGAAAAGGACCTGGGGGTTACAGTGGATGAGAAGCTGGATATGAGTCAACAGTGTGCCCTTGTAGCCAAGAAGGCTAATGGCATATTAGGATGCATTAAGAGGAGCATTGCCAGCAGATCCAGAGATGTCACTATTCCCCTTTATTCGGCTTTGATGAGGCCACATCTGGAGTACTGTGTCCAGTTCTGGGCCCCCCACTACAAAAAGGATGCGGACGCATTGGAGAGGGTCCAGCGGAGGGCAACCAAAATGATTAGGGGTCTGGAGCATATGACCTACGAGGAGAGGCTGAGGGACTTGGGTCTGTTTAGTCTGCAGAAGCGAAGAGTGAGGGGGGACTTGATAGCAGCCTTCAACTTCCTGAAGGGAGGTTCCAAAGAGGATGGAGAGAGGCTGTTCTCAGTAGTGACAGATGGCAGAACAAGGAGCAATGGTCTCAAGTTGTGGTGGGAGAGGTCCAGATTGGATATTAGGAAAAACTATTTTACTAGGAGGGTAGTGAAGCATTGGAATGGGTTACCTAGGGAAGTAGTGGAGTCTCCATCCCTAGAGGTGTTTAAGTCTCAGCTTGACAAAACCCTGGCCGGGTTGATTTAGATGGGATTGGTCCTGCCTAGAGCGGAGGGCTGGACTTGACGACCTTCTGAGGTCTCTTCCAGTTCTATGATTCTATGATAAGGGGATGGTTGGATGAAATAACATGATCTTGGTAACTAATTGACCATTCATTATAGGGAACTTTCTGGGTGTCTGACTGGTGAGTCTTACCCACATGCTCAGGGTTTAGCTGATCGCCATATTTGGGGTCAGGAAGGAATTTTCCTCCAGGGTAGATTGGCAGAGGCCCTGGAGGTTTTTCGCCTTCCTCTGTAGCATTGGGCACAGATCACAGCTGAAGGACTCTCTGCATGTTGGGGCCTTCAAAGTATTTGAAGGCTTCAATATCTGAGACATAGGTGAGAGGATTATTCTAAGAGGGGTGGGCGAGATTCTGTGGCCTGCACTGTGCAGGGGGTCAGACTAGATGATCATAATGGTCCCTTCTGACCTTAAAGTCTATGAGTCTATGAGGTCACTGGGGGAACATACTCAGGAACAGCTTGGATCAGGGCTGGATTAAATGCTTCTGGGGCCATGGGAGTAGTAAATTTTGTGGATCAAAAATGAGGGGTTCATTGTGCAGAAGAGGGTTGCTGGGGAGTGGAGTAAGGGTGCAGGCTCTGGGTGGGAGTCAAGGTGCAAATATGAACTGGGAGTGGGAGTATGAAGTCTTAGTGGGAAGTGGAATGCAGAAGGGGCTGAGGGCAGACCAGGGTTCCCTCTAAGCTGTGGGGCAGCACAGCTTCCCAGGTGATTAATTAGCCCCACCTAGTCAGTCAGCTTCATGCACAGAGCCCTGAGCCTCTGATGGGATGGGGGAGAAGAGGCTGATTAGTTGCCCGGGAACACTGGTCTGGAAGGGAGGTAGGGTGCAAGAGTAGGCTGGGAGTGCCGGTAGGGGTGTTTATAAACATTTATTTTTGTAAATTTGTAACTGCTGAATATTTCAGGGGGCAGGCAGGCAGGAGTTGGTGCTTGTGGCAAGCCAGCTTTTACGGGGTTATACCCTATGATTAGAAAATTGATAGTAGGACACCTATCTTTAAGAATAGGAAAAAAGTGATCTGGGAAACTACATGCTGGTTAGCTTAACCTCAATTGTATGCAAGGTCTTGGAATAAATTTTGCAAGAGAAAGTAGTTAAAGACATAGAGGTCAATGGTAAATGGGATAAAATACAGTATGGTTTTATAAGAGATAGATCATGCCAACCAACTTGATCTCTTTCTCTGATTGTTTAGACCAGGGCTGGGGAACCTTTTTTGAGTCAGGGGCCACTGACCCACAGAAAAATCAGTTGGGGGACGGCACAAGTGAGAAGCAAAAAACAAAACAAAATAAAAAAACCCTACACCGAGACCTGAGGTCCCCACCTCTGGTGTTGACAATGGAAATGTAGTAGATCTAAAATCTATCTGAATCTAAATGAGACATTTGATACAGTTTCACATGGGAAATCATTAGTTAAACTGAAGATGGAATTAATATGAGAACTGAAAGATGGATAAGATCTAGACAAAAAACCTAACTGGCTTTAAGACAGAATTTGATGTTAGTGGAGGAGATGGCATTATGAGACTACCTACAATGGCATGTAGCTGATCTATGACTGCTAGTAGCAAATATCCCCAACAACCAGTGCTGAGACATTAGGGATGCATCTACACTGCACTGTAGGTTGAAATAAGATATGCAATTTGAGCTACGCAAATGGTATATCTTATTTCAGTATTATTTTGAAATAGCTTATTTAAAATTTGGTGCTGTCTACACAGCATTTATTTAAAAATAAATTGCTATTCTGAAACAACCCTTACTCCTTGCGGAATGAGGTTTACAGGGATGTCGGAATAGAGAGCCCGTTATATTTCAAAATAACGGGCATGCTCAAAAGACGCGGAGTAGCAGATACCTCTGGTATCGCAAAATATTACTAAGGCAGTGTATCTGATTCCCACTGACTTTCACTGGTAGATAGATGCTTAATTCCCATTTGCTAGAAAATCTCTCCCCAAAACCTTACATTACACTTAATAGAAGGCAGTTTCATTTTGTGGCTAGACCATCACAATAGGTGTTGAGAGACCTGGATTTTCCCTCATTATGCCTGTGATTCACTATGTGACCATGGGCAAGACACTTACTTCTTTGAGCCTCTATTTCCTCATGTGTCAAAATGATATTTAACCACCTACGATGAGATCTTTAAAATCTGTATTAAGTACTAATGATTATATTAAGAGTATTTATTAATACTTAGAATGTATGTAACATACATGCTCACCACCTTTTGAAATAGGTATATGTTATTTGCTGCATTTCACACAAGAAAACACAGGAAGAGTAAGATTTGTTACTCAGTGGGTAAATGGCAGATTTGGGATTAGAAGTCAGGAGATTCTGGTTCTCAGTCCTGTACTCAAACTAAGGATGTTAAGGACTAGTTGACTAGTCGAATCAGCTAGTTGATTCCCCCTCACCCCCACTTGCTGCCTCTATCAGATAGAGGTAGTGGGGGAGAGGAGAGGAAAGGGGGTACTTCAAAGCTGCAGCGCTGCACGGAGCTTTTACCCTGGCTCCATGTGGCACTGCCACTTTGAAACGCTGTAGTGGCGTTTCAAAGGGGCAGCACCACACAGCTGATCCCAGGCTCAGCTGTGCAGTGCTCCCCCCTTTGAAACACTGAGATGGCATTTCAAAGTGGCAGATCCGCATAGAGCCTGGGCTCTGCGTGGCATTTCAGAGCAGCAGCGCAGCATGGAGCCCCGAGTCCATGGAGGACTCTTGAGTCCCCCGCTTACCCTGGGCTCCATGTGAGTGTTTCCACTCTGAAATGCACAAAAGCCCTTGCTGGGGACTCTTGTATATTTCAAAGCTAGCATGCCACACGCAGCCTGGAGTCAGCGGGACTTCCCGCTGGCCCGGGGCTGCATGCGGAGTTCTACAATCCTTCTTTGAAATGGCAAGAGCCCCAGCGGGGGCTCCTGTACATTTCAATAGAGGAATGCAGAAGTGCCTAGCGATTAGTTGAGTAGTCGTTGGAAATTCCATCAACTATTTGACTAGTCAATTAACTGATATTTAACATCCTTAACTCTAACCAGTAAATAATACTGACTTTTTAGATTAACAACAGTCCTTTCCACCTTTAAATATTGAAAACCTGAGGACTGATATATTATCTGCTGTAAATGGCAATTTTTGTTATTAGTCAGACAAGCCCGTGGGCACCCTAGGTATTACATGGGAATGTAAAATTTTCCCATACATTCATATATAGTGGTATTTGCTACCTGGAATCAAAGAGTGGAAGTTAGAATCAGTAAGATTCCCACTAAACTGATTAAAACTAGTAACACTTGTTAGTGTTGCATTCGATTGGCTGGTTTAGAACAACAAAAGAAAAGTTCTGCTTTTTCTGGCTAATATCTACTGAGGCTTGTAGTTTCTGACCCAACGAATCAGAGCAAGATAATTCATATCATTAGAATGAAACAGACTTTTCAATAACACACACATGAGGGCCTACCTGCAGCCTGCTTTCAGAAGCAGCAATTGCTTTAGAAAAACTTGGGCTGTGTCTACACTTGCAGAATTTTTGCACTGTCAGTTTCACTGCTGATAATGAACCTGTAAAAGAAAACCGTTGGTTTGTGGTCTCACTTATTGTCATGGGACTCAGAGCGCTCACATTTTAATCGATGATGACAGCAGTGCTGGAGGGCAGCTATTCTACAGTGCAGCTCCCTCCATTTTGACAATAAAGCTATTGGGAAGAGGGGTATGGGGTATGTCTACACTACCGTGTTATTTCGAAACAGCTTATTTCGAAATAACACGTCTACACACAAAATGCGTTTCTAAATAGCTTTTTGCTATTTCAAAATAGCGCGTCCACACTGAGTGGACTCTGAATTGCATTTAAGGCCAGCTGGAACCAGTTCCGGCAGGGTACCAGGTCAGGACTTACTGTGTGGGGCTGCTGCCTGAGGGCTATCTGAGGTCTGTGCTTAAAGGGACCCTCCTCTCCTCCCCCTCCCCCCCCCCCGACAGCCAGTTCTCAGGTTTCCCTGCTTGCTTGTCTACCTCGATGAGGGACAGCAAAGCATTTTGTCTCTGTGCTCTGGTTGCCCTCACTCAGGACACCACAGCATGGAGCCAGAGCTGCCCCATGGGACTCTGGTTCTTCTTGTGGATGCGTTGCTGCGAGCCTGGCTGCACTTTCTGCAGGCTGCCATCCAGGAAGTCCATCGAGGGGCTGTCAGTATCCAGGAGGCCCTGCAGGAGAGCTTCCACCCTGAGGAACACTAAGAGCCTCCCTGGTCTTCCCCACTGGGTGCTTGTGCCTTGTTCCTCCCTCACGTCCTTCCACTTACCCCTCCTTAACCCCACTTCCTGATGTCAAATAAAATACACGTATTTTCATGAACACAAACTCTCTTTATTTAACAAAACTGGGGGCAGAGGGAGAGAATGAAACTCTGGTGAAACTGGGGAAAGGAGGTGGGAGAGGGGAGAAGAGAGGTGGAAGAGGGGAGGGGGAAACCTGGGAGCAGGGAACTGGAAGAGGGAAGCAAGGGGAAGAAGAGGGAGGAGAAGCTCAGGGCTCAGGGTTGGGGGTCTCGCCGGACCAACTTGATTGTCATGCAAACCTGCTCCTGGGTTCGCATGTGGTCTTTGGTTGCCAGGCTGGCAGCTATCCTGCCATAGACGGCCACATTCCTCTGTCTAGTGCGGAGATAATGGACATCGGGGGCATCCCCCAAAATCTGAATAAGGTCCATGATCTCCACCCTGGACCAGGAAGGCGCCCACCTTCTCTGGGCCCTGGAAGGCTCCTGGGAGCTGGCAGACTGCTCCTGGGGAGCAGTGGAGGGCTGGCTGCCAGTGGCTTGCTGACTCATGTTTTGGGGCCACTGGGTCAGGAGCAGTGACTATTGGCTCTGGGCTGGCGGGCCTGGAGCTGGCACAGGCACTGTGGCCAGAGTCTAGCCCTTTAAAGATTCCAAGGAGAGGGGGAGGGAGAGAAGTGTTCTTGGTTGAGGCCGGAGTGGCCACCAGGGCACCCTGGGAAGGCTGGAGGCGATCTATTTCGAAATAAGTGTCTACTCAGCACTTATTTCGAAATAGCTATTTTGAATTTGGCGTTATTACTCGTGGAATTAGGTTTACCAAATTCAGAATAAGTGCTCCACTATTTCAAATTTATTTCGAAATAGCGGTTTGGCTGTGTAGATGCTAGTAAAGTTATTTCGAAATAAGGGCTGTTATTTCAAAAAACTTTGCTGTGTAGATATACCCGGGAAGAGTGATGGCAGGGCATCCTGAGTCCCCTCTCTCTAAAAACTGATCAGTTACAGTAGCTCAGCTGTGTTGCAAGCAGGGGATCATTTGCTCTATGGAGAAGGCATTGTTACCTCGCCAGTGAGCATTTGCCAAGAATATACGAAGGGAAATACCCAAGTTTCCACAGATTTTCAGAGGGAGAAATGGATGTCTGTTTACCTGGTGTTAGAGCAGCAGAGGTGCTTGCTAGAGTGGTCACCAAGGCATAGTGGAATATGGAGGTTAAAAGCTCTCAAACAGCAAGAATACGTCTTCACTTGCACATCACCACAAAAGCATCACTGGTAAGAGCTATCCACCTCTTGTGGAGTTAGTTGGACTTTTTGCAATGAAGCTTCTGAGTTTCACTTCAAAAAGTCAAGTGCAAGTGTAGATGTTCCCACAGTTTTTGTGCAAAAAAGGGACTTTTTCCTACTTTAAATGGAAATTGCAGACATGCATGAGCACTGTTCCCTGTAGTATGGGAAACAGTGAAGAAAGAAAACCTAAACTTAGGGGAATATATCTTTAGATCTACACAGAAATCGGCAGCAGTAAATAAAACTGGCATGTGGCTGTTCTTTACTGTACAGGAAAAAAAATCCCAGTAGTATTTAGATAATCTTAAAATTTACATAATTTCCTAAGGGTACGCTTAGCGCAAAAGCTGACAGATGTTATTGGGAAGACCTGTTCAAGTCTGAAAAAATGCTAACCTTTAAAAAGAGGAGTGGGAACAAGATACGACAGCTTTGTGTAGATTTGACATTAAACTGGACAAGAAAACAGCACCTCTCACTGCTTCACCATAGGGAAGAGAGAGTAATATTTCACAAACCTGAACTGCATTACTAGGAAATTGATTTGGCTGTTTTCCCTTTGCTATATGCTTAAATGATTTTTTAAATAACTGCCATTGAACAAAAGACAAGTGAATGATTATTTATTCAGTTTCTTTCTTTCCTTCCTTTTTTCTTTAAAACAATTTCTCATAAGATACAGGATGGTCTGCAAATGAGGGTTCACAATGATTCATAAGTTCTCAATAGCATTTACCAGAGGGCAACCAAGGACATTCTATTTATTATATCCATCTCCTGTTCTTTACCAATTATTCACTGTTTTTCCCTGGCATGTTCTATAGAAGTGGAAAGATAGGCTGATAAATTGAGGCCAGCCTGCAAAGCCAGAGATAAATACAACAACATATAACATAGGCTTTTCAGATTGTACTCCCAAGGACCTGAACTAGACCTCATGATAGGGTGACAGGTTGCACAAATCCCTTTGTTTAGATAGACCTTGACATTTCCTACACAGAAGTTACCAGTAGTGTCAGATCTGAGGATTTCAGATACGTAGCCAGAGTTTAGAAGCCTGCTACTGGAGTGGATAGGCATGGTTCTGTGGCCTGTGACATACAGGAGGTCAGACTACATGATCATGATGGTCCCTTCTGGCCTTAAAATCAACAAGTCCAGTATGCCAGGGATATTATAACACTTGGGGTACATCTAGACTACATGCCTCTGGTGACAGAGGCATGTAGATTAGGCTACCCGGAATAGGAAAATGAAGCGGCGAATTAAATAATCACTGCTGCATTTAAATTTAAATGGCTGCCACGCTCAGCCGACCAGGTGTTTGTCGGCTCAGCGCGGTAGTCTGGACGCTCTGTGGTCGACCTCAAAGGCATCTGTCGACCTCCCAGGTAAACCTCATCCCAGGAGGCATATCTGGGAGGTCGACAAATGCTTTTGATGTCGACCGTGGAGCGTCCAGACTACCGCAGCTGAGCCGACAAACAGCTGATCGGCTCAGCGCAGCAGCCATTTAAATGTAAATGAAGCGGCGTTTATTTAAATCGCCACTGCATTTTCCTATGCCGGGTAGCCTAATCTACATGCCTCTGTCGCCAGAGACATGTAGTCTAGACGTACCCTTGGAATTGTCTTCTGGGACTGAGTTTAGGAAATAAAATTCTCTTCACTCCAAAACAGGGAAGGACAATATCAAGCAAGAAAGACAACACAATGCCTAAGAAAGCTCCTCACCCTCTGTAGACCCTTGTCACCAGGCAGTTAAAGAGCTCTAGCAAAGTCATCACATCGGAGGGCCCTGACTGCACCCAAACTAACAGCTCTATCATTTGCTCAGACACAGGTATATTTGACCTTACATTTCTGAATAAAGGAACTTTCAGACTCAATGCTCTTCAACATTTTTGATGGTGAAATTCATTAAAGAAATCACTGAGCCTGTTTTTTTAAATTTTATGTCCTTGTTAAGCAAAATATTTATGTCAATTCTGTAAGACTGTAGATAGGGCTGTTTTGTTCCCTGATGCATTTGCAGACTAACAAGATGCCATAAGGAAAATTAAATCTCAGCCTTATCATCTGCATTGGGGAACAATTTCACAGGATCTCATTCATTTATATCACTTATCTTGTTTATCAGGACAATGAACTGTAAACTGGCACTAAAACAAGCAGTGCTAGAAAGAGCAATTCCATCTAGCTTTCCCTTAAAACTGCTAGACAATTGCCATTAAAGCTTTTTGGCTATTGCTTACAGTACCTGTTTTACATATCTCTCCTCACATTAACTTTTAAATGTCATAAGTTGGGAGCTAATGGTTTTGACATGAAAATGTTGTATGTAAAACACGGTGACATAAAATTGCTATTATCAATCTACCACATGAAATTACACTTCACTTTTATTACTTGTTTGCCAGGCTCTAATCTCCACTTTACAGTGATGGCCATTATGTGCATGCTACACACTTGAAAATAGTATGTCTGACAAATCCTCCCTGTATGGCTAGCTTCCTGATCCAAATGAATAAGTCTAATAAAGAGATTAAACCATGTAGACTGTATGCATGAGATCCTCCCCCTCCCCCCAAAAGCCTCTCTCACTGACCCAATTTTTTGTTATTCCAGATAAGAGGCCCCTTTTGTATCATTTTTAGCAATTGTGTAGGAAGTTGTTGAAAGGTCACACAGCTCTTCCTAAAAAACCTGTGCTCCCCCGATGGACTAGCCAACATTCATTTCTTAATAAAACAGGCTCATATAATGACTGCATGTAATCTCATGTCTAGTATTTAATGGTTGTCACACTGTCTACACAGTCAACACAGAAATGGTATCCAAGAGCTAGTCTAAAATTAAATAGTGCACAGCAAGCTGGGGTACAAATCCACAGTGAACTAGTGCTACTGTGCCCTAAAAGTTCCCTAGTGCACTTTGAGTGATTCCACACTGAAACAGAAGGTAAGTGTACACCAGGGAACCTATAATGGCAGCAAGATCCACACAGAGAGCTAGTGACCAGCAGGCTAATACACTATACTTCATTTACATTCTAGATTGCCATGCACTGTTTGTATTGATAGCGGTCCTCAAACATTTTACCTCATGGCCTTCTTATCTCAATCCACACACCCCAACCCCTAGAGCCTGGAGTAGGAATAGGGCCATAACTCTGGGAGGGGGAAGGTGCACACACAGGTCAGTGGGCTGAGGCTTGGACTATAGCTAGGGACCCAAGTGGGAACAGAGCTGAAACTGGCAGCTGAGGGTTCAGGCATGGGTTCAACAGATGGGGCTAAGCCAGGAGCAGAGCTGGGTGGCATTCCCTTCCCATCCCCATGGGGGCTGGCCCATGCCCCAGCTGTGCCCCTCTGAACATTTATCCATGTCCACCTAGACAAGCCTTAACACATTAGGGATGGAAGTGAGTAGCTGACTAAACTACTCACCCGCCCCCTTTGCTACCTCTGTATTAGAAGCAGCAAAGGTGTGGGGGGAAGCAGGACCCTATCCCCATGGAGCAGCCCCTGTCCACGGCAGCCCAGGCTAGTCACGAACAGAGGCTGCTCCGGTAGCAGCCCTTGTCTGCGAGAGGTCCCAGCTGCAGACAGGGGTTGCTGGACCCAGTGTGAGCCAGGACTGAGCAAGTCCAGCTCAGTCCCAGCTCGCACCACGTCCAGGACCTACCCCTGCTGTAGCTCTGAAGTTTAAATGTAGTAAGAGCTGGGGGCGCAGACAGCCTGCTCTTACTCCATTTAAACTGCAGAGCCACAGCAGGGGTGGCTCATGGACCTGGTGCAAGCTGGGACTGGGCACCTTCCCTTATCAACTAATCGTGTAGTTGATAAAAATTTTATCAACAACATGATTAGTGAAATACCTGCTTCTTAACATCCCTAATTCAGAGCTGGGAGAATTAAAATTTATCGATTACACGATTAGTCGATAAAGGAAGGTGTTCAGTTCCAGCTCGTGACAGGTCCAGGAGCTACCACTGTTGCAGTTAAACATTAAAATGTAGTAAGTGCCGGGTGCCCTGCCCGCCCAGTTCTTACTACATTTAAATGCTAAATCACATTGGGGGTAGTTCCCAGCCCTGGCACGAGCCAGGACTAAGCCAGGCTTACTCAGTCCCAGCTTGCACCAGGTGCAGCAGCCCCTGTCTGCGAAGGATTCCAGCAGGGAGCTGGGACCCCTCATAGACAGGGATGCTGCTGGAGCAGCCTCTCTTCATGGCCAGCCCAGGCTCCCATGGACAGGAGCTACTCTACAGGATGTGGAGCAGCATCTGCCCACAGCAAGGCTGGATCTGCTGTGAGCCGAGGATGCTTCAAACCCCCCTCCCCCTGCCCTGTCACAATGCTGCCTGTGAGAGAGGCAGCAGTGCAAGGGGAGGGGAAGGCAGCACTGCTGAGACGGTGCTAGGAAGAACTGGCTTTTAAGTTGGCTCCCCACTAGCACTGGCTCCCGCTTCCCCTCCCCCTTGCTCCCTCTGATACAGAGGCAGCATTTTTTTTGGGGGGGAGGCTGGAATACCAGTAGTCAACTCAAATACTTATTTACATCCCTACTCTGAATAAACATTCCAAATACTTTGTATCACAACACACAACAGAAGTTATAGAATGGGAGCACGTCCCCTCTGTTCCAACAATACTTATAAGAAAAAGTAAGTAAACATGCTTTAAATATTTCTGATTCAAACCTTAACATTTTTCAGTTTTTTGGAATATAATTCATTTCAACAATGCTATGGGGTTCCATGGATATTTGCAAAACTTTAGAACAAATCTCAAGACTTCTCAATATTCATATTTATACTTCAATTTATTGCATTTTCATTTTTTTTATAACGGTAACATGGAAAAAATCAATAAAGATCAGACTATCTATTCCTGTTATGATCAGGATAAAATTCAAATAATTTCCTGGCAGAATTCTATGCCATTTATATGCTAATTATAACACAGATAATGGCATGCTTTCAATATACTGTTTTTCTTTCCTAAAATCTAACTGTGACTTTAACAGTGTAACTTACCATTTAATGTTTCTATATAAAAGATATTCAAGTCTTTACAATCTTTAGCAACAGACATTGAGCAAAATCAAGGGTCTTCACTACTAGATTGAAACTGAAATACAACTGCTTTTATCAGGAATCCATTGACATATAACATGTCACACTAGAACTCTGCTAAAACCAACCCAAGTGTCAGAGAGCTATTATCTCAAAGACAAGTGAATTAGGATCTAACTGACACATATGCACACATTTACCTATTTATTTACTGTTCTGATAAAGTAGTCTTTAAATAATACAGCTCTCACCTCACAAGCTGAAAGCAAACATTGTTACATGTACCCTAAACTGTAGATGAAAAATCTCAAATCCCTCACCATAAGGAGTTCTTAAAATGCCAGCTCTGACAATACTAGAATACACATGTATCTGTTACTGATTTGCACACAGCAATAAAGAGAAGTTACTCATTCTGTGCAGTAATGATTGTTCTTCGAGATGTGTGTCCCCGTGGGTGCTCCATTGTTGGTGTCGGGCTCGTCCTAGCGCCACAGATCGGAGACTTTCAGAGCAGTGTTCAGCTGGGCTGCGCATGCACGAGCAGCGTGTGGCATTCCTGCCTTTGAAGTTAGTGTGCACAGCCCGATTCCCTCTGTTTCTTCCTTGATGCCCTTGTGGCAAATTATTAGTGCCCAAAGAAGCAGGAAGGAGGTGGGTAGTGGAGCACCCACAGGGATACATATCTCAAAGAACAATCATTACTGCACAGCGTAACGTCTCTTTCTTCTTCAGGTGATGTCTCTGTGGGTGGTCCACTGTTGGTGACTGTGTAGCAGTGCCCATTTACAAGGAAGGTGGGCTTGGGCTTTGGCTAATTGTTACAGGCTCTGGTGAGGATCACAGTGGCTACTGCAGTGTCTGCCGTGGAGCATGGTGGAATCGCGTAATGCTTTATGAAGGTGTGACTGGACGACCATGTCACTGATCTGCGTATTTCCTGAAGTGAGACCCCTCTGAGAAAGGCAGTTGTCATTTGCCATCGCTCTGGTGGACTGGGCTTTGGGAGTCATCAGTAATGCCCTATTCTGGAGTGAATAGCAGGTAGTAATACACGATGTTATCAATTTTGATATGCACTAGGAAGAAAGTGGTTTTCTCTTGGACCTTTCAGCTAGAGTTACCAGCAATCTCTGGGATAGTAGAAAGGGCTGAATCCTATCCAGATGGAAAGGCAGTGGCCCTTCTGACATCTAAAGTGTGTAATATGGGTTCTTCCCTGGAGTGGTGTGGTTTTGGGTAGGAGGTGGGGAAGGACTATCGGTTCATTGATATGAAATTCAGAACCAACTTTGGGTAAGAAGGAGGGATGAAGCCCTTGAATAACTTTATGCCTGTGAAAGGTTGTGAGAGCTGCAAGTTTGCTAAACCTCCCTGCTGATGAGACTGCCAAAAGGAATAACTTTTTCATGGCGAGAAAGGTAAGTGATGGAGTTGCCATTGGTTCGAAGGGTGGTTTTGTGAGTGAGTGGAGGACCAATTCTAAATCCCACATGGCGGGGTGTGTGTGTGTGTGTGTGTGTGTATGTGTAGGTTCTGGAGGCCCTTCCAAAATCTCTTAGATCTGGGATGGGCAAATATAGAGAACCCATCAATTGGGGAAGTGGGGGTGGAAAGCCGTAATAACGGCCATGTGAACCTGGAGTGATGAAAGGGATAAATTTTGTTGTTTCAGGTGCATAATGTATTCCAGTATCAGATGGAGCAGAAGTATAGACGGTTGGACTTTCCTCTGAGTGCATCACTGTGTAAATCGTTACCATTTGTACAGGTAAGTCTTGCGTGTTGTTTGTTTCCTGCTATACAGTAGGACAGTTTTCACTTGTTGGGAGCACTGCTGCTCCACGTCTGAGAACCAGATAGGTACCATGCTGTCAGGCACAGTACTTGCAGCTGGGAATGAAGTATCGCACCCTTGTTCTGGGAGAGGAGGTCTGGGCGGGTCGGAAGCGGGCAGCGAGGTTGTAGAGACAGTTCATAAAGACATGGGAACCCTGTCTGTTGAGACCATGATGGGACCATTAGAATTACATGGGCCCCATCTGTCCATATCTTCCAGAGAACTCTGGTGAATGAGAGAGATAGGAGGGAAGGCATATAATAGGTGAGCATCCTGTGGGAGGAGCATAGTGTCTCCCAGGGAGTCGTGTCCTATGCCTGTTCTCAAACAGTAATGGGGGCATTTGGAATTTTGTCTGGTTGTGAAGAGGTCTATTTGTGGTCAACCTCAGCATTAGAACAGATTGTGGGTGATCTGACCATGCAGTTCTGTGTTCTGTGAGAAAGTTGCGGCTGAGGGTATAGGCCATGATATTCTTGTCCCCATGTAGATATGCCACTGTGATGGTTATGTAATGGTGGATACACCAGTTCCAAAGGCAGATTGCCTCTGCACATAGCAAAGGGGATTTCACACCCTCTTGGAGGCTGATGTAAAACATAGTAGTCTTACTGTTGGTGAGGATACGCACTGAAGACCCTCGAATATGTGGAAGGAACTGCTTGCACACGTTGTGAACTGCTTGAAGCTCAAGCAGGTTGATGTGAAGTCTGGACTCATCTTTGGACCACTTCCCTTGCGCGCATTGTTGTTGGAAGTGTGCACCCCAACCTAGCAATGAGGGGTCTATAGTGATTTGTTTGGACGGTTGAGTCCGGTGAAAGCACACCCCCTCGCAGAGGTTCTGTGCCTGGGTCCACCATTGTAAGGAGGAAAGGACTTTTGGAGAAGGCAAAACGTGTCTGTGGACGTGGCAGCTGATTGGTGTATACACTGAGAAAATCCAGTGTCCATTGTTGCAGTCTGACAGTGAGAGCTCGCAAGGAAAGAGAGCTCAGAATACGCACAGAGACTCTCTGCATTTGTCGCATCTTTGGACTTTAGATGTCTCCCAGTGGTGAATTATGCTGTTTGTAATTGTATGAGTAGAACTGTCTGTATTTGGTTTCTTTTTTTTTTTTTTTTTGTAGTTTGCCGCAGCACGGCAGTAAACAGATAGTCTAACTAAACTATGAACAAGCTGAAGGAAAAAATACGGGTTTTTTAAAAGTTTAAACTGTATTAACAGGGAAAGAAGTACGGGGTAATTCAACACTAACTAGCTACTACTATATTTTTCAGAAGTGCGCTGAGGAGGAGAGAGTTGGAACTCCGTCCATAGCTGAGGGCAGCGAAGAAGTAACCGAGGGGAATCGGGCTGTGCGCGCGCTAACTCCAAAGGCGGGAACGCTGCTCACCACTCGCGCATGTGCAGCCCGACTGAACATTGCTCTGAAAGTCTCCAATCTGTGGCACAGTGATGAGCCCGACACCAACACAGAAACATCACTCGAAGAACATGGCTTTACATGATTTAGCACAAGATTTCTTCAGCTTAAATTAGGTAAGACATAGCAAAGGACTTTTGCGTTTCCAGTCCTTTTGCAATGTAAAAGTATTTACTTCATCATGTTGGTTTACTCATCATGCTCTTTTTGAGAAACTGCATACTTTTATTAATGTAGCATTTTCTTTTTAAATGCAATTCATCCCTTCACTGTCTAGTTACCCAACATTGCTGACATCAGATATATTTTGTGAACTCCTCAGGGCACAGATAAAGTCTTTTAATCTGTATTATGAGGTGTCTTGCATATTCTTGGACCATGTGAAACATGGTGGGTAACCTGTGGGTTGGGGCTCCATCTGCAGCCTGCAGGCCCCCTATCTGCCCGCTGTTACAGTGTGAATGGCCCCTTTAAGAAAGAGTGAGTGTCCAGTGCACCTGTGACTGATTACCTGCTACCAAATTGAGTTTAATTAAGTCAGGTCTCCTCTCTGTGAGGAGAGAGAAGTCAGGAAGAGGAAAGAGAGAGCTGCCTGGAAGAAGCACGGAAAGGGGTCAGAAAGTTACCAAAGAAAGCTGTCAGAGAAACACGGAGAATAACAGCTGAGACTGCTTGGGAGGAGCAAGGGAAGAGGCAGAGGGTAGCTGCCTGGGAGACACAGGACATTTCTGCAAGCCATTACCTGGAAATAGAGAGGAATTGTGTAGGAGATAAGTCACCAGGCTATCCTGTTGACCCTCCTGAGCTGGAGAGCCAGTGAGGGCTAAAAAAGGTTGCATAGTTGGGACTGTGTTTGGGCAGAATCATGAAACTGGTCACACTCCGGTGGATGGTCAATAGACTGGGGGCTCTGGAATAAGGGCAGAAAGGAACTGAGAACTGAGTGCTGGTGGACTCAGCAGTGGATGACCTAGAAGAAATCTCCCTGGAAAGGGGAATGGACTATTGCTATACCTTTTGGCTACATCTACATTGCGCAGACTTGCGCAAGAACATATGCAAATGAGGCGTGGTGAGGAATATTGCCTTGCCTCGTTTGCATACTTAATGAGCCACCATTTTTGCTCAAGGGGCAAAAGGGCCATTTTTGTGCAAGCAGTGCAGACTGCGCCTTCTTGCACAAAAGCCCCTTGCACAAAATGGCAGCTCATTAAGTATGAAAATGAGGCATGGCAATATTCATCTTCCATGTGTACAAGCCTAAAAGGAGATTGTAAAAAGATTTTGTGGCAAAACTCATGGGACACTTAAGAGTGATTGTGAAATTTCCTTGTTTCTCCACAGTACATGGTTAAATAGATGACTGGGAAACTAACTCTGAACAGTCAAATCTTGGTGTTTCGCAAAAGAAACTTAGGAGGATGAACGACTCTTGCACAAGAGGGGGTTTTGCGCAAAAACACAGCTCCTTTTTGCGCAAAAGCCTCTTGTGCAAAAACAGCTGCTAATTAATTGTGCAAATTAAGCACAGTGATATTCTACTCCGCACTTCGTTTGCATAAGCTTTTGTGAAAGAAGGCTGCAGTATAGACGTAGCCAAAGAGAGAAACAAGATTTCTCCCTGACAGGCGGGAAGGTAGATATATACCTGTCTCCAGTGTAAATTAAGCATTATGGAATCAAAACATTGAAACTCCTTTTTACATATGAATCAGCAGGGAGATGTGAAGTCAACAAGAAGGGAAGAACAACAAAAAGTAGCTCTTGTTACAAGATTGATGAATTTTGGAAGGTTTAGACAAAAAGAGAGCGGCAGTGTGGTGTCCATCACTGGTGGGATTAAAGGGCCAAGGTTCTTGACATCACATAATACTGAATACTTCATCCAAGGGAGTTGAAGTCTCTGGGAACTTAGTTTAGGTGATTACCATGCTTAGGAAAAGACTGTAACTTGCCAAAATTGACTTTAATAGTAGAAGAATATTTTTACTTTTGTTTGCTTGTAACTCTTTCTATCTTTATTCCTTACAAAGGTATGACTTAATCCTATGTCTGTTTGTTAAACTTTATTTTACTATAAACCAACTGACTGTTGTGATTGAAATAAGAGCATATGTGAAACCCCAGTTAAATTAATGAGCAACAGTATATTACCTCTTTAAAGGAGAAACAAAATTAACTTAAAGTGAGTGTTCTGTGAGGGGGCTGGACACTATAGGAAGACACCTCTGAAGAACTCAGGAGTTGGGGCTCACTGTCTTTAACTGCAGGACAACATTTGGACTGAACAGAGTCCTTAAGAATTTGCTGGCAAGGCAGGCAAGCAATTGTGTCAGGGAGTTGTCACACAGTTTACCTGTAGAACAATTCTCACTTTTTGAGACTTGAGAGGGATAGCATAGTAACTCACAGTGCTGAAAATCCCAGAACACAGTCACACTAAGTTTTTTAGGTTTGGCCTATACTAAAAACTTAAGGGAGCATAGTTACAACAGGCAGAGGTATGAAAAAAAACACATCCCTGAATAACACAATTATGATGATAAAACCCACTATGTAGACACAATCAGAAAAGCTCTATGAGGAGGTCTTATTCCTATATTAGCAGAACAATTCTGTCAACATATGCTGTGTCCACACTAGGTGGCTATGAAGACACTACTATGCCACCATAGATTCTGTAGGTTAGAAACTTCCTTAAAGTCATTTAGCCAACCTACAATGGAAGGCAGCACAGAAACATTCTTACAAACAAATGGGCTAGTGGTATAAATGGGACTCTAGGCTCGCAAGGACATAATGAGTTCACGCAATAAACCTGAAATGACTAAGAATAAAAGTGTCATTAGTAATTTACATACAATAGAGATAGCCATAGAATTAGAAAACAATTGTATTTCTTACCTATAAGACCTCTCTCAAGAGTGAAGGTTTTGTTGGTAAACATGCATTCAAATGCCACAATATGGAAAACTTTGTTCACTGTGTTGTGGGTACCAACTATTCGGATGTACCTGAGAGAAAAGAGAGGAAAAACAACTTAAAGACAATGAAGACCAGCCCCACTCCTCCTTCCCAAGTAACTAATGATTCATCAGGATGCTGCCAGGGATCTTGACCTAGTTAAGTACTTAACACAATCACAAGAACTGAAGAACTGTATGGATTATGGATTTGACTACAGATATAGCAGCACTCACAAGTGCTGACACCAGCAAAGCTTAGGAGAATAGTAGCACATTTAAGAGTTGTAAAATGTACCAGAATTTTACAGGTTTTGGATTAGATTTATCAAGAAAATCAAAATGAGAAATCATTTAGCAAAAGCATTCTAACAATGGCTCTGGAGACTTAGTGGCTACATCTAGACTGGCATGATTTTCCGGAAATTTTCCGTTAAAAGCATTTTCGGAAAAGAGCATCTAGATTGGCACGGACGCTTTTCCGCAAAAGCACTTTTTGCAGAAAAGCAGCCATGGCCAATCTAGACACGCTTTTGCGCAAAAAAGCCCCAATCGCCATTTTCGAGATCGGGGCTTTTTTGCGCAAAACAAATCTCAGCTGTCTATAGTGGCCCTTTTGCGCAAAAGCTTTGCCTGAATGGGAGCAGCATAATATTTCCGCAAAAAGCACTGATTTCCTACAGTAGGAAGTCAGTACTTTTGCGGAAATTCAAGCAGCCAGTGTAGACAGCTGGCAAGTTTTTCCGGAAAAGCGGCTGATTTTCTGGAAAAACTGGCCAGTCTAGACACAGCCAGTGTGTTTTATATATATAAAAATATAACTACCAACAATTTTCCACCTGTGGCGGGGCGGCCCCGCCACTCTCGGGGCCGACCGCGGCACGAGCTCACCCCGACCGCCGTGAGACGCGGTTCGGGACGGCCGGCGGACGCCGCCCAGGGGAGCAGCGTCTGTCCAGTCCTACGCGGGGCATGACGTCATCCCCGCGACGGGACCAGGCGGCGCGCACGAAGGACGTCGGGGGAGACGTCATCCCCCGGCGCCAGGCGGGAAATTTAAACGCCGGGCCGCCCGTCCAGAGGGGCGGACCGGGAGACTGGGAGAGCCCCGGAGGACCGGGGGGAAAGGGATACTGGCGCCCCTGGGTGAGGTAGAACCCCGGGGGCCAGTGAGGGGGAAGGAGGGACTTGGGGGAAGAGGGAGAAGTGACCCAGGGCTGGGCTGTGGAACCCGAGTGCGGGGGAGTTTAGGGTTCGCAAACCCCCCCCGTCATTGGCTGGGACGAGTGTCCTGGCTTTAGGGCCCTGGGTCGGGGTCCGGAGTGAGGGCGGGCCCGGACCCCCTCCCTCTCACCCTTCCCCAAGGGGGTGGTCATTGGCACCACGGTCGCGTTGTGCGGGATCGGCAACGCGGCGAGTATATTGGAATTAAAAGCTCTCAATTTAGGAAACAGATCGTGTCCGGCGTCCAGCTAGTTAGGAAGGGGGGGACCCCCCCCTTTTTTCCCTGCCTCAGGGATAGAGGCGTAACACGACCACAATGAAAGCGGTGGAACACTACCATAATTTTCCACCAAAATTCAATATAGAAACGTCACTTCACTACAGAAGCCATAAGTTCTTTTTTTATTATAATGCTGCTTCTAATTCCATATTGCTAACTCTTGACACATGGGACACCAACTTCTTTGTGGATATACATTTTATTAATTACAGAAAATTATTTGAATAGTCAGGCTTTGTTAGACAAAGCTACCTCTGGGTTTCACTCTTGGCTGTATAGCTTGCACTTTTGAACGCTAATGCAAAGTCACATGGAACAGCTCTTGAACAAAGTGGCCTCTTCACCCTTTGCATTCCCTTTGAGACTTCACCTTCTACAAACAAGTATTAACCTTGAATCAATCTACTCCCCTCATTTTCCAAAGGGATCTCACAGTTCAGAGGTTAATGAACAGCTGAAGTCACTATTATGAGTTCTGGAAAATCCCAAATGGGATAATATATGCTGTCCTGGTGAATTTAAAAAAACAACTATGAAAATGAGTTGAATAGATGATAGCATTTCTGCAATTATGAATTATCCACATTAAGAAGACGTATATTAAATTAACAGATTTCAATTAAGAAAAAGTAGAATCTGTAAGACTTTAGCAATATCCTTCTATGTGCTGTGTAAAATAATCTTTCATCTAT
Source organism: Pelodiscus sinensis (assembly GCF_052426305.1). Lineage (NCBI taxonomy): Eukaryota > Metazoa > Chordata > Testudines > Trionychidae > Pelodiscus > Pelodiscus sinensis. The sequence goes on from NC_143054.1 coordinate 144,265,727, forward strand.
CTAATGTAATTTTAGTTCTAACTTAATGACTGTTCGCTAATACAGCAAGCTTGTCTGACGTTCTTCATCATTCCATGTTAACTAGGTAAAATAATAATTCCAGAAAAGCGTCCGTGGCCAACGTAGATGCGCTTTTCCGCAAAAAAGGCCCAATCGTCATTTTCGCGATTGGGGCTTTTTTGCAGAAAAGACTACTGTGCTGTCTACACTGGCCCTTTTCCGGAACAGTTTTTCCGGAAAAGGACTTTTGCTGGAATGGGAGCAGCATAGTTTTTCCGGAAAAACAATGACAATTTTACATTAGATCGTCATTGCTTTTCCGGAAAAGCAAGTGGCCAGTGTAGACACAGCCAAAATGTATAATATATTTTAAAGTAAATAAAAAAATATAAAAAAACTTTTTAAAAAGACAATCTTTCTAAAAGTGCACAAAAAAAGACTAAAATTAATTTAAAAAGTGCACCAAAATATGTCAAAAATAAAGTTGTAAGCTAGCAATGTAGGAGAAAGAATGAGTGGATGCCTAACAGCTAGCAACTACCTTGAATCGTACCTAGCCAGGCACTCTTTCTCCTATTTTGCTAGCTTAAAACTTTATTTTTGACATATTTTAGTGCACTTTTTTTATTATTTTTAGTCTTTTGATGCGCTTTTAGAAATATTGTCTGTTAAAAAAGGGTTTTATATATATTTTTTATTTTTGTCTTTTTAGTTTTAAATCTAGTGTGTTTCAACTAATAAAAACTGCTAGAGTGTTTGAGCTACAGTGTTTTACAAAATGTTTTGTGCACTAGGTATTTACATTTTTAATTAAAAACAGCTGTTGTGTTTAAGGCAAGGATAAATTAGGGCTATGTCTACACTACAACGTTTTTGTGCAAAAACAGCTGTTTTTGTGCAAAAACCTGGGGAGCGTCCACACCTCAAATGAGCTCTTGCACAATTAAATGGGCCGTTAAATGGTAGAACAGAGGGCTTTTTCCACCGTAGGTAAACCTCGTTTTCTGAGGCATAACTGCTATTAGAGCTACAGCTATTGCGCAAGAAGGCAAGTGTGGATGCTCCAGAGAAAAATCACAGGTGCTCTGATGGCAATCATAGCTTTCTGATGTGAATGGCAATCATAGCTTTCTTGTGCAAGAACATCCGTGCAGTGTGGATGCTCTCTTGTGCAAAAGCACATTGTTTTTGTGATGCACTTTGAGGTGTGGACATGCTCTTGCATAAGAAGTTTTTGCACAAAAACTCTAGAGCAAAAACTTCTTGCGCAAGAAGCCTGTAGTGTAGACTTAGCCTAAGTGAGGTGATCAATCAATTGTTTTGTTGGTTAAAAGGAGAAAGGCTTTGAAGATGCTGTAATTCTTCTAAGGCGTCTTTATGACAAACATTGTCGCCCATAAGTTGGTTTGTACTGATTTCGTCGATCTGTATGCCTTCCAAAGAACGTACTCGACTGAGTGCAACAAATGGTTGAGCTGGCACAAAATATCAAGAGCCAAGGTTCACAACTGCTCTATCCATCATGGTCCTTTGTAGTTTGTGGACGGTGACTGCATAAGTATGGATGATTGGAAGCATTTGCCACTCCACCAAGCAGTATCCCAAATTCACTTGAAAGTGACATGTGATTGGCTCAATGATGTGCTTTGCAACATTGCCTTCTTCAGTCTCTTCAAGTTGTCGTTTTTTAGTTGCTTCTCTGGCATTTATAGCTGCTTTTCACATTGTTCTGCTGTCTCTGTCAACTTCCACTTGAGATAGTACTCACACTAATACTCTTTCTTCTTTTGATGCTTCTTTTGATGCTTTTTGATGCTTTTCCTCCTCTGTCAACATTGTAAGCACACTATTCATCAAAAAAGAAAGAAAAACAAATGGCGCGTGTGTGGGAGCTGCCAGCCAGGAGGAAGGGGCAGTGGCAAGAGGAGGCAGCAGAGCATGCCTGCCGCATCAACCACAGTGGCAGCGCCTTCCCACCAGTGGAGCTATGCGGCTTGGCACTGAGCAGGTGGCAGAGCATGCCTGGTGCCCCATGAATGGAGTCATGTGGCATGGCACTGAGCCAGGTGGCAGAGCACGCCCGCTGCGTCTGCCACAGCAGCTGCTCTTCCTTGCGAGTGGAGCTGCGTGGCGCTGCACTGAGGTAGGCTGCGTTGGTGCGCAGGAGCTGCCGGGGGCAGCAAGTGTATGTGAAAGTTAAAAATCCCATGACAGACAGACAGACAAGAACAGTGGCTGTTTAATAGAAAGGTTGTCTAGTAATAAATACATCATCAATTCTTTACCAGTCAAACTGACCAAAGGGAAAGAATGTTTTGTAACTTGCCCAGCAGGAGGAACTACAATACATGAAAATGTAAGACCACATTATCACCACAAAAAAACAATTGCATCCTGTGACAGGGAGAAGCAGCCCCGCACTGAACCTGCAGGGCCCAGCCAGGGTTACCTGGCTGCAGAGGCCCCTCCCCCACAGCCCTACCAAGCATGCCCGGGCTGTAGCTCCACTATAAAAGCCTGGGGAAGGACTCAGTGTGGGGAGACAGCCAGAGGACAAGGACCTGTGAAGGGGGCTCCCGCACAGCTGTTGCCGGAGACTCCAGGAGAGGCCGGAGGGGACGTGGAGGCAAGCTGGTGCGATCCAGGGACTGCCTGCCGAGGAGATGCTGGCCCGGAGGTCGCAGCAAGCTGGGTGAGTACAGGGGAAGGAACCCCAGGGAACCAGGTAGGAAGTGGCCCAGGACAGGAGCAGGAGCCTCCTCTCCCGCCCAGAGAACCTCGGTGTGTTTCGGCCGGATTGCCCTGCCGAGGGAGAGACCCGCTACCAGGTCGCTCACAGGGCCTTGGGCTGAGACCCGGTGGAGTAGGGTGGGCCTGGGTCACCTTACCTGGGTGCGTCCCCGCTACAACCCTAAACGGTGTTGTGGACTCAGGCCGGAGAGCCTCGGCCTTGCCAAAAAGGGCTGGACGTGGACTGTGCTTCGGACTCAGGCCAGAGGGCCTTGGACTTAAGAGGGTAGGCGGGAGGGGCCCACCACACATCCCCAATGACATATAGCCAGTCTATACAGCTCAGCACCTGGGGTGCAAACTTCATGCCAGATCCCAAGCCTACATCAAAGCCTAAGTCTCATTATCCATTTACTCCTGAAATAAACCCCTACGTAGCATACATCAATCAATACAAGGTTCTGCATTTATTCTTATTATACAATTTGTAGATCATGGCACAGGAACAATGGTGACAGAAACCACACTTTCTAGTCAATTATTTTTGACTGAAAGCTGGAAGTTTTATTTGTTTCTCTTTCCCTTTCAATGTCATGTCTCAAAAACACAGGAGGCTGAGATTTAAACTGATAATAAGGGCACTGCAGACATCTGACTATATCTAGTCTGTAGAGGGACACTGCTGGAAAAAAATAATGGATGCTCCTCAGTATCTCTAATTTCCTCTGTAAGATCTTAGCCAGATAATTAAAACTCAACCAAACACAGGGAAGGTATATATGCAAAAGAAAGTGACCATCTCTGATACAAATGAATGCTAAAGGCATAAATCCTTACCTAGCTATCCAGAATTCCATCTTTATCTTCCTCTTTTTTTAGCAATTATGCACAATAACTGGGCTATTGTATACGCTTGGGCTGTGTCTACACTGGTATGAATTTCAGGAAATGCTTAAAACGGAATACTATTCCGTTTTCAGTTATTCCGGAAAAGGAGCGTCTACATTGGCCCCGGAGTTATCGTCATAACGATGCGCTTTTCCGGAAAAGCGCGTCTACATTGGCGGCACGCTTTTCCGGAAAAGCAGAAGCCTGGAGCCATTTTGAAGAGGGCAAAGGCCACCAGACCTTTCTGGGGGCGGGGCCAGAGAGCCGTTCAGACACGTGATTAAAGGGGTCTTGCCGGACAGCCATTGGTCTCCTGCTCCCGTGCCTTGGGGCCTCTGCCAGGGACTGGCATCCTTTGCAGGGTCGGTGGTTGCCCTCTGAGTTTTGGGGACACCACCCTTTGACCCCCAACTGCTTTTCCGTGAGTTTTGTTTTGTCTGCCCTGCTCTGTCTGCTATGGAGCCATGGGTGGCCATGTGCCTGCTCGGGCCCCGGTTGGGGCTGTACAGGTGCCTGCGGCTCATGCTGCAGGCCGGTGCCATGGTGTTCATGGACCAGGAGGCAGAGATCGCCTTGGACTCCCTCACCAGGCAACCATGTGGCATCAGCACCCGACCGTAGACAGGCCCGTCTGGAGTTTGGAGAGCAGCACCGACTAGTGGGACCGGGTGGTCCTCGGTCTATGGGACGACCACCAGTGGATCCGGAATTTCCGGATGAGAAAGCGGACCGTCCTACAGCTGTGCACCTGGCTCACCCCCGCGCTGCAGAGAGCCACCACCCGGCTGCGGGCACCCATCCCTGTGAAGAAGAGGGTAGCCATCGCGCTCTGGAAGCTGGCCACACCGGACAGCTACCGCTCGGTGGCCCAGCAGTTCGGGGTGGGAATATCAACCGTCGGCGTGATCGTCATGGAGGTAAGTCTCAGGGGGAGTAGGATGGGGGGAGGGTGCTGCACTCCAGGCCCAGGGACAGCCAAGACTCCCGGCTGGGTCACCCAGGGGTTTGGGCCGTCCCTCCCTTGCACAGGCCCGGTGGGGGGGGCGTGCGGCGAGGGGGGCCCTGGTGTGTGTGTGTGAGTGAGAGTGAGAGTGAGAGAGAGAGGACAGAGGGAATCAAAGGCCGGGGGGACCAAGGGAGCGCACACTCACCCCTGACGTATGTGATGTGTTCCCTTGTGTTTCTCTGCACCCTTCTGCAGGTCGTCCACACCATCAACGACGTCCTGCTCCCGCGAATCATCCGCCTGCGCGACGTGGATGATACCATGGCCGGCTTCGCTGCCCTCGGGTTCCCCAACTGCGGGGGAGCCCTGGACGCCACCCACATCCCCATCCAGGCCCCGGAGCATCAAGCGGGCCATTTCATGAACTGCAAGGAGTACTGCTCCATTGTTCTGCAGGCCCTCGTGGACCACCGGGGCCGTTTTGTGGACATTTACGGGGGCTGGTCCGGCTGGGCACACGACGCCCGCATCCTCCGGAACTCTGAACGGTTTCGCAGGTTGGAGGCGGGCACCTACTTCCCCCAGCGGGACTTGACTGTCGGGGATGTGCCTATGCCCATCTGTGTCGTCGGGGACGCGGCCTACCCCCTGATGTCCTGGCTAATGCGGCCCAACACGGGGCAGCCGGACCAGAACCGGGCCTGGTTCAACGACTGCCTCAACCAGGCCTGAAACCCAGTGGAGCTGGCCTTTGGACATTTAAAAGCCCGCTTCCGTTGCTTGCTCACCCGTCTCGAGATGGGTAAGCAGAATGCAACGGAGGTACTGGCCGCGTGCTGCGTGCTCCACAACATTGTGGAGCGCAGTGGGGAGGCCTTCCTTCCTGCATGGATGGCAGCCGAGGCAAAGACCTTGGAACAGCCCGACACAGCTGCCGTCCGCCAGGCGCGCCAGGATGCGGTGCGCATCAGAGAGGCCTTGGTGGACATGTTTGCCCAAGCCCCGTAGTAGGGTCGCCTGGGTCTCCCCAGACTACTCCTGCCCGTTCCCTACCCTTCCCCACCCCCTCCCCTTACTTCTCCCCTAATTGTAAAGCGTCGGGTCAAAGCACATCGGCCGTCATCGTGACTGTTCGTCGGGCTTAGTTAGGGTTTTTCTTTTTAGCTTAGGCTAGGGTTTAGGCCACCATCGCCTGTCCCGAAGAACAGCCACGAGGATTCGGGGTTCGTGCGGAAGGCTGAAGTCAGCGTACCTGTTTCCAGTCATCTTCCATCGAGGGATCTCCTGGCTGTTCCCCTCCCGAGGCCCGGAAGGACCAAAGGATTGAGGTGGCCAGCTTCGCCGTCATCTTCCATTGAGGGATCTCCTGGCTGTTCCTCTCCCGAGGTCCGGAAGGACCAAAGGATTGAGGTGGCCAGCAACACTACCCAATTGTCCTCCCTGCGCCTAGACTATGTTTAATTATCTGTAGTGTGCATCTTGTAACCGTTCTTGGTAGTTTGTTAGCTATGTAAATATAGTTTGTGGTTTACATTTTACTGAAAAGTCTCAGTATTTATTTATGCACCACAAACCACTGACCACTTAAGAAGGGCCCCTCCAGTGATAGAGTACAGATTTTGTTGTCCACAGTTTGCAACCATGTTAAAGTTAAGTGGCTACTTGGCACCTCACATTATTTCTTACACTAACTAGAGTTACGCAATAACCAACACAGGAATGAACAGCAAAATAGAGAACTGTTTATTTACAAGGGGGGGGGGGGGGAGAGACCTTCAACTGGGACAGGGAATGGGGGGGAGACCTTCAACTGGGACGGGGGGGAGACCTTCAATTGGGAGGGGGGGGTCAGGGAGGGCAGGCAGTTACTGGAACGGGCGGCCCCTGAGAGCGCTCCTCCGGGAGCCGGCCTGCCCACGCTGGGCAGACCGCGTTGGGGCAGGCTGCACGCGGAGGTGGCCAGGGAGGTGGGCAGGGGCAGGAGCAGGAGCAGGGGCAGGGACAGGAGCTGGGATAGGAGGAGGGGCAGGAACAGGGGCAGGAGCTGGGATAGGAGCAGGGATAGGAGGGGGCATGGGCTGTGCTACGGGAGGGATGGCGGGGGCCTGGGTTCCACCCATGCCATAATGAATGGCATGCACAACATGTGCCGTCAGCGTGTCCATAGTGGCGCGCATCCCTCGGCACTCATCGAGGAAGGCAGCCCAGCCCTCCTGCTGCCACTGCAGGTCCCCCTGCACCCGCTCAGCGATGGAGGCCTGGATTGCCTCCACGGCCTTGATGTGCCGGCGAAGCAGCTGGTCCCTCTGTCGGAGCCTGTGCCTCCGGGGTTGGCCAGCTGGGGGTGCCGCTGCTGCTGGAGTCGAGGGTCTTGTGCTCGGTCCCGCTGCAGGGAAGAGAAGAAAGGATGGGTCAGTCAGGCAGGCGTCCACTGTCCCCACACCGCATGCCCTCCACCCCGAGCCCAGGTGACCCCACAGTTGTGTGGCTTGGGCCCACTCGGTTCCCCTCCTGCCCCCGTGTTGTATGTTTGCAAGGAGGACCGCCCCTGGAGTAGGGTCCTCCCTCCAGTATTGTAAGCACCGGTCTGTATCCTGGCCCTGTGGAGGGCAGGAGGGTGCTTGTGCTGCATTCACCTGTGGAACTCCCTGCTGGTGGAGACTGTGAAAAGCTTTGGGCTAATCACTGGTGTTTGACAGGGAGCGAGATGCATCCCCACGCAGTGCCTGGGAGCACATCTGGCAGAGGCGGTCTGGGTTCTCAGATCCCCTTGCGTGGGATATCTCCTGGACAGAACCAGAAGAGTGACTGGGTGCGGGGATGTTCCATCCTTTCAGCAAAACTCAGGGGCCCTTCTCCCTCCCACTACCCCTCCCGCAGTGGGGACTTCCCTCGAGGAGGCAGACAAGGCACCGGGAGCAGGCGAGGGGCTCGGTGGGGGTCCACAGTCACAGGACCATGACGCTGCGGTGTACCCAATAGCAGCTGGCTGTGCCTCACAGCGAGGCATGGGGCAGTGTGCCGTTCTCCGTGCTGCACCCTTGGCGGAGCTGTGGGCTCTGGGCTGAGTCCCTGGCCGGTTCCAGCCGGCATCCACCTTTTCCCCTGGTCTCGCCGAATGTGTGTGAGCAGTACGGTCCCAGGCGTGCCCTGCAGCTGCCTGCCGCGGCCACGTGCCACTTGGTCACCAGGCTGCACATGGTTGCACGTGCTGCTTGCTGCCTCATGCTACGAAGTGTGCAGCTCACGTGGCCTGAGTGACATGCTCTCCCCCTCCTCCCTCCGGGCACCTAGCTCCCCTCCCTCCCTTCCCTCCTCCCCCCCCCCTGCCATTTGGGAGTGCAAACTGCACAAACTCACCAGTGGGTTCCTCCCTGGCCTCGGCCTCGGAGGAGCTGCTGGAGGGGGCCTGCTGGGCGGTGGCTATGCTGGCCTCCTCACCGCCAGACGCGCTGGCGCTGTCCTCTCCCTCCCCTGGCTTGGTGGGACGGTTGATGGGGGGGCGCTGGAAGGTATCCATGGGGACAGCTGGGGCTTGCGGGGCTGGCTGGCCCAGAAAGGAATTCAGCCAGTCATAATAGGGGCAGGCATCGGGTCCTGCCCCCCTACCCTCAGTGGCCCGCACGTACCCTAGCCGCAGTTCTTTGACCTTCGAGCGCACCTGCTCACAGTTGCGGCCGGGGTGTCCCTGCTGCACTAGGTTCTGTGCCAGCCGTCTGTAATGGTCCGCATTCCGGCGGCAGGACTGCAGGTTGTGGAGACCCTCCTCCTCCTGCCACAGGTCCAGGAGGGTCTCCAGCTCCCTGGGGGCCCAGGATGGGGCCCGGCATTTACGGCCCCTGGGGGCTTCCTCCCCTGCGGGTGCAAGTGGCTCACCACCCGGAGCTGCCATGCTGGGCTGAGAGGTGCCTGTTGGGCAGCACAGTGCCACGTGGCAGAGCTGAAGCAGCATGCTCTCTGGCAGGCTCCTGCCACAGGCGCCCAGCAGCCTCCGAGCTCTTTAAGAGCTCGGGTTACCAGGAAGTCCGGGGCTCCTACGGGGTCTCCTGGCGTCCAATCCGCTTTTTTCCATTTCTTCTCCTTTTCCAGAAAAGCTGTCTACACTGGCCCTTTTCCGGAAAAGCTTTTCCGGAATAAGGACTTATGCTCGAGCGGGAGCAGCGTAGCTTTTCCGGAATAGCGGCTGATTTTGTACAGTAGAGCATCGTTGCTTTTCCGGAAATTCAAGCGGCCAGTGTAGACAGCTCGCAGCTTATTCCGGAAAAGCGGCTGATTTTCCGGAATAAGTGGCCAGTGTAGACACAACCATGAAGATTGGTGCAGGAAAGGAACACAGTTCAGAGTACATGAACAGGGAAAGGTTGGAAAGTACTTGAGACTTCAAACTAATTTAAATTGTGAGAGGCAGAGCAAAGTGAAAGTTGGAATATCTAAATCAGAGTCAATCATCCAGAGGTGCATGTACTTATACTTCTGGCAGACATAGTAGAGAACACCCTTTCCATCACTTGACAAAAAGCCTCTATCTCTGGTGTGCCCTTTTGTACTGCCAGTGCTTGTCTCTTTCATTCATTACTTTAAGCTTTAACATAAAATGTAGCTTTGGTTATCTGGGATGAAGACTGTGGTTTGGAGCAGCTCATACTTCATTACAATTCGGATTGTTACACAAGTGAATGGAAAGCACTGGGCACCGGTGCAGATATTGGAAAAATGTTAAGATCCCTCGATCTAAGCACTGGAGCCCTAGTCTAGCAGCATCTATTTATAAGCCCAACATGCAAGTTCTAATGCAAAGAATATAATTAAAATGAACATGGAACTAAAACTGTGTCTGCCCTGTTCTGTTCTCATTAGCAAGCTCCCCTGTAGTCTGAAGCAATGTTTAGCACTGGGGCTGTGTTAGATTTCTGCATATTAGCTTGAGCTTCTCTTCTGGGAATTACAGGTGCTTTTTGTACAATGTTGTTTATGTTTTTTGTACAATGTTGCAAATCAGTTTCTCTCCCAATTCACAAACAGACACATCCCTTCACACAGGCAACATGAGGACAGCAACTCATGAAAATGATGAAAATGACTGCTTATAATAACGTAAGTGTTCTGCATTCACTGAGCACTCAGCAAAGAGTTCAGCAGTATTATGGCTTCAATGCGGTTGCAGTGCACCATTTAATCAAACACTATGTCTCAGCAATGGCATATTGTAACGTGTAATCCTGAAGTGAAAATAACTGTACCTACTAAGATGCAATTCAAAACGGTCATATTTTCCATTCAGCCCAGGGTGAGAGAGTAATGCAGCACGCTACGAAGCTGAACATCTAGGGCTGGGGAGTGTCCTTGAAACTCATGTCCCTAAGCCAAATGGAGATCGGTATGTTGCAGCTACATCCAACTCTGTTTATGGGATAATGTGGCAATAGGTAAGAAATGATGCTTGTACAGAATCCTCTCTACGCTAATCAACAGAGCCTTACTAACTGGGATAATCAGAAACCACAGATTTTAAGAAAATAGGGAAGGGAGGAAAAAATAAACTATGAGAAAAAAGTGCACTGACAACAAATACTGCTCCACATAAGCATGAACATCCTACGTCAGATTCAATTTTGAGATGTATAATATTTATTAAGCAATACCATTAGGCTGTGTCTACATTGGCAAGATTTTGCACAAAAGCGGCTGCTTTTGCGCAAAATCTTGCTGCCTGTCTACGCTGGCCACGAGTATTTGAGCAAGAACACTGACTTTGTAATGTACAAAATCAGTGGTCCTTGCGCAAATACTCTGACGCTCCCACTCAGGGATAAGTATTCTTGCGCAAGAGGGCCAGTGTAGACAGCAACGTTAATTATTGCGCAAGAAAGCCCGATGGCTAAAATGGCCATCAGAGCTTTCTTGTGCAAGAGAGCGTCTACACTGGCATGGATGCTTTTGCCCAAAAGCAAATCTTTTGCGCAAAGGCACGTACCAGTATAGACGCTCTCTTGCGCAAATATTTTTAATGGAAAAACTTTTCCGTTAAAAGTATTTGCGCAAAATCATGCCAGTGTAGACACAGCCTTAGTCAAATCTGGCAAACAAAGGGGGGAGCAGAAATTTTCTTGCTCTTTATTTAAATATCAACCAAGTAAGACCGAGAAACTCATACAAGATCATAGCAGCAGCAGCTTTAATACGACCCAAGAATATTCTATACAGCATAAATGAGATGGCAGTGTTCTCATTTGACACGGGATAAGAACTTATGATAGAACTTACGAACTAAGAGTGTTTGTTCTTCTTTCTTGAATAATAGCATTTCACACTAGTGATCATCTATAATAAAACTTATTTTATCAGATAGATAGATTATCTATCTATCTATCTTAGAATGCCTCTGTCTGCAAGTCCATTTGTTCAAGAATCCCTCCTAAACAGTAAGAATTAGGGCCATCACATTTGGTAGGCAGTTTCCTCTTCTAACTTAAAGCAAGGTCAGGGTTTGATTGTGCCAGGAGAACCAGAAGCTCCAGAAAGGGACAGTTTTCCAAAGCATGCAAAGGGAGGGGCTGCTTTCAAAGTGATGCAATATGAGAATGGTCACTGGGGGCAGCAAGCCCAAGGGGAGAGCAAGGATGAACAAAAGGGCTTCCCTGGGCCAGATCCGGCCTGCCACAAGGGTTGATTTGGCCTGCGGAGGTCCTGCTGCCCCCCGCACCTCCAGGGTAATCAAGGCCTACAGATGGGGGAGCATGCAGTGCTTACAGTGAACTCTGGTGGATGACTCTAAGCACTGCGCACCAGAGGGCAGGGAGCAAGAGACTTTGCACTACTCCCACTCCCAGGCCAATCAGGGCTTAGGGGCAAGGGGAAGCATACGAAGTCTCCTCCCACCCTACAGTGATTAGAAGTGCTGCACACTCCTTGCAGGTCGGGGGCAGGGCAGGAGGAGACTTCACACGCTCCCCTTGCGCCGATTGGCTTGGGGGTAGGGAGAATGAGAGAAGTGTCTTTCCACCCTGCAAGGGGCTCGGCACTTAAAGTCAGCCGCGAGCTGCTGCTAAGCTGGCGGGTGACTAGGCACAGCACTCCCTTCCAAGGCTGGAGCAGACTTCACAATCTCCTCCCTCTCCCAGACCCTGACTGACCTGGGGCAGAGGGGGGGCATGGGAAGTCTCCTTCCACCGCCAGGGGCGCAGATGCCTAGAGGGAACTGCCAGCTATTCTGAAAAGCTGGCAGTTCTCCCTGGGGGGGCAGTTAAAGACTTTGTGCGCTCCCCCACCCACAGACCAATCAGGATCTGTGGGCGGGGAATCATGGAAGTGTCTAGGCCCCACCCCTTCCACCTGAGGCCCTGCCCATTTTGGGGCAGCCTGAGGCCACGTCAAAAAATTATTGCCCACCCCTGCTGCAGTGTCCACTGAGGGTAACAATACCACCAAGAAAGTGGCCAGCAGGGCTAGGGCTCCACCGTCTTGTCTGCCAGAACACTGGTAAGTAGCCCTCCTACCCCAAACCTTCCTCCCCCCTCCCTTGGCTGCAGTTCCGGTGGAGGAGGGGAGGAAGGAGCTGGGGGAGAGAACAGGCCTCTGGCAGATGGGGACACCTGTGGGGGAAGAAAAAAATGGCCCTGATGGCCTGGGGATATTGGAGGGATGAGAAAAAGGTTCTCGGTGGCCACAGGGCTGGGAGGGAGAGAAAAAGCTCATGTTGGATAGGATCTTGAGGCCTGAGTCAGTCCTCACCCCCCAATCCTAACTCTTGCGCCCTCTCCATCCCCAGCCTGTGCACACACACCCCACGTCCCCAAGGCCCTGCCCTGAGTCCTACACCCTCTACAGCTCCAGCCCCCTATTCTGATGGACCCAGACATCACTGTGTAAGTCTGCTAGTCTAATATATAAAGGAGAATGTTTGTATGTTTGTGCTCTAATAACTTGAACACTATAAGAGCTAGCGCAACCAAATTGCATGGGATAACCTTTCATCCAGGAGAAGGTTTTAAGGTACTTTTGGACCTGATAAAAGTCCTACCCTGCCCCCCATGGCCCCAGGCGCGAGCTGGGGCGCCCCTCTCACATGTAGTCTCCCGGCACTCGCCCCCTCCCGCCCGCGAGGTTACATAACTGCCCCTCTTCCCCCTCCTTCCTCTGCCGGCATGCAGTGTCCCCACCCCGATGGGCACAACGGCTCAGGCAACCACCTTGTCCCCTGTGGCACCTGCAGCCCCGGGCACGAGCTGGGGCGCCCCTCCCGCATGTAACCTCCCCTCCTCCTGGGGTCCCCCCCCGGAAACCAAAACCAAAGCCGGCCAGCCTTTCTGCTCAGCTCGCTGGGCTTATCCGAGGAGAAGGAATCCATGTGCCTGCTGCAGCGCAGGGTGAAGGGGCTGGTTTAAACCCTTGATGCGTTACAATGCTGTGAAGTCAGCCGGCTGCTGTTCGTACTGTGAGTGGGGCTCTTCTGTGTCTGGTTCCAGTCATCAGAGTTAGATGTGAGCTCTGAGCTTTTGCTTGCCAAGGCAGGGCAGGTGGAACCCTGAGCCAACCTTGCAAAGAGAAGTCCCCTTGCTACTGGCCGCATGACTGTGTACTGTTCTCCTGGGGGCTGGCTGCTTGGTCCTGGGGGGAGGAGGGTCCTGCTGCTCTCAGAGGGTCAGGTGTGGACCAAGAGCCATCATCCCCCAAGGTCTGTGGCTCTGGGGATCCCCTGGCTCAGGGTCTCCTCCTTTCCTAAATTTTCTAAATTTTGTTCCTCCGGTTTCCCGAGCAACGCCGGGTAAGTCCAGCTATTAGTTATATTTTTCTAATGTTAATATCCAGTTAGATTATTTAAATACTCTTAGCACAAAGGGTACTTACAGTTGTATTACTACAAAAGGGAATTAACAATATAAGAACCCAGACCTTCTCCTAGTAAATTCTGTGTATTTTGTTCCCTTGAGTTTCTCATTAGATTAACAAGCAGCACTATTTTCTGCCTTAATCTTGCATTTTTCCATGTGGCAAGAATTTATTCTATATGTAATATCATTAAACCCACAGCTTTAACAATTTACTCTACCATCCTGACTTTTAAATCTCATTTTCAGCTCAGGGGTATAAATTAAAGTCTATGTTTCATTTCATCCAAACTGAAAAAAAAAAGAAAAAAAAAAAAAAAAAAAGGCATTGCCTGACACTGGATCTTGCACAAAGTGAAACAGAATGGATTCAGACTGTCTGGTACATCTGGTAAAGGACAAACTAAGTCTGAATGATAAATACCACCAAAACCCAGCTATATTTACTAAGCAGATAGCCTCAAAAGCCTCCTATTAACACTGTTCAACTAGTTATACTGAAAAAGTTTGCTTTCATATAAGTAATTGTAAACAATCATGTAAACACTAGAGAGAGGGTTCTGAAATGTATGAGTGATGGTGTAATAATGCAACCATAATGAAAGCTTCACAAAGTTATCCATTTTAAGAAGGGAAATTAAATTATCTAAATTCTATTTAAATCATATTTTATACATCAAAACATTATCATCAAAGCATGTTGGGGGGGGTCCACCTGGAGAGGCAGAAGGCACGGAGGGAACCCCATTTAACAATTAATATTTTGGTGAGGGCAGAGGAAGGCTGTGCAACTCCCGAGTGCTACCAAGAATCAACTCTGTTGCACATCATCAGAATTGAAGTAGAGACATATGGCACTAACAATGTAAATTATGATGATTGAACGTTATAGTTCTTTTTGTATAGGACTTGAAAAGATGCACCTGTAATCCAAGATAACATGGTGGTGTTTCTGGTCCTTTAGTTCAACCAGTAAAGCTTCAAGAGGGGGATGAGGCAGAAATGGGCATAGAAAGTAGAATAATAGCAAAAGAGTGTGAGAAGAATAGCTTTAATGGAGGGGACCTAACATACAATTGTTTACATTTTATATATTTCATACTAGAAGATTTATCCAGCATTGCTCAGATCCTTAACTCAATTAATTTTTGTTTTTTGGAAAATAAATGTACATGCTTCATTTAAATAATTGCTCAGAGATGTGTCTGGGGATAAGGGGCTCACTATGCAGGCTGGCCCAGGGAGAGAGGACTACCTCAGCCTTCTCTCACCACAGCAGCTTGGGGCCAGGTGAGATAAGCATCTCCAAGGTCACTGCAGCTTTATCGGACACAGCCAGGGGAGGAGTGCATGTCCTGTGGCTGGGGCAGGTCTGGGCTCATCTGCCCCCTGCGCTCTCCAGCCAGAGTGAGGAACACAGCAAACTGTGCACTTTTCCCTCACTGCCTGATGCAAGGAATCAGCCACCAGTCTTATTCCCATGAGACTCGGGGAGGGGCACAGTACTGGGGCAATCCCAGTAGGGGAGGGCACTCCCAGCCAGCCCTTTCCACCTGCCTAGTGATTCTGTCTTTTTTCTGTATGTTTTCTGAGAAGCAAGCCCATTCCAGGCACATCCCATTTTCCTGGCACAACCAAACCCTTGCTTTAAGTTATGATAAGAGAAAGCTGCATACCAAATTTGGGGGTCCTAGCTCTCACTATTTAGAAGGAATTCTTGAACAAACAGACAGATGGACAGACAGACAAATTATTTCAAATATATAGTAGAAGATAGTTTAATTTTGATAAACTATAAGATAACTTTATCAAGATGTAGATGTCAAAAGATAAGATAGAAAGGCTACTGTAATTGCTTTGTTTCCAAGAATAAGAAACTGGAGGTGATGACACTGATCATCAGTTTGAACTTATTTTTAATTTAACTGATGAATGAATATTGAGTGATTGAATGTACTAGGGTTTTTTCCAATTAGCTATTTTTATAAGATTTTAATATTAAAGTTTTTATAAGCTGGCAGATATCATCTTCAGAACTTTCACCCCAATAAGACCATACTAGCTTCTTCAAAACTAGACTCATGTATTTGGATTTTTCATATTTTTGGAGATCACAGATATCAGTATTTGTGTACAAAACTACTTAAAGCAGAACTTTTTCAAGTTGGTGATACTAAAGATCTAAATCGAATCTGACTGGACCGAGTTATATAGCCCAAATGTAATGGGCATTCTAGGGACATCGTACCACTCTAAAACGGTGTGCAACATGAAGGTCAGCTATGGGGAGGGGGGGATTGGGAGGAGATTAAAATGCCGTGTCTAAGGGTATCTAAGATGTAAATCTGGCCCTGGTGGCACAGTTAATGAAGTTTGCAAACTATAAGGAACAAGGGTAATGCCAAGAAGTCTTACCCTATTGCAGCAGTTCCCAACCTTTTCCAGATGGAGACCCATTTTTACAATTCAGGAAGACTTGGTGACCCAAGGCAATTCAAAAAAGGGGGGGGAGGGAGGGCAGAGCAACCTGGGGAGACACTTGGTGACCCTTTGGAAATGTATTTGGTCCTGACCCATAGGTTGGGAAACCCTGCACTATTGGGTCAGTGAACCATCTCAGGGAGGACTGACCTTCCAGAACCTGTAAAGCCTGGTCTACTTTAGAAGTTTAGATCGAATTGAGCCACATAAGGTCAATTTTCTAAATGATGCATCCATACTACCAAGTCTGTCACATTGACCTTAAGGGTCACTGAAGTCGAAGCTGGTTACTCCTGGTTTCACGACAAGTAACGGTATTCCTGAGCTTGCATGGTTGAATTTATGGTAGTGTAGACACAGTGTAGAGAAATAAAAAAGCACGATCTCTGAACAACAGTCTCTTTATTGCTTGTACTACAGGGGGAGGTAGGGAGGGGATTACACACAAACATAGTAAATTCAGGGGCACCTTGTTGAGAGCAATGGGGAAGAGTCTCAAAATTGGCCAATCATAAAACTTTCTTCCAAAACCTCTCTGATTTGTGCTGTGCCACACTGTACTCTCCTTATTGCTCTGGTATTCAGCTGCTCAAAGCCTCTGGCTAGGTGCTCTGCCTTATCCCACCCCCCTGCCAGATAAGTTTCCCCCTTGCTCTCACAAAGATTATGGAGCACACAACAGGCTAACACCACAAACGGAATGTTGCCTTTGCTGAGGTCCAACCTACTCAGGAGACTCCTAAACTTACCCTTTAAACATCCAAAAGCACATTCCACCACCATTCTGCACTTGCTCAGCCTGTTGTTGAACTGTTCCTTGCTGGGGACCAGGCTGCCTGTGTACAGCTTCATGAGCCATGGGAGCAAGGGGTAGGCTGAGTTGCCAAGGATCACAACAGGCATTTCTATTTCTCTAATTCTGATTTTCCTGTCTCGGAAAAAAGTGCCACTCTACGTCTTTCAGAAGAGGCAGGAGTTCCTAATGTCATTCACCTTTCTCGACCATCCCATGTTGATGTCAGTGAAACAGCCCTTATGATCCACCAGTGCCTGCAGCACCACGAAGAAGTACCCTTTGTAGTTTATGTAATCCTTGGTAAGATGGGGGTGTACATTCTGTCTATCATCCCACCATAGTTAGGGAACTCCATCTCTGCAAAGCCAACCACTATGTTATTGTAGGCAGTCCATGGTATCTTGCTGAGAACTTTCAACTCAAATCCTAAATTTGAGATCCAAGAAATACACAGATCCCTTCATGCAGCCTTGCAGCTAACTTGAACCTGGTTTCCCTGACAACCACATTCCAAAAGGGCCTCACTTTGATAAGGCTGGTACCAAACAACCAAACAACCATGTGGGATTGTTTTTCATTGTCTGCTTTATTCCTAGAAAATAAGCTTGGATCCCAAAGATCGTGCCATAGCAATACCACCCCCACAGTAGACCCATTATATTTCCGGCCGACAAAATGACCATCAACATGCCTTTGTTTATGTTGGCTTATTTAGCTTGTTAGGAATAATTATTTGTATTAGTGATAACAAGTTTAATTGGCAATGGGCGGGGAGCCTGTGTAACCTTCACAGTTCATTGGCTTATGTGTACATCTCATTTCCACTGCTAGACCTATCAAATTACTTCCCCTCTACCCATCTGCTGCCTATATATTCTAATATATGTTTTGGTTAAGTTAGTGCTCACCAGGTTAACCCCTGATTGGTACTCTACCAACTCTGTGAACCAATAAATACTCTGCTTGTTTTCACCTGCACCCAGTGTGTCCGGAATTATTCCCTACAGTTATCCACGTTTCCCAGAGTCACCGTCCTCTGTATCAGAATGGTATTGATCACCTTGGTTATTTGTATAACAGCAGCCCCCACTGTAGATTTCCCCACTTCAAACTGATTTCCAACTGAATGGTAGCTGTCTGGTGTTGCAAGCTTCCAGAGGACTATTGCCATGTATGCCTCCATGGTCAGAGCAGGTCTTATTTGGGTATCCTGGCACCTGATGGCAGGGGAAAGCCATTCACAAAGTTCCAAGAAAGTAGCCTAGCTCATTCGGAAATTATGCAGCCACTGCTGATCATCCCATCTCTGCATCACAACGCGGTCCCACCAGTCTGTATTTGTCTCATACGCCAGAACCAGCATGCCACTGTGTCCCCTGGATTAACTGGCGGCTGTGCTTGCATCAGCGCCAGATCTTGCACGAGCAATGACTCCATGGCAAGCTGAGATTCATCTTCCTCCTTTTCCTGCTGGAGTGACATGTATAATCTCAAAGTATTGTGCCATTGGGCGCCCCACGGAAGATATCAGCATCACAGTGGTTTTCTAAAAACAGGATCCATGCTCATGCTGCTATGGTGTGCATGCAGGAAACCAGGGCAAGCCTTTTAGGCACAAAAAGACTACTTCCCATTGATCTCAAGCAAGGAGGGAGGAACTAGACGAGTGCACTATGGGAAACTGACGACACAAACACATAACCAACCCACTACACAGTTTTGGTCGCAGCAGGCTTCCAGAGCATTGATCAGAACGCAAAGCTACCCATGGTGCATTGGTCTCTGAGTCGACGGTCGGCTCCCTATTGGGGACATACTACTTTGAACTATACTGGAATCTTCTCCTCAGTGAGGACATGGACCTTCGACTTTGCAAAATCAAATGACCAGAAATCAACCATAATAGATTTGATCTTATCTCACAGTGTAGATATGGCCTAAGGCTGGCCACCTTGTGAAGAAGCATTAATAAACAAGCTACACTAGTTTGATTATATGTTTTCTTGAATTGATTTTTATGGGTTTTAATAAAATGTATTAAAGAGAAACTGAGTTACATCTCTTTTATGAGCAACATAGCTATTTAAGGGCCTAGGGTGACTGCTAGCTGATCAATCTAAAAGACAGACCACCTCCCTATAATTATTCATTATATATATCTATTCCCCTTTAAACCTTAGAGTTGTAACATCAGCAGTAAAATGGGGGCAAACACTGGTATTGCTTCGGCATAAATTCGAGTCCCCTGAGAACAGTGATTAAGACAACAATCTTAGATAGATAGGGTCAAATAGCTAGGATCAAAACGCATACCAACAAAAGGGCCCAATGAAGGATGCATAGGCAACCTTAATTGTGGCATTTACTCACTTTTGAGAGCTTGACTTTGCAATCCTAAAGTTTATTTTAATGTAGTTTTTTGGTACGTGATGTACATATAAGATACACAACCTAATGACCTAACAATCAAATACAGAATGATAACTTTATTTGTGCTTAACTTAAGGTTTATTTTAGGAGCTTCATTTATTTTTTGTTTATTTTAGTTGTTTTCTGCACTGAGGTTGGAAACAAAATGTGCCGAATAAGGACCAACTTTGTATCATAAAGAAGGTAATGATCAAAATGTGAATGCTACTTATTTCTAAATAGTTGTTAGGTATATGAGCTAGGTAGTCCTGCTAGTGGTATTCTTCCATAAACTGATCCATGTGGAAAAGGAAACTCAAAATTGGTTTGGACAGTTTTCAGAGCTGGGATCACAGCCAGCAGCCACCAATCTCAAGCTGATCAGCAGCATGGTGGTAGTAAGGGCAGTAGTACTGCAATTCCCGCCCCCTCTCCCAGCAAATAACTTTGGAATCCCTCCCAGAAATCCTTTTTGGGTCAATACCCTTACAATTACAATACCATGAAATTTCAGACTTAAATTGCTGAAATCATGAAAATTTATTATTTTTAATATTCTAGGATTATGAAACTGACCAAACTGGACCATGAATTTGGTAGGGCCCTATATGCTTGTGTATTAGAGTCGTGTAAACTCAGGCATAAATTTTTTATTTTATGAGACAAGAATGGTAAAGAATGGATCATGCAGCCAAAAACCTGGAGCCAAACTGAAGTTTAATGACACATCTCTCTCTTTCCAAGCAATGACAGACACAAACAAGGAGTACAGACACTAAAACACTAGAGGCAGTCTTCCCAATGAAATTAGAAACTGTTGACCGTCCTGTGAGAAATACAGCACTCTCATACAACACATATTTTCTATAAAGCTTCCTGTGATTTATGGGGGAAAAGAATCATAGTTCAAGGGCTATGTTAGTTCTCCAGCCAAATGACACCCCAATCCACACCCTACTACAAATACGAAGAAAAATACTTCTTTATAGAATGAAACCTTTTATCAATGTTGTGTTAAACAGATGTTTCTGTAGTCAAGGGAACTACTGAAACATTACATTTTTGCCATTTGACAAAACATTTAATTTTGGAGTTTGATCCTCTTTGAGAATAATGGATACTTCCAGCTAGCTATAGGTTATAATGGTTTCACTTGTATTTTTGTCATACTTCTCTAGTCATACTCCATTTTGCCCACCAACTCCCATGGCATTGCTGTCATGGAGGTTTGCTATTAAAACTTTCCTTTTCATGTTAATATGAATATAATAAATATGCTATTTACAATAACTGTATGGAACAATTAAAATAGTCTGCTGGCCATTTGGTAGAATATCATAAACAACTGAATGGGCTACACGTCAGCTATAGAAGCACAATCCCCTCAATTTTTACCTCTCACCAAAAAATTAGCTAATCCACAGCAACTACCACAAAGACACATTTCCCTTGTACACTTCATTGGAGATACAAATGCTTCTGATATTTTTCTGAACAAGTGAACTGCATCTTACTTCTGCTGTTTTCGTTTGCATAGCTGACACATTTGATTCACATAACAGCTGCTGTTGAGTATGCCATAGATTCATTTAGGTGTGGATAACCTGAAGGACTTCTAAATCCACAGCTCAGTGAGCTGCCTCAGAACAGTACTTGGGACATATGTGCCAAAGCACAACTATGTATCTATTGTAGATCCCCTTTAAGCCTTAGAGTTGTAACATCAGCAGTTAAATGGGGACAAACACTGGCATTGCTTAGGCACAAATTCTAATCCCATAAGAACAGTGATTAAGACAACAATCTGAAAAGTAGAGGAGTGAACGAGGAATGTCTTGTAGCAATATCCCTTTCTGACTTACTACCTAGTGCACAGAGAGCAGCTAAAAGATTGTTTGCCTTTGACAAAGTGGGTTAATGCCAAAGAAAAATAAATTAGATACATATAAAAATAAATTCATTCAAGCCAATATTGAGATTCCTTTTCTGTGCAGATCAGTTTATGGAAGAATACCACTAGCAGGACTCCCAAGCTCACCTAACAACTACTTAGAAACAAGTAGCATTCACATTCTGATCATTACCATCCTTATCATACAAAGCTGTTCCTGCTTCAGAGATGCTCTTCAGCTTATAAAATGTACAGCCGAGCAGACAAGGGCATTAAAAGGTCATTGTGTGTTTGTTTCTCACTAGAAAAGGAAACAGTGTCATTCACAATCACCTATGCTTCTTTTTCTTGGCAACTCTATCAAATGCACAATCTCTCAAACCCACACAGCTGAACCAACAGACTAATGGCAAAAAGATAAAAGAATGAGAAGGAAGAGATGAAGTCTTGCTAGCCTTAAACATGCAAAATGGGCACATTATGCCTTAAAGAAGGGATGAAGCCAGAACAAATGTGAAAAAGGGTCCCACAATTTTGCACAGGAGCAACTATACTTGGAAGGGAAAATCTCCTTAAAAATTGATTCCATTTTATCTGACTGAGAACCCCTGCTCCAAAGATATGAAAAGACTCATAATGGCCGTGAACCACATGAAATGCTTACACAAAACCATTTAACACTAGCAGGCAAAACATATCTAAACTTGTAAACCTTGAACAGGAGCACATTTATTTTAATAGATGCAGCTGATTCAGACACAAACAGCAGTGTAATGGGTGGTTTCATTAATGCAGACCTCTTAGTAGATTCATTACTAAGTTTACCCCAACCCTTCATATTGCTGTTTTGCGTGAATCAGTTGAGGAAATGAAAACACTGATGCAGTTGTGTGATGGATACAAACGTTATGTATAATAGCCGCACAAGCAACTACACACTATGGCTACATCTACACTGCAGGCTTCTTGCGCAAGAACCTTTTTCCACGCTGCATGGACATCCTTGTGCAAGAAAGCTCTGATTGCCATTAACAGAATGGCCATCAGAGCACCTGTGCTTTTTCCGATAGAAAAAAGAGGAATAACTCTTGCGCAAAAAGCCCACTCTTCTTTCGATGTACTGTAAATTTTCTTGCGCAAAAATGCACTTCTAGTGTGGATGCGCCGCGAGTTTTTGCGCAAAAACTCTGCAATGTAGACATATCCTTTGAACTGTCTACTGTGCAACTGATATGGAAATATTTAAACAACTGAGCATTTGTATACAGGCTGCTCCTGACTTGCGACACGATTGGTTATTGGGATAACGTTGCAAGTCGCAGGCATCGTATCTCGAGCCTGCATTTATGACAGGCATTGTGCACTGTTGTAAATGCGGGGCCGAGAATGTAAGTCGGGGGATTTCGGCCCCTTCCGCACTTACAGAAAAGGTTGTAAGTGCGGGGGGTCGTAAATTGGGTTGTTGTAAAGCGGGGGCCTCCTGTACACAGAAGCAATATCACGGGACAGACAGTGGCATAACTTGATGGTGAGTTTTCCATTTCCAAATCAGAATGATAAGCTTGCACAGAAGTAAAAAATTTAAAATTATTCTTCATTTCTAACTTCAGATTAATTTTCTAAATAAAAAAAAATAATAAACCTGCCAAATATAAGAGATAAGCCCAAACCACGCAATTTCCTCAGATCTGAACTTTCAAATTGTGTGAGAGAATATATGCATTGACATTCAAATACTCAAATCTGAACCTGTCTCTGGCTGCAGGTGAGATCCCCAAATGGAATGAGCCTGTTCTGATAGCCTTTGGATGTTGTCCAAAGAAACAGAAGTTCTGTAACATCAGCTGATTTCACATGACTTCTGCCATTTAGGTGCAGAAATCTTGTAAGAGTGGCTAATGAGATTCTGATGCCATGAAATCTGTACTTGAATCCCAGTCCTGGTTCAGCACTGTTTAAAGCTAATTCCTCACATAAAACCTCCATTACAGGATGCAATCTGACTCATATGCATGGAGAAGATTATATATAAATAGAAAGTTTTATGTGTGTACCAGCACAAAATTCATGCACAAAAAGCCTATGCACACTACAAATAAAACTGATGCATAAGACGTTTATGGCATATAGCACATAAAATGTCTTTGCTCATAACAGCTGGCACATAAATTTTCCGTTATGACAAACAATGACATAAATGACCTAAAATTCATGCATTAAAGACCTTCTAGGTGTCTACAAGTTGCACCAGATCTACTGAGGAAATCTCTCTCCACTAAATATTGTTTAGTTAGATATTTTTAAGGTATCAGCCAAAATGAAAGGCTAGATTGCCAAGGACATGTTTCAACTAGAGTCAAATTTTAGAAAATCCTATCCAAATTATGAAAGTAATTCTACAACAAATTCAAAGAGTACAAAATTTAACAGTGTATGAAGTTTTCACAATGATTGGCCATCTACAATTGGGATAGCGAAGGGGTGTGGAGACAGAGAGGACCCAATCAACCAAAATACCCCAAGCACTTCCTAAAAGAACCAAACTTCTTCCAACCCACCCACCCCCAAAACAAAAAAACCACCTCCCCCCCCCAAAAAAAACCCAACCAAATCACCAACCCAAGAGTCTGTGCCCTATTTTAAAGTCCAGTTTTGAATACAATCTTAATGATGAAACTGGGTATTGGATCCCATAAAATTAGATGTTATTTCATACTGGCCTGAATTATGACTGCAAAAGACTCAGATTATAGCAAATTATATTGAGCAAACAATAATATCTCAGGAAACTGTACCATACAGTTAAGTGTCTACAGTTATCTACTATACAAACCAAAGATGGGTCAAGTCTTACAATGGACTTGAAATTTTAAAAAGGCTCAGCAAAACTCATGCTATAAAGTCACACATTAAACTTACAAAACTTAGAATTTAGGAAGAATATTTGAAAATGAAGTCCATGCTCTTGAATTGCTAGAATAATCGAATTTCCAGTAAGTACCACACATATTTTAGCACTATAAACTTTTTAAAATGTCCTTTATTTATTGTATGAACTGTAGAGGTAGACATGTTGGCCCCAGAATTAACCATGTGGATGAGGTAATATCATTTATTGCAGGAGTGGGAATCTTTTTTGGGTCAGGGGCTACTAACCCACTGAAAAATCAGTTGGAGGCCGCACACAAGTGAGAAGCACAAAAAACCCACACCCTTACTGAGAAAGAGAAAGAAAGACACCCCACACATTCCCCTTGCATACCAGAGTGTAGGGAGGCCCAGGCTAGTAGATTTTGTGTTCTCCAGTCCTGCTGTGGGACAGGGCAGGAGGGAGGGGGTTGGAGTGCCAGCATGGGCTCCCTAGTGCTGGGGGAGGGGAGGGCCAAGAGCCTTGGAGGCAGGATCCAGGCAAGCTGGGGGCCGCATCCAGCCCCTCAGCATGAGGTTCCCCCCTATGGTTTACTGGACCAACTTCTGTTGGTGAGAGAGAGCTAAGGAAGAGCTCTGTGCAGCTCAAAAGCTAGTCTCTCTCACTAACAGAAGCTGGTCTAAAAAATATTACCTCACTCAGCTTGTCTCTTTACAGAGTTGAATGAGCTATATAATTGTTCATAGAGTATGTTGCTTACTTATTTTCTCATTTTATAAAGAACTCTTATGTCCAGAGCTCTGTATTTTATTATCCTTCCCCACAATTGTGTATGCTAAGAAAACAAAATCAGTAACTGAGTGCTTGTGTACACACACACAAAATTGGCTATAATTAATTTTGGTTTTGCTTTCATCTTTTACCAGAGCCTTATTTTCCCCAAGTTATTTTTATAAATGTAACAAAAATATTTAAAAAGCACAAAATCCTCCTTTTCTATTGGCTACAGTATAAATCTCTGTGATGCTATATAGTTTAATTCTTTATTGTTTGTTTCTATTTTGTATGGCTATTTTTAAAAGATTGAATTAAAGTCTTCAACTCCTCCAATAACTGACAAGAAGTGGCCTGCTTAAATGGCCATTATTTCTTAATAATTAAAAAAAGACCCAATTCTGTAAATGAATATGCTCTTACGCACTTAGAGAGCCCCATAGAAGTCAACAGGTTTCCATCAAAGCACAAAAGGTTTATCTGCACGGATCTGATTGGATTTTAGTTTACAAAGATGTCAGAAGAAGAACAGCGATCACCTTTGTGTTTGTACAGAACCCAGTATAATCACTCCCAAATCTTGAATAGGCCTTTGGGAGTGACCCGAATAAATAATGAAAAAGTAATAATGAAAGCATATGGGCATAAAAATTGTTACAATGTATTGGTCAGGTCTCAAAGGCGCCAGAGTAGAGGTTCAAACTGTATTAGATCAGACCAATGGTAAAACAAGAAGTTTCAGACAGAAGCTAGTGATATGTGCATCAGAAAAAACTTAACCCTCTGAAGGGCAATCTTGAAGTATGCAGGACATAAGGGACATTCTTTCCATTGGTGGGCAGTTTGTGACTGTCTTATATGCTGAAGAATGGAGGTTTATATCTATTAAAGTTAACGCACAGAGGGGTTTCATTCACTTAATAGTGGACCTGTTGTGATGAGGGGCTGATAATGATTTTTTAAAACTTAGAGCATGAAATTTGATAGCTAATATCTTGAGAGAATGTAATCATGTCGTTTGTTTATAAACTGGCTTCTTTTATTGTGATCAGATTGGCTTTTAGCAGCTGTGTGCAACAAATACATAAGTTTTGCACAGCTCTCTTTTAAAAAAGATCTTTTCACATTTGCAAATGAAAGCTCACAGCAACATGGAACCACTAAGGAACCTCTTCAGACCATGGCACTGCAGGTTCAGTCTTATTGACACAAACAGGATGTGAAAATAAATTTTGTCCAGAAGTGTGGCAGTAATAATACTGCATTCTGTTTCTTGGAAGAGACCAGGAAGCATAAACACAATTTCAGTGAGATTTCCTAGACCAAAAGAATTGTGTTAAAGACAACATCCCCATATTCAAGAACTTATTTACAAGCCAAAATTGTGAAATTTTCACTCACAGAAGATGTTTATAATGCAAGTGCTTATGGTATGTTTCCACCAGTAATTACACTGATTACTCTGTAAGACGAACTATTAAGAGTCTGACTGAAGTGTTTCTTGCTTCTAAATTGCCTGCAACTAATTCATTGAGGGCACATCTACACAAAAGCTTTCTTCCTAAATAACTCTGTGATGGTCTACACAGAAAGCCCACTATTTCAAAATAATATCGAAATAACAGGAGTCTTATTCCAGATTGTGTAACCCTCATTCTACAAGGAATAATACCTATTCCAAAATAGCTATTTTGAAACAGGGCATGTATAGACAAGGCAGCTGGAGTTATTTCAAAATAAGTGGCCTCCAGGAAATCCCACAGGTGCCCCGCTGGCTGCTGTTCACACTCATCAGAACTCTATAGCTTCCCTTCCCCTGCAGCCCTTAGAGCTGTAAGCAGAGGGGAAAGGGTTTGTGGCACGAAGCAGGCCCACCTCATATTGTGCCACACAGCAGGACCCTGCACAGCCTTCCCTGCTGCCACGACCTAGCCCACTGCTCCAGCTGAGTCCCCCGCAGCTGCAAGCAAGCTCCCAGGACCCTGCCCAGGGCCAAAAGAGGAGGGTACCATCTTGGACTGGTGCGGACATCCCAGGTCTCCTTGAGATCTGGGATGAGCAGGAGAAACAGTGGGATCTCTGCACCAGACACAGGAATACGGATATCTATGGCTGGAAGGCTGAAAGTCTGGGCCACAAGGGCCCAGGAGCAGGTGCACATGAAAGTCAAAGAATTGTGCCAGGCCTACATGAAGGCCAGGGAGCACAGATCCCGGTCAGGAGTGGCACCCCAGACATGCCCCTACTACGGGCAGCTCCATCACATCCTGGGGTGGGCAGTCCCATGCTATCCTCATTGTGGAATCTGGGCTGGAGACACCCATTGTTGCCCTACCGGGGGGGCAGAAACAGTGTAGAGAAGGAGGAGCCGAATGAGGCCAGGACCAGCTCCATGCCAGCCAGTCAGGATGTCATGCTCACCATGCAGCCAATATCCCCCTCCCAGGATGTCTCCCAGGCATCATCTGAAGCCGGGGAAGGCCCCTCTGATGAGTGCTATTCCTTTCCCTGGATACGCTTCGGTAGAGGTAGCAAGGAGCAAGAGGCCGCTACATATCTTGCTTGGCCTTCTCAGCCTGTGCAAATGGAGCACAAGTCCGGGGTACACAGCCCCAGGAGGCTACAACAGAGGACCCTTATGCACTGCCTCACAGAGTGTCTGGAGAGCCCTGCCTTATTCCCCACACAGAGATGGGACACCCTCCCCTCCCACCACAAGCCACCACTAGAAGCAGACTGGGGACATGGAGACACCCTCCCCCCACCACACACACACACTCAGAAGTGCCACACACAGCACAAGGGCATGCCTGCACCCTCAGGGCAGCATCTGCTCCCAGGGACAGCACGATGAGGCGGAGGAGCATCTGCCGCTCACACACACCTCCCCCCAACACACCACCCCTCTCTCCTCCAGTGGACAGGGATACAAGTCCTCTCCCTATGGGATTCTGCCACTGCTGTAGCCGGCATGTGTGCGGCATGGAGGGAAGCCCAGCCCCCTCGTGGCCCCCCCGATGCCTGCAGACTCCTAGTTTTGCTAGCACCTTCCCATGCCTGCTTGACCCCAGGACGTGGAGGTAGTGAGGCTCCCCCCTTGGACATCTGTGCCCCTTCAGGAAAGGGCCCACTGTCTAGGCCTCAGGTGGCCTTGCTCAAAGTACATCACTTTCTTCTGACCTGAGGCTTTTCGGTCTCAGCTCAAAGACAAGGGCTAGGCTTTTTGCACCGTGTCTCCTGGGATGACTGCCCTTCTCTTTGTTCTCCACAGCTGGACTCCCATGCAATCCTCCTGACCGGTGCTGGAGAGCAGACGAGGCCGTCCAGAGGGAGCATATCGCTGCCCTGAGAGCCCTGCAGTGCTCCATGGACAGGTAGGACCGGACACTGAAGGAGGACCTCCAGCTGCACCACGACACCTGGCGGGAGCTGCTGCAGCAGTGCCAATCCATCTGTGCGGCATTCCACACAGTCCACGATCGCCTGGTGGCCGCTCCTGCACCAGCTCCCACCCCTCTAGCTGAGGCTGCACACAAGACAGTGGCACCATCTGACACAGGCACCACTCCCAGCCCCAGCCTTGAGCCTCTCCACCCCCATTCCTCTCCCTTCCACTTTTCTTCTCCCTCCTCCCAGGTTCTTTCCACAGTCCCTCCCCAGTTACATTTACTCCAATAAAAAAAAAGGCTACTGTTTCCAGATCAAAAGTGTAGTTTATTGTCTGCGCAGGGGGGCCCCCATGAAACCTACTCAAGACCCTCTTGGAGCCCCAGATCTTTGTTTGAGAACCACTGGTTTAGGGAAAGATTTACAGAGGAATCAAATATACTTGGAAGTAAGCCAACCTATCTTTCCAGAAGTCCTTCCAAATATATAAAATAAAATAAAATATCAATTAATTCTTTCTAGAGCTTTAAATTTCTGTGCCCTATAAAAGAAATTTAGCATTATATCAATTAGCAAAATCATTGGAGATCTATCTATAGTTTTTACTATTGTCTATTCCATTTACCAAGTAAGTATATATTAGTCTGCATTACTTTTCTGTACTTTCCAGTATATTCGAGAACTAGTTGCTAATTAGCGCAGTTCAGAAAAAAGCAGCACACAAATGACAAAAGGAATGAATTATTTAGGAAGTTATTCATCAGATACAGACAGTGCATTAGATTCAACCTTGAAAAGACCAGTTATTTTTAAATCAAATTGTATTTTAGTGGAAATTATAAAGATGGCATGGCAAAAGAGCACAATAAATTCACATGAACAGTAGATTATATTAACCTATAAACAAACATTTCTTGTTACTTCAGCAAGAGAAGCTCGTTCTCAACCAGAAAGATGACTGAAGAGGAAGGTGGCTGCATCTTAGAAGCTCATCAAGAACCTTAAAAAACCCTCCCAACATTCAACTCCTGGAAATCAAGTTGTGTGTATTCGGATTGCCAACTTTCTAATTGTACTAAATGAAACACTCTTGTCCTGTCCCACTCCCACTTCCCTGAGACTCCACATCTGCTCATTTCGTCCCCTCTCCCTCTGTTGTTCGCTTTCCTCCACCCTCCCTTATTTGCCCATTTTCACTGGGCTGGGACAAGGGGCTGAGGTACAGGAGGGGTACAGCTGGGGCTGTGGGTTCTGGGAGTGGGACTGAGGAGTTCAGAGTGTGGGAGGGGGCTCCGGGCTGAAGCAGAGGGTTGGGGCAAGGGAAGGGGGTACGGGCTCTGTCCTGGGGGTATGAGCTCTGAGGTGGGACCAGGGATGAGGAACTTGGGGTGCAAAAGCTTTCAGCCTGGGGGTAAAAGCATTTGAATGTAGGAGGGAGCGCAGGGCTGGGGGGTGGAACATGGGAGATGTGGGGTGCAGGCACTGGGAGGAATTTTGTGTTAGGAGGGGACTCAGGGATGGGATAGGGGATTGGGGATTTGGGCTTTCCATGGTGCTTACCTCAGGTGGCTCTCCACGATCACTAACATGTCTCTCAGATCGCAGTTGGAGGCGCAGCTATGACTCCTGGCCAATGGAAGCTGCAAAACATGCAGGGTGGAGTCCCCCTGACCATCCGTCTGTCTAGGAGCCAAGGGAAATGTCACCACTTCTGGGGAGCGGTGTGGAGCCAGGTAAAAGCCTGCTAGTCCCACGCCAACAAGCCTTTTAATGGTCCAGTCAGCAATGCTGACTGGAGCCACCAGGGACCCTTTTCAACACCAGACACCTGGCAACCCAAATATATGTATACTTTAAAGTACTCTTCAGAGCACATATTCAGGAAAAACAATTACTTAAAGGACCCTTGTCCCTGCTATTTACTTCTCTCAACTCAAACATATACAAAACCACGTTTATCAGCTACCGTTCATCACATTGCTCTTACTGACTGGACAGTCAGGAAAAATCTATGTTGACGAATCTACAACAGGAATAATTGGCAACACCTCACCAACTTAATGGATTATAGTGGGTATTAGTATACTAAGTGGTTAGTGTTTTGTGCATGGCATATGAAAGAATTTTCTTTTGCTAAAATTCAACTCTGTGTATATAAAATATTCTAGTACTATGACCATGACAACAGCAGGTAGACAGGTAACTGACTCAAGTTAGGAAGCCCCTAGTATTATAATTTGTTAGTATTACTGTTACACCTAGATATCAGATTGTAATTGGATCTTATGTTGTCGAAAGTGTTGTATTCATAGCAACAGACAACCCCTATCTTGAGGAGCTACTAATCTAAATAGCCAAAACCAGCAAGGGATGCCTTATACATAGGACAATTTATCTAATATCTCAGTTCATCAAATGGCATATTGGAAGTTCATGCAAAAACTAGGAATTAAACCCAGATCTCCCGAGTCCTAAAGCAGGGTTTTAATTATAAATCATCTACAAGTGACACCAATGTTATACCAACTTCACATGGCAAAATCTTCTAAGAAAACATTTTTATTGTAATGCCATCCAGATTCACTTTGTTGTGAAGGAAGGCAGAAATCAAAAGAAGTATTAATTACTGGAAACAGGGGGAAAGGATTTTTGACCAGAACACTCCTGTCTGGTATGTAATAGGAAATAAATACATTTATTACTTTTCTAATCTTTCCATTATTTGTTCACCTGCACAATAATTACACTTAGGTCATCCTATTTCAAATGTAGATTAACATCATTCAGTCATTATCTAAATAAATTGGTATTTGAGAATTAGCCAAACAGTTTCATTCTGGTAAAAACATGTACTATGAATGAGAACAGCAGAAGTTCTTAGGTTTTTATCAACATTATAGAAATTAATGGAATATATATTTTTGGAAGTCAGTTTGCCCTTGTCCGTGTCCCTGGTTGGAATCTCTTATTTTTTAAACTAATCACAAACTTCTATTGGGTACAAATCTGTTGTTGGCCACAACTCAGGTGAAGCAAGATTGAGCATCTTTATCCATAGATGTAATAGACCATCAGTGAAATAAATTAAAATTTCAAATGTAATGCCACATTAACGTAACCACCTTCAAACATTTAACAAAAAGCTTTTACTAACTCTGATAATGTATGCAACTCAATCCCTACAAGCCCATCTGTTACCAAACTTATTTAGGAAAGAGAGCCGAATGAATGAATTCCCCTTTCACTCTGTCTCTAGGCATTAAACAACAGAATTTCTGTGTGATAGTGTCCCTGTACATCAAAAAAGCTCATTTCCATTGGAAGACTAAGAAGTCTGACATTTCACTGAATTTACAATATAACCTTGTTCCCTGTAAAAGCTGCTGGCTTAAAGAATGTCACAAATTATCGTGCACATTATCAAAACAAATGTCCTTTGGGAAAAATGCAATATTTTGTCATTCTACCCATGGTTCCCAAATATGTTAGTACTGTGGTTCCCTAACAGTTATTTTTAATTTGCTGGCTCCCCGCAACTAAATGCTGTTTTGTTTGTTTATTCGTACCAACTTATGACAATAGATTCAAGAGTTTCAGACCCAGAATTTGGACAGTTTTGCAACTTTATGCAACCACAGACATTTTGTTTAATTATATAACACAAACATATTCTAAGTTTTTTAAACTATAATTTGAAAATAAGGATTTTTGGCATGTTCAGACACAGACAAAGATTTTTGTGAGAAGAATGTCATGTTTCAAGTTGCATAGTTGCACAATGTTAGGTTTTTTCCCCAAGTTTAAATATGTCATGTTTATAGTTCGCCAAAATCACTGCTGAAAAGCAAGACTCAAATAACTGGAAGTAAATGGATGCAGCACATTTATCATATCATCACACTTGTACTCTTCTTTAACAGAAATCTAGCATTTTCAGTTTGCTAGATTTGAAAAATTGGTCTTCAGCATATGATCAATCAACAATTCAACAAGATTTTCTTGAGCCAAAGTACTTAGATTTGGAAGCCAATCGGTATTTGCAACAAGGAATCTGATGACACTTTAAAGACATTTTTTAGGTCCTAATAATTTTTTAAGTCTTTAAAGTGCCACCAGAACTCTTGTTTTTGCTGAAACAGACCAACACAGCTATCTATCTGAAACCAATTAGTATCTAGAAAATTTTGTTCAACTCCAAAAAAATAATTATCAACATAGGAATACGATCCTGACAAATGAGTTAATATTTGGTCTTTCACAACATTTCTCACTTTCACTCTGTTATTTTAAAGAAGCTGATTACTGGAAATATCTCAGTAATTCCCTTTTCAGTGTGGCACTTCCAAAGCCAAAGCTTCTTCATTCATCCCCCAATTCTCTCTTTCGAAGCTAGTATATTTTACATTGACGTTTTATCTTGAAGTTTTACATTAAGCACATTCAATATGCTAAGTGTGTCCCCTAGGTAAGCTAAGCTAAGCTAACATACAAAGAAGTCCACATTCTATATATAATTTGCAAGATTCATTTCCTCAAGGAGTAAATTCTGATTTCATTGTGCAATTCAAAGGTGCACTGAAACACTTTCCTACTAGATAACTGCCTGACTTCAATGAAAAACAGAAGCTAAGTTTGGTCAGAGTCCATCTGATTATACATCATGCTAAAACCATATATTTTCACTGCTTGAATTATTATAAAACTAACAATTTTAATAACTATGTTGAGGTCCTCATTCACTTCAGTTTGCAACTTCTTCAGTGCCCAAAATAATGATTAATCATACAGTGTATCCAAATTCGGGCTGGTGCCATTTTATTTATTTGTGTTGTACCCTACTACTTATTCTCAATGTGTCTGCTGCCCCATCATTGCACAGTGCCACACATGTCGCCCAGTTAAGACCTTAATCTATTGTGAAACTATGAAGGATTTTGGATATTTCTTCAACAGTTGCATAGGTTGGGATTTCTTTGGAAAGAAGAGTTCTTCAGCTATTGTACCTGCTTTGAAAAATTTCACATAAACCAGACACTGAGATATGTTGGCTACATCTCTGTTCTCATCAAGCTGCACTATGAAATATTGGCTTTTCCAAACTTGTCTATGAACTGATCCTGGATGTTGTCTGCAAGGCCATCAGTGCATCAACAAATGGCATTATTTTTACATAGGAATGGTTTTCAGTGCTATGGTTTCTTGGTCCCCAAACACAATTCTGTACATTAATTGGTGCTAGAAGTAGAAGGATCTTGCTGATAAAGTGTTCCTGTCTGCATTTTGGAATTCACATGGAAACAACCTAAAATGCTTCTATGTTCTTTGAGGAATAGCTGATTCTCTAGGTAGGACTTCCTTTTTGCTATCTTAATTCTTCTAGTTTCAGAAGGAAAAATGTGTTTTTTGTTTATGAATTCTAAGTGCTCAATTTCTAAATGTCTCTGTAGGTTGCTGGGTAAAAGCTCCACCCAAACCAGTATAATGTGAATGTAAGACATGTAACTTTTTATATTATAAGTCATGTCAGTTTCAGCCATTGCGAGTCATGTGGCTCTTTGCCATTGTAAGCCATGTAACTCTCAGTTGTTCTAAGTACTGAGAACCTATCTTTGCCCTCTGCACTAGCAAGGGGCTTTCAGCCCACAGACATCATGCTGAGTACTCCCTCTAGCAAGCAGAGAGACTCCTTGCAGAAGTGGAGAGCACAGAGTCTCTTGGACCCAGCAGCAGCATAAGACACTGATGATTTTTAAGCCTAGTGTAATAGTCTCTTAATTAGGAAAAACACAAAAAATGAAAACAGCGCATCAATTAACATATTCTTCTCCAAATACTCATGGCTCATTGATTCAGAATTAGGTAAGCACAATGCCTTTAGTCTGACATGTTATGCCAAAGCACGAACACAAATTTTGCCAAATATGTTGCAGTGGAGTGCACAAGAAATGATGAATCTTTACAAAAATTTTTTACTAGAGTACCAAGCCCAGATACAAGGAGCCTTGAGATACCATGCCTGAAGTGGCAATGCTAATGTCACATAGCAGCAGCACTGTGGATCCAGGTATGTGCATGTACTAAGCATTATAGCTGTGTGCAGCACAGTACAATATGAGGAGCATATGCAGGTTGAACTTCTGTGGTCCAAGACTCTCTAGTCCAGCAACCATGGATGTTTCTGGACAAGAGAGTGTAGCCAGACAGGAACTCCCCTTGTAACATCCATTTTTGCTTGCCTGGAGCATACAGGGCAAACAGAGCAGAAGGCCCAGGCTGCTGTGACCATGAATGGCTGTAAACAGAGACATGCCAATTGCTGACCAAGAGGCTGCCAAGGAGTGTCCTTGACTTAACCCATATTGATACGAACACACAGCCGCCCGCGGTGGGAGGAATCTCTCGCCCAGTAAAAAAATGTCTAGTACTCACAATTTAGTTATCTCTCTTGCAAGTGTAAATTAATTTGAAACTTGCTTGTAAGAACTGGTGCCACAAAACGGACCAGTACAATTTGGCATCTTAAGATAAGAAAGAGGATACAGGCCCCCAGGGGTATAAAGATGAGTCCAGCAGCACATTTTCTCTGAGTGTCAATCTACCATCTATCTGCTGGTCGGGTTAGGTGTTTGATCTCCCGAGGTTCCAGAGGAGACGCCCACCTCGTATTCGTCTTTCCTAGGAACTGAGCGACCGGCCCTGGCCTGACACGCTGGAGTTGAGAGGCACAGAAAGGGGTAAAAATTGTACCTGGATGTGGTCCTTTGTTTAAATATATATATACATAGTGTTAGAGCTCTTTAAAGATTAAGCTGTCACTTAGTACCATTATTTCTATTTTCTATCTTTACCTTTTTCCTGTAATCATTTTTAAAAATCTGTATTTGTTAACAGTTAAGAAAGAGAGCAATAGCCATTGTAACCATATGCTTTTATAAGTTTTTTAATAAACCTGTAACTGTTTACGCTTTAACCTGACTCCTTCAGTTGCTGTAACAGAACCAAGCACAATATAAAAGAACTTCAGCCGGTCATAAAAGGACAGACATAGGGAGAGCTTGGGCGTTTGGATCTGTGTCACTCCCAGGTGACAAGATCCGTTGGGGCACCTTTTCAGCCTTTCCTAGGCTGCCCGCTGTGAAGGAACCCCTGTGTTCTAGCAGCTAAAATCTAAGGTGTAATAAGCTCTTCCTATATAACGAGGCGTCTGTTGGCCTGCTGGCCACCCTCTGCGACGGGACCCCGGTCCTAGCAGTAAAGACACGGACGTTAAACCTTTTCTCAGAAACACACACACACACACACACACTGCCCTGACCGTCGGCTGACAGAGAGCTGCAACACACAGATTGCCGGAAGCTAGGAACAGAGCCAGCCTGTGGAGCCAGAGGAGCCCATGGAGCACCAGAGCCCAAATCCGGTGGAGCCAAAAAGTCAATGGGGCTGCCAGAGGTCTGTGGGATAGGGTGAGAGAGCAGAGCCCACAGTCAGAAGGGGTAGGAAGGGGCGGGGAGATATCCCCGAGCTCACAAGGCCACCAGAGCCAGTGGGCTGTTGCACTTGGTGGCTAGGGGGAGAAGCCTGGTGGGAAGGATGGTGTGCCCCTCCCGTATCTTCCCTGGTCCAGCAAACTCCCTTGTCCAGCACCAGTCAAGTCCTGAGAGTGCTGGACCAGGGAGGTCTAACCTGTAGATGGTGAAGCATGTAGAAGACCAGTATTTGTGTATGCATGCCAGTGCAAATACAGCTTAAAAGTCTTATCACAGTCTGTATAAATCTGAAGTATGTGGACTGCACCTTCATTAACGTGTCATGGCTATTTTTCTGAATCTTCTGTAGTACTATTTTTGTAATCATTCATTATACTAAGAGCACAAATTTTAAGTTGATACTAGTTTATTTCAATTTACAGATAAACTGAAGTAAAAGAGTTCTATGCCTTATATTAATACATATTCATTCTCAGAAGACACATTTCAGTAGGAAGCTATTCATTGTTGCTTAATGTTTTATTCACAGTGGTAATTGATGTCAGTTATGACAAGTGAACTATTATGAGGCTAACACTATCTTTTCCACTAGAATATTATTATTCTCAGCATAATGAAATAATCCCTCCTATTTGAGTGCAGGGATACCCAATGTTATTTATTGCCATATTTTGAATAGCTAACAATTACAGAAGAACACTGTGATCAGATTATTCTTTTACTTCAAAAAGTGGTACCATAGTACTTCCTTTGCTTCATCACCTTCTCTGGATTCTTATCTATCTCCGCTCCAAGCCTCCAACTCAAAATTTCATATTTTGTTTTCTGAACTTGGACTCAATCTACTCTACCCCTCTGAGCTCATATTCACTTCCTCTACCCTTTGCTGCTCACTTATCCTAAAATTTCCACCCTCACTTTCCATAGTGTCAAGTGTAAAGTAACCATCATGCAGAGCTATCAAGTATCAAGCATAGATAATGTGGTCAGAATGAATACCTCACAACATCAATTTATATGAAATTTTGAGATCATTTTGAAGTTAATGATTTACTTGTGTGCCTTCACTATACATTTACTAGAGTCACTGCCTCCAAATTCAAGTTTCATTTTGCTGTGACACCAAACCAGTCTAGTGTTCACAGCTGTACATTTCTACTGTACCCACCTTCTCCCAATTATCTAATCATAAAGTTCTCTCAATCTCCACCAAATCCTTCTGAGATTATAGCAATCAACTCCCACTTCCAAGCCCCCTTCAGCCATTATTTTAATCTTGTCTTCCTCTGTCACCGCTCCACAATATTCACATTGAGGTCACTCTCAATTGTACAATCACATGTGTTTGGAGATGCCATGCAATCCTCTGTCCCAACTGAACCAATTTACCACTTTAAATGTCACATTAACATCTTTACATTCCCTTACTTTGCAACTGAGTCTCTCAGAAAACATCTTGCAATCTAGCATACTAAACTATGCACATACAAATATCACACTATACTGCATAATATTTTTAATACCCTTCTATTGTATTTTACTTCTAGTGTGTTGAACTCCTAGGACCCACTTTTTGTATCTTCAGCCTCAATGAACAGTTCTGTGTAATGAAGAATTGAATAAAATGATATTAAAAAAGATAAAGATTGCTGTCAGATATAAATTCACTTTTACATTTTCTGCAAGCCTGTGGCTCTTTACAAACTGTCCTATTATGTCTTCACTAGAAATTCCATCTAGTATTGAACAATCATTCTTTTCCAAGTTAAAAATTCTTTATAAGTAATGACACTGGCATTTCTCTTTGCTGATGAATTAACACATGGTTACAGATTTTTCAATGTGTGAAATGTCTATGATCTCATCCAATGTAAAGATACAACTATATAGTCCTTTCTTGGTCTAGATTTTCCTGTAGAAGAGGATCCTGAACATAAATGAATCATACATATCTAGCTATACTTGTGTAGCTAGATCTGGATAAATTTCAATGCCGATACCATTGTATAATTGGAACAGTAAGAATTATTTCCTCAAAGTATGATTTCTATCTTCTGTAATTATTTCAATTATCAACTTTATTCAGTGACTACTAACTGATAACATTTGCATTCAATGAGTTTTTAAGGGGCTTATCTGTACATAAGAAGCTGATTGGGGAAATAGCATG
This sequence comes from Pelodiscus sinensis, assembly GCF_052426305.1. Taxonomy (NCBI): domain Eukaryota; kingdom Metazoa; phylum Chordata; order Testudines; family Trionychidae; genus Pelodiscus; species Pelodiscus sinensis. Next base: position 144,303,383 of record NC_143054.1, read on the forward strand.
ATTCAGTCTGCTCCATGTAAACAACTAAAGAACTAGTGATTGTAATTGATTTGTTATTTATTCAAATATCATGGAAGGTACCTCTGTCTTCAAAATTCAAAACAAGGAAATCTATTACATATTTTAGAGTAGTGGTTCCCAAACTTTTCAGCATCACGCCCCCTTTTTGATTTTTGAGAAACCCTCATTCTCCCTCCCCCCCATAGAAGCAAAACTTGTTGAGAAAAAAAAAAAAGAAAAAAAAAAGGAACTGACTGGGGCCAAAAAACAAAAATAGCAGCAAAACTTAGAGGGAGGAATTGATGGGGGGGGTGAGGAGGGGGTGCTGGGTCGCCTCGTGCCCCCCCCCCCCGGAATTTCTTCATGTTTTAGAGTTACTGCATATGTCTGTCTGCGTGTCCATCTGTCCATGAGTTCATTTGTTCAAGAACTTCTCCTAAATGGTGAGAGCTAGGACCACTAAATGTGGTTTGCAGCAAATTTGGTTTGGTTGTGCCAGGACAATGGAATGTGCATGGAATGCGACTGTTTCACATCAAACGGAAAGGAAGGGTTCTGACAGCAGGGACAGTTATACTCATGAATGCCCATGCAGGGGGCAGCGAGCACTTGGGTGGGGAAGCTATACTCATCAATGACCACAGGGGGTCAGGAAACTCTCCAGCCCAGAGGAGCAGCTCCTGGCTGGCAGCATGGCCTCCGCCCTAGGGAGCAACTGTCACCTGCCACACTACCCCTGCTGCCCATGGCTGCTCCACTCCCAGGTCATGGTGCCATGAGGCCCCTGCGACCCCAGGCTGCCCCTAGGGAGCAGCTGCAGGGTGGCCAGCCCTGGGGAGAAACCAGTGGGTGGCGTGTATGGCCCCCACCCACTCTAGGGAAAAGCTGGAGTGGGGGCTGCGTGGCATCCCCCTGCCCCTGGCTGGTCCCAGACCCATGCAACGCTGAGTAAATCTTCTAGTAACAGTTGATTTCCTTCACCAGATAGAGTACAATTTGTATAATACCTGGACCAGATGTTAACAGTAATGTTTCCCATAGTCTCCAGCTATAGAATAATAATTTTGTAACCGGGAAAATCCTTTGTTGACACATTGATTTTTGCACCTACTATTCCAATTTTCTGCAATCTTTTCACTGCATTACAGGTTGGACCTCCTTGGTCTGGCACCCTCAGGACCTGTGTAGGGATGTAAGTCACTAGTAGACTACCCGATAAGCCTAGGCTTATCTAGTAGTCAAGTCACTACTTGAGTAGACTGAATATCGGAGGCAGCAAGGAGGGGAGCAGGAGCTATTGCTGGGGGGAGCTGGCTTAAAAGGAGAAGTGGGGGCAGAGGCAGCAGCTCTTACTACATTTAAAAAGCAGAGCCACAGGGTCTGGGGCCAGGTATGAGCCGGAACTCCGCTGTCCTACCTTGCACCCAGTCCCAGACCGCTGCAGCTCTATCTTTTTAATGTAGTAAGAGCCTGGTGGCTCTTATTACATTTAAAAAGAAGAACTTATTGACTAATCCCCTTATTGACTAATCGAGTAGTTGATGAAAATTCCATTGATAACTCAATTAGCTTTCTAACCACTATTTAACATCCCTAGAGCTGACTGGTCCTGAATGAGGGAATTGGCCGGAACAGGGGAGGTCACATATCTTTTGTCTCCCAGCCCTCTGCCCCTCCCTATTGCTGGCTACTTCTGGCCCACACCTGGTCCCACTACCCCTGGGCTTGGGCTCCGGCCCCACTGCCACTGGGCTCCAGAACCAGCTTCCCAGCCACTAGCATGGCTGGGGCTCCCCAGGCCCACAACTCCACAGCCACTGCCAGCCCTACTGCTGCCAGGGCCAGAGCTCCTCATTGTTTTGCCCATCCCCTGCCACGGAGCTTCCAGCCAAGTCACCAGTCTCCCTGTCCCTGGGCATGGACCAGGGAGCCCTGGTTTAGGGAGGTACAACCTGTAGTAGTTCCCACAAATAGAAAAGAAAAAAAATATAGAATTCCATATACAATGGGAACATGTTTTGGTACATTATAACTGGAGAGCACTATGGCTCAAAGCTTATATAGTCCTTTATATGAAAATGCCTATTTTACCCCTAAAACTTCAACCTTGAAATGACTCAGATTCTCATAAATAATCATCCCAAAGGCATGAGAAATATTTGAAATGAGACTCAGAGTAAAACCTTTATGACTTTTGAAATATTAAAGCTTCATCATAAAAATACATTTTAAAAGGGATTACATACATTTTATTTTATGATGCATCCTGCTGTCCTTTCTAGAGATTGAAATTCCAATTTTGTATTTAGTAAAAGGCTTGAACTATAGACTGAACTTGTTTAAGCAAAGGCTGAAACTGGTAAATTAACATTTTCTTTGGTCTGGGAATATACCACTCTTGCTGCTGTAGAAGTGCAGCATGAACTGTTCTTAACAGGGGAAGAGTTCATGCCTGACTAAATTGCCTTCTATTAGAAATACATAGATTAATACTGAAAAGGCTCTTAAAATAGTTTGTACCCATTTGTATTCAGAACATATTTTAGTAGTAAAATGAACACTACCCTCAACTCCTAACTATGGGTACGTCTACACTACAACGTTAATTCGAACTAACTTAGTTCGAATTAGTTAATTCGAACTAAGCTAATTCGAACTAACGGATCTAGACTAAAAAACTAGTTCGAATTAGCGTTTTGCTAATTCGAACTAGCATGTCCACAATGAGTGGACCCTGAACCAGGCTTAAGGATGGCCGGAAGCAGTGCCGGCAGGGCATCAGAGGAGGACTTAGAGCATGGAGATGCTGTCTCAGGCTAGCCGAGGGCTGCGCTTAAAGGGTCCCAACCCCCACCCCGGACAGACAGTTCTCAGGGGTGCCCCGCTTGCAAAGCAGTCCTGGCTTGGAGTGCCCTGAGTACCCACACTGGGCACATCACTGCACTCGGCCATCAGACCGGCTGCACTTGCCGCAGGCTGCCATCTGGTGAGAGGGGCAATTGGGGGGCTGCAGGAGAGCTTCCACCCCCAGAAGCCCGCAGAGCCACCCCAGTCCTCCCCATCGGGGGCTCGTACCCCATTCCTCCCTTACCTCCTTCCACTTACCCTTCCCTAGTCCCCCTTCCTGATGTACAAAATAAAGGACAATTGTGTTCAAAAATAGAATCTGTCTTTATTGAACAAAACTGGGGGAGACTGGGAAAAGGAGGTGGGAGAGGGGAAGAGAGAGGCTGAGAGAGCGGAGGGCAACTACAATGATCAGGGGTTGGGAACAGGTCCCATATGAAGAGAGGCTAAAGAGACTGGGACTTCTCAGCTTAGAAAAGAGGAGACGGAGGGGGGACAGGATAGAGGTCTCTAAAAGCAGGAGTTGGGTGGAGAGGGTGCATACAGAAAAGTTCTTCATTAGTTCCCATAAAGAAGGACTAGAGGACACCAAAGGAAAGGAATGGATAGCAGGCTTCAAACTAGTAACAGAAAGTTGTTCTTCACAAAGCAAAGAGTCAACCTGTGGAACTCCTTGCTGCAGGAGGCTGTGAAGGCTAGAACTAGAACAGAGTTAAAGAGAAGTGAGATCAAGTCATGGAGGTTTGGTCCATGGAGTGGTATTAGCCAGGGGGTAGGAGTGGTGTCCCTGCCCAAAGTTTGTGGAAGGCTGGAGAGGGATGGCACGAGACAAATGGCTTGGTCACTGTTTTCAGTCCATCCCCTCCAGGGTCCCTAGGGTTGGCCGCTGTCGGCAGACAGGCTACTGGGCTAGATGGACCTTTGGTCTGACCCAGGACGGCCATTCTAAGCTCAGGGCTCAGGGTGGGGGTCTCACTGGACGCCCTTGATTTTCATGCACACCTGCTCCTGGGTGGCCAGGCTGGCAGCTCTCCTGCCCTAGACAGCCACCTTCCTGTGCCTAGTGCGGACGTCGTGGACAAGGTCCACGATGTCCGCACTAATCCAGGAGGGTGCCCGCCTCTTGCGGTCCCAGGCAAGCTCCCGGGAGCCGCCAGCCTGGTCCCGGGAAGAGGGGGAGGGCTGGGGGGCATCGGGTGGGTGGCTCGATCTGTGCCAGGTGCAGGGTCTGCTGGCTGGGTGCTGGCAGGCTTGCTCCTGGCACGGACACCGTAGCCAGCCTGTGCCCCTTTAAGGGGTCCGGGGCCGGGAGGGGGGCAGACGAGTTTCCCTGGTGTTGGCCAGAGTTGCCACCAGGGAAACCTGGGGAGGCCTAGCCTCCCACTAGTTCGAATTAATGGTCTACACAGCCCTTAATTCGAACTAGTAAGTTCGAACTAGGCTTAATCCTCGTGGAATGAGGATTACCTAGTTCGAACTAAGCGCTCCATTAGTTCGAATTAAATTCGAACTAACGGAGCGCTAGTGTAGCTCCTATGAAAGTTAGTTCGAACTAACTTCAGTTAGTTCGAACTAACTTTGTAGTGTAGACATACCCTCTGAAAGCAGAAAGGGTAAATTTCATTTCCTTTAATGTAGCTAATTAAATATGTAATACAGGCAGTCCCCAGGTTACATGGATCCGACTTATATCGTATCTCTACTTACAAACGGGGTGAGGCAACCCCGCACTAGCTGCTTCCCCCAGCAGACCAGGGAGACGCGGAGCGGCTTTTCTCAGCAGATACCTCAGCTTGAGAATAAAGGACTGAGGGAAGCGAGGTGTGGGAGAATAAAACTGAGCTCTGGAGAAATGTTTGGCTAGAGTTTCCCCTACAATATGTACCAGTTCCGACTTACATACAAATTCAACTTAAGAACAAACCTACAGTCCCTATCTTGTACGTAACCCGGGGACTGCCTGTATTTGGCTTTTCATATTCAATGGAAATCTGTTTTACATCATTCTTCTCTGTGTTGAAATGAATCACTGTCACTGTGACACCAGCAGACCAGGTGCCTTCTTACATTAAGGCTCCTAGACTTCATGTGAACATTGACCAATATAGAGCTGTACACCAGTCTGGCTTATTTGTGTTAGCATTGTTAAAATAGATATTAAGATTTTACGAATGTGTTCAGTGTTTACACTTGAAATGCTTGTAGGACGCTGCATGTAATATTCCACAATATCTGTGCTGAGTGTCTACATTGTAAACCTCTGTAATTTTGTTAGTCATACAGGTCATCAAATGTAAAATGCTGGCTTCCTACAGAAGGTTTTAGGTAATGCTCACCAAGAAGGCCCACTGAAACCAAACGAGCCAACATAAAATCTTAAAAAACGATTTTATTAATTGCACCCTCCTCCATCATATCCACGTAGAAACATGCAAACTCGTCTGATCAGCTTGAGCTGTGGGGGGAAGAGAATAAAAATCCCTAGCAGTAGGAAACTGGATCTCTATGCTGCTAGGACTTTGGGAGGACAAGATTTCTAAGCATGACAGAGAGATCTTCAGATGCTTAACCTTCAGTAGCCCTAGAGGACATGCAGACCTTACTCATTACAGCAGATTCTGTCACATTATGAAACTTAAAACTGTAATTAATTTGTGTGTGTGTGTGTGTGTTTACCTGCTTTACACTTGTAAATAACTTATTTTTCTTAATTAATACATCTTTAATTTATTATAGGATTAGCTATGTGTGTTATCTTTGGTATAGGACCTAAGTGATAAATGACTTGCAGTAAATGACTGGTTCCTTGAGACCCACAGTAACCTGAATATTACTCTGATTTTTAGTGTAAAGGGACCATCTAAAAGAAAGGCCAGTTTACCTAGGTGGCAAGATAGAACAAAAGAAACTGTCTCTGACTCCATGCTAAGGCTGTTACAGTGCTTGAGGAGGTCACACTTGATATTTGGTTGGTGAAATGTAAATATAGAACTCATAACTAATTCAGGGTTTGTGCTCTGCTTCTTACCCTCAGTATGGTACTCATACTTCTGGGAGACTCTGAAGAGCATGACAGCTATAGTATAAGTTCACAATTAATGTAAATGCTCCAGTGTTCTTACAGTACACCAATTACGATCTGAGACTTAGCATTAAAATAATCTGTCATCTCATAATACTTGGGCAACTGTGCAGATATATAAATATTGTGTACAGCCTTGGAGGTTAGTGTGACATTACATCTTACAAAGGTATCATTCAGGATATGTCAGAGTTAAAATTCTGCCTTTTAAATAGCAAATTCAGATATTATAATACCAAAAAAAAAATCCTAAATCATCACATTTGCTAATATATGTTACAGTAAAACATTTACAGAAAGTCAAACATATGTAAGCAGAGAAAGAAACAATAGAATATTACAGACTACAACTGTGGCTCACTCTTGCACAGGGTGCACAAAAGCAGGAAAAAGCTTCCTTAAATTCATCTCCCTTCCAGAATGTACATAAACTACAATCTAGCCCAGAGGTGGGCAAGATATGGCTCACAGACTGGATCTAGACTGCCAAGCCTTTGGATTCAGCCCATGGCCCACCAGGAAGCATTGGAGAGGGTCCAGCGGAGGGCAACCAAAATGATTAGGGGTCTGGAGCATATGACCTACGAGGAGAGGCTAAGGGACTTGGGTCTGTTTAGTCTGCAGAAGCGAAGAGTGAGGGGGGACTTGATAGCAGCCTTCAACTTCCTGAAGGGAGGTTCCAAAGAGGATGGAGAGAGGCTGTTCTCAGTAGTGACAGATGGCAGAACAAGGAGCAATGGTCTCAAGTTGTGGTGGGAGAGGTCCAGATTGGATATTAGGAAAAACTATTTTACTAGGAGGGTAGTGAAGCATTGGAATGGGTTACCTAGGGAAGTAGTGGAGTCTCCATCCCTAGAGGTGTTTAAGTCTTGGCTTGACAAAGCCCTGGCCGGGTTGATTTAGATGGGATTGGTCCTGCCTAGAGCGGGGGGCTGGACTTGACGACCTTCTGAGGTCTCTTCCAGTTCTATGATTCTATGATAAGGGGATGGTTGGATGAAATAACATGATCTTGGTAACTAATTGACCATTCATTATCAGTTGGAAATAGGTCAATGGAGGGATGATAGGAGTTGCTATAGGGAACTTTCTGGGTGTCTGGCTGGTGAGTCTTGCCCACATGCTCAGGGTTTAGCTGATCGCCATATTTGGGGTCAGGAAGGAATTTTCCTCCAGGGTAGATTGGCAGAGGCCCTGGAGGTTTTTCGCCTTCCTCTGTAGCATTGGGCACAGATCACAGCTGAAGGACTCTCTGCATGTTGGGGCCTTCAAAGTATTTGAAGGCTTCAATATCTGAGACATAGGTGAGAGGATTATTCTAAGAGGGGTGGGCGAGATTCTGTGGCCTGCACTGTGCAGGGGGTCAGACTAGATGATCATAATGGTCCCTTCTGACCTTAAAGTCTATGAGTCTATGAGTCAGGACCCTCAGGCAGGCTCCCTGCCTGCTACAGCCCTGGACCACTCTAAAAGCAGACAATTGCTGTGGCCATGTGCCTCTAGATCAGCGGTTCCCAAACTTTTCGGCATCATGCCCCCTTTTTGATTTTTGAGAAAGCCTATTCCCCCCCAAAAAAGAAGCAAAACTTGTTGAGCAAAAAAGAAAAAAGGAACTGACCGGGGCCAAAAAAACAAAAATAGCAGCAAAACTTGGAGGGGGGGGGATGGTGAGGGGGGCGCTGGATTGTCTCGCACCCCCCCTGGAATTTCTTCATGCCTCCCCAGGGGGACACCAAGCCCCCCCAGTTTGGGAACCCATGCTCTAGGTGCTATGTGCCCTTTGAGGAGGGGGGAAGGTAGAAGACTTTGTATGCTGCTCCCACTCTCAGCTGGAAACAGGACAATGGGAGCTGCAATGATTGTGCTGGGGGCAGGGGAGTATATGAAGTCTGCCCTCTGGGCATGCAGCACAAAGAGGCACACGGCCCCAGCAACTGGCTAGGAGTTGTACCTACAGTTTTCAGATGCACAATTTTTTTTCTACCATTGCAACACATTTGTTTAAACAACTTAACTGTAGCTGGACGAGCAATGAAATTTTTGGGTGTAAAAAGTACAAAAATAATAAAGCGCTGTAAAACTTAAAACAAAAATTCAGTTTTCTCCAAATTTCAATTGTGTTGATGTACCCCCCAGACTTCTCTCAAGTACCCATAAGGGTGCTCGTACCACTGGTTGAGAAACACTGGTCTAGACCATCCCTGGCAGGTGTCTGTCTAACCCGCTCTTAAATATCTTCACTGATAGAGATTCCACAACCCCCCTAGGCAATTTGTTCCAGTGTTTAACCATCTTGACAGTTAGGAAATTTTTCCTAATTTCCAACCTCAACCCCCCCCCCCCCCCCCCTTGCTGCAGTTTAAGCCCATTGCTTCTTGTCCTTCTTTGAAGCCCAGGTATTCAAAGGGGAGTGATAATTTTAGCACACCATTCAACTATGCAGTTCCCATCAAAAATCAAACGAAACAGCCACACTGCCGGACAAATGGTCCAGCTATCCCAGTAGCCTGTCTTCCAAAAGTTTTCCAATGCCAGATGCGTCAGAAGGAATGAACAGAATAGGCAATCATTGAGCAATCCAGCCCATCATCCACTCCCAGTCTCTGGCAAACAAAAGCTAGAGACACTCAGAACATGGGGTTGCATCCCTGACCGTCTTAATAGCTAATAGTCATTGTTGGTCTATTCTTCATGAACTTATCTATTTGTTTTTGTGAATCCTGTTACAGTTTTGGCCTTCACAACATCCCCTGGCAATGATTTCTACAGGTTGACTATGCACTATGTGAAGAAGTACTTTCTTTCTTTTATTTGTTTTAAATCTGCAAACTATTGATTTCATTAGGTGATCAATGCTTCTTGTGCTATGCAAAGATGTATATTACACTTCCTTATTCACTTTCTCGACATCAATCAAGTTTTTATGGCCCTCTATCATATCCCTTCTTTGTCGTCTCTCTTCTAAGCTGAAAAGTCCTGATCATTTTAATCACTCACTTCTCATATAGAAGCTATTTCATACCCCTAACCAAATTTTAAGAGCCTAAAAATTACATTGGTGCCTTAATCCTTGTGAAGAGCCTATATACACTGAAGGACATTGTACACTTGCCCTTCCCCCAAACCCAATCTACTGCATAGCTCTGAGGCCCTAGGAGGAATAAAACTATAGTTTTCTTCAGTGTATTTAATGACAAAGTCATCTGACAACATAATAATTATGAAATAAAAATATTATATTGCTGGCCAGATATTACAGTCAGAGAAATACAACAACACTCTAAAAACAATGACCAGCATACATATCAACAACAAAAATATATCCAGTTACACATATGGATTATATGTAGGTATTTCTGCAGGTTTTAGGAAAAATAAAAATTGGTAGATTCAGAATATATGAATTTTATCACAGTACAGATGTATTACCTTTCTTCCAAACATGCAGGGAGGCATAAATAGCATGTCCTTACATGTGATATTGTGGTATAACTGTTATTGCTAGCTAATGCCCATATTCAATAAATTGAGAGATGTTGGATGATGCACTGGAAGACCATCTTGAGTTTCATATCTGGTAACTGCATCTTCCTCTAAAAATATGCTTTGTCTGAACTGAAATCCCAGAAAAGGGGGACCACTTCCTTTAAAAGAGCATCATAACAGAAAATTTCCAAAAGCTTCAGAGGGGTAGCTGAGTTAGTCTGTACAGGATAAACTTAAAAAACAACAAATAGTCTGATAGCACTTCATAGACTAACAAAACATGCAGATGGGATCATGAGCTTTCGTGGGCACAGCCCACTTCTTCAGATGACTCAAGTGTTGGATGTCCAGAACCAAAAATAAATAGGGAAAGGGGGAGGGGAATGGAAGGGGGGGGAAAGAGGCAGTAGGTATATAAATATCAAAGGGAAAGCAGAGCTAGTATGTAACAGGCAAAACTGATAGTCTATAAGCACCTAAAGACTGAATAGTTAAAAGAAGCAGATAAGAACCATTAGTTAGCAATTAGAAAGGAAGAGTACTAGCACCAGATTCTACACAGACAAAGAACCATTGGCACCTTCATTCTTTGTTGGTTGATAATGTCCCAGCCATCTGGTATCTCAATTCAAACCATTGTCATGAGAATTAAACTTGTGAATTTATTGTAGTTCCAACCCTTCCCTGTGTATTTGACTTGTAGAATTGGTCTGTTACAAAACAGCAACTTGAAGATCTCTATGAGTGACCAGGCAGATTAAAGTGTTCACCAACAGGTTTCTGTATGTTCTCTTTATGGATATCTGATTTGTGTCCATTGCTTCTTTCCCTTAGGGACTGTCCAGTTTGTCCAATATATATTGCAGTGGGGCACTGCTGGCATTTGATGGCATAAATCACATTACTGGATGTGCGGTTAAATGAGCCTCTGATTTGGTGGCGTACGTGGTTGGCTGCAGTGATTAATTCACTTGTATAGATAGGTGGGCAGTTGGCACCAGGGCTGATTGCAGGGCTGGGTTCCTGAATGCTTATGATGTAGCTGGGTAGTACGGTTACCGGAAAGAATTTGTTTCAGCTGTTTGTCTTCCTTTACTCCCACTCACATCAAAAGTGAAAACTCACTATTTTCTGGATATATCACTTCAGAGTACATCTAAAGATTGTTTACTAAGATTACTTTTTCAGTTAGATGCCTAACAATACACTGAATGATACAGTTGGGCAGCGAGTCAGACTTTAATAGTGTATACTGAAACTGATTATTACTTTGGAAAAATGTTCTGAAAAAAGCCAATGAAAAAATGTAAAACACATTCAACTCCAAGTAAATACAGGTGCTTCACATATATTACTACATTCTGTCATATAAGCAGGACCCCATGACTTTTTAAATCTAAGAAAAAATGGCAATGATCTTCTGATTCTTGATCTCATGAAAACAGAACATGATTATGATTGGTTCTTTTCACCTACATTTTTTTTACCCTATCTTTAACATTAGTGTAGTTCTTATTCAATTCAAAGTTTCTGGCCTTTAAAAAAATCTTTACACTGCTGAATATAATTGCCAGAACAGTGTCTGATTCTAACAGGTCAGCATTGATCTCTCTAAACCAATTGGTTCTTTCATTAGAGAGAAAATGAAGTAAAGAGAAAAGGCAGGTGGGCTCTAGTACAGGCAGCTGGACTTCATCTTCTTTTTACTCTGCTTCTCCCTCGTTAGCTAATAGCCAATCGATCAGGAACCTGCTCCAAACCCACAAAAACTATTCATCACTTCTGACACAGGATGGCTTTAACATGTCACTAAAGTAAAGAATATTTTCAGCCTGTCCCCTGCTACATATTTTTTAAAGACAGAAAAGTCTAAATGCTGCATGCTTTAACAAAGTCAAAATGTAAGTGTAATGTATTACTCAGAATGTAGTACTCCCTACTTACCCAGTGTTACTTGGGTCCTTAACTCAAATAAGTTTTGTTTTTCTTCACTTAAATCATGGTTCTGGGGTGGGACTGAGGATGAGGGGTTCAGAGTGCAGGATGCCCTGAGGAGAGAGGACAACCTCAGCCTTCTCTCACTGAAGCAGCTTGGGGCCAGGTGAGATGTGCCTGTCCATGGCTGCTGCAGTGGCTACTGTGGTTGAAGTTGGGCATTTCCCCTGGCTGAGGGACAGATACACAGACAGAAAGACACATACAGTCACATTCTCTGAAATATATAACAGATAGCTGTCCCTTTCTCCGCCACTGCCACCTGCAGGCCCAATGGGGTTACAGTTATCCTGTTCCTGTTGCTGCTCCCTGTTGTTATTCTGAAGTATAACTATCCCTCCTACCAGACTTCTCCCTTTCCATTGTATGCACATCCCACATTCCATTTTATGCACATCCCACTATCCTGATATGACATAGTGGAGGTCAGGTTACATTCACTCTTTGCTCTGTATATATATATATATGTGTGTGTGTGTGTGTGTGTACACCTCAGTTCCCCCCCCCCCCCCCCCACACACACTGCAGCACTCTCTGCATGAGGTGGGGAGAGGCTGAATATGAATCACTCCAGATGTGTATTGGGCCCAGACACCTGAGAGCCAGATATAGGAGATAACTCCTAGCAGGGAAGAGAGACAAAGGATAGGCAAGTATCAGAGGGGTAGCTGTGTTAGTCTGAATCTGCAAAAGCGACAAGGAGTCCTGTGGCACCTTATAGACTAACTAATACACTTCAGTTAGTCTATAAGGTGCCACAGGACTCCTCGTCGCTTTTAAAGGATAGGCAGGGGCTGACTCCAGGCTGGGGGTTAGAGCCTGTGAGAAGAATCAGGCTCATCTGGGCTAGGAGAAGAGAAGGGGCTTAGGGCAGGAAAGGCGGGGAGAAGGGCCTGGGACCCCTTTTCCCCTAGAGGAATAATGCTGCCTGCCCTGGCTCCTGTGTTAACATCGATCCTAAGCTACACTGTGCCCCTGTAAACCAATAAACCTTCTGTTCTACCTGCTGGCTGAGAGTCACATCTGGCTGCGGATAGGGGTGCAGGGTCGGGGACTCCCCGACACTCCGTGACAGTGCTGGCAGAGGACGGTTCGACTGCACCCCGTGGATGGAGCATCCGGTAGTAAGTGGCTGGGGTGCAGTAAAAAGAAGGGGGGCTTGCAAGAGCCAGGTACTGCTGGAGGCAGTGAGAAGCGGTTTCAGGAAGCAGAGGGGCAGGCGGCTTAACCTGAGTGTGGTCTCAGAGAAGGAGTATTCCCCAGGATCGTGGGACGTGGCCCCAGATGGCAGAGGGGTCTACAGTCTAACCCTGGGGAGAGTGACACTCAAGGCGGCTGGCCCACTGAAGGGTTCTTCCTGGGAATCGTGGGGCACTGCAGCACTGGCCTGTGAGTCTGCACCCTGGGAAAAGCGAGATGGCCTACAACTGACTCCTTAAGGCAGATGCCATGGAACTGTGCAAGGAGAAAGGCCTGCCAAGGCCCAGCTAATTGCTCAGCTGGAAGAGAATGATAATTTCAGGGAGCTTGGTCCTGTCCCGGCTAGGAACAGCCAGAAACCCCCTGAGAGCATTTCAGGCTCTGAGGCAGGAGAGAAGGCTGGAGTTCACCAGATGGATGTGGTGCTCACCAGACCACACTTAGCCAGCAGTGGATCTGCAACAGCTGGAGATCGAGCTACAGCTAAAGGAATTGGAGGCACAAGAGAAGGAACAGCACGAATGGGAGAAAGATAGGCAGGAATGGGAGAAGAAGCGCAAGGATCATATGGAACAGCAGTAGCATGAGTGGGCCATGGCGGAGTTGAGAAAGAGCGGGGCCCCGGCTACAGTGAGTGGGGAGAGGCCCAGGGGGCCAGGGACTGCAGGTCACTTTGAGAGATTCGTTCTGTCCCGGTGTAAGGATGTAAGGAACCTGGATGGATTCCTTAATTCCTTCGAGTGAGCCTGAGAGCTGCACTAGGCTGCATCTGGGGGACTATGAACAGGTCAAAGAAGCCCTGCTGCACAAGTTCGGGCTGACCCCTGAGGCGTACAGGAAAACAATTCTGGAATGTGCAGAAGGGCCCTGAAGAGACCTACATAGACCTGGTCTCCCGCCGGATGCAATACTTCTGCAAGTGGATGTTTGGGGTGGGAGCCCAGACTGCAGAGGACCTGGTTAAGCTGATGGTCCTGGAACGGTTCTATGAAATGTGCTCGCCCGACCCGAGGCTGTGGCTGAAGGACAGGAAGCCAGAGGACCCACACGGCATGGAGAAGTTGGCTGATGAGTTCACAGAACACAGGTCCAAGTGTGAAAGGGAATCCCGGAGAGACCGGTTCTTGGCTGTGCAACTGGGGAAAGCACCTATGGGGCGGGTCCAGAAAGGAGGGGATAGCAATCCTCCACCTAGAGAGCCAGCCAGTACTTGGGTGGACCAGCTGGACCTGACCTACCATCACTGTGAGCAAAAGGGCCACAAGCTAGCTCAGTGTCCCAAACCCCTGTACAGGCTCCATAACCCGAGACTTTCCAAGGTTAAATGGGTGGACTGGAGGAGGAGCAGGCTGCCCTCAGCCCAAGTGGGGGAGGCCCCTCAGGCAAGCACCTTTAGGAGACCTGATGCAAGGCGGCCCCTGTGGAGCAAATGCCTCGTGCCCCTTGAGGCGGATGGCAGGAAGGTTATGGGTTACTGGGACAGAGGTGATGCTGACCCGACCCAAGCTAGTGATCCCAAACCGCATGGTGCCCAGCACCCCGCTGACCCTGAGGGGCATAGATGGGACCCCATTCAAGGTACCCTTAGCCCAAGTGCATCTGAAATGGGGGGCTAAGGAGGGCCCCAAGGAAGTGGGGGTGCACCAGCACCTGCCTACTAGGGTGCAGATTGGGGAGAACCTAAGAAGATTGGCCAGAAGGACCCCACCGTGCCCTAGTCATCACCTGAAGCCAGAGCCAGTGAGGGGCCCGCAACTCTGACCCTGGGAAGGGCACTCTGCAGGGGGCGCAGGGCCCCATCCCAGCAGACAAAGGGCCCCAGGGGATCGAGCTCAACAGAGGTCCCTGTCCCTTTCCCAGCTGCTGAATTCCAGGTCGAGGTGCAGGCAGATCCCTCCTTGCAGAAGCTGAGGGACCGGGCTGGCATCTTGCAGTTCAAACCCTGGGGGGAGGCTTCCGGGAGAGGTTCCTGTGGGAGAGGGGATTCCTGTATAGGGAATGGCTCCCTCCAGAGAAAGTGGAGGCATGGGAGGTCCAGTGGCAGCTGGTGGTTCCCCAAAAGTATCACCACAGGCTGCTGCACCTGACCAATGAAGTCCCATTCTTGGGGCACCAGGGGATTCGGTGCACCTGGTTGAGGCTGCTGCAGAATTTTTACTGGCGGGGGATCTTCATGGCTATGTAGCAGTACTGCCCATCTTGTAACTCCTGCCAGAGGGTGGGGAAAGCCTGAGATAGGAAGAGAGCTGCTTTGGGGGTCCTGCCCATCATAGAGGAGCCTTTCCAGAGGGTGGTGATAGATCTAGTGGGGCCCCTCAGCAAGGCAACCCAGGGGAAGCAAAAATACCTGTTTGATCTGATGGCTTACTACTTGTTTCCTACACTATAATGCAAGATATTTGGGTTTATTTTGTCTTGCACTGAAGACTAAGACTGCCACAGAGACATCATGTTTAATCCTTGAGAAGATATAAATCTCTACATCAGCATTTCCAAAAATATATCTGAAGTAATTTTAAGAGATATGAAAGATAGTCTGTCCAGTCCTCTACAGAGAGAAGGATGGTAGCTAAAACAAACTGATGTTGGGTGGGGATTTCAAATGAGAATAAGAGTGCTTTTTAGGTTCCATCAGGATGCAGTACACTAAGCCATAATTCTGTACAAATTAAATTATACAGACAAAACTGTTCATCATCTGCATTATTTTCAAATCTAACCCGATAAATCAAAAAACTCTGGTTTTAAAAAGAAAATTACAAAAATTAAGTTACCACAGACAGTGTTTTACAATAATTGAGTCAAGAGAGGTGATTATCAATGATTTTTATAATAGTAAGTGGAAGGAACAAGAGTAAACACTGTAAACCAAATGTCTTAGGCAAAAGCCAATCAATATTTTAAGTTAATAAACTGCAGCAGAGTGATGCCACAGACAAAGAGTTCGAACCTGGAGTAAAAAAACTTAAGTTATATTTTGATAATGTGTCTGAGATGATTGAAAGTCACTGGTATCTTTATTCCAGTGAAAAGGCACCAGAGGAAGAAAACAAATGTTCTAATAGACAAGAACAAATTAGTACAAGCTGGGGGAGTGAGAATGTAAATATTCAAGGATAACTTTCAGTGCAGACTACTTACAATACAACTATACTCTGCTACCATCTCTGACAGTTGGACATCTTTTCTGAGGGGCCAAAGTAACAGGATAAAGGAAAAACACCTTCCAAAACAATTCTGGGAAAAGAAGAAATACCACCTCACTCCTTCCCAGTGGAAAAAAAATCTCACATTGAGCAGAGCTGCCTGGTATTCCAATTCTACTGGGAGTATAATGTAAAATTCTGTCAACTATAAAAGCCAAAAAAGAAATACAGCATATAGTGCCCAATACAAAGCATAATGAAGCTCCTGTGGGCTTCATGTAACTAGTTTAACAGCCCTGAATTTTAAGGTCACCATAGTCTATGTTTATTTCCTATAATCTATCCCAGAACTCAATTTACTTAAATTTACAGTATTATTCAGCATTATTCACGTTAGCTGTTCCTCTAAAGCTCTCTAGACCCTTTACTATGAAAGTAAATTCTAAGCACAAGGCCCACATACAAATAGCAACTTCAAAGTTTACACAGTTACAGATAACAAAACTGAGTAAGCAAACAGAAGCAAACAAAAAGTCTCTCTTCTCCCTTGTTTATTCCTGATCTGTTTACAAGAATCAGAGTTTGCATATGTTCACTCTAACAAATTAGACTAAGCACAGAGCTCAACATATTTTATTACAAATGTTCTCAATCTTTTCAGGCAATCATCCATTTAAATAGACTAAAACTTTGCTTGGACCAACCAGCTAGTTCTTGGCTGCTTCTTATTAAGTGTAATAGCACACAGTGAGATTATATAATTCAGAAAAAGCAGTCCAAGATCCATTATGAATTAAAATCTGCAATTGAATGTGTGATGGCTAACCAAGAGGTTTTGGGTACTACTGCAAAAGGCCATTAAGATAAAGAGGGGACAGCAGCCTGCAATAGTTATAAAGCCAAAAGCTATTACTGGTCAGAAACTATTTGTGTTAATTATATTGCAAAAAACTAACACAAGATTTTAATCTATTCCATCCCCTGCCAACTGATCCTAGTAAAAGAATAAAATGAAATGAATAATATGATTAAAAACTAGAGATAATTACAGTATTCCAATTTGATATAGGTATATTTGATTTCTAAATGGAAAAAAAAAATCTGTCTCCCACTCTACCAGGGTGTTTCGGCACTACGCGGCGGAAACGAGGCTTACAGGATCTGCCGACTAAGGGTTCTGGGGTCGACAGATCCCCGTCTACACTGCCGCACTGTGCAGACAAACAGCTGATTGGCACAGTGCGGCAGCCATTTTCATGTAAATGAAGTGGTGATTATTTATATCGCTGTTTCATTTCCCTTTGCCGAGTAAACTCATCTACGTGGCTCCGTCGATGGAGCCATGTAGTCTAGACACACCCCCAGTGTTTTACTCTACTTTTCAGAAATTCCAGTTTGAACCATTCAAAGTTGAATCGTAGGTCTCATTTATTTAGTTGGAAACAGTGTAACAAGTTTTTAATGAGAAGTCCTCAATCTTTGAAGTAAAAATTTATGTAAAGTAGCATGTTAGTAATAGTTCCATACCAGCAGGAACTCTTATTATCATCTCTTATTATTTTATATAGATTACTAATAGTGTATATAACTAGAATTTTGAAAGGGACAGAAAATGGAAAACTCTCTTCAGAATTTATCATACCCTTTTCAACTGCTCTGGGTTTCATTATAGTTTTCTCCTGCAAGATACCCTTCTTATTTTTAAAATGTGGGTTTTACTTTTAATGTAGCTTTCTAGGCAACTTCTCCATTGATGGGCGATCTCTCGTTGCTGAATATGATCATCTTCCATGGGAGTTGTGGACCCTTAGGTTGCTGATAAGGCCAATCCTTGAACCACAAGTTTTGTTACAGTGAAAACAGATGTTTCCAGGTACAGCAGGAGGCTGTTGACACTAACTAGAAGCCAGTCTCACCTTTCTCCTGCGCCTCCTCTCTCCTTAGCTTGTCGGTGGGCAAATTCAAAATGCAGGGAGCCATTGTGTAGGACTTTTCTCCATTTTGAGCAATCCTGGGTGAGTGTCTTCTAAGTGCATCAATGTTGTACTTCTTTACGTTATTCTTTAGCAAGTACTTGTAACACTTCCGTTATCCTCCCACATTATGGCATTATGGTCGTGGTCCCCAATCCGGTGCCCGCGGGCGCCAAGGCGCCTGCCGGGCCCTTTACATGCGCCCACGGAGCAATCTGGGCTGGCCCCGCCCCTGGGCGTGCGGCAGGTGCCAGCCCCAGGCGCATGGCCGGCCCCGACCCCGGGGGTGCCGCGTGTGCCAGTGCCGACCCTGACCCCCGCCCCCGGGTGTGCCGCGCATGCCCCAGCCCCGGACCCCGCGCGTGCCTTTGCCGGCCCTGACGCCGGCCTTGGCCCCGCCCCCGGGGGCGCCGCGCCAGCCCTGGCCCTGGCCCCGGCCCCAGCCCCGGGGGCGCCGCGCGGAACCTGGGCAGCCCCTGCCCGGGATCACGGCACATGCCAGTGCCAACCTCAGGCGTGTGGCGCATGCTTGGCCCCACCCCCAGTCACGTGGCCTGTGAGCGCCCCCCCCCCAGGCGCCCGGCAGCCCCAAAACATTAGGGACCACCGCATTATGGTATCCTTCTTTCAGCTGAGAAAACAGGACCTGTTTTGGAAGGCCATGGTCTGGCACCTGAATAATGTGACCACTCCAGCGAAGTTGCTGACAGATTACCACTGTCTCGCTACTGGTGGTCTTTGCCTTTTCTAGAATACTGATGTTAGTGCACCTATGTTCCCATCTGATCTTCAAGATCTTGAAGAGGGAGCATTGTTGATAACTCTCAAAGACTTTTAAGTGATGTCCGTAGGCTGTCCAGGTTTCAGACCCATACAATAGTGTTGGGAGAATGACAGTTTGACAGACAAGAATTTTAGCGTATGTTCGAATGTCATGATATTCAAAAACCTTGTGCTGTAAACAAGCAAAGACTGCACTGACATAGCTCAGATGATGTTGGATTTCTACATCAATATCTGCCTTGGATGAAAGATAACTTCCAAGACAGAGAAAATGACCGACATTCTCCAGTGCCTCTCTATTGATTTTAATAGATGGATCATATGGTACCTCATTTGGATTGATGGAGCAATTTGGTCTTGTTGATGTTGAGGGACAGACCAAGACATTCATAGGCATCAGCAAACACATTCAAGATGGACTGAAGATTTCTCTCAGAGCAGGCAAAAACCCTCTTGATAGGAAAAGGTTTTTTTATATAGAGAGAGATGACAGTACAGAACACTGAGAGCCAGAACTAGAGGCTGTAAACAAATATATGGGACTGTGGGAAACTTGCCCACAACCATGATTCATCAGTCTAACTAAAATCATGCCAGACCACAGATTTTGCTGAACTAGGGGTTCAACCTGTAGTAGATTTTCTAGAAGTGACCTGATACGGAGGTATTTTGAGCAGCTAGGGCAGGAGTGAGCAATAATTTATGAGGGCTTTCCACTCCAAGATTTTGGTAAGTGGTCGAAGGCCCCACTTTTCTGTGGAGGGAGAGTGGAGTCTGGGATGGAGAAGGGAGCTCAGAAGGGAGCTCAGTGCAGGTGACTGCAGTGCAGGACAGGGTGTGGAGTCTCAGAGGAAGTTTGGGTGAAGGAGAAGATTGTGATCTGGGACAGAGGATTGGGATCCAAGGTCCAGGAGGGGGTATGTATGCAGGAAAGGATTCCAGCCTAGGGGAGGGGATGCAGGGTCTAGGAGGAAGTTGGGGTGCAGGAGGGGGTGTGCTGTCAGAGGCAGGCTCTGGCTGGGAGGCTCTTATCTAAGCAGCTTCCAGCCAGCAGCCCTGCAGGACCCCGAAGCAAGCTCCCTGCCTGTCACAGCCCCATGCTGCTCAAAACGGCTGCTGCTTCGGGAGCCAGAGGAAGGAGGAGACTTCATAGGCTGCCTCTGCCCCCAGCCCAATCTCTCAGCTCCTATTGGCTGATTCCAGCCAATAGGAGCTGAGAGATTGGGCTGGGGGTGAGGGCAGTGCACAAAGCCTCCCCTTTCTCCTGGAGCAGAGAGCCAAAGGGAGCAGCCAGCTGCTTTAAGCAGTGTGGGGTGTTCTTTGCCTAAAGGTACTGGCAGGGCAGTCCACGGGCTGGATCTGGTGGCTTGGTGGACCAGATTCAGCCTGTGGGCTGCATTTTGCCCTTCTCGGAGCTAGGGACTAGGTCATATAACCTGTTCATGAAAGTGATAACTCATTTTCCGGAATGGAAAGTGTGATGGTTGCCCTGTGGTGCAACCTGGAATCATGGATTTCTGTGCCCCCTGAACTCTCTCCCGCCTGGGGTCTCTCTCACAATGCCTGCTAGTGATCAGCAGCAAACCCACTAGTCAATGTTATCACTCAGCACAACTGCCAGATGGCATAAATGTTCCCTGAGCCACTCATGAATTCCTCAATCCCCCCCTCCCAGCACTGCACCCCAAGTATATATCACCTAATTTATTAATCGGTTTACCACTTCAACAATGGAAAGTGGACATACACCAGCTTTTGTAAAATCTGAGCTGATCTGTCACACACTTCACCCAGACTCACTGGGAAAGATAAAGAATAAAAGAAGCTTATTGACTAAAATGGATAGATTTTAAGTAGTAAGAGCAAAAAGTCAGTCTTAACTCTCAAACCTATTAAACTAGACCAAGCAGGGTTTTTTTCCCACCACACTAGATATTGCAGCCAATAATACCCAGATTTCACCCTTGAAATCTGAGCCTGACCCCTCTTTTGGATTCTTCAGTGTGTTCTTGTTGTTTAATGCATGGCAGGGCAAGAGAAAAGCATGGGTCTCTTTGTTTGGTTTTCATAACCTCAGTTCATATGATTGGAAAGTACAAGTCCAGGCATGTCTGAGAGCACTGTTAAGTTTCCATGAAAAGTTGAACAATTCCTCTGCTGTCACCTCATGCAGGTGAGTCATAGCACTGTAGCTCCCTTGGTGGTTAATGGCCATTGATACCCACCTGGACGTTGGCTACTTTCCTTGTTGATGTGTCAGGGAAGTGAATATCTGTTTACAGCATGTTTTAGAGACAACTATAATACACATTCACATATTTTCATATGCACTGATAATCATACATATACAGATAGAGAAATGAATTTCAGCAGATCATAACCTTTCCCCTGATATCTTACCAGGCATGTTTTATATGCAAGATCATGATGATATAAAAATGAGGAATATGGAGGTGACAGGGCACTCCCCCAAGGTATAGAGTTTCACAGAAAGTTGCCACTAAATATTTAGAACCCTCTCCCCGTTGATCCATTAAGCATCTCTGGAGCCACTGTCTCGGTCAGAAGGAAAATGTTAAAAAGAAAAAAAATGCTATCATCACTTAGGAGAACTTGAAGCAAAATGCAGGACAATGTAGCACTTTAAAGACTAACAAGATGGTTTATTAGATGATGAGCTTTCGTGGGCCAGACCCACTTCCTCAGATCAAATAGTGGAAGAAAGTAGTCACAACCATATATACCAAAGGATACAATTTAAAAAAAATGAACAAATATGAAAAGGACAAATCACATTGCAGAACAGAAGGAGGATGCGGGGGGGTGGGAAGGGGGAGGAAGGAAGGTAAGTGTCTGTGAATTGCTGATATTAAAGGTAGGGAGAGTGGGATGTTTGTGAGTTAATGGTATTACAGGTGATAATTGGGGAAACTGTCTTGATAATGGGTGAGAAAGTTCAAAGACTTGTTAAGTCCTTGTTGGTAAGTGTCGAATTTTAACATGAATGACAGTTCAGAGGATTCCCTTTCAAGTGCAGATGTAAAAGGTCTTTGTAGCAGAATGCAGGTGGCTAAGTCATTTAGAGAGTGTCCTTTCTGGTTAAAGTGGCAAGAAACTGTTTTCTCTTTGTGATCTTGTCTAATATCTGTTTTGTGGGCATTAATCCTTTGGCGAAGTGTCTGAGATGTTTGTCCAATGTACATAGCAGACGGACACTTTCGGCACATGATAGCGTAGATTATATTTCTGGATGCGCAGGAATATGTGTTCTTGATCTTATAACTCACTTGGTTAGGTCCAATAATGGTATCAGCAGAATGAATATGTGGACAAAGCTGGCAACGGGGTTTGTTGCAAGGGAAGGTACCAGGGTTGGTATTAGTGTGGTATGTCCTGTGGTGGTTGGTAAGAATCATCTTGAGGTTAGGTGGTTGTCTATAGGAGACTATGGGTCTGTCTCCCAGAGCCTCTTTGAGTATGGTATCCTGTTCCAATATAGGCTGTAGTTTCTTGATAATGTGTTGGACAGGTTTAAGTTGGGGGTTGTAGGTGATGACAAGTGGTGTTCTATTGTTGGTTTTCTTGGGTCTGTCTTGAAGTAGATGGTTTCTAGGTATTCGTCTGGCTCTTTCAATTTGCTTTTTTGTTTCTCTGGGTGGGTAGTTGAGATTTATAAATGCTTGGTAGAGATCCTGAAGCTTTAGGAGAACTTGGGACTGATCTCAGGCCAAGAGAAAACAGGACTTTGAGTCAGACATGGAACTCCTACATATCTCTCTCTATATAAAATACAGCAGGTCACAGCAACACATATATTATATTGGGGCTTAGATGCTAAGGCAATGATGGGTGCTCTGGAAATACCATCAAATAAAGATATTTTTCAGTTGAATGATGAAAATCCTTGAACATGATGGATCTGTTGGTTTATCACCATTGAGATCTGATCATTTTTCTAGATACATCAATCATTTCCCATATCAGGAAATATTTTAGTGATGAATACTCAGCTCTAGTATGATGGAGGAGCATAATTATGGTACGGCAGCATCAAATCAGAGTATACTTTTACTGGTAGGAAACAGCTGGTTCCTACCTCTCAGATGGCCTTGAAAAAGACTCTCTTTTTATGATTGTTTATTCCCAGCTAGCTGTTTGTCTGTGAAGTGATGAACTCTTTCTTTTTATGAGAGTTTACTAGTTGACAAGCCAGATGACAGAGCTAAAACGGGAGAGACTGTCGAGACTAAAGTAATCAAAAGTAGAGACACTCAATCTTCCTGAAATTCTGAAAAACTTAGAAGGATCCTGCCTGTCAATGCTGCAGCCACCTCAGAATTCTTTTTCCTTTAATTTAAAGAAACAAAAATGTATGAAGTGCTTATGTAAATTATTAGAAAAGAACCTGCAATGAGCCTGTCATCAGTACGCAGTCTCCCCACGACCACCACCTTTCCTTCAGTCGTTTTGTTTTATGGGGAAACAAGATAATAATTCAACAATATATAGTAGTTTTTTCTCTCTGAACACACATATGAATTTCTTAAGAAAAATCGAACAGGATATGCCTGAACACATTTTTCCACTAAGCATTCTCTGTGTGTTTCATAGTCAAAGTTAGCAGCTTTTCACATATCAAAACCACAGAGGGGACCCTGAATAATACACCAACTGTAATATTTTTTTAAATAAAAAATAATAAGTAACAAATTAATACCTTAGAGAGACACTTCCCAAAAAATGTTAATGACAAAAAAATTTAAAAAGGAAAATCTCTAGAGATGCAGCATTGATATTTTGAGAAACTATTAGTGACATCAACCAATCCCAGACTGTAGAACTAAATAATATAATAAGCTCAATCACTACATGAGATTCTAAAAATAACTTAGTCAGTGCTAAAATGAAGAAAATCACCTAGCAAATAACTTAGAAACAGCAGCCAATTAATATATCATCTAGTGGTTATCTCTTCTCCTACATCAAACAGAGAAACTGAATCAATTCATTAATAGCATATCCAGTATTAGGTTTAACTAATAGTACAGGTTGTATCTCCCTTAACTGGGACTCTTTGGTCCAGCAACATCCATGGTCCATCAGAACCAGGGATGTTCCTGGTCCACAAGCCCAGGAATAGGGAGATCAGGCTGTGGGGCAGGAATGAGGTAGGGGGCCAGTGACTCAGCTAGGAGCCCTATGTGGGGGGGACCCAGAGGGATAGGTGGGGCAGCGAAGAGTTCTGCCCCCTGTGGCTGGGAGGTAGCTGCTGCTGACCCCTGGAGCACTGGCCCCAGCTGTAGCCAGGGAGCCCCAGTTCCCAGTGTGGCGCTTGGGTCCAGCAGCAGTTGCAGAGCTTGGGATCTAGCAGTGGCTGCAGAGCTCTGGCCCTGGCCATGGAGCTCAGGATCTGGCAGTGGTTGTGGAGCTCTGGCCCCAGCACTCAGGGTCCAGCAGTGCCTGCTAGGGAGATCCAGCCCGGGGAGCCATGGCTGGAGACCTAGCAGGCATCAGAAGCTCATCACGAGCCATGATGGGAGGGCAAATCCACTCAATGAGGACTGGTCAGGTCCCAAGGGTGCCAGATGAGGGACGTCCAACCTGTATTGCCTTTTTAATTTGGAGTACAATCTATCATTTTGACATGCTAAAAGATAACTAATTTATCTGGGCTGTACATATCTTAAAGGGGTCTCAGTAACGTTCATTAAACTGTCACCTTACTATTGATGCTTAGACAGAAAGATAAACTAAAGTGTTAATAGAAAGTTCATCATACCACCGTCAGTAATAGTTCCTATTTACTAATTTCCAGAAACATAATACTTTGGTAAGAATTTCCTTTTTTTCTCTTTTCCCCAGACACTTCTGTATAAATGAAGATGATCTTTGATCTTTCTTAGTGTTATGTCCTAACTAGTCGCTTCCACCCCACTTGCTGCCTCTATCAAAGGCGGGGGGCAGGGAGTGGGGGGAGGGGAGGAGGGAAGAGAGGGAGAAGGAGCTAGTGCTGGGGGGAACCAGCTTAAAAGCTGGCTCCCCCCAGCACCATCTACATGGGGGGGCAGAGGAGGCAGAGGCACAGCAAGGAAATGGCAATCTCCACTCGCACTGGTTTAGAGGTGGGAAAAGTACCTAAAAAAGTTACTTGAGTAAAAGTACTGCTACTTGGAAATAAATGTACTAAGTAAAAGTCAAAGTATCCTTCTGGAAAACTACTTGAGTAAAAGTACAAAAGTATCCCATCTTAATTGTACTTGAGTATCCAGAAGTAAAAAGTAGCCATCCTATGGAAGTCTATGGTTAACCACACAAGTTATTTTAGAGCACCAGTCTCTCTATCTCTCTCACACACACACGTGCATGTGTGTGCGTGTATATATATATGGATGGATGGATGTGTGTGTGTATGTGTATTAACCCCCAACCCTTTAGTAATTTCTTTTCCAAGCTGAAAAGTCCCAGTCTTGTTAATCCCTCCTAATATGGATGCTGTTCCTTACCCCATATCATTTAGTTGCCCTTTCTATACCTTTTCCAAAACTAATACAGATTTTCTTTAGAAGGGGATCTGCACCACAGACGTAGGCTAACATGACTTTATATCGAGGTAATATGATATTTTCTGTCTTATGATGTCCTTTCCTAATGATTCCCAATATTCTGTTAGCTTTTTAATTTTTAGACTGTACTGCACATTGAGCAGATATTTTCAGAGAACTATCCACAATAATTCCAAGATCTCTTTCTTGAACGGTAACAGCTATTTTAGATCCCATCATTTTTGTGTGCATAGTTGGGATTATACTTTTCCATGTGCAATATTTTGCACTTATCAACACTGAATTTCATCTGCTATTGTGTTGCCCAATTACCTAGTATTGTGAGATCACTTTATAACTTTTTGCAGTCTGCTTTGGACTTAACTATTTTAAGTAATTTTGTAGTATCTGCAAATTTTGCCATCTCACTATTTACCCCCTTTTCAAGAACATTTACAAGTTTAACAGTACTGGTACAAATACAAACTCTATTGCAGTTAAGAGCTAGCTGCCTTTGAAGTCAGGGCTTGCAGCTTTAAGCAGATCTCAAGTATGAAATCCAGGGATTCAAAGGTGGTACCTAGCCATCCAAATGCATGTGGCTGTGTTTTAGCAAATCAGAATGCTGGCTTGCACAAGTGTCAATGGGGTGACGAAAGAGGTGAGTAATTAAGTGCTTCCTGAAATTGTAGTGGAGTTAAAAGTACAATATTTTCAAAAAAAAGCTACTTGAGTAAAAGTCAAAGTATCACAAAAATAAATTACTTGAGTAAAGTACAAATACTGAAAAAATGTACTTGAGTAGTGTAATGAAGTATTTCTACTTAGTTACTTTCCACCTCTGCACTGGTTCCTACTGCAGTGCTTTGAAAGTGCCCCACTGGTTCCTACTGCAGCGCTTCAGCCTTTGAAATGTAGCAAAAGCAGAGCGGCAGCAAGGGAAGGGGCACACAAACTGGTGTTGGGGCAAGACAGCTTAAAAGCCAGTTTCCCCCAGCACCATCTCCAGGATGCCGCTGCCTCTCCCCCCCCCCCCCCCGTGCCTTTTTTTCAAAAAAATTATAAGCACCCTTTTTTTAAAATATATATATATATAAAATATATATATATATATATAAGTACCCCCAGTACCTACAGTTTTCAGACACACAATTTTTTTTTCTACCATTGTAACACATTTGTTTAAACAACTTAATTGTAGCTGGGTGGGCGATGAAATTTTGGGGTGTAAAAAGTACAAAAATAATGAAGCACTGTAAAACTCAAAACAAAAATTCAGTTTTCTCCAAATTTCAATTGTGTTGATGTACTCCCCAGACTTCTGTCAAGCACCTCTAAGGGTACTTGTACCACTGGATGAGAAACACTGCTCTATCAGAGTCAGCAGGGAGGGATGGGGGCGGCTGCTGTGAAGCAGACCCTGCCCACAGGAGTCCCTGCAAGCCTCTGGCTGCAGCCTCTGTTCGCGGCAGATAGGGCTGTCTGCCATGAACAGGGGCTGCTGGACTCAGTGCGAGCCAGGACTGCTCTCCAGCTCTGCGTTTTAAATGTGGTAAGAGCCCGGCATCTCTTATTACATTTAAAAGGCAGAGCTACAGCACAGGTGGCTCCTGAAGCTACCCCTGCTGTGGCTCTACAGAGCAGTCCTATCAACTAATTGTACAGTTGATACAAATTGTATTGATTACCTCAGTAACTGCAATTTAACATCCTTAGTCCCAACCCCAAAATGAAATTTATTTGCTGCTTCATTATAATACATATCTTTAAGGATTTTTATGTGCATTTCACAAGAAATTTCCATCCCTCAAAAATGATCACCTTCAACTTTGTGACTGGTATGTGTATGTCATTTTGCGTTTACAATATCCTTCAATTCTCTGAGGTACTGCTGACAAAGGAAGGTGCTGAACCACCCTCAAACAGAACTGGCTTCACTGGGAGTGTAAAGAGACTGTGTACTGTTCAGAAGGTGATCATAGAATCACACCCTTTCATGAGACACTAAAAGCAACACAGGGATGCACAGGACAAAAAGAGGATGCATCCACACTGATGCCACGCTGATTTACAGTATAATTGTGAAACTGTTGTGGAGCTTGAACACTAAACAACAGATAAAATACTTACTTGTTAAAATAAGATAAAAAAAAAGAACGGTTACTTACCTGTAACTATTGTTCTTCGAGATGTGTTGCTCATGTCCATTCGAAGTAGGTGTGCGCGCCGCGTGCACCACCTCTTCTGGAGTGTTTTCCCTAGCGGTACCTGTAGCGCCGTCAGGGCGCCCCCTGGAGTGGCACCGCCATGGCGGGGCATAAGTACCCCTGCCGGTGCTGCCCCACCTCAGTTCCTTCTTGCCGGATATTCCGACGAAGGGGAGGTAGGGTGGGAGTCGAATGGATATGAGCAACACATCTCGAAGAACAACAGTTACAGGTAAGTAACCGTTCTTTTCTTCTTTGAGTGGTTGCTCATGTCCATTCGAAGTAGGTGACTACCAAGCTAACCCCAAGGAGGAGGGGTCGGAACAGTCATAGCACCAGAGTCATAAAGGAAGGTGAACAATAAACAGATTTATTTGAACAAATAAACAGTGACAAGTCACCAACCCAGAACAAAGACAACGAGATCTATATATTTACATGTTTACATCACAGATTCGAGGACTGCAGAGCCCACCCTTGCATCTTCCCTGGCCTGTTGAGGTAGCGCATAATGCATTGTAAACGTGTGGAGGGAAGACCAGGTGGCTGCCCTGCAGATTTCTGTGATAGGTACCTGGGCACCGAAGGCTACCGAGGACGCCTGCGCCCTGGTAGAGTGTGCCTTTACCCTGGGTGGGGTTTTACCCGCCAGTTGGTAACACTCTGCTATACATTGCACCACCCATCTTGATAACCTTTGGGTAGAAACAGGCGAACCTTTTCCCTTTCCCCCAAATGTGACAAACAACTGTTGGGATTTACGGAAGGGCTTGGTTCGGTCGATATAAAAAGCCAGCGCTCGCTTAGCATCCAGGGAGTGTAGAACACGCTCCTTAGGGGATGCGTGAGGTTTAGGGAAGAACACCGGTAAATAAATCTCCTGGGATAGGTGAAAAGGGGAAACCACCTTCGGGAGGAAGGTTGGATGAGGTCGTAGCCTCACATTATCATGAGAAAAAACAAGGTAGGGCGGCTCTATGGTCAGCGCCCTTAACTCTGATACCCTTCTAGCAGACGTAATGGCTACTATGAAAGCAACCTTCAATGAAAGGTGCTTCAGCAAACAGGTAGCCAAGGGTTCGAAGGGACGGGACATAAGCCTGTGAAGAACCAGGTTGAGGTTCCATTCAGGGTATGGAGCCCTTACCGAGGGATACAATTTCTCCAAACCCGTAAGAAACCTTTTAACCACCTGGTTAGAAAAAAGAGAGGCTCCTGCTGTACCCACATGGAAGGCGGAGAGAGATGCCACATGGACTTTAATAGACGAAAAAGACAAGCCAGAAGAACGAAGTTGAAAGAGATAGTCGAGAATAGCTGGAATAGGAGCCGAGGACGGCTGTACTCCTCTCCGGGACGCCCAAGACGAGAAGAGCCGCCACTTGGCAGCGTACGACCGTCTAGTAGAGGGTTTCCTGCTGCTAAGTAGCACCATCTGTACCTGTCGGAAACATTCCCTTTCCGGTTGGTTCAACCAGGCCGTCAGGTGGAGAGACCGGAGATCCGGGTGAACCATTATTCCTCCGTCCCAAGGTTGGGTTAGCAGGTCCCGAACTGAAGGGAGTGCTATGGGGTCCCGGGCCAGCATGTCCACCAGGATGGGGAACCAGAACTCTCTGGGCCACCTGGGGGCTATGAGGATGATCGAGGACCTGAAAGTTCTCGCTCTGGTCAACACCCTGGAGATTAGTGGAAATGGGGGAAAAACATAGAGGACGCCCTTTGGCCACGTGGTCGTTAGGGTGTCTCCCTTGGAAAAATTCCCCAGCCTCAGCAGGGAACAGTAGTTCCTGCATTTTGTATTGCGTGCCGAGGCAAACAGGTCCAGGTGGGGATAGCCCCACCTGTGGAAAACCTGACTGAGTACAGAATCCTTGAATGACCACTCGTGGGCTCCAAAGGATTTGCTCAGTGTGTCTGCAAGCAGGTTCTTGCACCCGGGGAGGTATTCCGCCTGGGGCGAGATGTTGTGCGTGACACATAGGTGCCATAACAGCAGGGCCTCCTTGCACAGAGGTGGGGAACGTGCCCCACCCTGCTTGTTGAGGTAGAAAACCGCTGCAGTGTTGTCCATACGTACCAGGATGGAGCGGTGGGAGAGCCTCGGCAGGAACACTTCGCAGGCTTTCCTCACCGCTCGCAGTTCCTGGACGTTGATGTGCAGGGACCGTTCGGACGGGGACCAGAGGCCCTGAGTTCTGTGGCCCCCGAGGTGTGCACCCTAGGTCGGATGCATCGGTGACCAGGGTCAGCAAGGGGGGAGGGGCATTGAAGGGAACTCCGCTGTGCACCACGGATTCCTGGGTCCACCAGAGTAGGGAGTCCAGAATGTCCGGGGACACTGTGACTATGGAGTCCCATAGGCCCTTGGACTGGCAGAAGGCCTTCACCAGCCAAGCCTGCAGAGGTCTCATCCTCATCCTGGCATGTCGCACCGTGTAAGTGCATGCTGCCATATGTCCCAGGAGCCTGGAGCAGACCCGGGGAGTCGTGATGGGGGACTGGGTTAGCTGTGAAATCAGCTCCCCTATTGCAAGGAACCTGCTGTGGGGCAGGAACGCTCTGGCCACCTTCGCATCGAGTAGGGCTCCCACGAACTCTATGCTCTGGGAGGGGGTCAGGGATGACTTCGACATTCACCAAGAGCCCCAGCCGTAAGAAGAGAGCTCTTATGAGTGACACGTGAGCTTCTACTTGCTCGTACGAGCGACCTCGGATTAACCAATCGTCGAGGTACGGGAACACATGTACTCCTCGATTGCGCAGAAAGGCGGCAACCACAGCCATACATTTCGTGAACACCCTTGGCACAGTACACAACCCAAAGGGGAGTACCGTAAACTGAAAATGGTGACAGCCCACCATAAACCGAAGGAACCTCCTGTGACTGGGCCTGATAGCCACATGGAAGTAGGCGTCCTTTAGATCAAGAGTCATGTACCAGTTGCTCAGATGTAGTACTGGGATGACCGAGGCTAAAGTTACCATTCTGAACTTTTGTTTCACCACCGCCTTGTTTAAGAACCGGAGGTCCAAGATAGGGCGGATACCCCCCTTTAGTTTTGGGACAACAAAATAACGGGAGTAAAACCCCTTGCCCCGCAAGTGCGGGGAAACCCTTTCTATTGCCCCTTTTTCGAGGAGTGCCCCCATTTCCTGAAGCAGGATGTGTTTGTGAGGGGTGTCCCTTATTAGGAACAAGGTAGGGGGTTTTGAAGGCGGTGGGCCCAGGAATGGGATAGAATAGCCCGAATGTACAATGTTGAGGACCCAGGCATCTGATGTTATTCGGGCCCATGCCTGGGCAAAACGGGAAAGCCGGGCCCCGAACGGAGGGCCCGGGTGGCAGACTGGTATGGGACTCTCTAGCTCTAAGTCAAAATAGAGGCTTGCCCGGATTGGAAGGGCCGTGAGGGCCTGCCCGTTGGGGATCTGACCTGGGGCGACAACGTCGACCCCTACACCCTTGAGGGGGCGCGGCCACCCCGGAACCTCCACCGGAGGCCCGGTAGCGGCGCCTCCAGAAGTCCCCACGGGGGATCTGGTGCTGCGCTCTACCCTGCTGCCTAAACGGCAGTTGACGCCGCTGAGTAGCTGGCGTACGTATGCCCAAGGACTTCAGGGTCGACCTAGTGTCCTTTAGGGTATGGAGCCTGGAATCTGTGTGCTCCGAGAACAATGTCTTCCCTTCAAAAGGCAAGTCCTGGATAGTGTGCTGGACATCCGCGGGGATCCCCGAAACATGGAGCCACGCCCCACGGCGCATAACGACACCTGTCACCATGGTGCGGGCTGCCGAGTTCACGGTGTCCAAAGCCGCTTGGAGGGCAGTTCTTGTGATGATTTTACCCTCGGAGGCCATAACTACAAACTCCTGGCGGTCCTCCACCAGAAGTCGGTCCTTAAATTTCTCGACTGCCCGCCAGGTGTTGAAGGCGTACCTGCTCAGCATCGCCTGCTGATTAGCGATACGGAGCTGCAGAGCTCCTGTAGCGTATACTTTGCGGCCCAGCAAGTCCAGCTTCTTAGGTTCCCTTGCCTTCGGTGAAGGACCGGGTTGGGGAAGCTTCTCCTTTTGGGCCGCGGCTTGCACGACCAATGATCCCGGGATGGGTTGGGAGTACAGAAAATCGTGACCCGACTGCGGGACGAAATAACGCCTTTCTACCCCTTTTTGGGTAGGAGTCAGAGTCACTGGCGTTTGCCGCAGCGCATTAGTAATTTTTGAAACCGTCTTGTTAAGTGGTAGTGTGAATCGTGCAGGGGTGTCCTCAGTGAGGATGTCTACCATCGGGTCGGTATCCTCAATTATGGGCTCAACCGGAACAGCCAGGTTGGAAGACATGCGCCGCAGGAGGTCTTGATGCGCTCTGGCATCCATTGATGGCAGCTCGGGCGCCGTGTCTGCCAGTGCCTCATTGGGAGAAGACGACGATGATGACTCCTGGACCAACAGGGGGGCCGTCACGGTCAACTGCGGTGCCGATTGGGCGGCCCGAGCTTCCATAGGGGCTGTTCCCTGCACCGATGGCTGCGGTGCCGCTGTGTCTTGTGGCACCGGGAGAGGGGAGGTGGGCGCCCTAGACAGGGACGCAGAGGGACGAGAACTGTGCCCTGAAGCCTCCGACACCATAGATGGTGGTGGGTGGCCCTGCCACTGATGATAGGCCAAGGGAGTCCAAAAGGGCCACTGCGGATGCGGGGGCCACACCTGCTGGTTGTGGTCCCTTCGGTGCCTGGATCTAGATCTGTGCGTCGAAGAAGCTCCCGAAGACCCTGAGCGCACCGACACCGCGTCCGAGTCTGAAGAGTAATCGGATTCCGGCCATGGTGGAGCCGACGAGGAGTGCGGCGCAAACCTGGCCATCGACTCCGGCTTGCCTGCATGCGCACGGCACGGACGGGTCGTCTGCGGTGCTGGGGGACCCAGACTCTGTGCGGCGAACTCCGATGGCACCAAGAGTTGCTGCACCGGGGTGCCCATGCCTGGTGCCGTTTGAGGCGGCATTTGCGGCACCGAGGTACCCAGGCTCGGTGCCATGTACGCCAGTTGCAGCACCAAGGTGCTCAGGCTCGGTGCCGTGTGTGCCAAGGGGGGCAAGGAACAAAACAAAAAACCTAACTATCTAACTACACAACTATTTACAAAGTGAGAAACGGGAACCATTAAACTATCTAAGCCTAACAGCTATAGAGAGAGAGACACGCTCCAACGACTGACACGGCGGTAAGAAGGAACTGAGGTGGGGCAGCGCCGGCAGGGGTACTTATGCCCTGCCATGGCGGCGCCACTCCAGGGGGCGCCCTGCCGGCGCTACAGGTACCGCTAGGGAAAACGCTCCGGAAGACGTGGTGCATGCGGCGCGCACACCTACTTCGAATGGACATGAGCAACCACTCGAAGAAGAAAAGAATTTCTCATTGATAAACTAAACTGGTTTATTTTAAGCGGGATATATATTTAAAATAATCTCACTCCAAAGATGGTTCATATCCATCAGGATGTTTCATGAAATACTATATGCCACTAAAAAGATGGGAGGTTAATTGGAAAATCTGTGGAGAAATGCCATATTTTAAAAAATATAGCCGATTGTCACAGAATCATAGAAATATACGGCCAGAAGAAACATCCAGAAGTCATCAAGTTCACCCAATTGCACTGTGGAAGAACCCAGTAAACCTAGACCATCTGAAAGGGGGTCTGTCCAACTTGTTTTTAAAAACAATGGTGGGATTCCACAATCTTCACATAAGTCCATTTCAGAACTTAACTATCCTCATACTTAGAAAGTTTCCCCTAATATCTATCCTAAATCTCCTTTGCTGCAGATTAAGACAATTACTTCTACTGTCAGTGAACAAAGGAGAACCATCAATTGCTATCCTCTTTATAACAGCCTTTAACTTATTTGAAAAGCGGTAGCAGGTCCACATTCAGTCTTCTTTTCTCAAGAATAAACATGCTAGTTTTTTTAAATTTTTGACCTCAGTGGTCAGGTTTTCAAAACCTTTTGTCATTTTTGTTATTCTCCTATGGACTTTCTCCAGTTTGTCCATGTCTTTTCTAAGCAAGGTGACTAGAACTGAATAAAGACCTTAAGCTGAGGTATCACCAGTGTTCAGAAGAGTGGGACAAGTACCTCCTATGACTTGCATATGACTCTCCTGTTCATAAACTCAGATATTTGCAGTTTTCACAGGTGCACTGCATTGTTGCTATTCAATTTGTGATCCACTATGGACTTGCCCACACACATTTATCTGGGATTCCCTAGTCCAACCCTCTCAGAACCCCCAGCTCAACCCCACAGAAACCCACCACCAGCCTGTCCTCCCCCACAGGTCCTCAGCACAGCATGGCAGACACAAGAGACTTGCCCTCAGTTACCATCCCCATACTTATTCCCCTCGCAATGCCTCCATGCCCAACTGTTCCTGGCTGCCGTCATGCCCTGGGGACAGCTCCTTCCCCTGTGCCCTGTCCTATTGCCCCCAGCTGGCCTACTGTCCATGTGGACCCACAAATATATTTGCCACCAAGCTCTTACTTTCCCCCATCCCAGGATAATTTGTTCTCCTCTCCATCATGAGTTCTGAATGTCCTACATCTGTCCACGACAGCTCCTTCATTCTTTCACTCATGTATGACAATGGCTGTATGTACCTCAGTTCCCACCATCTCTCCAAACCAGGGGTGTGTACACACCTGCCAGGATTTCCCATTCTTGCCGCCACCCCACCCACGCCAGGATCACTGTGTGCACATCTGAAATTTCCCCATTTCCCCCCCCATTTCTTTCTCTCAGGGCACCATTTTAAAATTTTCAGCAGAGATAATACCTCTCATTTCAGTTATGCCAAAATGTGTTAACGACTATCCTCAACCAGTTCTTAGACAGACAACAACAGAGATAGCTAAAACAGACAGCTTTGCTAACCAGATGCTATGGCCTTCATGTGTCCTCTTTTCTTCCCCTCTCTTAGCTTTTCAAATTTTAATGAAAATCAGGCCATTGATGTCTAGAATCATCCTTGAAATTCTTAAATTCATGGGATATAGCATTCTGAAATTATGGTGTTACACCCAGAGAAATTTCTAAATACTGAGTTCCTTGCAAGTTCAACCAATTACTACCACTCAGTATTTTTACAGCCGAAAGCATATCTTTCCATTTCTTTCTCTTTCAGGAGTAAAAACAACTTCAAAATGCATAGAAAAGGAAATAAAGTTCTTATTAATTATTGTTATTTATTATATTAAATAAAGCTCTAATTACTTCAATTTATTAGTTGGATTTTGTAGCTCTATCTGTTCTTTATGTTTAGAAAGACCGGAAAAGACCTGGTGTCTTACTCTATTGTTTAGAACACAGAACAAAGCAGTTCCTGTTTTAACCTATGCACTTTCTATATTACACAGAAAAATTCATCAATGGACAGGATGGAGCTCTGAGTGATTCTAGATAAATAATGTAGGGTCAAAGTCAAGCCAATATTAGCATCAAACTGTGCAAAAATGATTCTCCTTCACATTTTTCTTTGTATAGAATGGTAGGTCTTTTGAAAAGTTCCTACCTCAAAAAGACCAACTAAAATGCCAGTGGGTAACAATTTGAAATCCACAGCAGAGAAGCATTACAGTCATATTTAATTATATGATTCACTGCTTCTTCTTTAACATGCAATGAACAAGGCAATAAATTAGAAAACATTTTCTACAGTCAGTTCCATTAAAATTATTTTCTTTTTAAGCTTTGTGTCAACAAGAAAAAATCATTATTCTTATGGCATTTTAGTACTACTGAAACTTGCAAGAATATTACAAAAAAGATTTATCTTTCTTTGTTATGAATGTTTAACTGGAAACCAGCTGTGTGGATGTCAGCTTTAAGATTTCAAATTTCTGTATTATAGATTTAAAATAAAAAACCTTATATTAATAAAATGTTAAGGTTGAAAGTTTAAACGTAATGAAGTCTAGAACTTTTAATGTATGGTGCCCACAGTAATCATAACTCATCCCCTTGCATACACTATCAATCTAATTTGGTACTACTTTATTTTGCATGTGAATACATTTATGCTTAGAACTATAATGTGGCTGAGTTAACACTATTGTGGGAGCCATAACTTACAAATTTCCCAATTTTTGTGTATTTAAATTCTCAACTTCACTTTGGCATCAGCACACTCTTTAGCACTTAGCTAGCTTTAAAAACAACTAAGATGTGGTGCCCCTTGCTTGCTACGCTTGCCAACTCCCGTTTGTGAGGGTAAGCAGCCCCACCCTCTCACCCCACCCTTCCGGGCTACCAGAGAAGACCTGCAGTCACCTCTCTGGCCACTGGGGTTGCACCAGTCCTGCAGGTAGGTAAGCCCAGCTCTGCCCCCAGACGATAGGGAGGACCGGGGAAGCACCAGACCCAGCTTCTCACTGCCCCACAGCCACTGGGGAGGGGAGGGCCAGGAACCACACCAGACCTGTCTGCTGGGGAGGGGAGACGGTAGGCCTCTCGGCCCCCCCTGGCCAACAGAGAGAGGAGGGGAAAGGAGGACCGGGGGCTGTACCAGGCCTGGCCTCTTAGCTCCCCCCGCCACGGGTGCAGCCAGCCCTGGCCACTCTGGCCTCCCACCTCCTTCCCAGTCGCAGCCAGCCCCGGCCTCCCTGCTGATTGCAGCTCTGGCCCCTCAGCCCCTCCGATCACCTCCATGGTCACAGTCAGCCCTGGCCTCCCTGCCACCTCTCAGCTTCCCCACATCCCTCCCCAGTTGCAGCAAGCCCTGGCTTCTCGGTCCCCCTCTGGCTGCTGGAGGAGGGCACGGCCAGGCCAGGAGGCAGTGGGGGCAAGAGCCAGGGCCAGAAGTGCTTGAACCGCTGCCTGCCCCATGCTCCAGCCTCGACTCCTCCCACCCCCACAATCTTAGCGTGCCAGCGCCGGCTTTCTGCACTAATCTTGTAGGGAGAGGGGGAGAGAAAACCCCAAGACTCAGGCTCTCTCTTATTCCACCTCCCTGCGCAGGAAGCCAGTGCTGATGTGATAATTTTGTGGGAATGGGGGTCAAAGCTGGAGCACCAGGAAGGCGGTGGCTCAAGCACTCCTGGCCCTGGCTCGAGGCAGCGGTTCCTTGCTGGGTCCTGGAATCTCTGGACACCAAGCACAGTGAGGAGCTGCTGCTACCACACCCTTGGTACTCATGCAGGGAGGCACAATCTGCCCAGGCCAGGCTGCCAGGTGGCTTTGCTGGTCCCTGAACAGTGTCTAGAGCAGGAAGGCTGCGTGAGGGCAGAGCCTGCGGGACACCGGAGTGACGTGATGTCATTTTGTCATCCCACAGGAAAACAAATTCATATATACAGATAGATTATGAACAAGAAAAAGGGTCTAGTGTACTAAATGAAAAAATGTAAAATGGATTCATACCAAAATGTGTGTTTTCCAAGTGCATCCTTGAGGTTTTTACCTGAAATTATAGGTCTAATCTGTTATCTATGTTGAATACCATACCCACGAAAGTTCAGATTTCTCATGTATGCACAGTATGAGATAATGTATTTACTAGAGAAGCTAGCAAACATTTATTTTTGTAACCATATAACTGCTGAATTTTTCTGCAGTTACATGCAGGGGGTGGAGGTTGGGAGCCAGTGCTGGGGGGAAGGCAGCTTTTAAGCTGATTCCCCATGAGCTTTGGCTCCCACCTACCCCGCCTTCTCCTCTGCCTCTCTGTCAGAGGCAGCATGGTAGCGGGTAAGGAGGCTCTGCAGGAACCAGTATGTGCAGGGAGCTGGTTTGAAAGCTGTCTCTCACCTATCCCCTTCATTCCCTGCACTGCTTTCTTTATCAGAGGCAGCAGCACAAGGGGGGGTGGACGGGAGGTAGCTCCAGGAGAGCTGGTGTTTGTGGAGAGCTGGCATCTGTGGGTGGCAGTGAGGGGGGCAGGTAGCTCTGCAGGAGCCCCCCGGCGGGAGAGTTGGCTTAAAAGCCTGCTCCCCACAGGCACCAACTCCCACAATCCCCCTCGCTGACTCTGTGTGTATGAGTGTAGTCCAGTGGTCCCCAACCTTTTGGGGCTGCCGGGCGCCCAGGGGCGGGGCCGCGCATGGGCTGCGTGCTCGGGAGCGGGGCCGCGCACGGGCTGCGTGCTCGGGGGCGGGGCCACGCATGGGCCACGCGCCCTGGGGTGGGGCCATGCATGTGCTGTGACCCCGGGCAGGGGCCACCCATGTGCCCGGGGCTGGCACCAGCATGTGCCGCGACCCCAGGAAGGAGCTGCCCATGTGCCATGAGCCCGGGGTGGGGCCGGCTCAAATTGTTCAGTGGGAGTACATAAATGGCCTGGCGGGCGCCATGGAGCCCGCGGGCACCGCATTGGGGACCACTGGTGTAGTCATTAGGATTCACTGATGAGTCCCATGTGTAAAAGACTACACGCCAATATCAATTCAATTTACACACTATCATAATCCATATTAGCAAGACAGTCACATTAATTCTGACAATCCTAAATTCTGACTTTTTGGTTTTGCAATTTTAGTAATTTTCTTTTAACCTACTGGAGAACACTTTAATCTTCCTGGACACTCATGAATGGATCTGCAAAGTCGCTGTTTTGTTTCAGACCAATTTCACAGGCCAAATACACAGAGAAGGATTGGCGCTTAACTTCATTCACAAGTTTAATTCTTATGCCTATGGTTTGAATCTGGTATTGGTCATCTTCCTTTCCAAGTGTTAACTAATGGCTCTTATCAGCCTTTTGTAACTATTTAGTCTTTAAGGTGCTACTGGACTGTTGTTTTTTAAGTTTTTCCTGTTACAGACTCACTTGGCTATCCCTCTGAAGCTTATCTACTCGATGGCTGTGTCTACACTGGGCCACTTATTCCGGAAAATCGGCCACTTTTCCAGAATAAGCTGCGAGCTGTCTACACTGGCCCTTGAATTTCCGGAAAAGCAACAATGCTCTACTGTACAAAATCAGCCGCTATTCCGGAAAAACTATTCTGCTCCCGCTCGGGCATAAGTCCTTATTCCGGAACACTGTTCCAGAAAAGGGCCAGTGTAGACAGCCCAGTAGTCTTTTCCGGAAAAAAGCCCCGATCGCAAAAATGGTGATCGGGGTTCTTTTCCGGAAAAGCGTGTCTACATTGGCCACACATGCTTTTCCGGAAAAAGGGCTTTTCCGGAAAAGCAGACTGCCAATGTAGACGCTCCTTTTCCGGAAAAACTGAAAACGGAATAGTATTCCGTTTTAAGCAGTTCCGGAAATTCATGCCAGTGTAGAGACAGCCACTGTCTTTTTTTCTTCCTCCCCTTCCAATTTTTTTTCGTTCTCTCCCTCTCCCTCCCTCCTTCCCTTATTTATTCTTGGATCTGGACTTCCAACACTCTGGTCATCTGAAGAAGTGGGTTGTGCCCATGAAAGCTCATGATACCATCTACATGTTTTGTTAGTCTTTAAAGTGTTACTAGACTATTTGTTGTTTTTTAACTTTTTCCTGTTACAGACTAACTCACCTACCCCTCTGAAGCTTTTAACAGTTTGTGTGCCCATAATTTCCTAAATTTAAAACGAAATCAAACTGAAAAAATCCAATTCCAGCACGTGGCATCATTTTGACACCTACATAGGTTACTCCGCTGCTTGAGTTAATACAGGTTCCGCGAAGTGAAAATAAGGGTTCCGCCAGAAAATTCCATTACAATAATATTTTATAATTAAAAAAAAATAATTAATATTTAAACAAGTATGAATTTTATTTAAAACAATTTTCATTTGAGTTTGCCACGATAAGTGTCCTTTTGTAATGCCAGACTAGCCAGAGAGTGGGGATGATGATTTCACTACTCCGCACTGTGCCTGTTATACTATCGCCTGTTATATACCACTGTAAATCCCTGCACTCACTCTCAGGGAGCGTGGATCACGTGGGTGACTGAATACAAATATACTAGCATCGCGTCAGACAAAGTCGAAGCTTCAGTTATCAAACAAGTTGCTTGTTGTTATCCTTATTTATTTGTGGTCTATTTTTTCAGTTCTATATATAAGACTTATTAGGAGTTCTGCAAAATTCTTTCGAGTTTAAAGGGTTCTGTGGCCAAATAAAATTGGGAAACACTGAGCTAAAAGATTCACTGATAGCTGCAGTAGGTTATCATCATGTATGTGGACCAGCTCTAAAGGTGGATATGACTGAGGGTGCAAACGAGTTTCACAGATATTTGCTGACTACAGAAAAATTTTAAGACTCTGAGATCTTGGGTTCCACTCCAAGCTCTTGAAGGGAAATGTCACATCTGTCCATTCCCATGAAGCATGACCTCTTCTGCCCAATCCACTCCACTCTGTCGTATCTCAGACTTGGTCTGTTTCACACCCTGATGCCCTGCCCCAGTCCTACTTTCTTCATCTAGTCAATCCCAGTCTCCACCCACTCTGGCTTCTCATTCCAGTCCCATCAAGTCCTGGTTTCACTCCTGTGGACTCCCATCCTAACCTGTTCCCCCACTCTCAGTTCCACTCTCACTGCCAAACCATTCACAGTTTCCCTATAATCTCCCACAGCTCTTTACTCCCATTTCCTCACCTAATCACACCTTGGTCTCCTCATTCCTCGCTCCAAGTGTAAATCACTCCTAGTCCCATTTCATCCCTGCCCTGTTTCTTGATTCCCCACCTCCCCTCCACACAAATACACTGGACTCCAGTCACCCACATTCCTCACTAATTCCCAGTCCTCATCTACCTTTCTGTGAATTTTTTTCTGTCTCAGTATCTCCCTATCTGACCCTGGCTCTGGTCCCCGGCATTTTGCATAACCAGTCCTGGCTCCTCATCAAATCTGTCTCCCTCCCCACTTACCTTCTTCCCCCTCTCAACTGCTTCTCAGTCTCCATCTCCATGAACAGCCAGTCTCATGCCCATCATCTCCCCATTTGATGTCAGTCTCCCTCCCACTTGCTGGCTTCCAATCTCTTTCACTCAATTTCTCTCTTTACCATAGTCTCCTTGCCCAGTGAGCTCCAGCCTCTGACAGCTCCCAGTGTACCCACGCCTTTAACTTTCAGTCTCAGTTTTTCTCTGCACCCCATAGACTCCTTGTCCTGATCATCTTCCCTGACGCCCAGCACATTTGGATCTTGATGCCTCTGAACTCAAATCAGGCAGCTTTTTCCTATTTTTCCTCACTGCATGAACTCCCTGCTTTCAGTTCAGACACCTAAACCCAGCATGAACAATAGCAACTACAGCTGCAAATGCAAGGAAAATCCTGCTCAGCCTTGGGCTGGAATATACCCAGAGTACACAGAATCTTCAGTGAATTTAGCTGCAAAGTTATTTTTCAAAAGCTTATAATTTGGTTACATTTGGGCAGATTTGAACGAGAATAACAAAAGGCATATTGCTGACACAAAGGCCACCCTCCTGTCAAATTGGAAGTCTTTACTCCAAAGCATGGGAACTCTAGAGCTTCTCAAAGATTACCAGAATAGATATTTTAACATCAGGCTAACATCATTCTCCTTAAACTTGCCATAAAAAATGACTGGACCATTTTGGTAGAAATTCTCTAACTACCTAGCCTAAAGCAGACCCCTAATATGGAATATGTTATAAGCAACAGAACTGAAAACAAGGCCTTATAATGAAAAGTGCTGGGCAACCGTAACAACAGATAGTGCTACCAGCTCCACCTATAAAACCGATCTTTGAATGTAGAAACTTAAGGCACTCAAGTCCAACATCATTCTGGGTAGCCTAAAAGGTCATACAGAAACAGAGAGGAGAAATTAATTCATGAATGAAATCCTGGAACTTGTATGTATATTTCTGACGTCCATTACTTTATTATATATATGAGGGTCATGAGCTCTGAAACAGGCTTCCCTACTGTATGAAAAAGCACAAGTCTCTCCACCTCCAAATGTACACTGAAATCCTATTTGGGCTTTTGAGAGAAATCAAAATTGTGTGTACTGAGAACAGTTTTAGGATCATTGGTTTTTTATCTAAATCGACAAATACAGTATGATCTTTCTTATTCGGCTAAGAGATGCTTCTTTGTATCTATATTAAAGTCCCTCATTTTTTAATAGGAAATGGTGCAAAACAAATATAACAGTTATAAAATTTTGAAAAACTTACTTAAAAATGTGTAATTACAGATTTAAATTCAAAATGACCCAAAACTGAATTACAAATCTTGACTGCTTTTGTTTTTTGAAGTGCTGCTGCTGGCAGGGTATTTAATCTGAATTTTGAAAAATTGCTAAAGTAAAAGATTCAACAATTTTGGTCTTGATCCTATAAACACTTAAGCAGGTATTTAACTTTTTTCCTATGAATTCTTCTGTTGAATTCAATAGAACTACATATGCATATGAATCTTTGCAGCATGAGGAGCTAAAACTGTATTTTAATTAAAAAAACACAACATCTCTCAGTGGCACAAAATCTGTCATCTCAAAACAAAAGTGCCTCAGTGTTAAGAATGAAATGTTATGTTTCAATACATGAACAAAATTACTGTGAACATTTTAGACAAATTAAATTTTTAAAAAAAACAGGAGATGAAAATTAGGCCCCTAATTCCATACTTAGACAACTAAGGGTGGGACTTTCAAAGGTATCTATGTGATTCAGGAACATATATGCCCCATTGAAACAGCATCTCTTGATGTTGTTGTATATCCTGGTGAAAGCATCATACATTACTTTGCATGTGGAAATTTAATATATAGAAAGGTGGTAGTTGTGGTATTTGCAAGTGCAGGATGGGCTATATGCTTATAAAATCGTGTGTTAAGTGTTTATGTTCTTCTCAATATTTTTAGCGGGTTTTACATCCCTCAAGGGTTTTGTATTTTAAATTTTTGTATATATTTGTATTGTGTTTAAAATTTTTTGAATATTTTAAGTAGAGAGGCGAGGTAAAAATATTTTAAATAAATACATAAATAAATAAAATGTCGGTTATTGCAAAATTAAGAACAATGTATGATGTTTATGATTTCTTCTGAAGTGTGTTTTCTAAGTGATTGCTAGAGACAGGCTATTTAACTGGACAGACAATTGTTCTGTGTCGAGAAGCAACTGTGATGTTCCTCTGAAGCAGACAGAAATCTATCACTACTTTTAGGACAATGCAGGAAAAATATACTAAAATAAAATGGCCAACAAGTAGTTATACTGCGATCTAAAAGGTTAAGCTAGGTTTTGATCAGGTAGCTTTGCTCCTTTATATTAACATAAAAGAACAGTAATTAGTAAGTTATATAAGTCCTGTTTGCCCTGATAGTGTTCATATTACTTGCATTGCATGTCTTGCCAACATCCTTACCGAGTAGAATCTAATTTTATCAAGAAACTCATGGGAGGAAGGGTGGAAGTGTGGGGCAAAATAAATACTTTATGGTAAAAATAATAAAAGTTAAAAAGGAGCCATTTTACTGCTGCAAACTCTGACAATTTCCTCTTCGCATTAAA
Source organism: Pelodiscus sinensis (assembly GCF_052426305.1). Classification (NCBI taxonomy): domain Eukaryota; kingdom Metazoa; phylum Chordata; order Testudines; family Trionychidae; genus Pelodiscus; species Pelodiscus sinensis. Next base: position 144,346,139 of record NC_143054.1, read on the forward strand.
AAATATAATAAGTGCCAGACCAGTTATTAAAGCATAAGACAGCTGTTAGGAAAAAAGACAGCATACCCAACTCTGCAGTTATTCAGCATGGACACATGGGAAAAGAGCAAACAGTTTTTCTAAGAGATTTCTCTGCCTCAGTGCCAATATGGGAACAAATATGAACATGTTATTACTGTACTTTAATTCTTTGTCCAGTCTTTAAATATAATTTTTTCTTAATTGATTCTGAGAAGTTATGTTGTGGACAAGTGGAAGTGTTTCAAAAAGATTTGGCATTAAGGACAAGACATAAGGTCAAATCAAGTTGTGACAACTTTTCAGACCCTCAAAGAACAGTTACACTTCTCATGGCATACTCTTGGGACTTAGTTGAAGTCACTGTAGCAAACCATTATACTTAAGCTGTGGAATGTGCCTCCCTGAGGAAATACCAACCCTTCTTGAGGAAAATGTTGTTCCTTTTGCTGCTCTGTTTTGGGTTAAACAACAATTATACTCACTCCCACCAACCCCAAATTTAGGAGAAGAAATAGCAACAACGAAACAATGACGGATTCAGGAGGTGGTACTAGAGCACATATAGGCAAATACCATCCAGTGGGCCAGATCCAGTATGCTAGGATTAGCCCCTCGGGAGCCCCCACACTGCCCTATTTACCTGAACCTCCACAGGCAGGGGGGGATCACAGCTCCCATTGGGCGCAGATCACTTTTCCCAGCCAATGGGTGCTGCGATTGCCTGGAGGTGCAGATAACTATAGTGGCAGCAGCCCAACAAGGGCTAACCTTGGTAAACTGCCATCAATTTATTACCCACCCCTGTACTAGACACTCATTTTTCTCACCAACCTCCATCACTATAAAGTTCTGTTGCAAGGGAGGGAAGAGAAAGGATGAAGAGAAATTACAGGTACTCCTCCAGTCTCTTTAACAGAGGGTTTTACAGAAAAGCCAATTAAACAAATTTCCTTTTCCTTTGATAACTAGGTTCCACAGATATCCCAAATTTCCATTGCTATTGAATTTCTAGGCTAGCTTTTGCAGAGCAACTAGACAAAACACACACACACACACACACACAGAAACATCAGCAAGTCAAATTTTTCATATGAACTTGAATATAGCCTCTATATCAGAATGAGGGGAAAGAGTTAGAAAATAAAATTGTAATGGGGTTTACATCCCTCAGGGAAAAGCATTCTATCATAAAAAAAAAAAATCTGTACATTTAAAAAAAATGGTTATATAAAATTTTTTATCTTTTAAGTAGAAAGCACTCCTGGAGAAAGAAAAAGAGAGAGTGCATATACTCATGCATGTACATCTAAAAATTAAGGGGTTTGTCTGCACCCTTGTTTAAAAGGCTCTTTTGGACAGGCATAAGAGACACTCTCTCTCCCCCCCCCCCCATATATATATTTAAGGCCCACCTCCTCTCCCTTCCATTTTTTTTGCACAGAATTATCTGTGCTGCTTCTTTAGTTTCAGCTCTGCTGCACCTTTTTTCCAGTGAACATCCTCTTTCAGGGCTTGATATAATGTGTGCATCATCCACAAAATGGTGAAAGTGGATATTCACAAAGGACTAGCAAATACTGTACAAAGTAAACAAAGTGCTGAAATATAAAATAAAAATGTTTGCCTTTATTTCACATAAGAACGGCCATACTAGGTCAGACCAAAGGTCCATCTAGCCCAGGATCCTGTCTGCCGACAGTGGCCAATGCTAAGTGCACCCCAAAGGGAATCATTAACTGATCCCGGCTATGTTGCCCATTCCCAACTTCTGACAAACAGGTTAGGGACAGCACTCCTACCAGTCCTGGCTAATAGCCATTGATGGACCTATCTTCCATGAATGTATCTACCTCTTTTCTGAACCCCTGTTAAAGTCCAGGCCTTCACAACATGCTCTGGCAAGGAGTTTTACAGATTGAAGTAGTACTTCCTTTTGGTGATTTTAACCTGCTACCTATTACTTTCATTTAGTGACTCCTAGTTCTTACGTTATGAGAACAAGTAAATAACTTTTCCTTATTCACTTTCTCCACACAACTCATGATTTTAAAGAATCATAGAATCTTAGAACTGGAAAGGAAGGGACCTCGAGAAGTCATCAAGTCCAGTCCCCAGCCCATATGGCAGGAACAAGCACCACCTAGATCATCTCTGACAGATGTGTAACTAACTTGCTCTTAAATATCTCCAGTGTTGGAGATTTCACAACCTTCCAAGGCAATTCATTCCAGTGTTTAAGTACGCTGACAGGAAGTTTATCCTCATGTCCAACCTAAATTTCTCCCCAGCAACTTAAGCTCATTGCTTCTTGTCCTATCATCAGAAGTAAAGGAGAACAATTTTTCTCCCTCCCCCTTGTAATACCCTTTTAGGTATTGAAAACTGCTATAATTTCCCTTCTCAGTCATCTCTTTTCTAAACTAAACAACCCCAATTTTTTCAGTCTACCTTCACACAGTCATGTTTTCTAGACCTTTAATCATTTTTGTTGCTCTTCTCTGGACCTTCCCCAGTTTCAACACATCTTTCTTGAAATGTAGAGCCCAGAACTGGACAAAATACTCCAGTTGAATCCTAATTAGTGCAAAGTAGAGCAAAAGTATGACTTCTTGGGTCTTGCTCATGACACTCCTATTCATGCGTCATGTTTGCTTTTTTTCAACACCGTCACATTGTTGACTCATATTTAGCTTGTGGTCCATTATGACCCCTAGATCTCTTTCTGCAGTACTCCTGCCTAGACAGTCACTTCCCATTCTGTATGTGTGAAACTGATTGTTCTTTCCTAAGTGGAGTACTTTGCATTTATCCTTATTAAACTTCATCCTATTTACCTCAGACCATTTCTCCAGTTTGTCCAGATCATTTTGAATTATGATCCTAACCTCCAAAGCACTTGCAAATCCTTCCAGCTTGGTATCATCTGCAAACTTAATAAGTGTACTTGCTATTCCAATAGTAAAATCGTTGATGAAGATATTGAACAGAACCAGTCCCAAAACTGACCCCTGCGGAACCCCACTTATTTTGCCATTTCAACATGAATGTGAACTATTAAGAACAGCTCTCTAAGAATGGTTATCCAGCCACTTACATATCCACCTTATAGTAGCCCCATCTAGGTTGCATTTTCCTAATTTATTGATAATTGTGAGGCCATGTCAAATGCCTTACTAAACTCTAGGTATACCACGTCCACTACTTCCCCCTTATCCACAAGACTTGTTATCCTATTAAAGACTTCTATCATGTCCCCCCCCTTAGGGTATGTTAACACTACAGCATTATTTAGAAATAGCTTATTTTGAAATAACGTGTCTACACACAAAATGCATTTCGAAATAGCTTTTTGCTATTTCAAAATAGCACGTCCACATTGAGTGGATGCTGAATCGCATTTAAGGCTGGCCAGAACCAGGTCTGGCAGGGCATCAGGTCAGGAGTTACTTTGTGTGGTTGCTGCCTGAGATTATCTGAGGCCTGTGCTTAAACGAATCCCCCCGGAACAGCCAGTTCTCAGGTTTCTGTGCTTGCTTGCCTACCTCGATGAGGGACAGCAAAGCATTTTGTCTCTATGTGCTCTGGTTGCCCTCACTCGAGACACGACAGCACTCTGCAACATGGAGCCAGAGCTGACCATGGGAACTCTGGTGCTTCTCATGGACGCGTTGCTGCGAGCCTGGCTGCACTTAATGCAGGCTGCCATCTGGGAGGTCCATCGGGGGGCTGTCAGTATCCAGAAGGCCCTGCGGGACAGCTTCCACCCTGAGGAGCACTAAGACTCTCTGGTCTGCCCCACTGAGGGCTTGTGCCTCATTCCTCCCTCACGTCCTTCCACCTACCCCTCCCTAACCTCCTTTCCTGATGTCAAATAAAATACATGTATTTTCATGAACGCAAACTCTCTTTATTTAACAAAACTGGGGGGTGGGGAATGAAACTCTGGTGAGATTGGGGAAAAGGAGGCGAGAGAGGGTGGGAGGGGGAAGAGGGAGCTGGAACGGAGAAGCAAGGGAAAGAAGGGGGAGGAGAAGCTTAGGGTTGGGGGTCTCACTGGACCAACTTGATTTTCATGCAAACCTGCTCCTGGGTTTGCATGTGGCCTTTGGTGGCCAGGCTGGCAGCTATCCTGCCATAGATGGCTGCATTCCTCCGTCTAGTGCAGAGATCATGGACGTTGGGGGCTTCCCCCCCAAACCTGAATAAGGTCCATGATCTCCACCCTGGAGCAGTAAGGCGCCCGCCTTCTCTGGGCCCTGGCAGGCTCCTGGGAACTGGCAGATTGCTCCTGGGTAGCGGTGGAGGGCTGGCTGACAGTGGCTTGCTGGCTCATATTTTGTGGCCACGGGGGTCGGGGCAGTGACTGCTGGCTCTGGGCTGGCAGGCTTGGAGCTGGAACAGGCACTGTGGCCAGAGCCAATCCCTTTAAGGGCTCCAGGGAGGGCGAAGGAGAAGAGTGTTCTTGGTTGAGGCTGGAGTGGCCACCAGAGTACCCTAGGAAGGCTGGAGGCCCCTTATTTCGATATAAGTGTCTACACTACACTTATTTCGAAACAACTATTTCAAATTTGGTGTTATTCCTCGTGGAATGAGGTTTACCAAATTCAAAATAAGCTCTCCACTATTTTGAATTAATTTCAAATTAATTTCGAAATAGCGGTTTGGCTGTGTAGACGCTAATAAAGTTATTTCAAAATAACGGCTGTTATTTTGAAATAACTTTGCTGTGTAGACATATCCTTAGTCTGCTCTTTTCTAAACTGAAAAATCCCATTCATTTGCATCTTTCTTTATATGACAGCCGCTCCAAAGCCCTAATCATTTATGTTGCCCTTTTCTGAACTTTTTCCAATGATATCTTTTTTTGAGATGAGGTGACTACATCTGTATGCAGTATACAGTAGCAATAAGATATTCTCTGTCTTATTCTCTACCCCTTTGTTAATTATTCCTAATGTTCTATTTGCTTTTTTGACTTCTGCTGCACATTGAACAGATGTTTTCAGAAAACTATCCACAGTGACTTCAAGATCTCTCTTGAGTGGTAAGAGCTAATTTAGTCCCCACCATTTTGTATGTATAGTAGGGATTATGGTTTTCCAATATTTATTACTTTGCATTTGTCAACATTAAAATTCATTTGTCATTTTATTGCCCAGTCTCCTAGTTTTGAGAGACCCTTTTGAAGCTCTTCACAGCCTGCTTTGGTCTTAGCTATCTTGAGCAGCTTAGTATCATCTGCAAATTTTGCCACCTGTTTACCCCTTTTTTCAGATCATTTATGAATATGTTGAATGGGATTGGTCCCAGTACGGATCCTTGGGGAACATCACTAGTTACCTCTCTCCATTCGGAAAACTTACCATTTATTCCTACCCTTTAATTTCTGTCATTTAACCAGTTATCAATCTACGAGAGAATCTTGCCTCTTATCCCATGACAACTTACTTTATTTAAGAACCTTTGATGAGGTACCTTGTCAAAGGCTTTCTGGAAATCTAAGTACACTATATCCACTGGATCCCTTTGTCTACATGCTTATTGATGCCCTCAAAGAACTCTGGTAGATTAGTAAGGCATGATTTCTTTTTGCAGAAACCATGCTGACTTTTCCCCCAACAAATTACGTTCATCTATGTGTCTTACAAATCTATTCATTACTCGAATCTCAACCAATATGCCTAGTACTGATCCTGTAATTGCGAGGAACATCTCAAGAGCCCTTTTTAAAGATTAGCATCACATTATCTATCTTCTAGTCATTTGGTACAGAAGACGTTTTAAAAGTAGTTCCACAATTTCACATGAGAACACTTTCAGAACTCGAGTGAATGCCATCTGATTTTGGTGACATGTTATTGTTCAGTTTATCAATTTTTCAAAAGCACTTCTAACCACCTCAATATGGGACAATTCTTCAGATTTGTCACCTAAAAAGAATGACTCAGGTTTGGGACTCTTCCTCATATCCTGAGCTGTGAAGACTGATGCAAAGAATTAATTTAGTTTCTCCACAATGACCTTCTCGTTCTCGAGTGCTCCTTTAGCATCTCAGTTGTCCAATGGCTTCACTGGTTGTTTAGCAGGCTTCCTGCTTCTGATATACTTTTAAAAAAGTTTTGCTGTTACATTTTGAGTTTTTAGCTAGCTGTTCTTCAGATTCCTTTTTGGCCTTCCTCATTATGTTTTTACACTTCTTTTGACAGAGTGTATGCTCCTTTCTATTTTCCTCACTATGATTTAACTTCCACTTTTAAATTATACCTTTTTATCTCTCACTGCTTCTTTTACTTGGCTGTTATGCCATGATGACCCTTTTTTGGTTCTCTTACTGTGTTCTTTTAATTTGGGATATACATTTAAGTTGAGCTTCTATTATGGTGTCTTTGAAAAGTTTCCATGCAGCTTGCAGGGATTTTACTTTTGCAACTGTACCTTTTAATTTCTGTGTGACTAACCTCATTTTTGTGTGATTCCCCTTTCTGAAATTAAATGACACAGTGTTAGGCTGCTGTGGTGTTTTTCCCACCACAGGGATGTTACATTGTATTATGTTATGGTCACTATTTCCAAGTGAGCCAGGTATATTCACTTCTTGGGCCAGATTCTGTGCTCCACTTAGGACCAAATCAATGGGTCTCAAAGTGTGCTCTGTGGAGCATGTGTTGTCTGCAACTATCATATAGGTGGGCCATGGGATTGGGGCTCACCCCCCTCCTTCAGTGGGGAGCCCTTGCTGATGCTCCAGCCCCACACACCCACTCACCCCCTGTGAGGCTGGCTTAATGCTATGGTGGTAGTGGAGGGCAGAAGGGGTTGCTCCGAGCCTCATGGTCCGGATTTAGCTCATGGAGAGAAGTGGCTCCACATGCTGCCACTCCCAACCCTCTTGCTGGGGAAATGGTAACACAGGAAATGGCTCATCTAGAGGCTTTTCCTGATGCTCCCACTGGATGGAATCCCAGCCAGACTCCTACCCCCAGCCCATTCCTGCACCCATTTTGTCATCAAAATTGGCTCATGCTCTGTGGAAAAGTTTGAGTTGAGCAGGGTGGACTGCAGGCCAAAAAGTTTGAGAATCACTGGACTAACTCAAGAATTGCTTCTCCTTTTGTCAGTTCCAGGACCAGCTGCTCCAAAAAGCAGTCATTTAAGGTGTCAAGAAACTTTATCTCTGCATCCCGTCCTGAGGTGATGTGTACCCAGTAACATAGGGACAATGAAATCCCCCATTATTATTGAGGGTTTTTTTATAGCTTCTCTAATCTTCCTTAGAATTTTATAGTCATGATCACTATCCTGGTCAGGTGGTCAGTAATATATCCATACTACTATATTCATATTATTAGAGCACTGAATTACTATCCATAAAGATTTTATGAAACAGTTCAGTTCATTTAAGATTTTTGAATCTACATTTTCTTTCACGTATACTGCCACTCCCCCAGCACAACCTGTTCTGTCCTTCTAATATATTTTGCACCCTGGTATTATTGTGTCCAATTGATTATCCTCATTCCACCAAGTTTCTGTGATGCCAATTATATCATCGTCCTCATTCAATACAAGACAATCGAATCACTTCCTAGGGCCTATGTTACAACAGGTGGGTGCAAAGTTTTCAAATACAAATGTGAGGTTTTTTAGGTGCTTCTATACCTTTAATTAAAAGCAGGGAAAACTGGATGCTGGATACAAACTAACCTCACCCCACCCATTTAGGCAAACAATTCATATATGATGAGAAGCAGAGTCACTGCCCAAGTGCTTCAACAACTATAGGTCAATGCTTATTCTTAAGACAAAAAGAATCCAAAGAAGCTAAGAAAATTATATATAGTACACTCAAGATCATCGGAAGAAGTGGATTTTGCTCATGAAAGCTCATGATACTATATATACTTTTGTTAGTCTCCTAGGTGCCACAGAATTACTTGTTTTTAAAGCTACAGACTGACATGGCTACCCTTTTGAGATCAAAGAAGCTAAATTAATTTGGTTGTGTCTTGTGGGGAGGAAGCAGGATTGCAATCCAAAGACATTTTTAGCATGGAAAAGCACCACCGCATTTGTCACTAGTTATCCTGAAAAAACTGGAAGAGTCATTCTGTACAGTGAATAGGCCTGGGAGTTAATCCTAATAGAGTAGAAAGTATATGTGAATCCATGTCATGAATGCTCACGTAGACTCAGTGGGGAGAAAGGAGGAGACAGCAGCAAGAGAACTGTGTGAGATCGGCTGTTGCTATGAAAAAGCCTAATGAAATCCCAGGATGTATCAGGTGAATTATTTCCAGTAGAGACAGGAAGTGTTAGTGCCATTATAAGAGGCATCAGTGAAACTTCATCTAGAACACTGTGCATAATTCTGGACTCCAATGTTTAAGAATGAATTCAAACCGGAATAGGTGTAGAGATGATCAGAGGAAAGGAAAACCTACCTTACGAGAAGAGACAGAGCTTGGTTTGTTTAGACTAACTAAAAAAAGGCTGAGGGGAGAGATTATTACTGTCCATAAATACATCAGAGAGATAAATACCAGGGAGGAGAAGTTATGTTAGTTAAAGGCCAGTATTGGCACAACAAATAGATATAAACTGGCCATTATCAAGTTTAGGCTTGAAAGTAGACAAAAGTTGCTACCCATCAGAGGAGTGACGTTCTGGAACAGTCTTCCGAGAGAACAGTTGGAGCAAAAAAATTTATCTGGCTTCAAGACTGAGCTTGATAAATTATGGAGTATGATCAGACTGCTTACAATGGCACATAGCTGATTTGCAACTACTAATATGATTATTTCCCCAATGGCTGATGATGAGACACGAGATGGAGAAAGCTCTGAGTTACTATCGATAATTTGTTCACAGGTGTCTGGCTGTTGGGTGTGGCCAAAATACTTAGGGTCCAACTCACAGCTGTATGTGAAGGTGGGAAGGAATGTCCCTCTAGGTCAGACGGACAGAGACTTTGGGGGGATCTTCAACTTTCTCTGCAGCATGGGTCACTTGCGGGTTTAAACCAGTGTAAATGGTAGATTTTCTGTAACTAGAAGTTTTAAGTCGTGATTTGAGGGCTCAGGGGTTCTGAGTCTATTACACTTGTGGATAAGTTAGGTTGTGTGGCCTACAATGTGCAGTTCAGACAAGATGATCATGATGATCCTCTTCTGGGCTTGAAGTCTATGAACCTATGAGAAAGCTGGAACATCATAATCGTAATGTCTCTGGGTCAAGGAATTATTAAAGAATCAAAAAGCTCTTGACCTGTGTTTTTCCTGATAGGATGACTCATTTCACAATTCTTAATGGAGGCAGTTAAAAGAACCTTGATTTTGATATACCTTATACACAAACCTCCAGCTACTGTGGAACATTAATTTCAGTGTACATTCTGGGATGATGCTCTAACGCTCCTGTATACCAACAACTGCTTTTAATTGCAAGTACATGTTGTCATGTGAGGCATCTAGTATAATGGTGAGAGAAAAATTTGAATTTTATGGCAGACTTCATGCACACATGTGCTGGAGAGTGTTATTGATATTTGTACATTCTAGGGCCCCTTTTCTGTAGGCGACCTTTTAACTCAGTCCCTTCCTCATGAAAAGGTTTAAGCCATCTTTGAAACTGCTGTCAATGTCTCTCTACAGACTAGGAGAGACTGGGTGTATGTATCACTATATTTGATAAATAGCAGCTATGAATCCTGAATGACAATGCGACATACTGTTGATCTATATCATCAACTTCAGATATAATTTCTTCTTCAGTAAACACTTCCATTACCAGTGGTCCTTTTTATTTCTTTTTATCTAGTTTTGAACTGTTTTAAAGTCCAGAACTGTTGAAATGTCTTCCACTCCTTGTTTACAATACATTCTGTATAAAGTAAAATTGAGGAATTCTTTGTAGGCATAATTCACTTTGGAATAAATTCATTGCCTGCCAACAACACTTACCAGCATTTAAAAATCTCTTCTCATTTCTACAAAAAGAAAACTTGACATAGAACTTCGATATGTTGAGACATGAGGCACTCAAACCAGTGATGAAACAGAACTTTAAATTTCCATTGTAATAATACTGTGCTTTTCATCTATGTTTGTAACACAAATCATGCAGGAACATAAACAAAATTATGTACTTTCTCTCTAGTCTTCTGGGGTCCTGCAGTGTAACTGTTTCATTGAAATGTCTGAAAAATCTTTCATTGCATTTCAGAGAAGTCAAGATTGCAGATAGCACTAAATATGACAGTCTAGTCATCTGATAGATTAAGGGCCAGTTAAAATAGTTAAAATGCTGATTAAATCACTTATGGCACTGTAGATTCTATTCTACTGGCTACACAATAATAAGGTAAATGTTCAAAGTATGTATGTTTTCAAGTAATATCAAACACTTCAAAAAACCAATATATCTAAATACAAAAGGAGAGTTTGTTTGAACTTCTGGGGAGGGGATGTATCTTCAGATCAAACATGATGGATCCAGAACCACTTTCCATGTTTTTTTCACTATTCTATTCAATTTCTAATACTGTGTCTATTTTCTGTGGTATCTAAACCCCAAAGATGAAATAATTTAGGCACAAGCCTGGCACCTTCTTCTCCTCTCATCCTCTTTCTTCAAGTAGACACTGAGAATTTAGTGGAGAGTGCAAAGATCTCTCTCTAATCCCTTCTAGGTTCTTCTGGGAAGGCACCAACTGGATCATAGTCCCTCCCCAAATTCCTTTTTCCAGAGAAGTTGAGTTGCGGAATGAAAAGGCACCAGATATGCCATCACTCCCTAAACCAAGTGGTTGCTTGGAGGAAATAAGAGTTTACCCATATATTCACTTAGATGTGGATGTGCTCCCCTTGCATTTATCGTGAACTGATTAGTCCTTCATATTACCTCAATTTAGTAGGGAAAATTGTAACTAACAATTTACAATTTTGTACATTTCGTAAAGGTTTCCACAGATCTGTAAAGATGAGAGTACTTGTGGGATCACCGTAGAAGCTTTGCAAGAAGGAAAATTACTGTCTGGCAGAGTTTCTGAGATCTAGCAGAAGAGTCTCTACTGTTGCAGAGTGCAGAGTCACTGAAAAATACTCAGATTAAGGGGGGCAGGACATCGCTGACATACTCCTAAAGGACAGGGAAGAAAGGACTGTGTTCAACCAGTGCTTAACCAGAGAGTTCCAACTAATGGAATTTACTTATGCTCTATGCTATTTTCTGAAAACCAAATGAATATCAAAGTTTTGGACACTCGTATTCTTTCTTTAAATGTATATTTAGATGCAATTGTCATTTTCCTTTTTTCTTTTAAGAAAGAAACTCCATAGAATGTTATTTAAAAAACCACTACCGGTAAGCATTCAAAAGAAATAAAATGTCCAGTTAATTTTGCACAAGCTACCTTAATTCCATCTCTTGTGTGTGTACATTACAATAGAGCTTTTAATTACATGAGCACCTATTGTTTCTCAGATATGAATCATACCAAAACATTTTAGATCTACATGAGTAGCATATGCCATGAAAGTCACTTATATTAATTGAAAACAAGTATGTTAAGGTTGATAGTCTATATCAGTAATTTAAGGGATAAATGCATTATAGGTATGTTTCAATCATTCAAAAATCAAGCATTAGAAACTCTGGAAATTCTGAATGAAGGCTATATTTAATAGAAATGCAGAATTAAGGCATCAAACAATATTAAACTGTGCTTTATTAATTTCATACTATAACTATGCAATTATGATTAAAATAGAATGTTTATGGTCCACATCCCTTAGTCTCCATATTCTTCTTCTTATGGTATCCCTGTATCAATAATGGGAATTTCTTTCGTTTTTCAAAGTGATAAGGATTGAGTAACATCCTTACATATTTTTAAGCTTTCAAACAGCAGATTCAGTGAAGCACTGCAAACTTGCCAGTGTCCCAGCTGCTTTGCATTGCCAGTGCTGAGGCAGGCAGTTGAAGCATCTGGTAAATGTCACACTTAATATTAATTTCCTTATAACTATATATGGCTATGTTAATGAGCACAATATGGAGAGAACTCAAACTTCAAGTGCCAGTATGTTTATTCTTTACAGGTTTCCCCTGCACATCTGCCCCATTTCTCCCATCACTGCCATCTCAGTGCACAGTGCAGCCAAAGCAACAGGGCTACACAGAGCCTTCCAAGCACTCACAGTCGAACTAGTACACAGCCACAGAATCTTTAAAGAGCAGAGCTAGTTGGGCCAAACAATCAGTGAGTAGTCTTGATATGATTATGCTGAAAAGTTAGTGATTGGTTGAATTACCTTTGATGTCACAATGGTCCCACTTAAAAAGTTACCCGAAGCAGTCTGTAGCCCATATATGCAAAAACATTATGTTAATAAATCATTAATAACTTAGCTTAATTACAAACTAATTTTTTTCAAATATAGTCTATGTTTATGATTTCAATTACAAGTTGGACCGCCAAGATTCGGCACTCAGGAAATGAGTGTTCCCAAACTAGGGAGTTTACCAGACCAGGGGAGGTCAGGCTCCTCTCCTCCCTGCCTTGCTGCTAGTCCCATGTCAGGGCTTCGAGGGTCAGCCTCTTCTGACCGGGACTTTCCAGCCTACACTGGCCCCACTGCTGCTGGGGTTCCTGACCGGGGCCAGAGATTCCCCCTGGTCACTGCCAGCCCTACTGCCACCGGGGTTCCTTGCTGGGAGCTGGGATTCCTCCCAGCTGCCATCAGGGCTCTTGAACTAGACTTCCCACCCACCGCAGGACCAGCCCCTGCTAGCTCAGCCAGGACTCCCCAGAACCTGTGGGACTCCCTGCTGACTCGTGCTCCTCGCCTCCGGAGCACTCTGGTCTGGAAAAATCTGTGGTCCTTTGTAACCACGGATGTTGCTGGACCAGAGAGTCCCAGATTTGGGAGGTTCAACCTGTAACATTAACGGTATAGAAAGTTTGAAGATTTTGCCTTATTGTGTTAAGATCCTTAGGATCAAAGAAAAGATTGACAGATACTCAATTTTGTACAGGACAATATTAACTAAGTTTTCACTTAGGGACTAACAAATGTACTTGTAAAAACTCAGAAAATTCATTCTTACACAGAGTAAGTGCTTTAAAGTATGAGAAATGCAAAATAAGGCTGCATCACTACTTTAAGTAAAAATTGGAGCTCAGTGTCTCCACAGTAAGTAGTAAAATGCAAATTTCATTCCCTAAAGTTTTGAACATGAAGCCTCACTCAAAGGAAATTAAAGCCTATTCATATTCATTTATATATCTTCTGCATCTCCCATTGCACCCCAAAAGGGTGTTTTCCATACTTTCGGAAATGCTGGACTAAATCATCCTTATGCAATATGATACAACAAAACAAAATAGCAGTGAAAACTTGGTGGCTTACATAGGCTACCTTTATTCAGAGCTAAATTAGCCTGAATGTTAACTTTCTTATCCGCTAAATTTGAATATTGCAGGGACACTGCTGGTTGAAAAAAAAAAGCATATAGTAAATAGGTGATTGCCAAGTAAACTATAACACCACCAGAGGGATAAAGGAACCTATGTAAAATGACTAAGTAAAAAAAAAAAAAAATTACAGCACTATAATTACATCATGCAAATAGACATCAAATACTTCACAAAGGTACTTAAAGCTGTAGAAAACGTATATGATGGTATATTGTATTATTTAACAAACTGCATGTGAAGATGCAATTGACAATTATCTTTTATTTTTTGAATGTATACATTTAGTAGGGCTTGAGTGCTTGTACAATCGAGCTCCAGTTTGGTTTTTCATGATGAACAATTAAACACAGAAATTATATTTAAACATATTATTATACTTTATGAAAAACTACAACCACCTGCTAGTTCTCCCTTCTTGATACTACTTCAGTAGCTATGCATCCTGTGTCATTTCAGTCCCGATTAAAACATAAAATGTCTTTAAGAAATGTTATATCATAATTTACAGCTTAATTTAGTCTTATCGGTCAAAGACTGCTAACACTGCATCTCTTAAACAGAACAACCTTATCTATTATCACACACAAAAAACCACATTAAAAGGAACCTTATATTTCTGACAGATGATAGTAAAAGCAAGGAAATTTACAGTTAAGGAAGAAATACATCACACAGCCTTCCACTACCTAATCACAATGAATTGCCTTAAAAGAACCATTACAGTGATGTTCCCTTGTGCCTACAAATGGGAGGACATATGGTAAATTTCACTCTTATCTTTGCTTTTATTGTTGTCTCTCTTGATTCTATTTAGCATTCTTTTAATGTAAGGGGAAAGAAACACAAAAGGTCATACTGCACTGCCCTGCAGTTTTTTGTGGGTGAGGAGGATGCAACTTCACTGCTAAACAAAAACAATGACCCTCTGCAGTAAATTAAAGAGTGACACTGACTGGCTCCAAAGGGAGTTTCAATAAAGGAGAACTTGAAACAACACCAAATAAGATGATGGTTACCACTTGGGGATCTAGGGCAAATGAGGCATTCCTGTGAATTCTGACAGGAGACACATTCACTTGCATTGGTGTGATCATACCAAATGTTTCAGCAAATGGGATAATAAAGCCATAGATGACATATTAAAAATCTTGCTTGGAAATGAATATATAATTTGGGGATCAATTATTAACTGGAGAGGCTAGAGGACAGCAGAGCATATGTACTTGAACCTTTAAGAGAAAGATTTATGTTGGGAGGCAAGTCACTGTAAGTAATTTCTTTAAACTTACAAAAAAGGAAAAAAGCATTATTTTTACTTCAGTGATGGAGATCATGCAGGTAGCTCACATTGTAATTCATGGTCCCATACAATAAGCATATTAAAGATGCAGCATTTCTATTGCCTAAAGACTCATCTGCAAACACGACATCTGTCAAAATTAAAATAGCTAAAAATACTTTCCAGACCACACCTTTGTTCAACATTCAGTCAGAAGGGATTTATTAAATACTATAGTTATGATCGCCTGAAAACAGGATATTGTAATAGGAAGTGCTGATATAATGTTAACTCAGTGCATTTCAAATACCAGAACAATGGTCTTTACTGTAGAGAACTTTCACTTGTTTTTATTTCAAAGGGTAAATTCAAACATTTGTGCACTTTTTGTTATCTGGAATTTGTAACATATACAGTAGCAGTGCTGAAGACGACTCTGGACTCTAATGCTAAGTTACACATGGAGGGGCTGAGGATGGTGCTGGAGAATGGTGCTGTGGACGGTGCTGCGCCGTATCCTCTGGCTTACCCCTATGGGCTGGTGCTGAAGGGGGCATAGCTGGCCCCACAAGACCTTGTGTGGGTGGCAGCATAGCTGGTACCTATGCCCCCAATGTTACATGCATCAGTATTGCTAAGCGGGAAGACAGCGCCACTGGTACCAGTGCCAGAGTTGGTGCGCTCAATGCTGGTGCAGATGTCGATGCCTGTGGAGCTGGTACAGCCATCTGGGACCTTGGCTGCGATGAATGCTGTGCAGGCTCCGGTGCTGGAATGGGGAAGACTGTAAGATGTCAATGGCTGGTACTGGGTCTGATGATGCCATGAGCTCTATAAGGTCTCAAGATGCAAACGTGTCCTGGATCAATGCTGGTCAGACATCCTTGAGTACCATGTCCTGCACCGGACTCACTCCTTGTGCTGAGCTCAACCTGGATGGCCCAGGAGCCTCAAGGTGTTGGGGGGTACTGTCTCTTCTGGCCGCCCCTCTGGGTGCCACCCTCTACATCTATGATTGGAGGGGGATCTTCCCCAACGCTGTTTCCTCTTCTTAGGAACCAATGACTGTGACTGGTGCCAGGGTCTTCTACAGTGTCGCTGAGTGCATTGGTGCCATCAAGGCCTCACACACTGAAGCCGGGGCACTGCGCACTGTCGGTGCAGAATCTGGTGCCGGCCGGACAGCGGACTCCATTAAAATCAACTTAGGCCTGTAATTGCATTCCTGCTTAACCTTCGTCTTAAAACTCCTGCAATTTTTACAGAAATCTGCTAGATGGCCCTCCCCCAGACACTTCAGGCAAGAGTCATGGGGGTTGCTGCAGAACGTCGGTTTGGAGCAGGTTCATAGAATCATAGGGCTGGAAGAGACCTCAGGAGGTCATTAAGTCCAGCCCCCTGTCCAAGGCAGGATCAATCCCAACTAAATCAACCCAGCCAGAGCTTTGTCAAGCTGAGACTTAAAAGCCTCTAGGGATGGAGATTCCACCACCTCCCCAGGTAACCCATTCCAGTGCTTCCCCGCCCTCCTAGTGAAATAGTTTTTCCTAATATCCTACGTAGACTTGTTCCACAGGTTACACATGACTTGAACCATGTAGGCCAGGGATCCCCCCTCAGGAGGGAGAGATAAGTGGGAATCCTCCCCCCCAACAACTAATTAACAACTAACAAATCCTAAATGTGAACATAGATAAACCTAAGCTAATTAACTACGTACACACACTGCTGGCTAAATAGTTAGCAATACAAACACTCTAGCTACCATCACCAGTGGTAAGAAGGAACTGAGGGCAGGGAGGGCCAGCAGGGATATATATGTGCTGATACTGCAGCATCACTCCAGGGGGCTCCCTGGTTGACCCATCAGGTACTGCTGGGGGAAAAAAGCTCCAGAATCCATGCACACGGCGCACACACACCTAATTGGAATGGACATGAGCAAGCACTTGAAGAACTACTAAAATTTGTCAGGAAGGGAATCTGCAGTTAATCAACCTCCTCCTCAAAAGGCAGCTGACAATCTCCTGAAACAGAATTATTTAACAACACAGGAAGGACGTAGAAATGTGAAAGCAGAAGGAAGAGAATAATTTATTCAATCAGAAAAGGCTTATTTAAAAAAAAAATCTTCAAAACGTGTTTAACTTCCAACTTTTTACCCAAATAACCTCTTTCTTATAAGAATGATCATAGAAAAAAGCTCAATGAGATTGGCTGTGTCATTTAAGTTTAATGAACCATATTAATTAATGCTAAAACAGTGTTAACAGTGTATTATTTTGATCCAGTTTATAAAGGATTATATACATTTCAGAAAATTATACAACATTAAACATTTAAGTAACTTGTAATAAAGCCATTACTGTCATTCAAATAAGTTTCCACAGTTAAAGGCTGCATGTTATATATGAACTGATTTGGCATTACAAGAACATAAATCCTTTATCTGCTTAGAACATGGAATGAAGAGACTGGAGAATTTCTGTTCTTGAGTGAGAAGAGGTTTGCAGTTGCACGGCACACTCTAGTGGCCAAAAATATTAAAAATAACTACGATCTCTGAAGTAAAATATATAATTTGCTCACATTCAGACTGTGAAAATATTTTATTATTTCTACTAAAGTAGTGCCAAAATGTGCTTGATGTTTTCAGACAGAGAGTAAAATACCCTACCTGAAATGCATTTTTTCTTACCTTTTCAACACCAAATTCTCAACTTTAGCTTTTGTTTTTCTTGAAGGTTTACTAAAAAAAAATCTATATATTTTAAACCATTTTTGCGATTTTCCACAATGGTGACTACAGCTTCTTTTTAAACCCAGCTTCACTGGCAGAGTAGAAAGAATTAGCGTTTTTAGAATTCACATTCCTTTTATTCATCAAGCAAAAGAAAATATATGAGAATCTCACTGACCCTCTTAAAGACAACTATGATTATGCACTGATAAGTTTATTTCTTATGCACGCGCGCGAACACACACACAGAACTATGAATGAAGCTAAAGAAGGTTTCAGGATATGAATAAGAATTGGGCACAAATAGGCAACCAACTTAAGCCTTGCGATATGATACAAATATATAAAATAGTTATTTCCATTAATCTGTGTGAAAATGCTTTGAATTATGGAAAGAAAAGTAACTATAAAACAAATTCAATTTGTTTTAAAGTATATAATTTTATTTATTAAAAATTATGCTATTATGCACACAATACATAAACATGTTTCCCTCATTTGGTTTCAGAGATGTATGACACTGGTAGGGGAAAAAGTGCATTTTCTGGTTTCTTCAAGAATCCAATAGAAGTATCTATTTGTCTTAAAATATAGCCTTTTTTTTTTAAGCATAGATTTTCAATGGTATCAAAAAGCTTCCCCCTTAAAAATGTGGAAAATATTGATAAACCCCCACATGCTGTTTTAATTGCAAGATCAAACCTAGTGGCACAATTAGGAGATGAATTAAGTCTAGTTTCTTTCAGTCTTTAATTCTACAGCCCTTGGAAATATGACTAATATATCTAAACAAAAGAGAATGCATATCACCAGTCCATTGTATTCTATGCAATCAAAAGTTCTCATGTATGATATAATTTTAGCTCAACACTGCAAAATTGTATTTGCCTGGATGAAGTAACTTTTCTGACAGGAAGGCAAACTATTCATTTTTACTATAATCATAGTACAGTAAAACTCCCGATGATCCAGCATCTGATGGTCCGGCACTCCTGATGGTCCAGCACCATCAGGAACCCGGAAGTGCTCCGGGTAGCTGGACCATTGGAGCTGCTCTGCCCCCAGCTTTCCCGATTCAGCTGCTGCTAAAACTGACCAGCGGCTGAATCGGGGAAGCCGGGGCAGAGCAGCTGGGGCGCTGCTGGGTTGGTCCCGTAGCGCTGCCCCTTGGGGCTGCGGGACTAACCCGGAAGCACCCCAGCTGTCCCCGATTCAGCCGCTGCTGAAACTGCCTCGGGCTTCCTGGAGTCAGCCGCTGATCAGTATCAGCAGCGGCTTGACTTGGGGACACCTGGGGCAGAGAAGCTGGGGTGCTGCCGGGTTGGTCCAGTAGCGCCGAGGACCGGCTCTGCGGGACCAACCCAGCAGCACCCCAGCTGCTCTGCCCCAGGAGTCCCCAAGAGCAGCTGGGGTGCTGCTGGGTTGGTCTCGCCGTGCCACGGGTCGGCGCTATCAGACCAACCCCGCAGCACTCCAGCTGCTCTGCTGCAGGCGTCCCCGATTCAGCCGCTGCTGAAACTGACCAGCAGCAGCTGAATCAGGGACGCTGGGGCAGAGCCGGACTATCAGAAGGGGGGGCTATGAGGGGTCTGGGGTGGCATCCCCACCCCCACCCCAGACCCCTCATAGCCCCCCCCCCCTTCCGATAGTCCGGAAAATTTGATAATCCAGCACCCCCTGGGTCCTAAAGGTGCCGGATTATCGGAAGTTTACTGTCTAAGAGGGAGAAATATATTTTATACCTGGACTGAAAAATTTTCGTGGTAATTCTTCAAACCTTTTTTAAATGACACCTTAAAATTGAAATAATTTCTTCTACTGTAATTAAATCATACAATACACTCACTTTAAAAACAGAATTTTAAAAAAATCATAATACCAAATATTGCAAGCATATTTATCTATCTGCTTGTGTGGTGGTAGCAGTGATGTATTTTGTTTTTAAAGGGGGAGTGGGCATTCTCTTTAGCATCAAATCAGATTTATTAAGCTTTATTGCCTATGAAGTTTATGATACAATAAGAAAACCCACAGAATACAAATTTAAGCTACGTAGGCTGATGAAGAAAATATTTCCAATAGGACATCAACAAGACATCTATCCTGCGGATACATTTCTTTTTTCAGAATTTACTGGAAATTAATGTGTGTTCTTATTCTCTTGAAATGCCATTATGACAACAAACACAAGTAGTTCACACTAATTTTGTAGGGTTCATATGGTGGTTTCATAATTTAACCCTAAAAAATAGTATATTTGTGATATGGTAATGTTAACTATAAATGTATGTACCTGGAAAATAATTACACATCTTGTGCAATCCACCATTACTTTTCATTTGTCCTTATAACAAGGTGCAGAATTATAGGCCACAGTAGAAGACCTGCTATGGATATCTGACTTAATCCTCATCCAAATTTGTCTAAAATTCTGTATATAAAGATACAAAATGATGCCACAGATTGATATGAGGATAGTTTATCTTAAACTAGAATTTTAAGACTCAAGCACACAATTGTGCAAGAAAATTCATGGAAATGGACAAAATTCCCAGGGGACTGCACAGTCTTCTCTTACTGCTCCCTATGGGATAAATGACTTGGGAAAGGAGAGAAGAAAATGATTTTGCTTCTTAAACCTGTGATGCCCAGAGACCAGCAGTGAAATTCCTCCCCTGCCCCTCCACCATAGAGCCTTCTCCACCCTAGCAAAAGGGTTCTCAAAATCCACACCACGATTGGATTTTACCTATTAACTCCTGCTTTTACCAGCACCACCTCTTAATAGTGCACCTTCTTCCCATGTTCTTTGCCTTATGTCTGCCTATTAAATTACTACAAGATGAGTGCACACCAGATGAAACATTGTACTCAAAGAGTAATTAATAATTCACTGTCAAGCTGGAGGAATTCATCTACTGGGGTGCTACAGAGATATGCGATGGGTCCAATACTATTCAACATTTTCATTAATGACTTGAATAATGGAATGGAGAGCATGCTTATAAAATCTGCAGCTGACACCAAGCTGGGAGGAGTTGCAAGCACTTGGGAATGGTGGTAAAATTCAAAATGATCTTAAATTGGAGAACTGGTCTGAAATCAACAAAATAAAATTCAGTAACAGCAAGTTCGAAGTACTTTATTTAGGATGGCAAAATCAAATGCAGAGCTATAAAACGGGGAATAATTGGCTAGGTGGTAATACTGATGAAAAGCTTCTGAAAGTTACAGTGTACCACAAACTTAGCATGAGTCAACAATACGATCCAGCAATCTGGCATGTGTTAATGGGAGTGTCATATGTAGGACATATGAGATAATGGCCCCGTGTTTCACTCAGCATTGACAAAGCCTCAACTGTGTCCAGTTCTGGAGACCACACCAGAAAAGAGGTGGCTGAACTGAAGAGAGTCCAGAAGAAAGCAACAAAAACAACAAAATGTTTTAAAAAAACCTAACCTATATATGTCTAAAAAAAAATTAGACATGTTTAATCTTCAGAAAAGAAGACTGAGGTGGGGACTTAATACCAGCTTTCAAAATATGTTAAAGATGGCTATAAAGAAGATTGTGATTGATTGTTCTTTATGTCCACTGATGTAGGACAAGAAGTAGTGGGCTTAATCTGCAGCAAGGAAGATTTAGGATATAACCAGAAAGTTTTTCCTAGTATTTATAATTATGCTCTGAAATAAGATTTGACGGGACAGTGTGAAATCTCTGTCATTGGAGGTATTTAAGAACAAGTTAGAAGGCTTGAGTACAAGTAATCTGCATCAAAACAAAAAGTGGACTCAGTAACCTCTCAAGGTCCTTCTAGCCTTTCATTTCTATGCTTGTATTATTCTATAATTTTTTGCTTTCTTCTATTTCCATTATAGAGAATGGATTTTCCTGTGCTTCAGAGTTCTCATTCCTCATATAACAAAATAAACAGACTAAACAAACTGTCAGCAGACAATGGAGTATATCAATTACTAATGGACATCTAGGATGCTGAGCAACTATCGTGTGCACAGCATTCAAGATTATTATGTAAAAATCACAGTTCCTATGGTTCTGGACATGCATTTTAATCCTTAAATGGTGGCTGCAGCATGTACTTAAATTAAGGTCAAAGCAGCAGGTTTTGAGGAAACAAATTTTAATGATCAGGAGACTGCCTGGCAGAATTTGCTGGAAGCTATTTTGAGATTAAGATTTTTTAACTGTGATAATTTCAACATTTGATCTTAAATTTGTCAGTTTAAAATATCCACCAAGTCATTATCCACAAAGTCCCATTACATTTTAATACCAGAAGATTTGAAAGCACTACAGATTCAACAACTCAGCAATTCTAAACTGTTACTATGATCACCCAACTTTTGATTATCAGAATGTTTAGGAATATATTCATTTGGCAAAATAAAAACTAAGCATCTGACAATCTTTTCTTGAAAAACAATGGACTGTGTAATATACTTATTTTTATTAGCAATTATTTTACACATTTTATGATGAAATATTGAATTTATCATGATGGTGGACCTTTTTTAAACAAACTTTTTCAACATCCATTTCTCTCTATGTTTAACCATTTGATTTGGTATTCTACTGTATTTAACATGCAATTGATTAGTCTTCTTTTCTGTCTGAAGCCCCACTTTTCAAACAAACTAAATATCCATCTTTATTACTTTGGTTTTTTCCCTTTTCTAACAGATATTGAGCACTTGGATGCAGTTCACATGAAATCTCTATCCATAACATTTTAACAAATCGTATCTCTATAACTTGCATTATCAAAATAGATATTTTAAAGAGTCACTATATGTAATACTTGATTAAATACTCAATGTTCTCAATTTTTTCTTAATTTTGTTGAATAGGCATTTGGGGAGATATTTTTAATTAACACACTACAAAGGGTAAAATATATTGTTCATTTCATTTAATTTCTGAAGGGCCTTTGTTTAGTCTTCCTGAAAGTACACTGAATATACCGAAAAACCCTGTATGTTTCTTATGCTTTTTCTATAGCTAATGTTCATACATACAACCCTTTGTGCATTCACCATAAAAATCATTGTCTTACCAGAAATAACTATTGGGAGGAGGGGACAATTAAAAGAATCAGAATCAACTGAGTACATTTCTGCCAAAATCTTGATATATTTTAATTCTATGGTTTATTCTGTAATACTGCAGGTTTCAACCAGGACCACACACCCATGGGATATACAGAAGTCTTCCAGGAAGTATATCTAGATACTTGCCTAGTTTTACAACAGGCAACAGAAAAAGCACTAGAAAAAGTCACTACAAACTAAGGCCATATCTTCACTGGCAGATGTAAAGTGCTGGGAGTTACAGTGCTAGTCACAGAGCACAGCAGTGAAATGCTGTTGGGTGTCCAGTGTCAGCCACCAGCTCAGTAGCGTGATCACACTTGCAGCATCTTTTGGAGTGGTGGACTCTCAGCAGTTATTCCACAAACCACCTCTTCCTCTTCTGCTACTGAAGTTTCTGGGAAAGCCGAGGGGTGGCGTGGCACATCCTGGGTTCTGTCCAAATCCCCCATGGTGCATCCCTTCGCATCCCAGCAAATCCTACGTTTCCATCTGCATTTGGCAGCATCTTTCAATAGCTCCTGTACTACACGCTCTGACTCCTTGGTCTGTGGGAATGGATCCCCAGCTGTTGAAGAAAACGGTGACAGGCCTCACTAACACATCACAAATGGAGGTTGAGTTATTCATAAAATTGCAATGTGATGATGAGGAGCCCGTGCATTGTAAGTACAACACAAGATTTCCTGTGGCATTCATGGATGTGCTGATCACAGTGGCACACTGATTTTGGGCTCGGTAAACAAGCACATCATCACATCTTCATGAAAGTCTGGGATGACAAGCAGTGGCTGCAGAACTTTTGGATGAGGAAAGCCACTTTCATGGGCCTGGGTGCTGAGCTCACCCTCTTCCTGAGCTTGCCCCCACTACAGACAACTTCCACTCAGATGTCAAGGAGATTGGAGTGGGAAAGTTGACTGTTAGACTCATATTGATGGAAGCGTAAAAGGACCATCAATCTCATCCTGCTCCAAAAGACCATGAGCATGAAATTGTGGATAGTTTTGTACAAATGGGCTGGGAGGGAAAAATAGATGGCACACATTCCAATTCTGGCACCAGACCACCTAACCTCTGAGTACATTAACTGCAAGGGGTATTTCTCCATGGTTCTTGCAGGCACCTGTGGGTCATCGTGGGCATTTCATGGACATTAACAGAGGCTGGCTGAGAAAGGTGCATGCATCTTTTAGAACACTGACCTGTTTAGGAAGCTTCAAGTGGGGACTTTCTTCCCAGATCAGAAGATCACCATGAAAAAAAAGTGGAAATGCCCATTGTGATTGTTGGAGACCTTGCCTACCCCTTAATGTCATGGCTCATGAAGCCATACATTAGGAGTCTTCACAGCAGCAAGAAGTGGTGCAGAATGACTGTGGAGTGTGCTTTTGGCAGTTTGAAAGCCCACTGGTGATGTCTGTATGGGAAGCTAAACCTGGCCGATAATAAAATCTGTATGGTTATAGCTGCACGTTGTACTCTCCATAATATTTGTGAAGGGAAGAGTGAAAGCTTCACTCAGGGCTGGACACTGAGGCACAATTCCTGGACGCTAAGTTTGAACAACCCAAGACCAGGGCTATTAGAGAAGCACATTGTGGAGCTGTAAGAATCAAGGATGCCCTGAGGCATCAATTTGATGCTGTCAGTAATATTTGCTGCCATGCACGGGAGTGGAGTGGCTGCATTGTTAATCTGGTCCATGTGATGCACTTAGTGCTACAGTGACCATAGCTTTGTTGGAATATGCTTGCTTGCTTTCACATCATGGAATAAAGATGGTTTTGAAGCACATAAATTTCATTTATTAAAAACAAGATACATAAAACTCACATGAAATATCAAGTCTCAGAGGGTAGCTGTGTTAGTTTGAATCTGAAAAAAACAATAAGGAGTCCTGTGGCATCTTAGAGACTAACAGATTTATTAGGGCATGGAAGCTTATGCCCTAATAAATCTGATAGTCTTAAAGGTGCCACAGGACTCCTCATTGTTTTTATAAAATATGAAACAGAGAGGGAGGAAGGGGGGAAAAAGAAAGAAGGTGAGGCAGACCCCAAAAGCTTCACAGGTTTGTATATGTCCAGGTTTTATATGCAATCCTGCCATCTGATGTGCTGTGCCAGGGGGGCTGTAGTTCACCAGAGCTAAACTACACGCAGATGGGTGTTGAGTACATTGGGTACCTGTGGGAGTCTACATAGATGAAGGTTGAGAGGAGCAGCTGTGGAGTGTGATAAATGCCACCTTGGGACAGGATGGCGACCAGTGTTCCCTCTAAACTGCAGGGCAGCACAGCTTCATAGCTAATTAATCAGCCTCACGCAGTCAGAGGCTCAGGGCTCCATGGGGAGCTGACTGGGCGGGGCTGATTAATCACCTGTGATGCTGTGCTGCCCCCCAGCTTAGAGGAAACACTGGTGGTGACCAAATTTTGTTGGGGGTAGCTGGGGTGTGTGTGTGTGTGTGTGTGTGTGTGTGTGTGTGTGTGTGTGTGTGTGTGTGTGTGCGCGCGCGCGCGCCCCCCCCAGCTTAGAGGAAACACTGGTGGTGACCAAATTTTGTTGGGGGTAGCTGGGGGTGTGTGTGTGTGTGTGTGTGTGTGTGTGTGTGTGTGTGTGTGTGTGTGTGTGCGCGCGCGCGCGCCCCCCCCAGCTTAGAGGAAACACTGGTGGTGACCAAATTTTGTTGGGGGTAGCTGGGGTGTGTGTGTGTGTGTGTGTGTGTGTGTGTGTGTGTGTGTGTGTGTGTGTGTGCGCGCGCCCCCCAGCTTAGAGGAAACACTGGTGACCAAATTTTGTTGGGGGTAGCTGGGTGTGTGTGTGTGTGTGTGTGTGTGTGTGTGTGTGTGTGTGTGTGTGTGTGTGTGTGTGTGTGTGTGAGAAACAGTTCTGGGACACCAGCTACAGAGGAGAGCAGGACATGCAACACCTGGAGCATAGCTGCTTCCATAATATTTAGGAGTTGCTCCGTGGTCTCCTTCTTCTCACTGTCCCTCCACTCCTTCAATTCTTTCTTTCCAGCAGCAGCTTCACTCATGAGATCAGCAAAAACTCCTTGGCTCTTTGAAGTTGTTTCCTTGCCCTGTAGAGCCTCTCTGCATGTGATATCAGAGCAGACTGCAGTTCTAACGTTACGTCTGCGAAGGCAAACTGCAACATGTCACAGAGGGTCCTTTGTCAATACTAGACACAGAACTGCCCTGACCCATTTTAAAGGCCAGAACTGTTCACTTACCTAGCACTGACAGGCTGCCCCAGCGTAAGCTCATACAATATACTAGAACCCCACAATGCTGAGTTCACCGTCAGGGCAGAGGAATTCCTTAAGAACATACATAAAAACATAAAGAATGACCATACTGGGTCAGATCAAAGGTCCATCTAGCCCAGTAGCCTGTCTGCCATCAGTGGCCAGCACCAGGTGCCCCGGAGGGGGTCGACCGAAGACAAAGATCAAGCGATTTGTCTCCTGCCATCTTTCGCCAGCCTCTGACAAACAGGCCAGGGATACCATTTCTATCCCCTGGCTAATAGCCTTTTATGGACCTAACCTACATGAAATTATCTAGCTTCTCTTTAAACTCTATTATAGTCCTAGCCTTCACAGTATCCTCTGGCAAGGAGTTCCACTGGCTGACTACACATTGTGGGAAGAAGAACTTTCTTTTATTAGTTTTAAACCTGCTACCCATTAACTTCATTTGGTGTCCTCTAGTTCTTCTATTATGGGAACTAATAAATAACTTTTCTTTATTCGCCCTCTCCACACCACTCATGATTTTATAGACCTCTATCATATCCCCCCTCAGTCTCCTCTTTTCTAAACTGAAAAGTCCCAGTCGCTTTAACCTCTCTTCATATGGGACCCGTTCCAAACCCCTAATCATTTTAGTTGCCCTTTTCTGAACCCTTTCCAAGGCCAAAATATCTTTTTTTGAGGTGAGGAGACCACATCTGTACACAGTATTCAAGATATGGGCATACCATAGTTTTATACAGGGGCAGTAAGATATTCTGTGTCTTATTTTCAATTCCTTTCTTAATAATTCCTAACATCCTATTTGCCTTTTTGATCGCCGCTGCACACTGTGTGGAAGTTTTCAGAGAACTATCCATGATAACTCCAAGATCTCTTTCCTGATTCCTTGGGGGAATGCCACACCGTACTGTGGGCAGGTGTGGCTTGGGGAGAGCACAGCAGCAGAACACGGTTGTTAGTAATGGCCACTCAATTTCCACAGCCTGTGTTAACCTTGGAAGACGTTTTGCTGCTCACAATGAGCCAGGAAGCAAAGGAAGGTCTTTTAGTTGACTGCAGGTTCTATATGGGCCCATATGTGGTTTATCTTTGTGCAGCAATGGTCCCTCTCCTCCCGCTAATGGCACAGTGGTGAGGGAATGTTACCCTTAATGGGACAGTGAACACAGCTGCTTTGCCAAAAAAATTATGCAGATGCATGACACTTTCGATGATATCTGTGAGGCAGATTACCATAATGTAAGAGACTCCATTAACACCCTGTTCAGCATCTGAATAGTCCTGGGCTGGTAGCAGCCAAACACAGACCCAAGACTCATTTCTGCAACCCTCCTAGCAACTTGCTTGAGTGCTTTCCAGAAATCAAACTTGCTCACCAGTTGCCTCATCTATAGCTTCTGAATGATGCCACTGCCTCACCTCTTCGCCTCCTCTGTGTCTGGGTTCCCCTACTCCTCAGCACACTCAACCACAATTTCCTCCACATGGCTTGGTCCACTCTGAATGGCCCGTGTCCCCAGAAGTATCCACTGGGTCTTCAGAGCAGAGGTGGGGTCACCCCAAGTATGCCAACCAGCTCTCTGTAGAACTGGCAGGTTGTAGGATAACATCAGAGTATCAGTTTGCTTCCAGTGCCGTGTGGTAGGCATTTTGTAGCTCCTTCACTGTCACTCTGCATTTCAGTACATCCCAGTAATGGCCCCTTTTAGTCATGCATCTTGAGATCTGCCCATAGCGATCATAATTCCTGTGGCTATAGCACAGCAGGGACTGCACAGATTCCTCTTCCTAAATGTTAATGAAATCCAACATCTTGGCATGGCTCCAAGCAGGGGATCTACTGGTGCATGGCATGGAGTAGCCATGGCAAGCTGGGAAGATTCCCTGAGAATACAGCATGTCTCACCAAGATTTCAAATGGGGACTTTCACATTTCCAAAGGAATGCAAAGGGCGGGTCTGAGGGTTGGTCACCTGAGAACAGGACAGGAGAGTTCAAACAGATGACCAGAGAAGCAAGAAGAGGCATTGCAGGAAGGGTACCAGAGGCCAGTCACAAAGCAATATCACACCATGGTGTCCATACTGGCACCCCAGCACAGTATCTAAAGAGAAGCAAGCCCTACGCCTCTCACTGAGATGGTTTACCTAGAGCCCTGCAACTACGGAGCTAGTGCACACTACGTGCCTTGCCAATGTGGACACCTCAGAAGTTACAATGCTGGGAGCTGATTTACAGTGCAGTAACTTGCCAGTGTAGACTTAGTCTAAAATTTCGTACAGGCAGTGACTTGTTTATATACAAACGACCACTCTATGTACCAAAATCTGAAATGTAAGTAAAATATGTATATTCCAATTATTTTATAATTATATGGTAAAAATTAAAAAGTAAACAATTTTCAGTAGAAGTGATCTGTGACATTTTTGTATTTTTCTATCTGATTTTACAAGCAAGTAGCTTTAAGGAAGGTGAAACTTAGGGGGTACACAAAATAAACCAGACTTCTGAATGCTGAGAGCCAAAGCATGTAAAACACAATACGTTGTCTTTGAAACAGGCACATTGTGTTAAACCAGTTTCTAGACTGTACCATTGCATAGGCTAGCAACTAATAAATGCACTGTGCATTTAGTTCATTTTTTCTGCTTATTTTATATTTCACATAAGCTGAAATTCTACAGTAGATTTATAAATAGAATAAATAATTTTTTTATTCCATTTATCTTCCAAAACACCTTAGTTAGAGTGACTGTATGCTGGGCCCTGTGCAGGTGTAATCTCCAGTCCCATTGTGTCATGATGAAAGGCCAGGAACAGACATGGTCCCTGCACTCAGGATTACAAGGTCTATATTATGCTATCATTCACAGGAACTGAAGTGAGAGAGAAAGAGATAGGCAAGAGGGCAAGCCCTACTGCTTTTTACCTCATCACCTAGTGGAGCTCACTATACAGGCAGTCCCCGAGTTATGCGGATCCGACTTATGTCGGATCCGCAGTTACAAACGGGGCACTTTCTCTCCCTGGTCTCCAGCAGACCAGGGAGAGGAAGCAGAGCGGCGGAACGCGCAGCTGGCCGCGTGCTCCGCTCTGCTCCCCCCCCCCCCCCCCCGGTCTGCAGACCAGGGGGAGGGGGAGCAGAGCAGAGCAGAGCAGAGCGGTGGAACGGGCGGCCAGCTGACAGCCCAGACGTGTCTGGGCTGTCAGCTGGCCGCCCGTTCCGCCGCTCTGCTCTGCTCTGCTCCCCCTCCCCCTGGTCTGCAGACCGGGGGGAGGGGGAGCAGAGCAGAGCAAAGCCGCGGAGCCCGAGGGCAGCAGGATAGCCACGGCGCGTCTGGGCTGTCCCGCTGCCCCCGTGCTCCGCGGCTTTGCTCCGGACGCCTGTGGTACAGCAGCTGGGGCGCTGCCGGTTGGTCCCGTAGCGCCGCTCTAGGCGCCACTGGACCAACCCAGCAGCACCCCAGCTGCTCTGCTCCTGGTGTCCCCAAGTCAGCAACTGCTGAAAATGACCAGTGGCTGACTACAGGAAGCCCCTGCCCCGGGCTTCCTGGAATCAGCCGCTGATCAGTTTCAGCAGCAGCTGACTTGGGGATGCCTGGGGTTTTTAAGTTGAATCTGTATGTAAGTCAGAACTGGCATCCAGATTCAGCCACTGTTGAAACTGATCAGTTTCAGCAGCGGCTGAATCTGGATGCCAGTTCCGACTTACATACAGATTCAACTTAAGAACAAACCTACAGTCCCTATCTTGTACGTAACCCGGGGACTGCCTGTAGTTCCAGGACATTTTCTCAGTATACTTGTGGCACAATGGCTCCCAAACTCCTATTACGACATTATTTATGCACTTGGATTTGAAAAGCAAGTATAATAAATCATCTCACACACATTATCTAAATTCACTCTGTATGTACACTCTTTACAAATGGTAACCAGTCTTGTGTCTCATGCATCCTATATTATTATGTAGTGTAAAAAATTAAGAGCACCTGTGCAAGCAGAAGTAGTAAAGTATTTTAATAGGAACAAGAACTTCAAATAGTAGCATGTGATGTCACAGGAGTCAAAATAATCTATTTACTGTCACATGTTTTCTTACTGTCAGACAAACAGTTTATATGTAACCTATCAGAACACCAAAAACGACATCAGTTCTTCTGTCTAAACAACTCTAAGAAAGGAATGCAGGCATGATGATATTCTGTGTTGCATATTTTAGTATAACACTGGAAGAGTAACAATTTTTAAATTTGCCATAGTCATTTCTAATCAATAAGCAAAAGGTTTTAAAAGCATTTATCCTCTAACCCCATACTCCTTTCCATATGACAACATAAATGGCCCAAATTCAGCAGAAAACAAAAAGATGTCAAAGAAAAAAAAGAGACAGAAACCCTTTTCTAAGCCTTTAATGAGGTCTCCAGAGCCAAAGGCAAACCAATAACAAATTGTACTTTTTACATAGTGGGGGGGAAAAGCAAAGAAAAAATTAGAGCAAGAGAACCCTGGAGCATGTCATCTGAAACTAATTGAACTTAGCCATGCCAAGAAAATATTGGTAATAAACCCTCCTCACCTAAATTAAGTTTTTACATCATAAGAAAAATCAAAATTTATGGCAGTAATTTCATCTAGGTTTTTCAAGAAGTGCTTGCTGATTTTTTTGTACGCAGTAGAAAAATCCCAGAGGAGCAATGCAGGCGGCAATAAGGCAGACTTCTAAAAAGATACCATTTAATTTCTCCCTCCCTCCCCTGCACTATTACTACCATTCCACTTCTTTTTAGCTGACCATTAACTCTCTCACTGCAATATGCTTTCATCAAATTTCCAGTCCCATAAAGACTATAATCTCCATGGACTAACATTTCTAAAATAAGACACTATATCTTTGCAGGTTCATCAGTCATTCCTGTTATTCTGTGCACAGACCAGTGATGCTAGATGTGGGACTAATTTGGGATAACAAAAGGTGTCATAGACCAAAGGACAGAGACCATAAAACATTCTGTCTCAACGTGGGCTAGAGGATAATCTTCCACAGAACAACATACTACACCAGACTTCTTAACGGTTTGTTCCTTACATGCTGGCTGCACTGCTGGTATAGCGGTATCATGCAAGATTCCCATTCTTGTGACGCAGGTTCAATTCCTGGGAGGCACAATTGAAGTACTTATGTGGAGAGATTTCTGAAAGACTGCTGGGGGTTGGACTTAATGACCTCTTCCAACCCTATGACTCTACTAAAAGAAAATAATCTGGAATTTTGCCAGTTCTTTACTATTACATCTTTACATAATAGGGATTACAATAAGTTTAATCAACTTTCTAAAAAAAAGTGATCCATTCCTCATCTAAGGATTTTTCCCCTGATTTATTATATATGTTCCTCAATGCTTCATTCTGTATCACTAAATCAGTAAACAAAATCTCACTGAAATTCATGGCTTGCCTTCCCATCTATATCTGAGATATTAAAGTCTTCCATAATCACATAATTTCTGAACAGAATTTAATTAAAAATATTAAAGAAATCTCTATCCATATCCAAATGGAATCCTGGGATTCTGTAGCAGACCCCAAGCATTATCACAGTGGCACCTCTGTTACCTTCCTTCTTCAACTGACTTTGACTCAAACAGATTCAATTTGACCCACCTCATCAGTTCTAATGTCTTTACACTCTACCTTGTCATTAATATACACTGCTACTCCACCACCCCAGCGTTGGAAGCCTCAGAGAGAGGAGCCAGCTGTGGGTCAGCCAGCTGGGGAGCACTGACCTCCCCTGCTCCAGCAAGACTAAGTTCCCAAAGGTGCTGGACCAGGGAGATCCAACCTGTAATATCTTTGTACTGTTCGGATGATCCAGAAAGACTTATAAGGTGACTAGAAATTCCTTGTTATGTAATTTCTCATATACAATAGGACAATGTGATCTAAGAAGTCTGGGAAAATAAGCTTTTATTAAAGCAGTAGTTTTTGTGAAAATCAGTAATACTTCACTGTTCCATGAAACATTACATGAAACTGTTGTGCACTCCCATTCATGATTGTAATTCAGAACTCATGAATATGTTCTTGCCTACTGTTGGGGATACAAAGTTCTCTTATTACTAATCTACAGTATGTCACTATAGAGTAAGGGATAAAATAAATTTCTAGATTTTAGTTTCAGCCAAGGGTGAATTATTTCAATTTCACTCATTTTCATTCAAAAAAGTAGTATAAATGTGTTCTGTTGCAACAGTTTTTTCCCTTCATATTCACACACTTATCTCTGAGGGTAAAATAACGTATGAAGGAAAACCTCTCTCTTTACAGCCTGTTATGTATGCTTTGTAATTTCTTAGAAATTGAAAGCATCAACAATAATTTCCTCTAGTCTTCACTCTATTATATTTGTATTGAAGTTTTCTAATCATGTTTTACCAAAATACATTTTAAATCCTCTTTTCTGCTCTTTATAAGTAAAACGAAATTTGAACAGAAAGTGGTGCTTGTGTGTACACATACATAGAGCCTTCCACCCCCGATGTAAACTTAGGGCTTGTACACACATTATAGCAATGCACACTAGAGGAGTGTGAATTCTAAAGTGCAACAATGGGTTCCACACTCACTGGCCTATGCAGATCTTGCCAGGATCACCTAAAAGTTCCCTAGTATACATTAACAAATTAAGAATATTCAAATGTATTTTTATCAATAGGGGAGGGAGAGGCACCAAAGAAGTCCCCACATTGATACTACACTAAATTAACATGCAGGAAGAAATTAGTTTATATGCTCCACATGCAAACATTATAATGCCCACACACTCAGTTTCCTAACAAATTTGTCCTTTTAATGATGCTACAAGGGGGGAAAAATTATAAAAAAATCCAGACAGTTCTTTAAAAATTCATTATTGTCTGGCACCACCACAAAGCACAGTTAAGGTTACATGGATGCCCCAAATATTACATTGCCACACCTGAACACATTTGGATATTTAAAAATTTAAACAGTAACTCTGAATTTCTTCTATTTGTAACATTTGTTTTGAGATAATTAAAACACCCCTGTAATTTTTTTACATGTATGTTAGGCATATGTATTCTCAATCTTAAAATCTTCCTTTAAATGGAGTTTAGTTTATTTTTGGTTATCTGAGTATACAAAAATAGGACCAACTTGATTAAGAAGCTAAAATAACTTCCCCCATGAACAAAAGTCCTGCAGACTTGAAAAATGAAATGCTACAAATATTCCTCTGAGTCCATGGAAAAATCCTAAAATGTGCTGTCAAAAGTTCTTACAGATTTCTATTTATCCATGATGGAGCTTTCCACATGACTGGTTACGAATAACCAAGAAAAACTCTCTCTGTCTTCAGTTGAAAGGATAACACACAGGATGTGAAAGAAAAAGTAACCTAAACTTCAGAATATTCCATTAAGTGATCTAATGTCTTCCTTGCTGATTAAAAAAAACGTACAAAATGTACAGCTCAAATTTTTGAAGACACTGCATAATATAAGAGGGAAAATGGATCTGTTTAACACACTGAGATTGTAGAAAAAAAGCTTCAGAGAATCTACCTTTATAAACAGCACAATGAGTTTATCCCAAAGGAATACTCAAAAAATCTGCTTTTTTAAAAGTTAAACATGGTAAGAGTTGTACTGAGGCTTCTAGTCTTTGGTAGGTCAAATGACCACTCAAGAAATTTCAACAGCCAAAGTAGTTCTTCAGTTCATCATTAATTCCAGAAGAAAAATGTGATCAAACCGGCACAGAAACTACAGATCTTGCCTTTAAGTAGCTAGGAAAAGAGCTCTTTAAGGCAACTCAAAAAGCACTGGGTTTTAAACAAGGACATCCAGTGGCTTTTTATGTATCATTTAAGAAATATTTCAACATCAGAATCAATTTGTGAGAGCAATGTTTTTATACAAGTTTGAGTTTATAAGTGTACCCCCCCCCCCCCAAAGAAATAAAGATATTTACGTAATAGCAAATTAAATATATTAAGGCAGAATTGTACAGGTCTTCTTTCTGATCATTTCAAAGGGACAATATATTTTAAATCTTACATCAGTAAAGAGTTCATAAGTTAATAAACCTTTTCATCCTACAGCACGAGTAAAATTCCAATGTACAAATTAAATATTTCAGGACTTTTTTGTTAAAATACATTGCCTCTTAAATGAAACAGCAATTTTAATGCCAATGACCAGCAAAAATCTTTCATGAGCACCATTAAAATAGCAGACCAGTGAAACATGTTGCCATCTAGTGGAAATATTGGTTAACTAAAAAACAAAGGAATAGCTATAGCTCTCATTGGGTAAGAATGGCAATGCGGTCACCATAAGCTCCAAGCAGACAAACTTGTGGATGCCCAAGTAAATAAACCACCGGTGGCCCACCAGGGGCTAACCTTTGCAAATGACATACGGCCCACATTTATTGCCCACCACAATCTTAAGCAGTGGTTGGCTTACATCCGTTAAACACGGTGGTTAAATTCCTTTCACCTAGTTATGCTACATCCCTTTGTAGTTTCTCACTGCTAACTCTAGCCTCAAAGAGCTTGAATTTTATTAGTCAATTTTGCAACCTCAACATTCACCGCCCCCTTTTCCAACAAATTAACAAATGTATTAAAACACAAATTATTCTTGGCATTTCACTGTTAACCTTTTATCACGTTAAAAGATGACCATTTATTCCTGCTCTTTTCTGTACTTTGTCACTTACCCTGTTATTTTAGTTTACCTCTGTAGATTAATTTTATCAAAGACTTTTTGAAAATCCAAATTAATTAAGCCATGTCTTGTTTATCTGATATATTGTTGCCATATTCAAAAGTACTATCCGAGAGAAGCACAATTTTTCTTTATATAAATTAATTTGCCTATTCATATGTTCATTTAAGTACAGCAGAAACCCATTTATCTGGTCTAATTGGAAAGGTGTCAGATCAGATAATCAAAGCTGTGGATAAACTGGAGAATAGGGAAATGTGATGATGCAGCGCCATCTATCAGCCACAGGAGAGATCACCTACTTCTGGCCCTGGAGTCCTGATTGGTCAGTAATGAGGAGAGCTGGTTAAGAGAAGGTCAAATAAATGGGATGCTAGCATATGTTATAACTTTATTGATTCAACTTATTTGCTTCATATTGAAATAAGGTTCTGTGGTTTCTCTCTCAGGATCACTCCTCATGCCCTTTTAAAAGTAATGTACATCTTTTATGGGCCTCCAGCCCTCCAGAACAGTAGCTGATTTTAATGAGAGATTGTATATTTTTGCTAGCAGCTCAGCTACTGGTCTCCTTAAGTTTCTTTACAATTATTAGATGTATAATCCAGGCCTTATGGCCCATTCATCTCTAACACTTTTTCACATTAGACATCTCAGTCAGCAGTGCTTAACCTTTATTATCTGAAAATGTTTAGAATAACAAACTCCCAATATTCTCTACAGCTTTCCACTTCTTTAGGGGTATTTAATTTTTGTGACATCATATACTAAAATAGATTTTAAAATATCATTAATTTTGACTGCTAGCTTTTGACAGAGGAACTTTGATCCAGGTTTAGCACACTAGTCTAGAACTTGGGCTAGTTCAACACTGCTTTGCCACAAACATATTTGTCTTTGGCCAAGTCACTACCTCTCTTTGCAGTTCCCCCTCTGCAAATTTAGGATTACAGCACAGCACAGGTGTATTGCAAGGAAAAATTGTTAAAAAGATTGTGACCTGCTTAGATAATATGGAGCCATACAAATATAACAGATTTTGACAGGCTTCCTTTATTATTATAAACTCCCCTTTTCTTTTGGATTTTCCTTTTTTTTTTTTTCCTTTTTTCACAATTTTGTCCAATATTGATGATTATTTTAAAGCATTTTTATTTGTACCAATTTAAATTTTCACTATTGCATAAAATAATTTTTAGCATTTTTATCTAGTTAATGTATTTATAGTTTCAAGAAATTAAATTTTCTGAACCCTACCATTACTGTAATGACAGTAAATCTTGAGATTCAAAAAGTTAAAGCTTTTTAACAGTTAAAACAAAAATGTTCAACAGCATGTCAAAATACACAAAATAAGTATCAGCAAATCAAACTTTAATACATTCAAAAGTAGCAGTAATTCCCACTTTGCCTGTAAATATCAATGAACATTGATGGAAGTATTTTTTTAATTGTTTGAGTTTATAAACCTCCAATTTATGTAAAAGAAATGATGGAACGGTAATGAGCCATGACAACTCACCCCTCAGCAGCTTCCAGGCATGGTCCCTATGAAGGACCTGCTTAAAAGGGATATCTGGCAGTCCAGCAAAGAGAGAAAATGAAGTTGATTAGCTTCAGGAAGGCAGCTACGTTCTGCCTCAATGGCAAAAGTATCTACAGCAGAAGGACTGGGAGCAAGAATTGGATGGGATCCTTATTTCCCCAACTGTGGACTCTGAGAATGAGCTGGGAAACAGTCCTTCCTCCTTATTTCCCCTCCCATCGATCCCAGATGAATCCCTGAACTACTTAGAAGAAGTCTGATTTGTCTTGGGTGACCACAAGTTTCACCTATCAAACTATTCGCTTACAAAATCAGACAAAATAATACAAAAATGTTGCAGCACTATTACTGAAAAATTGCTTACTTTCTCATTTTGCCATACAATTATAAAAAAAACTAAAATATAAATATTATACTTATATTTCAGTATATGGAAATAGAGATGTAGCCATGTTAGTCTGGTCTTGCTGAAGTGGGTCTGGCCCACGAAAGCTCATCACCTCATAAACCATCCTGTTAGTCTTTAAAGTGCTGCATAGTCCTGTCTTTTGTTTCAGTATATAGGACACTATAAACAAGTCACTGAATGAAATTTTAGTTTGTACTGATTTTACTAGAGCTTTTTATGTAGCTTGTGTGGCACAGTTCTGGTAGTATCCCAGGGGACCTGCACTTCCTGGTGGATTTTTAATATGCCTCAGAGGCTTATGGAGATCCTCCCATTGCCTCTTGTTTCTCCCGGAGTCAAGGGAGCTTAATGGGCTATTAATAAACCGAGCTTAATGAGCCATTTTCTCTATAGGCAAGTCACTAGTTTGAGGGGAAAACCCTTCCATGGTCCTAGACTCCCCTTTTCCTCAGTGGCTGCCAACCAAGTGTGGGAAGGGTTGGGGAGAACCCAGTCCCACCTACTTACAACAGGTTCCGTCCCAGGCCCCTAGGTAGTGGCCACTAGTGGGGCTTCTGCCCTTATCCTGGCAGAATAGTAGGCTCTCCCTGGGACACTTCCCCAACCACTCTCATAGTACCTTCTCCTGGCAACACTTGGTGAGAACTTCTCCCAGTTGCAGCATTCAGTTCTCCCTCACATTGCACTTCCTGCTCTCCAGTACATCACTCTTCTCCTTCCCCCTCCTTACCTGAGGGGAAACCTTTTATAATGCACCAGCAAGTCCTACCTGGCAGCAGATGTTGGCTGCTGCAGGCCAGCTCTTAATGAGTTCCAGGTGCCTGCCTGTCTTAGTTGCTGAGCATCAGTCTCTGGCAGCCTACGCAGGGAACAGGAACCTGCTCACCCAATTACCAGGGTACCTGCCCTCCACCACACTCCTGCAGCCTGCTGCCTTTAGTCTGCCACACCTGTTGTAAAAAAAGAAGTTATTCACTTGTGCACTAAAGATCGTTCTTCAGGATGTGTGTTCCTGTGGGTGCTCCACTATAGGTGTTGATGCATCCTCCCGCCAGTGAATGGAGATTTTTGCTATCAGTGCCTGGCCGTGCCATGCATGTACTACAGTCATTTCATGGTGCCATTATGTCTGTTGACTGTGCATGCTGTGTGGCTCCCTTTGCTCCTTCATGATGGGGGAATTGCATATATAGACTCTAAAGTAAAGGATGGGAGGAGGGGTAGTGGAGCACCTACAGGGGGACACATCTCAAAGAACCACTGTCACTGCACAAGGTGATTAACTACTTCTTTGAGTGGTGTCCCTGTGGATGTTCAACTCTAGGTGACTATAAAACGGTGCCCCCTCACTAGAGGTGATAGAATTTGGAGTCAAGTCTGTGATGTGGTGAATAGTACAGTGAGCCCCATAGTGGCAGTAGGGATAAGGGCCATTCAGTATGGCATAGTATTTAACAAAGGTGTGTTAGGAGGACCAAGTTGCAACTCTGCATATGACTGACCAGTTCAGCCTCCTATACTTGGTTTAGACAACAAAGAGGTAGCCACGCCTCGATTACATGCTCAGCATCCATTCTGCTGAGCCTTGGCCTAAGGGCCTGACTCCACTATGGGAGGGAGGGGGAGTGTCAATGCTGCAGTGAATGATTCACTTGAAGTGGATTTAGCAAGTCTAGTAGAAAGGCATTACATCAACCACTGATCACTATTCGGTTGAGTATGGTACTCCAACATAACAAGATGAGTAAAGGGAGTCAACATGAAAAATTGTTCTGTCAACCTCCTGCAGTAAATAAATCTAAGCTACCTTAATTTGAGTTACGCTACTAATGTAACTAATTTAGCTTAGCTTGATCTGTCCTTATAGTCCTTACCCCAGAGGTAGAGAAGAAAGGTGTGGCAGTAACTACCCAAGGAGCTGCAAGGAGGATACGACTAAGGAGCCAGTGGGAGGAAACTGTGAAGAGTTTATTTTTATATCCTCTCAGTAAAGCCAACCTAGACACGCATATGGTCTTATATAACATGGAGACAGATCTCTAAGCCAGGCATTCTCAGACTAGGGGATTGCGACCCCCTCTAAGGGTTGAGGGGATTGCCAATTGTCAGCTCCACGGGTCTGACATCCCCGAGCCTGGTCACGTGCAGGATTGACAGCTTCAAGTCCCTGTTAAATTAAATTAAACTTAAATTAACCATGTTACACCCATTGTAATCTATAAGGGAGGTCACACTCAGGGAGAGCTTTGTGAAAGACGTCACCCATACACAAAATTTGAGAACCACTGAATGTTACTACTACGCTATTCTACAAGTAACCATGAAAGAAAGTTACTCAACCCTGTGCAAAACAAAACAGCATTCCTTAATATGAATAGAGAAATGAAGAACAATTGTAGTTTATCAAATCAGGACTAGAGTTCATATAAAGGACACTAACACTGTCCTTAGAAGGCTCTGTTTCAAAATCTGTAGAAAATAATAAAATAATAATCCTGTAGACAGCACTTTTCCAACAAACCACTACTGATTTTCTATTCAAGAAGGAAGTGGGAGTGGGGGGGAAAGAATAATGAATCTTAAGTTTCCTGGGCAGAAAAAGATCTGTTGGGAGTTACAATGCCTGTAATATGACACTCCTATTTTCACTATACAGTAATTCCTCATTTAACACTACAGATGCATTTTTGAAAATGTTCATGCTAAGCAAAAATGTGCTATGCAGAGTCAATTTTCCCATTACAAATAATGGAAAAGGTGGGAGTTGTGTTTTAAGTGGTGGCAAAGTCAATTTTTTTGTTGGTGCTCGGTTGTCAATGTCAACATTAGATATCTAACAACACAAGTTGCCGCAGTCTGTTAAAACACAAAGATAAACATGTGAGTGAGCAGAGAAGCGGTGACCACGTGTATTCATCCACTTATGTGTATTACCACTGTTTTCACCAACTTATACTGCCACACGAAGTAGTCCACCACTTGATAATTTTCGTGTTATTTCAGGGATGGTTGTGTTATTCGAAAAAGTTGCCTAAAAAAATCATGCTATTGAGAAAATGTGTTAAGCGGGCACATGTTAAATGAGTAATCACTGTATTGGTTCTACCTTAGAAACAAAGAAAGGAATATGTTTACATATAGAATGTGCTCTGAACCTTCCCAACAGAGAACCAAGTTTAAATACAATTGACCAAATTTACCCTAGTAATTATGTTGTTAACTTCAACTGAGGTACACCAAAGATTTTTCTGGCACAATATTTATTGACAGCTGGTTTTAAAAAACTGGGATCCTGAAACTGAAGAGCAAATTCACATCAACGTAAGCCTCTCGTTTTGCACATAAGATCTGAATATTCATAACAATCCAGAAATGGAATCATTATCTGCTTTGCACTTCAAGTGTGATTTTTTTAGTGTGTTATAGTTTGTTTTAGATAAACAACACCCCATACCTATCATCTGTTTAGAAATAAGGAAAAGCATGTTTGCTCTAGACATTGATATTAAATAAATTCAACAGATGGCCCTCACTGATCAGCTAACTAAAGTAAACTAGAATACTTATGAATCCACCAAAACAGATTTGCTTTATAAAATGTTTCCTGTAAAAAATTACATTTGCACAGGAACTTCAAAACTTGTGACATGCGATAGAATTATTAATAAGTAATATGTAAATTAATTCATTGGATAACTGGGAGTTACTATATAAAACTGATCACATTTCTTTTCTGGGTAAAAAAAATGGTTTAGCAACAGATGCTACATGTTGAAAAGATGTGTCCTACATAATTTATAAGAGTAATAACTCATGAAAGTATAATTTGAAACATAAGAAATAACAGAAAATAATCAAATGAGATTTCTTTGCTAGGTAAGACTCATCAAGAACTTTGTTGGCTTAAACATGATATCTGGGCCAACTGAAGTCAAATATTTTCACACCACCAACACTGTTTACAGCCAGTCAGCCTTACTTTCATATTGAAAGATTAAAATTTTCAGAAAGCATGAAGCCTGGCACGTTGACTAGAGCTTTTGATAATCAATATGCAAACTGAATTGTCCTTGGTTACTTCTGCAGCAAGTAGTGTGGCTGCCCCCAGGGCCACTCAAGCAGATGATTTTGAAAGCTGCTACTAAGGTGGCCGTGGGGTCAGCTGCACTGGCTGCTGTTGGAAAGGCTCTGGAGCCAGCCACTTGGGTGACTCCACAGCCAGCCACTGTGGCCTCTCCTAGAGCAACTCTGGAGGTGGCCACTCCTGAAGCAACCTTGGGATCAGCCACACTGGCCATTGCTCAGGTGGCCTTGGCAACTGCCCGAGCAGTGGTCCTGGGGGTGGCGGAGCAATCAGTTCTCAGTGGCCCTTAGCAGCTGATGCTACTGGCCCTCCCCATTTCCTCTCCGAGCACTGCCCCACAGCAGCAGCCCGCCCCCCCCCCCCAGGTATCTTCCCTCCAGCAATACCCCCTTCCCAGATTTAATAGGGGTAGTTAAAGTCATAGACAGGTCAAGGGCAACAAACAAATTCATGGCTTATGACATATTCATGACTTTTACTATGGATGCCCATGACTAAATCATAGCTTTTGCTGTCACCCCAGGAAAAAAAAGAAATATTAGTGGAAAACTGTAATAGCTAGAAATGCAAACCAGCTAGACAACAGGAAAATGCAGGAAACAGCAGACCATTACAAAATGGTCACTTCAGCAATGCAGATGTTTGTACATACTGAAATGCTCTAGTCTGGCACTCTCTGGTCTGCCAACATCTGTGGTCCAGCATGATTTTAGTTAGCCAGATATTGACTTATCATGGGTGTGGCCAAGGTTCCATAAAATGTGTTTACAGCCATCAGTCCTGACTCTCAGTGTTCTGTGCTATTATTTTGCTCTAACTTACCTCTAAATGTATTTTAAGAGCCCAGTAAGCAGTGGAAGTTGTTGATTCAGATAGACAATACAGACCTCCCATAGTTTGGCAAATTCTGTGGTTCAGCACCGGTCAGGTTCTGAAGGTGCTGGACTACAGAGGTTCAACCTGTATTTCACAAATTAAAATGCAAGCTACCTGAACTACAAATTGGGAAAGATTCCTATAAGTGAGAGATCCTATACTGGGGAGAATTACAAAGTCTGTCACAAGGAAAAATGCTTTTGTGAAAGGGGCTAACTTCTCTTCTTACACTGAA
Organism: Pelodiscus sinensis; assembly: GCF_052426305.1. NCBI lineage: Eukaryota > Metazoa > Chordata > Testudines > Trionychidae > Pelodiscus > Pelodiscus sinensis. The sequence goes on from NC_143054.1 coordinate 144,387,943, forward strand.
TGATTTGAGCAATAATATTCCAAGATCTCTAGAACAATGAAGAGTCCTGTGGCACCTTAAAGACTAACATATATTTGGGCATAAACTTTCATGGATAAAAACTTTGTCATATGCATGGAGTGGAAATCATAGAGATGGAGATATATCTATTATGTACTAGCATATCAAAAGGAAAGAGTAACTTACCAAGTGTCAGATCAGTGTTAACAAGGCCAGTCTGTCAGCTCACCTACAAATAATGATGCCTTGATGTTTTCCTCTGAAATTGTTTTGGTAATAAGAATCAAGCTGCTGTTTCTCTCATTGTTAGTCATTACCTGCTTCTTACACTTAACATAGTGCCACCAAACTGCATATGATGCTAGAAGTGTGATGAGTTTGTCAGTCTCAACTCAATAACCTATGAGCAGCTGACAGCATTGGCAACAGGCATTGCCATAGGTTTGACAATTACCAAACACTCAGAAGCCAGAAAACTATTTGGGGGAAAGCAAAGAAAAATGAATAATCAGTCTGACATAAGGTTTCAGTTACACAAGAGGGTGGAGAACAGAAACAAATCACATACTGAAGGTAACTTGTGCTATGTCATTTTGTAGTCACTACATTTCTCCCCAATTTTAAGCTTTGTTTTTAAATACTTGTGAAAGGTTTTCTAATCCTGCAAAATTATTAGCATCCCTCAATACACACTTAATCTGAACCATTTTTAATGCCTGTATTCATTTAATTACCACTTTTGATAATTCCCAAGGTTTAGGATTATCATATGAAAATAATGTCTACTATACTTAAAGGCTGCATCTAGACTGGCATGATTTCGCGCAAATACTTTTAATGGAAAGACATCTTTTGCTCAAAAGCATCTGTGCCAGTGTAGACGCTCTCTTGCGCAAGAAAGCTCCGATGGCCATTTTAGCCATCGGGCTTTCTTGCACAAGTAATTAACTTGCCTGTTTACACTAGCCCTCTTGCGCAAGAGGGCTTACCCCTGAGCGGAAGCGTCAAAGTATTTGCGCAAGAACCTCTGATTTTGTACAGTACAAAGTCAGTGTTCTTGCGCAAATACTCGCGGCCAGTGTAGACAGACGGCAAGATTTTGCGCAAAATCTAGCCAGTCTAGATGCACCCAAAGAGTATCAGAGTCTTAAAGAAAAACCTGAAAGTGAAACATAGCTTCCTGAATGACAATTGCTTTGCATTGGCTCCCATATGTAGAAGGAAAAATGAGTATACTTCATTGCACTAATTTCAGAACCTTCTTTGATGTAAGATTTAAAATATATTGTCCCTTTGAAATGATCAGAAAGAAGACCTGTACAATTCTGCCTTAATATTTGCATCTCTTTCTATTTTGCTCTCTTTTCAAGGCTAGTGGGAGATAGAACATGATGTTCCACTTAACACATCTGTTGAAACACTGGAGATGGGGCTTAACATGATTACTGGAGAATAAGCTCTTGAGGCAAAAGTTCTTGTTCTTTTTCTTAGTTCATGTTGGCCCATTCATCCGATAATAAGGAAGTGAAGAAATTCCCTGTTCATGGATAAATGGGATTCTAACAAACAATTTTATCTTTTTTAAAAAATTCAGTATTTTTTCAGGTCATTTGCACTGCACTCATCATTGCCATAGAAGCTAAGTACCTTAATATATAAAACTAAATCAAGAAGTGCTTAGTCATATGACATCTCCCAACCATCTGACATTTCAAAAGAAAAATAGCAATTTTAAAAGAGATCAACATCCAAGTTGTCAAAGTATGAAACAAAATAAAGCACATTTAAAACTATTTTCTACGATTAGGTTATTTTTGAAACTGTCTGCATGCCATACTTGAGTCCTGTTTAATAAAGGCTTTAGTTACGGGTCAATACTTGTATAGAAATTAAGAAAGAATATTTATTTTCAATTTGTTTTCTGTTAAGACATATCTTAAAAAAACAAAAAAATGTTCAGTACAAAAATGACCATTATACGAACAAGGCAATAAAATAGCAACATAGATGATAGGTTGAGGGGAGAGACATATCTTTCTGCTTAACACAAATCTTTTTCCATATTCCAGAACCTCTACACAAACCTACACTAATCTCTGTGATGCAAGTTGGTCCACTTGGACAATTACTTTTTTCTAGGTTTTTTTCCCTATGTAAAAGTTAATAAAACTCTCAAATTAGTGTTGATTATATTAAGAGAAGAGTTTAATGAATACTTCTGAAGATTTGCTGCTGGTCTAATCTTCTGTCCCAGTCCTTTCTAATTTCCAAAACAAAATGACAATAGGATGATTTTAGAAGGCTCCATAATCTATCCATTTAAATAGAGTACTACATATAACACATTTCTAGGGCGTCTCATCAAAAACAGTAAAAAACAAACTACAAATGAAAGAAAAGGCATACTATAGTGACACTGTGTGGCTACATTTTGCTTTGTATTATTTTGTGACATTACATTCAGTACATTTAAAATCTAAATTCCAACCGAATTTCTTGCAAACCTGTTTCAGAGAACAAATTTAAAAGACTTGCTTACAAAACATAAAAATAGAAACGGATTAAAGAAAATGCAGTATCTCTAAGGTGAAGTGAATTTCTGTTAGTCAATTTTTTTATCCAAACTCCAATTCCCAAAACATGTAGACAAAGAAAAAGGGAATTATAGAGGAAACTGAAATACATTAGTGTTCTTGTGTGTATCTTTTACCATTTCTCATATATATAAATAGGAGGATTATCCATCACATCAACAAGTACTATTCCTGTAGTTTACCCTGGTCTCAAGCCTTACTGAGAAGAATACAGGATTTTGGCCACTGACACACGGTACTATATATTTTTCCTGCTTGCTTCACACATAGCTTCCTTAGAAAAAGATGATTAGGCAGTATGTAGTAGTTTGTGAGGTCTCTGACATTAATTAACAGATTCTTTAATGCTGATCAACCACTGCACATTGCAGTATGGGTAATAAGTTAGGAGGTTTTATTTAAAGAAAATGTTGACTGTTTCTGTATTGGGGTTGCAGGAACTGTCTACTCTTTTTCTGCCCAGGAAGAAAACTGGGTGAGAATCACAGGTGTTGGCCATGACAGAATCATTGCTTCCATAACTACTGACTGAGAGAAGGCCCTATATTTTTTGGAAAAGTTGTTGCTCCTGGTCCTCACAGGCCACCAATCAGTATAGAACAGCGGCGAGCAATAATTTTTGATGGGGGAGGGGTCATTTCAAGAATTTGGGAATTGGTTGAGGGTTCCACCCCTACATTAATGGAGGAGGCGTGGCGTCTGGGACAGAAGATGGGTACAGGAGGGAGCTCTGCATCGAGAATTGGGGTTTGGGAGTCTGGGGTTTGAGACGGAGCTTGGGTGAATGAGGGGGTTGTAGCCTGGGGCAGGAAATTGGGATGCAGGAAGCGATGCAGAGTGTGGGAGGGGGTTTGGATGCAGAAGAGGATTCTGACACATGGAAGAGATGTGGGAGGAGGGCAGGGTCTGGGAGGGAATTGTGACTGGGGAGGGGAGGAGTTGCGGAGGGTTTGGGTTGCGATATTGGGCAGGTGGGGATTGTGACCTGGGCCCAGTGTTCCCTTTAAACCATTCAGGGGAGATTCAAATGCAGTCCAGCAGATTAGCAAAGTGCCCAAAGCTAGGTTTTTTGTTTTTGCTGGGGATGCACATTCACACATGCCTCGGTGCACATAAAAATTTATTCCACACATGGATGGAAAAAATCTGAACATGCATGGAAAAAATTAGAGGGAACATTGCCTGGGCAGGAAGTGGGTGGGGTGACAGTTGCAGGTTCTGGCCAGGAGGTGCTTACCATAGGCAGCTCCCAGCCAGCAGCCCTGTGGAACCTTCGGACAGGCTTCCTGCCTGCCACGCCCCCACATATCACTCAAAGTGGCTGCGTATTGATGCCAGCATGTATCTCCGCACAATACATCCCTTGGAGAGAGGAGGGCAGCAGGTCTCTGTGTGCTACACATGCCTGCAAGCATGGCCCAGGCAACTCTCATTGGTCGGTTTCCAGCAAATGGAAGCTGGGAAGATTTTGCTGGAAGGGTGGGGGCAGCACATGGAAACCTTCCCATAGAAGTACACCACCAAGACTGGCCCTAGCAGGTGGCTGATTTGAGCACCATGTGGGGCCACAACAGGCAGGGAGCTTGCCCAAGGGTCTTGATGGTCTACAGGACATTGAAGGCCCAAAGTATTCTGACAGGCCAGATCTGAATGTTTGGTGGGGCAGATCCCGCCCCTGGTATAGATCTTTCATGTAAATGTTGCAATAATTTTTTGAGACGGCATATGAACTGAGCATCATCAAGAACATGAAGCAGGCAAAGACCCTGCTCCAAGGAGTTTACAATACAATCAAAACAGAATTCCTCTTTTTATATGAATAAGAGAATTGTTTAGGATGTTTAATTAGTAATAACGTGCAAAGTAAAAGTATTTTGAAGAGAAATGTGAATAAGGTAATTTATCAAGCAGAAAGAATGGATTACCCACTATACCAGTCTTCATGCCCCGGGATTTTTTTGCATTTTTTTAAATTGTCAGTGGAGAAAACTATGAAACAGGATATCTTGGCTCTATTTCTAACTCTGCCAGTGACTCTGCTATACAGCTATGAACAAGTCATCTGTTTTTCAATTCTCTGGCTTTAAGACCTCACGGATCTTTAGATGAAAATACCAATGTAAATGGAAAGTATTATTATGAAATGGAAACAGAGATGGCTTGTTCTGCGGGTACTGAGACAGATTCTTTAAAATGCATATCCCTGAGAAGTGGCAGCCATGGCTCAGGGTCCTCCCCGTTTCCCCCACCTGCTGGCCCCCCAGCTCCCAAGCAGGAGAGCTAGGGGGCAGCGTTAGCAGCCACCTCTGGTCCCGCTTCTACTTTCTGTTCCAGGGCCCCGCCTGCCTCAAGTTAGGTGCTCAGGCCACCACCTGCCTGGCGTTCCAGCCTCGTGCCCCTGCCACAAGACTACAGTGCCAGGTTCCGGGGGGAGAGGGGGGAGAAAGCCCTGAGGCTACGCGCCAGATCCGGCTTGCAGGGAAACGTGTACGAGAACTGTTCCCCTCTCCACAGCAGTGCGCGTGCTTCCCTGCAAGCTGGATCCAGCGCAGAATCTCAGGATTTTCTCCTCCTCACCTCAGGAAGCCAGTGCTGGCGCTGTAATCTTGCGGGAAAGGGGCATGAAGTTGGAGCGCCAGGCAGGCGGCAGTTAGCATCAGGGTCCCAGACCTGAAAGTATAAGTGGGCCCGGAAGTAGCTGCCGCTGACACTTCCTGGTCCCTCTGTAGGAGAGCTGGGGGTCAGCGGGAAGCCCAGGGCACCCCCCGAGAAGGGGCAAGGAGTAGGACCCTGAGCCATGGCTGCCACTTCCCCTTCTGACTCTGCACAGGCTGAGGGTCGGGGGGGGGCAATGCAGATTGACCCACAGGTGGCAGCGGTGGCTTCCACATTGGAGCAGCACGGAAAGCCTCTAGCACCTGGGAGTGGTGCATGGCACAAAAAGAAGTGCCACCCAGCCCCTCATGCCCAGATTCTGCAGCCCCAGTGCTTCATGTACCCTCTTCCTCCACCACACCCGCAGCCTGCTCCTGCCCCCTCCCCCACTCCTGCCGCCTTCTTACCTGGCCAGACACCCTGCCCACGCCCTCCTGGACTGACACCCTGTCCCCAAGCCTGCTCCTGACCCCTCCCCCTGGCCAGACACCTTGCCCAATTGGGGTCCAGCTTCCATCTGCCTGCAATGATGGCAGACCCCTCCTGCTGTAGCACGAGTAGCAGGGGAGACCATGATCCAGCTGCGGCAGATAGATGGGGGGTTGCTAAATGTAGGGCACAGCCCCTTAGTAAGCCCATAAAACACTATTTTTGTGTATTTTATAAAGAAAATTTTGTACATTTTGACATTCCCCAGTGTACAGTCCAGATAGCTGAACAGCTGTGTCCCTTTGATTCTCTAGACCAGTGTTTCCCAATCAGCGTTCTGCGGAACCCTGGGGTTTTGCAAACAGTGGTCAGGGGTTCCACAAGAAATCGTGAAATCATATATACAGTAGCTCAATGTTTGACTCTATAACACTGAAATGCTGGCTGTTCCCTCTGGGCGGCGCTGTTGCCTCCCACTGTGGCACTCGGCTGACTTCTGAGCCGCTCAGCCAGGCTGCCACGCGGGAGCAAGCAGTGGCCCAGCTGAGTGGTGCAGACGTCAGCCAAGTGCCACGGCAGGAGGCAACAGCGCCGCCCAAAGGGAACAGCCAGGGAGAAGGGCCTGGACAAGCATGCGTCTCTGATGTCAGGAAAGGGTGTTGGATTCAAAAGGAGGAAAGCGGAGCAGACACAGAGGATGCGGAGGAGACAGAGAGGAGAATGGAGGAGGCGGATGACAGCGATAGAGAGAGTGAGAGAGATGCAGCAGGAGGAGGAGAAGAGAAACACAGAGTGAGAGGTAAGAGGGGAAGAAGAGAAGGACAGAGACGGAGAGAGAGGCAGGAGGAGGACGAGAGCTGAGAGAGAGAGAGAGAGAGAGAGAGAGAGAGGGCGAGCCAGTAGGAGGAGAAGAGAGAGAGAGAGGCCGTTTGCGCCACTTGCTCCCGCGCGGTGGCCAAGCTAACTGGCACAGAAGTCAGCCGAGTGCCACAGCAGGAGGAGAAGGGGGACGGGGTGGTGATGTACACGCCCAGGGGGCAGGGCCTGGACGAGCATGCATCCCCGATAGAGACAGAGGAGAGCAGAGAGAAAGTGAGAGGCAGGAGGGGAAGAAGAGAAAGAGAGAGGTGGAGAAAGAGGCAGAAGGCAGAGGAGATCTGAGAGAGAGAGGGGGAGGCAGTAGGAGGAGGAGAGAGAGACAGAAAAAGACACAGAGCAAGAGACCGGAGGCTCAGGAGAGAAGACCGACATGGAGGAGAGACCAGAAAATCCCATCTTATGACGGGGTAATTGGCTAGTAAATAAATAAAAATTTTGAAATACCGCGAACAATTCCAAATATCCCTCGAAATATCACGGGAATTTTTGTCCAGCAATTGGCAATACTGGAGTAATCTTCATACGCTACCAACTGCCTCTTTGTTTTGTTTTGGTCAGTTCATATCTAATGTTACATTTAGTTGTATTGTGCCTGCCCTTCTGCTTCCCAGAATTCTCCGCGTTTCTAGTCTTTTCTAGTGCACGTTACAGTTGTTCACTATTTTGTAGACTTGTAGTCTTTGTGCAGTTTTGTAATTAATGTTTTTACCGAAACTGTGGTAAAAGGTTTTGGTGTATCTAAAAATCTCACCTATGTAACAGCATTTTCATATGGTCGTCGAAAATAAAAAAAATTTGAAAGTATATGAAAAGAAGGCGTGTCAGTGAAGGATAGAACAGTGAAAATGAATCAAAATGATCAGAGCCAAGTACGAGTGAAACAGGAAGAGAAGTGACTGATTTTAAAAAAATTCTCCTTTAGAATGACAGTTACTTGGCCATGAGTTTTACATGGACTGTAGACGAAAATTGCCCCATCCCATTGTGCATTGTTTACAGGAAAAAACACACAAACACACAGCTATGGCCCTAGCCAAGTTAAATCAACACTTCACTACTAATCACGGCTACTTGTCAAATAAAACAGTTGATTACTTTCACCGACTTTTGGATTCACACGGAAAACAACAAAGTTTTTGAGAAGAAGGTAACTATCAATGAAAAGGTTCAAAAAGCAAGCTATTTAGTAGATGAGCTAGTTGCACAAAAAATGAAAAGTCACACTATTGCTGAAAGCCTAATAATGACTGCTTGTAAAAAAATAGTGAGTACAATGATAGGCAAAGAGGCTGAAAGTGAAATTGACAAAGTTCCTATTTCTAATAATACTATTAGTAGGCGTGTGGATGACATGTCACACGACATTGAAGATATCTTGTCTGAAATATTAAGAAATACTAAATTTGCTCTCCAAGTCAACGAATCAACAGACATAACAAGTAAAGCTCAGCTGTTGGCATTCGTACGATTTGAAAACGAAGGTGAAATAATGGAAATGTTTTGTTGTTGTAAAGAGCTGCCAGAAACAACCAAAGGTCAAGACATTTTCAACATCTTGTCTTCTTATTTGGAATCCTGTGGTTTGTCATGGAGCCAGTGTATTGGAATTTGCACTGATAATGCCCCCTCAATGATTGGCTCAATAAAAGGCTGTTACACTCGTCAAAGAAAAAAAACCCTGATGTCATAACAACCCACTGCTTCCTCCACCGGGAAGTTCTTGTTTCAAAAACTATTCGATAGGATTAAAACAAGTCCTTGATGTAGCTGTGAACTTTGTCAATTTTATAAAGCAGCGCCCTCTTAAGTCACGCATGTTTGCAAAGCTGTGTGAAAATATGCAAAAAGACCATGTGACTCTCCTTCTACACACCAATGTTAGATGGCTTTCAAGAGGGAAAGTTTTAATAAGGGTATTTGAGCTGCAAGAGGAACTACTGCTTTTCTTCAAAGATAATAAAGTCAGTTTTTCTGACTTTCTTGAAGATACAAAATGGCTGCTGAAACCAGCCTACTTAGCAGATATTTATCAGCACTTAAACACCCTGAACACCACCATGCAGGGCCCAAAAGAAAAAACATTCTAACTTCCACAGACAAACTTCTTGCATTCAAGAATAAACTCAAAGTTTGGAAAAGACACTTTTCAAGTGGAAATATTGAAAAGTTTCTACTCCTACTTCAGTTTCAGAGTCAGGCAGATTATAAAGAAGTCATCCCATTTACTAGTCATTTCGAATCACTGACAGAAAAGCTTGACCAATACTTTCCTTCTTTGTCATCAGAAATGTATGACTGGGTTAGGAACCCTTTTATTGAGTTCTCACAAAATTTACTCAGTCTGTAAGAAGAAGAAGAAGGACTGAACTACAGTGCGATCGAACTTTGAAGATAAAATTCAATGAAGTGCCACTTGATGTGTTCTGGATTTCAATAAGAAGAGAGTATCCTGTGATCTCAGCAAAAGCAGTGAACATCTTACTCCAGTTTTCAACTTCTTACCTGTGAACAAGCTTTCTCATGTTTTACAAACATTAAAAGCAAAGAAAGAAATTATCTGCTGTCTGTTGAGGAAGAACTGCAAGTGTTTTTGTCAAAAATTCGGCCAAGAATTCAACATTTGTGCAGAAAGAAACAAGCCCAAGTGTCACACTGAAAGTAAACTTTATATTGACTTTGGATGTGAACTTTGTTTTGATGTTTAAGTAAACTATTTGATTTGATATTTGAAAAAAAGATTAAATAATACAAAAAAAGACAGGAAAAATGCTCCCATTTTTTTCTTATAATGTAAGCTGACACATATACACACACACACACACACACACACACACACACACACACACACACACAGAACAGCTCTTTACAAATAAATTTTCTTGACAATAATTTAGCAGTAATTGAATTGCGCTCCCTACTGTCAACTTTTTCTGGCCAAGCAAACTTTTTCGTAGGTAGGGATTCCTCAGGATATGAAAAATTGTTTTAGGGGTTCCTCCATGGGGAAAAGGTTAGGAATCACTGCTCTAGCCTGTGGTGCTTTTACACTTCTTTGCTCTTAGAACATCCATTCCTGGACTGTTCACACAATCACGAGTATGCAAATTCATTTTCAGAAAAATGCATGAGCAATCTCACCAGTCATTTGTGAATTACATAAAAGGCAACACCATCAAATTTTACTGAAGAATGCTCTCAAACAACAGATAGCCCTTTAATATCTGGCTAGGACTTGCATGTCTTTGCCTCTGAAAAACTGATTTGTGGGTGTTACCCAGAGGTACAGCATATTTCAGTAACAATCATACAATAGATTCTCACACCTTCACAGATAGTGTTGCTATACATATGTAGGCATTCTTTACTAGAGGGACCTCTGAACTTAAAATATATTGCCCACCTCTCTGTTAAGAGGTAAAAAAAAGCGGCTCATCATTGGAGTGCATAGGAAAGAAATACTTTTTCAATTCCACCTTCCATATACACACACTTTGAAATTCTAAACAATGGTTTAAAAATTAAATAATTATTTGTATTAAGTCAGCTTGCTCTAAGATTGAGTTTCTTTTTTCTTATACATTGAAACCGCAAGTTGTATTTTCTATTATTTATCCTAAATCAGACAGTCAAAATGGTATCTCCCTACTTGATGAATGATTTTTTATTTTAAACTGTAACTAACCAGTAAGAAAGGAGAAAAAATAATAAACTTCACCCACTGCGGAGGAGCTCCATGTTTTTTCTTAATGATTTTTATATCAACTCTGCATGGGGTGAACCCAGCTTGCAGTCACTGGGGTTTCTTATATGTTTAAAAGTAAGCATGTACTTAATCAGTTTGCTGGATCTGGGCCTTACTGATACATCAAGGTTCAGAGTCAAGTTCAATATTCTCCATCTTGTGTATAACTACCAATAAAGCTTTTATTAGCCAAATCTGCTACGTGGTGGCAGCTGTGCAACTCTTCCAACTATGACAGATGAAGTATTAATTTTCTTTTTATTTGATTTAATATTAAATAAACATTTAAAGTCATGCACCTTGTTAGTTATCCCTTGGTTTAGTATTCTTTCTTCCCTAACATTTTATTTATTTATATACATATAGCTATATTTGTTAATAACTTAGCTGCCATGGTGGCACGCATCTGAACAAGTGTACATGACCTTAATATTGGTGCACAAGACAAAACTCACTCCACTCATGGATGGAAAATCTTAGAGGGAACACTGCTCAATACCTGCAAAAATCAAGGCTCTTATTTAGGTGCCTACGAACTGAAAAGATACACATAGAGGATCATGCATATAAACTAACCTGCAGACACGGGCAGGAAAGTACAGCTTCTGCCAGGACCGACAAAGATATTTCGAGTGATCAATCACTCTGATCCAGTCTAGCTCGTCCATGGACACCTCAATGTAGTAGGAATAAGACCTTTGAATTGCCAAAAATAATAATTAGAATAGAAGCAGCCAATATTTATGAAATAACATGCTTTCTTGAGGTTAGGGTCTATTTAAAAATGTATTTTCATTAAAGTGACCCATATCCAGACTTCTATAAGGAGGCAGCATTACAAACTAGCTTTAAAAATGAATTTTTATCTAGTCACATGTTAAAGATATTTTAGGAAGTATATAAAATAGTCACTCACAATTCTTAGTAATAAGATGAGCTCAATTTAAAACAAGCATTGTAATTATTTGTACTGCAATATTAACAAGATATCAGAGAAAATTTATCATAAATGCTAAGATCATAAATGTTAGCCTGAAACCCTTAAAATAAACTTGCATTTTCTAGTTATGTCATTATATCTTTTTTATTGGTTTTCTTTATCAGTCATGACCTAGTTTGGTATTGTTACTTCATTTGAATTCTACTATGTTTTTTGCTCAGTTAGTTCATATTTTGTCACAATTAGTTCAACAGGGCATTTATGCATTGAATAAAAGTATTTTATTTCACAGATTTTAAATCTGTTGTCTTTCAATGTTTGCAAGCAGAAAAGAAAAAAAAAGAACAAATTCCAGTAGCTTCGAGTTAGCAGAAATTTTGCTCAACAATCAAAGTTAAGCTTTTAAGACAACAGGTATCTTCTTAACATCAGTATGTTATTTTGAAAGAATAACTGCATTGAGACTACAAGTGAATCTATTTGAAAGAATTAGTAATATTAATATTTTCTATTCTAAAAAATTAGTTATAAAAATCCAGTAGCAAAGTGACAATTTAGAAATTGTATATCATTAAAGTCCTAAGATCAGTTTAAACACGAAGATGATCTACACTAGAAAATGAGATTGAACAAGGTACTGTCACTCAGGCTATGAAAAATCCACACTCCTAAGCAATATCGTTAAACTGAGGTAAGGCCCCATGCAGATAACACTAGGTTGACGGAAGAATTTCAATGTATAAAAGCTCGTTGTATGCTAAATGTGATCAGGCCCGTTGACAGCAACTGTCCCACAGCCCGGCGATTCAAAAGGGCCCAGGGGGCTCCTCACTGCAACTATTCTGACAGTGGTCGAAGTCCAGGGCTCTTCAAATCACCACCGGAGTGTCGAACAGGCCCGCTTTGGATGGTGCTGAAGGCCTGGCAGGGGTTGGGATGCCAAGGTGTAGTCAAATACACAATTAACCTTATCAACCACACCCACCCACCCACCCACACACCTCCCCTTGCTGCCTCAGTATCAGAGGCAGAAAGAGGGGATGGGAGGTGGGAGCTGGTGCTCATGAGGAGCCGGTATCTAAGCCGGCTTCCCATGAGCATCGGATCCCATAGAGCCACTTGTCCCTCCCCCGCCACGCTGTTGCCCCGCCTCTGTACATCATGGAGGATGAGGGGGATAGGCGGTAGCCAGTACTCACGGGAAATCAGCTTTCAAGCCAGCTTCCCATGTGTATCAGCTCACATGAGCAGCTTTCCCCTCCAACATGCTGCTGCCTCTTTATCAGAGGCAGCAGCAGTGTGGAGGGGGCGGGGGCAGGTAAGAGGAGATACAGGTGAAGAGCCAGCTTTTAAGCTAGCTCTCCACGCATGCCAGCTCCCTGGAGCCACCTGTTTTCCCTTGATGCCTCCCACAGAGGTAGCTGGGAGGATGGGGAAGAGGCGGGGAGAGAGAGGCAGGAGTCAGTGCTCAGGGGGAGCCATCTGTCCACCCATCCCTGCACTGTTGCCTCTGGGTGGGGGCAGGGGAGTTTTATAATGTTCAAGCAAAGCAAGCAGATGACTAAAATATTAGTCATTTTAACAACACAAATTGAAAGTGACTTGTTACATAAGTAACAAGGATCAAGAAAAAAAAACTCTCATAAGCTTATTCAAATGCTAAACATTTCAATTATAACTGTCAATGATATCCCAACCATGATATGTTATTGAAATTGTGTCATTTATGGGTATTTAACAAAAGTTAATAATTCAATATTTTTTCATTGTGGCAGATGGGATATAATCAGTCTTTTAAATCAGAGTGACTTGTCACATACCGGCTATCTCTATCCCAAAGTAGTATTCGTATATGGTTGATTATCGACGGCTGACCTAGTTTAATTTCAATGCCAGAACGGCAGTCATCATCAATTGGGTGTCGGGAAAAACCATGATCCAAATCATAATTCTGCGTGTCCCCATCTAGCAAAGCAGACTTCAGCTCCCCTTTTACAACCTGGGCTCCATATTTCATAGTTGCAATGTTCTCACCTGGTACTAAAAGGAGAAAGAAAGAGTTGCTTAAAAGTTATGATCTTAGGGCAATAAAAAATTAGCACAGAACTTCTGGTGGCTATACAATGCTTCAGGACTTTGTTAGCCCAATCCTATGGCCACTGAAGTTAACCAATAAGCCTGGGCTCATCGGTTAATCTTAATGACCCCTCCCCCCCCCCCCCCGCCACACACACACATAGCCTCAAGCCTCTGTATCAGAGGCAACAAGGGCGGGAGAGGCAGGAGCCAGTGCCCATGGGGAGTCAGCTTTTAACATGGCTCCCTGCATGAGCTGCCTGTCGTTCCCATGTTGCTACCTCTGATAGAGGGGTAGCAGAGCAGGGAATGGGGGGACAAGTGGGAACCACTTGCCACCCTGTGTGTAAATTTGTAACTGCTGAAAAATTCAGCAGTTACACGTTTACAAAAACCCACATTTGCTAACATCCCTAATAAGTGGTTAAAAAGGTAATTTTAAAAAATATTTCATGTTTCTAGCCCTCATAATTCTAAAGAAAATGCTGAAAACATAACCTGAATCCAAAATGCATTGTTGTCTTCTGTAGGGGTGTAATAGTGTAGTTGATTAAACAATTAACCGATAAATGGGTGCTTATCAGTTAATGTTATCAGCTACATGCAACCCCCTTCCTCCCGTGGCTTTGTAAGTAAATGTTTTCGCAAGCAGGGTCCCAGCATCAACTCCTGCTGTGGCTCTGCATGAGAAGCACTTTAAGAGCAAGAAGGCTAGCTCAGTCCCAGCTCACGCTGGGTCCCAGCATCAACCCCACTGCAGCTCTGCAACTAATGCACAGTTACACTAATCCACTAATTAACGAATTACACATTTCTTAAAATCACTAGTCTTCCTTACAGTATAGACCGGTTGATAACAGCTTTGGGGTGTACATTTTCCCATTTATCTCAATATTCAGTTAAGTCTAAAATCTAGATAATCTAGTATAAAAAGTCAATGTTCTAATTATTTCATTATTACTAACAGCCTCCTAGGATTACACACATGCCAAAAGTCCTATCTGTCTTTTATCCACCTGTTACAACCTCCTGCTTCACCCACTTCAAATTATTTTTGTACAATGCACTTATATTGTCAATACGAATATTTACAAGAATATTGAAGACTGAACATGAGTTTAGTATAAAAATAAACATAATACTCTTTCCCGTATTAAGTTCATATTTATTTTTTCAAATTTAAGATTTAAATGAAACTCGTGCACAATACATGGAGCTTGCTGCAAAATTTAGGTTCCACTTACTAATGAATACATAGTGTCTCTGAGCATAAGGCTGAAACATAGGTATTAAATGACAGGAGGAAGGCTCATGCAGAACAAGGCAGCTTCCCCTTTGAGAGACTGTACAATCATTCTCTTTCTATCCTGAACTGTTTGTGAAGTTTATGGAAATCTCCTTATTTTCTGAAAGTAGTAATAATGAAGTGGACTAATTGTAGACATTTGATTATGCATTTTTTCATATTCTGAAGTGAATAGCTTTCTGGTGACAGTTCAACATTTAAATTGAACTTAGTATTTAAGGAAAAGCCCCAGGAAGTTAATTCAAAATAGCTATACTGCTGACACAGTGAGAAATCACAGGCTTCGCTACCTGCTATCAATGGCCAAGTGACTACACAGAAAAGGGAATCAGAGGCAACATACAGGCTTTGTAAATTTCTGGCTAACAGTATTATAAAAAGAATGCCCCTTTATGACAGAATTGAGAAAAAAATCCCAACATGAATGCAGAGGATCAGAAAGGCGTATGGCTTCCTAAGGGAAAAACTTGGAGACAGCTGATAAAAAAGCAATTTCCCATGATGAAAGGCTCGTCCATGCATGATTTAAGAGACCACAATACAAAGTATTCTCTAACAGTATTCCACATTATTGTGATTTGCAGGGTAAATATTCTGTGATATGTAATTGTTACTTTGTAGCGCACAAATGTTTTTAATAAACATTTGCCAACTAAGAGGTTAAAACTTAATTCACAAATGATAAAAATAATCTAGTATGATGATGGAAACAGGTTCCTATTATAGCAAACAAGTGAAATGCTTTCCTCCCTTTTCATACTTAAAATGTAAGCTCTCTGGAGTAAGGACTGATTTTAATTTTATATGGGCAAACAATGTAAAGGGGGAAGGAAAAAAAATCAGATATAGAATATTTTGAAACTAAACAGCAAAACTATTATTTTTATTACAAAATTGGCATTAAAATATGATAGATGCCTACATTAAGGTTTGATTAATATTTAGATACAAGGCTTTGCAAATGGTTTTCCTGCATGCATCTGTAATTTACATGTTGAAGCAACATCTGGACTATGTGGAATTAATATTTTCCTGTTTTCAATTTAATGTTCATCATCCATGGCCATTGCAATTCTTCAGAAAAAGAGCCAACAAAAGTTTAGGAAACTATTCCAGTTAGATTTTTTCATTACTCTTTCTGCCTCCATAACCGGAAAAAAGTTCGCTCTCACTTAAAAATTTTTTAGATATTCCAAAGTAGTCTTGGTTTAGGCATTTTAACTGTATAGGTATTTTCCAATTAGGAATATATCACTCATTTCTACTGTTAATTACCAAGCCAGAGATACCAAACTCATGGATCATTTTGGTCCATTTCTCAGGCATGGGATTTTAAAAGTTGTAAAATTCATGCTTTCAGCTGTTTAAATCTGAAATTTCATCATGTTATAATTATAGGGGTGTTGACCCAAAAAAGTTGCGCAGAGGGATCACAATGCTATTGGAAGGGGGAGGTCTCATTACTACTACCCTTGCTTCTGCACTACTGAGTACAGTGGCACTGCCTTCAGAACTGGCAGCTGGAGAACAGTGGCAGCTGGCTGGGAGTCCAGCCCTGAAGAGAGAGCCACTGCCAGCAGCAGGGCCGAAATAAGGATGGTGCAGCATGGAACTGTCACCCTTATTTCTGTGCTATTGGTGGGGCACAGTTTTCAGAGCTGGGCTCCTGGCCAAAACCCACCACTCTCTAGGCCAGTGGTCACCAACCAGTAGACTGGGATCTACGGGTAGATCTTGGAACCTCTGACAGGTGATCCTGACTGGTTTGGCCAGGAAGCTATCAAGCACGGGCACTTCGGTTACCCTCCACCCACTGTCATGCTGCTTCTGTCGTCTGCCTCAGGGCTGCCCCTCCCCCCGGGAGCCTCCTGCTTACTGTGCAGGTATGGGAGGGGGAACAAAAGGGAGCACTAATGTCAAGATATCCCTCCTCCCCCCACTTCTGTACCCTATCTCCACACAGAGAGAAGGGGATGGAGGAAGCTTGGAAATGCAAATCTCGGTCACTCTCAAACTACGTGTGTATGTCTCTGTCATTCTCGAAAACATATACTGTCCTTCACTCTCATCTCCTGACCCAATACATACATAGGTTACTCCTTGCAAAGTGGGTTATTTTGGGGTTTTGACTGGCCTGTGCAATTAATCATTTTCATTTCTCTCTTACGCTTAAATTTAATTCTTTGAGCAGTGAGTTCTAAAATGCCTAACCTGTTGTGACAGGAGTCGTCATCCCTGTGATAATTGCTACTCCTGGACATGGCTGGCATGTCCTTGCAGCTCATGAGAAAGGCAGGAGGGGGTCTCCACATGCTGTCCTAGCCTGCAGACACCACTCCTGCAGCTCCCATTGGGCTCAGTGCCTGTGGATGAGGGGCAGCACATGGTGCCATGGAGCCACTGCTGTATATACCAGCTGCTTTCAGGAGTGATGCAGGGCCAGGGCAGAGGGAGCCTGCCTTAACTCTACTGCTCCACCACCCAGAAGCCATCTCAGTTAAATGGTACCCAGCCAGAGCCTGCATCCTGAATCCATGTCCCAGTCGTGAATCCCCTCCTGCACCCAGTCTCCTGCCCCAGATGTGACTTCCCCTGCACCCTAGAGCTTGTACCCTGAACCTCCTCTTGGACCCTAATCCCCTGCCCAGAGCTAAGCCCAAAGCCCCACCCATACTCTGAACCCTTTGGCCCAAGACTAGAGACTGCACCCAAACCTCCTATCCCAGCCTGATGAAAGTGAATGAGGTTGGGGGAGGAAAGGGGCTGAAGTAAGCAGGGTGAGGCCTTGGAGAAAGGGCAGGAAGGAAGTGGAGCAAGGTTATTTGGGTTTGAGGTAGATCTTACATTGCACTTAAACTGAAAAAGTGATCTTGTGGTTAAAAAGGTTGGAGACCATTACTCTAGGCATTCAGCTCTGAAGGCAGCACCGAATCAAAGGTGGCAATTCTGCAGTTCCCCTAAAATAACCTTATGGCCCACCTGCAAAACTCCTTTTTGGGTCAGGAGCCTCAATGTTGCTCTTCCTTGTGAAATCTGTATAAAAGCACACAAAAGACCAGATTTCACATTCCACGACACATTTTTCATGGCTGTGAATTTGGTAGGGCCTTAGCCATAGAACAGGTGTATTTTGAAAATCCATCCCCAACAAGTTTAAAAAAAAATACTGATGCTCACTTAGCATGCCTCTGTAGTTGAGGTCCATGTCCCGACTTTCAGAACGAACTTTAATGGCATCCAAAATGGCATCAGGTGACAGCAATCCAGAAGGTCTTACAACATTTAGTAGCTCTGTCAGACTCATCAGGGGTAAGCGCACTGCCTGCATGATTTCAGCATGATTCTCCTTAGGGTTATGTTTACACCAGTTCATCAGAGCCTGGAAAATATCCTTTTCGGGTGCTGCAAATGAATCCCTCAGCACAACATTTAGAAGAGCAGCCTAAGAAGAGAACATCCAAGAAAAACTCATGTCTCAAGATATAACAAAAATAAACAAATCGTTACCTGGTAAAGCTATAAATGCTCTCTACAAAACTTGATATACTAGTAGGACAATGACTCTATAGACAAACACCATAGCCATTAACTGCAATTAAATAGTTCGAATATAGCTAGGGCATTAAGAAGTATTTTACTGAGAAAAGGAATTCTGGTAAGAGCCTTGGTTTAATGCCTCTCCCGCTGATGCACCTCTAACAGAGCAGCATCCCCAAAAAAGTGAATGTCCTGCACTGTCTGATCCAAGTATAAGCCAAAGTCCTCATATTTGAATCATAACCTTCTTCATCAGAAGCGAAACCACTACCGGCTCATTATAATACTCTTACTAAGCAGCCTCCCTGACTTTTTATTTTTTGTATTCTGAATACTGCATTTGGTTATATCTTGCTTGCTTATCCTCATTTTAATCACTACACATGTATTCTAGATCTTCTATTAACATAATAGGTTATAATTGGACCACCACCACCAGAACTAGGTTTAGAGTGTGGAAGTGTATTGAACCACTCTATTTGTATCCCAACGTACTTTAAACTCTTGGTGCTGACTGGTCAAAGAGTAAATAAACAGATTTTTAGATTTGGCAGCATACCGGCAAAGTAAAATTTTGATAGCTCACTTCTGCATTTAACTCCATGATCATTGTAATGAAAATTAGGGCCGCTGATTAAATGCAGTTTAAGCCACACAATGAACACAAAAAATTAATCCCAAATAAAAAATTTCAATTATATTGCACATTTAAACAACAGAATACCAACTAAGATTTATTAAATAGTTTTGGAATTTTTTTTTACAATTTTAAATATATTAATTTCTGTTACAACACACAATACAAAGTGGACAGTGCTCATTTTATGTTTTTTATTACTATTCATACTGTAAAAATGATAAAATAAAGAAACAGTATTTTTCAATTCATCTCATACATAGACTGTAAGTGCAATCTCTTTATGGTGAAAGCATAACTTGCAAATGTAGATTTTTTTTATGAACTGCACTCACAAACAAAACAATGAAAAACTTTAGAGCTCACAAGTCCACTTAGTTCTTCTACTTGTTTAGCTGATCACTAAGACAAACAAGTTTGTTTATATTTATGGGAGATAATGCTGCCTGGTTCTTATTTACAGTGTCACCTGAAAGTGAAAACAAACATTCATGTGGCACTTTTGTAGCCAGCGTTGCAAGGTTTTTATATGCCAGATATGTTAAACATTCCAGTCCAGAGGACATTCTTCCATGCTGATGATGCTAGTTAAAAAAAACAACACATTTGTGACTGAACTCCTTGGGAAAGAATTACATGTCTTCTGTTCTACCCACATTCTGCCATATATTTTGTGTTACAGCAGTCTTGAATGATGATCCAGCACATGCTCTTTTGAAGAAGGCTTTCACAGCAGATTCCACAAATGCAAAGAAGATGCCAATGTGATATTTTTCATTATACCTTCAACACTCAATCCAAGGTTTAAGAATCAGATTTGGGAGGACACTTCAGAGAGGGATGAAGTGTGGAACATGCCAGAAGTTAAAAAAAAAATTAAAACTCTGATGCAGAAACTACAAAACCCAAACCACCAAAAAAAAAAGTCAATCTTTTTGTGGTAGCATTTGACTCAAATGATAAAAATAAACATGTTTGTCAGCTCTGGATCATTATCGAGCAGAACCCATCATTAGCATTGATGCATGTTCTTGGGAATGGTAGTTGAAGTATGAAGGGACACATGAATCTTCAGTGCAGCCGTCACATAAATATTTTGCAACAGTGCCGGACAAATGCCTGTTCTCTCTTTCAAGTGATATTGTAAACAAGAAGCAGGCAGCATTATCTATTGAAAACTGTACCTAACTTGTTTGTCTGAGTGATTGACTGAACAAGAAGTAGGAGTGAGTGGATTTGCAGGCTCTGTACAAAATTAATCCAGACAACTACAAAAGGATCCTGGAAGTCTGATATATTAGCCCTAGAATGCTAAAGGCCCTTTTTCCTATAAGCTCAGAAAGGGTTAATTCAGGTAAATTCGGGACACTTGAAAGCCAGGAACTGGCAGAAGAGAAATAAGCTGCTCCAGGGTAAAAGGATGTGATCCTTCCCATAGTCAAATCTGAGAAATAACTGATACCCCAAGGCAATCAACAAGATATCACCATGTCCCAGAGAAAGGGGCACAGAGAAGTACCCCCCTAGGTTTTTATTTATGAGACTATTTCCTTTTGTTTGGTGGAGGATCACTGCTTAGGCTGACCTTCAGATTTACCCTGAAAATACAAGCCAGGGATCACAGAGGGGGAATGCACGCCCCTGCCTGAGAAGAACTCATTATGTAGGCCCCCCATAGCCAGAGAGGAAGCCAGGGGCTCATCTAGGACTACACTAGAGTTTCGAAAGTGGATATGCAAATTCAGCGGAGTTTTCGAAAGTGAAAGTAGTTTAAACGCGGCTTTTTCAGTGACTCCCCTCCCCCCACACACACACACTTTCGAAAAGCTGCTGTTCCTTAAAAAATGAGGTTTATGCAACTTTTCAACAAAAGGGGGGGGGGAGGTTCACCGAAAAAGCCACGTCAAAAATACTTTCACTTTCGAAAACTCTGCTTTCAAAAGTGAGATTGGAAGAAGATATGCAAATTACCGAGGAATAGGCATATCCTCTCTCAACACTCTAGTGTAGTCTAGATGAGTCCTTAGGCTGGCAAGAGACAATAGATGCCTTGTCTTGCTCTAAAGTTGTATAATATTTTTTAAAGCAGGCGAGGGCAGGGGGACTATTGGTAAATTTGTAAGTTCAACTTTCATGACTGCAGTGAAAAATACTATTTCCTTTGTTTTTTACAGTGCAAGTATTTCTAATGAAAACTAAAGTGAACACCATACACTTTGTGTTCTGTGTTGTAACTGAACTCAATATATTTCAAAATATAGAAAAAATATTTAAATAAATGGTATTCTGTTATTGTTTAACAGTGTAATTAATAGAGGTTAATGTTTTAATCATTTGACGATCCTACTGAAAATTAGTTGCAGGTTTGTATCACCGAGGCCCACTGACAGCATTTCCGGCCTTAGGACAAAACAGTCAATGGTTCGCCTCCATCAGGGTTCCTCTAACATTTTCTATCAAATAACGATCAATCGATAGATCGAGTCCATATGTGTGTAGGAAAATATATTACAACAAAGGACAGTTAACAAGGAGCAATGCTTATGATATTTAATATGAAATCAAATAAAAAAGAAAACTAACACCACTCTTGGAGTACATGTATCATCATCCTTTCTAGCAACTCAACTAGTAAACACACCAAAATGCATATTATCCATACAAAGCTCAGCTTTAAAATGCTAAGCAAATCTATGAATCAGCTACAAATAGTATTTGCAAGGAGAACACGACTAATACAATATTTACTGACACCGGAAAGGAGAGTAAAAGGTATTCATTAAGGCTTGTACAGTTTCTCTGGGGAATATTTAGGATCCATGCTATACAAGAACAAGTGAAAGAGACCTGTAAAAATAGATAAAAGTTCTGATTTGAAACTTTCAACTTGTATGTTTCACCAACTCAGAGTAGAAGCCCCAGAACAAATTAACACATAGCTTCAAGGTAGGTAGACAGATGCATGTTTCAAAGAGCTTGCAAATAAGGTTTCAACCTACAAAACAACTAGCATCACACCTAGTACTTGCTACTTCTCACACATAACAGCCAGAACTCTACCACATAGGAAAAGTCTGGCCTTAAGGTAATAAGCTATACCATGTATTAATTAGTAACACAGGAGTTAAAAAAATCATTAAGATCACAGTTTTAGATATCTGCCAAGTATCAGAGGGGTAGCCGTGTTAGTCTGAATCTGCAAAAGTGGCGAGGAGTCCTGTGGCATCTTATAGACTAACCGAAGTGTTGGAGCATAAGCTTTCGTGGGCAAAGACCCACTTCATCAGATGCATCTGACGAAGTGGTTCTTTGCCCACAAAAGCTTATGCTCCAACACTTCGGTTAGTCTATAAGGTGTCACAGGACTCCTCGCAGCTTTTTTAGATATCTGCAACACTCCAAAAAAGTCTGTTAAAAGCATGTTTTTCTTTCTTACAGTAAGCCATTAATATCTATGTAAACCAGTGTTTCTTAAACTTGTTAAGACCGGGGAACACCAAACAATATTTTTTTTAAATGAGGAACACCAAGGATTTTTTTTTTAGCAGAAAAAAAAGGGGGGGGCGGGGAGTTAGAGGAGAAAAAAAGTTCCCTGGTCCTTTAAGGATGGCCATTTTGAACTCTGCTGTTCTCCGCGGCACACCAGTGTGCTGCGGAACACAGTTTAAGAAACACTGATGTAAACTTTGTTTGAAATGTAATCATGCAAATGTCCTCATGCGCGCGCGCGCGCGCACACACACACACGCGCACACACACACACACACACACACACCATGCAACCTGCTTCTCCTCCCCCCAACCCAGACAGAACACTTCAGGAAATGAGTCAGGACACCCCAAACAAACTGTCCCCTGCCTCCACCTCACTGCATGCCAGCACCTACCCTCCCTCTTTCCCCCACCTACCCCTGTGCAATCTGCTCCTCCCAGCGCAGCCAGGTACTGGGATAAAATCCTGCTTCTCAAACTTGCAGGCACAAACAACCTATCAGACACACAGCACAAACTCACTACCTCTCCCCACTTCACCCCAGGACACACAGCACGAACTTTCCCCCCCCATCTGCACCTCACCACAATGCCAGCACCTACCTATCCCATGCAGTCAGCCCCTTACCTCCCTCCTCCCAGCCCAGGAGGCTTGAGGACAGTGTTGGGTTTCTCTTTCTCTCTCTCTGCACAGATGGGACTCTCCAAACTCCCTCTGAATCCCCCCCCCCCCAGCCACTTATTCCCTCATCTCCCCTGCTCTGGGAGCGTCTCCATTTCAAGCACCCAGCAGCTTCATTTGAAGCTGCTGCTTAGTGAGACACCCTGCTAGTCAACTGAGCTCCATGCCTGCACAGAAGACCTGAACCTCTGAGCGGGACTCAGAAAACAGTTGCATAGCCACGCAGCTTACAGGGAACTTTGGTCCCCACACAAGCCACATCTGTACAGACATGGTCTACCTAATATTTGGGTGGTGCTGGCTCTGGGAGAGACTTTGGGTGTAGGACATGGGCTCTGGGCTGATGTGGGGAATGGAGTGCAGGATTTGGACAGGAGGTCGGCACTTACTTTGGGTGGCACTTGAAAGCAACTGGCATACTATTCTGGAAGCAGCTCCTGGGGTGGGGAGAGGGGGCTAGTTGGTGTCTATGTGCCACTGCCTGCAGTCACCACCCCCACAGTTGTCACTAGTCTCGGTTCCTGGCTAATGTAGAGTAAGTGCTCAGGGCAGAGGTAGTGCACAGAGATCCACTCCACCCTGCAGGGGCTTACTGGCAGCTTCTGGGAGTGGCACAAAGCAAGGGCAGGCAGGATGCCTTAACTCTGCTATGCTACTGGCAACAGTAGCTGAGGGCCCCTATGCCCTTTTAAAATGCTCAGGCCATAGGACAATAGCTCCCTTTGCCATCCCATCAGCAGACCAAGTATCACTTATTCCAAGCTCTTTTGAACTATTTGCCTCATTTATTTTTGGGGGGGCCAAGCTGGTAAATGCAGAAAAAAAATCATATAGCTCTATCTCCAGGACAAAAGCACAAACACGCACTGACTGCAAATGAAACCAACCAGATCTGAATAATTTCTTGCATTTTCACTCTGCAGATACTACAAATAGGAAAGAGCCTTAAAAAGCAAGCCCTCCTGCAGCTTGTGTTATCCCACAAACTCCAGCTATTGAAAGGAGGTAACATGGTCAATAAAGTCTGCTGATTTGTTCCATTCACACAGATTTTATCTGAGAATGCATTGGGTATGGCATATTATATCTAGCATCAAGTACTGAACAGTGAGGAAGGGGGAGCAATTATAATCTCTGTAACCAAATACCAAGTTTGTTGGTTATGAAAGGTTTCTAGTTCCTATTCATAGAATAGATGTTTTCATTAAAGCTGCCAAAAAGTCAAGTGTATTTTTTACAGTAAAAGGGACTTTAAATATTCTTTATGCATGTTTTAAAGATCCTTTATAAGCACTCACTGAAAGCTTGAAACTGAAATTTGCTTTCTTACAAAAAAAATTCCGCTAGTTCACATGCATGCTGATTTGATTGCAGGATTACCAACACTGAGCTTTGAGGCAGAAGAAACAAGACAGGAACATTTACTGTAGAAGAAAAGACACCTATAGGTAAACCTCTAGTGCAGTGCAGACACTTGGCACTATACCACTGATGCAGCTATCTCAGAAGGATCACTCTAATCATGCATGGGGGAACTCCAGCAGCACACAGCTACCACAGAGACTCTTACACACATTCATATACTACCTCTAGTATAAAATAGGGGGTGAGAACAGAGGATGGAACATCACTTGAATACTCCTACACTGCAATGATCCACAATTGTGATTTCACACCATTCGGACAGTTAGCAGCTGGTATAAAATGTACCAGCCCAAAGGATGCTCCAACTGACACTAGCGAATGATCCTGTATGTAGGAGC
The DNA here is from genome assembly GCF_052426305.1 of Pelodiscus sinensis. Classification (NCBI taxonomy): domain Eukaryota; kingdom Metazoa; phylum Chordata; order Testudines; family Trionychidae; genus Pelodiscus; species Pelodiscus sinensis. Next base: position 144,412,675 of record NC_143054.1, read on the forward strand.
CCTACAATCAGGAGACTCAACACAAACTGAGTTTTATGACATCTTTGCAACTCTCTTCCAAATCTTTACTGTGTATACTTTGATCAGATTTCAAATGCCAGATTATACTGTTTAAATGGCAGAACAGACTTTATAAACATGTAATAAACTATAAACAAGAAAAGCAAATCTTCTACTCCTGTCCATGAAAGCATCTTGTTAAGAGTCATGTTTAACTTTTATAATTGGTCACAACTGAGTAATTGAATAGATACTACATATAGGAATGATCTTTGGAGTCTCTATTACTGTAGCATAATGTTTATGTTTATAGAATTCTACAAAACATCACTCATCTTGTCTCAAGTAACTCCAGCATCACAATTTCATCACCAATGGACCTTACTATTGAAGTTTCCTGTTAATTGACCTATACTTGTCTTTACAGACCATTATTAGCATTTTGTCATAGGGTTTTTTTTTTTTTTTTTTTTTTTTTAAATAGAGCACAACCAACATGCCTGAAAGAACTTACAAAAACGCACCTTGGAAAGTGACAGAAAGCCTTCGCTGGAGAGCACCTCTTGAGCATTTCTATCCATAAACATACAGCACATACAAGTCAGTTTAGGGAGTGAGTACAGACTAGCAACATCAAAGGTCATACAAACATTCTGAATATTGAGTATGGTGCAAAGGTACTCAGAGGTGGAATCCTCCAATTCTGGGAATCCATATTTGTGAGCCAGGCTCAGGAAATCCAGGAGTACCTCTTCTTTCTCATCTCTTAATGTAGCACGGCCTGTGTAGATATATTTCAGCAGCATTGTAAATGCTTCTGCAGTTGTATCCTGAAGAGGGATTTCTGCTTCAGGCTGAGATTCTCTCATTCCACCATATAATAGTGCTCTAGAGACAGAAAGAAAATGTGAGAAACTTGTGTGCTAATAATGGGTACTGTATTGTTATATATATTTTAAAGGTAAACAAATCAACCGGCTTAGAGTGCATCTAAATGCCAGGTGGAAGAATAAATAAGGATGTATTTGAAATGGTGTCTCAGAAGATACCACAAAACTGAAAAAGAAGAATGGCTTTGAAATTCATCTTATAATTCAGCTCTAGTTTGACTATATCTATGTAGGAAGAGCACTATGGGATCTCTTCATCATTAGCTCAATTATTCTACACCAAGTTTAGTCAGATTACAGATAAAAAGAATATTCTGTGAAGGTTTGGTTTTGTTTTTTAATTTTAGCTATGAAAATTCACCCTGGGATCAGACTGTTTAGTTAGGTTCTTTCCTATTCACGTATTACTACCAGTAATAAAGAGCTTTCCAACCCAATTATGTTCTTTGTGAAACCTGCACAGCCCCCTAAAAGTTGGGGAAGCAGACAGGTGAAATGACCTTGCTGATGCTTATACCATGAAAATACAGCAAAACTAACAACAGAACCAAGGAGTCTAAATCCCCATTTCTTTGCTCTACCCATAAATATAGCACACGACAGGCAGCCTTGAAGTCCTAAGAGATGATACTTAGGAAGAATCAAAAAGTTTGCAACATACATGTCTGCAAGTCACCAGGGCCTGATGAAATGCATCCTAGAATACTCAAGAAGCTGATAGAGGAGGTATCTGAGCCTTTAGCTCTCAACTTTCAAAAATCATGGAAGTCAGAAGAGATTCCAGAAGACTGGAAAAGGACAAATATAGTGTCCATCTATAAAAAGGGAAATAAGAACAACCCAGGAAACAACAGACCAGTCAGTTTAACTTCTGTGCCAGGGAAGATAATGGAGTGAGTAATTAAGGAATTCATCTGCAAATACCTGGAAGAAAATAAGGTGATAGGTATCAGCCAGCATGGATTTGTAAAGAACAATCATGTCAAACCCATCGGATAGCTTTCTTTGATAGGATATCAAGCCTTGTGGATAAGGGAAAAGTGGTGGACGTGATATATCTAGACTTTAGTAAGGCATTTGACACCATCTCACATGACCTTTTTATCAATTAACTAGACAAATTTAACCTAGATTGGGCTACTATAAGGTGGGTGCATAACTAGGTGTATAACCGTTCTCAGAGAGTAGTTAACAGTTCAATATCATGCTGAAAGGGCATAACAAGGGGAGTACCACAGGGCTCTGTTTTGGGACCAGTTCTGTTCAATGTCTTCATTAATGATTTAGATGATGGCACAGAGAGAACAATTATTAAGTTTGCAAATGATACCAAGCTGGGAAGGGCTTCAAATACTTTGAAACATAGGGTCAAAAAATAAAAATGATCTGGACAAACAAGAGAAATGGTCTGAGGTAAACAGGATGAAGTTTAATAAAGACAAAAGCAAAGTATTCCTCTTCGGAAGGAACAATCAGTTTCACACATATAGAATGGGACGTGATTGTCTAGGAAGGAATACTGCAGAAAAGGATCTAGGGGTCATAGTGAATGACAAGTTAAACATCAGTCAACAATGTGAAGCTGTTGCAAAAAAACCAAACATGATTCTGGGATGCATTAAATAGGAGTGTTGTGAGCAAGACATGAGAAGTCATTTTTCCGCTTTACTCTGCGCTGATTAGGCCTCAGTTGGAGTAATGTGTCCAGTTTTGGGCACTTGATTTCAAGAAAGATGTGGAAAAACTGGGAAAGGTCCAGAAAAGAGCAACAAAAATTATTAAGAGTCTAGAAAACATGACCTATGAAGGAAGACTGAAAGAACTAGGCTTGTTTAGTTTAGAAAAGAGAAGACTGAGTGGGGATATGTTAACTATTTTCAAGCATCTAAAAGGGTGTTACAAGAAAGAAGGAGAAAAATTGTTCTTTGGCCTCTGAGGATAGGACAAGAAGCAATGGGCTTAAATTGCAGCAAGGAAGGTTTATATTGAACATTAGGAAAAAATTCCTAATTGTCAGGGTAGTTAAACACTGGAATAAATTGCCTAGGGAGGTTATGGAGTCTCCATCAATGGAGATATTTAAGAGCAGGTTGGACAGACACCTGTCAGGGATGATCTGGACAGTGCTTGGTCCTGTCAGGAGGGCAGGGGAACTCTCAAGCTCTCTTCCAGTTCTAAGATTCTATGATATTTGTTCTAGATAAGTGATTTGAACATGCTGTACACACATCTTAATTACTAGCCTCTCTGGTACTCATATGAGAGAAGAATTACCTTGAAATTTTACTTGGTATATTTTAAGACTGAGAAGCAGGTTTGTTATGTTAAAATGAGACCCAATTTTTAAACATGAAATATTTTCCTAATTCATATTGCAGTAGACCAAGTCTTGTAAATGCACGATTTCAGCAAGAAAAGCTAACACTATTTTTCTATTTAAAACTAATTTTTAAATAAATAATTTGTATACAAGCATCTTATGTGTAGCAATACTTCTACTTTACAGAGAAAACCATAATCATATTTATCATCCTATTTGTGTTCTGAAGTTTATTTTTTCTAATATATGAACTGAGAGTCCAATTTAATGACAGTCAAAAACACTATCATGTTATAGTTAGCCACAATGCTTTAATGCCCTGGGAAGCATTCACATAAGAAACATCAGGTTCAGCGAATAGTGGATTATGGGAGTAGTTCTCTCTGAACTTCCCAGGATATATCTAAGACACATTAAAGTTTCCTGTAAGCCTAAAGAAGCAATACATCACCTGAAATAATGGCATCTAGCAGCCAGAATGACTCTATGTGCAGGAAAACGTTTCTTTTCTACAATAAAGGTAACATCACTGTACTCTTCCCCATTCATCAGACCACCGACATTCTCTGACAAAATGTGAACATGGTCAATTTCTCCCACAGCTGTGTAAGGACGGAGCGGGTGACTATTACTCATCTTGATGAAATGATGATATTGGCAGCCTATAGGAAGAAACCAAAGAAATTTAAGCATTTTAAAAACTGGATACTGAATCTACCTCAGAACAAGTTAAAATTACAAATAAGCTAAAGAAGATTAAATTTAAAGGGACAATAGTTATTTAGCAAGGTTTTTGCTAAATCAGTTACAATAGGAACCTACCCAACTTGCTTCATAATTGTATTTCAGTTTGATTTCAGATATCTCCACCTAACTTTTATTCTGCCAATGCATCTGTTCTAAAACTGTAAGACATCATCAAACAAATCAAGTAACTGAATGGAGTGTAAAGCTTCTGCAATACTAAATGATTCACAAAACACAAATTTAGTTGACTAAGGATGGAGAAATCATTATCTAAGTAAACAGATTTAGTCTAAATACTGAAATCTATGCTAAAGTGTTTTCATCGGTAAACAGTCAGATTATGGGTGTTCGTGACATTCTTACTGGATCTAGATTAACTTTCCAGAACTGAAATAATTAGTGCAGCCCTGCAAATATGCAGATATCTGCTTTATATCCACAGTTGTGGATGCAGATATCCAAGGCTCATTTTTGCGGCTACAAATATGGATACTAATTTTGTATCTAGAACAGTGTAGTAAGAGTTTAACTGGTTACCACGGAAGCAGGTGTTTTATTAACTTGCTTACAAGATAACCAGATAACCAGCCTGGATGGCTGAACCCTGCCAGTGGCCACAGCTAGCACAACCAGAGCAGCCTCCACCGATGTGGTGGGGCCAAGGCAGCTCCCAGGGCCCACAGCTGAGACTGGAGAAATCCCCCCATCCTCTCCCAGCAGCAGGGACAGGGCTGGAGTGAGTAGCGGGGCTGGGTGCAGAACTGGAGCACCACCTACTGCCTGCAGCCAGGACAGGAGCAGCCAATCACCCCGCCATGGTGGGGGCAGGGCTGCCCTGCCATAATCACAGCCAATAGAAGCAGCAGATGGCAGCACCTTGGCCTGTCAGGGAACATGGAGTCATGTGCTTCTGTCCCCGGGGAGCTGCACCAAGTAACTGATCCCTCCCACCGAGGCCTTCCATTCCCAGCCCACTCCTGCACCCTACTTCCAGGCCACATCCCCAGTCCTCAGCCCACTCCTGCACCTTTCCACCCAGACCCTCCCACACCCCAAACTCTCTTCTTGGAAGCCCACTCCCACACACTGAACCCCTCTCATTTTGGGCCGTTACAAAATCTACTAGCCTGAGACATCCCCCCAGGCTCTAGCATGAGGAGAATGTGGGGAGTGTCTTCCTGCTTGTTGGAGGCCGGTGAGGTGGGTTGTTTTTTGTTTGGTTGGTTGGTTTGGTTTGGGTTTTTTTGCTTCTCACTTTTGTGCGGCCCCCCAACTCAAAAGTTTCTCCACTCCTGTCACAGAGGCTCTGAGAACAAGACCTCACTGTAGTAGATACTGTATATAGAAAGAGAATTCCTGCCCCCGAAAGCTTAAATCTAGATAAGTCAGAAAGGGTCAAAGAGGAAAAAAGCAGAAGAGAGAAGAGGTGACTGGCCCAAGGACACACAACAAGTCTGGAAAGAGAGGGGAACAGAACCCAGGTCTCTCCATTGTGCTTATTACTTAAGATAGGTAGGCATTCTTGGTCAAGGTAGGCATTTTTGGTCAAACCCACCACAAGTATAAGCAAAAACAACTCCAATGATCCCAGATGAATCACACCTCCATCTGCAAATAATGAATTTGGGACTCTGAGCCTTTACTCACATGTGTGATCCTATATGTCCCCTCCATGATACATCTGAAGGTATCAAGAAAAATAAACCAAAACGACAAAAATAATGTTCTCTATATAGTAGATTTTTCTTTTATCTACAGAAAGATTGTAGACAAATTAATCTTTAGGAAAAATCAGATGCATTTTATCATGTAATATCTTTTTACAAAAAGAACAAATAAAAATGTAGAAATTATAATATATTACGTAGTGGCAGATGTAGAACCTATATACTCATCAGAACTTCCATATCCTACATTTTCAGGAGTTCCTGCTATTGATTCTTCAAGAGTACAGCCAGAAATCTTATAGTTCCCTGCTATTTTCTCAATCCCTTGGAGGCTGGGAGCTTCAAACATGGCAGGATATAAGCTATCTTTTTTCTAATCTATTTAATATATTATAGCCGATAAATGGAAGGAAAGAGACAGAGAGAGAGAGAGAGAGAGAGAGAGAGAGAGAGAGAGTGTATTATTATAAGTATATAATAGAGTACTATTACCATCCTCCTTGACTTTTGAGATGAATGTGTGGAGGGATATGACCAAACACAAAGGGGTTAATTCATCAAGGTCTGTTTGAAATCAAAATGACAGAAAAGATTCATCTGGTTCTCCTATAACTCTATTTCCAACAGCTGGGGTTGCTGCCTACACTGGTACCTGAGTGGGTTATGGACAAAAAGCCTTCATTTCAAGTCAAAATAGAGGAAAAGCCTCTGGATTAGCAAATTACAGTTTGTACTCTTCCAAGAATCAATGTAGAGCAGTGATACACTGAGGCTCACGATCCACAAGTAGCCCTTTAATGAGTCTTCTGCAGATCTTTGTAGCACATGATATTAAAAACACTGTGATTTATTATCCAAGATGAAGAAAAAAAAACACACTTGGTGGAATTCTCATTTTATTTTTTTTTAGTAAAACTGTTTGACAAAAAAAATTGTAACAATTTGGTTTTAAGAAATCCCAAATAAAAATTAACTTCATTAAATTAACACTGTATTTTTGAAACATACAATCGTTTAAATAAAGCATGAATATTTTCCGTATATTTAAAAAAAAAAAACCTTAGTTGAGTTACAGATCTGAGCAACACTGGGTAAATCTGCAAGTGTGTGTCTATATATATAAAACATAAGAACGGCCGTACTGGGTCAGACCAAAGGTCCATCTAGCCCAGTAGCCTGTCTGCCAACAGTGGCCAGCCCCAGGTGCCCCAGAGAGGGTGGACCGAAGACAATGATCAGCAATTTATCTCCTGCCATCCTTCTCCAGCCTCTGACAAACAGAGGCCAAGGACACCACTTCTATCCCCTGGCTAATAGCCTTTTATGGACCTAACCTCCATGAAATTATCTAGCTTCTCTTTAAACTCTGTTATAGTCCTAGCCTTCACACCCTCCTCTGGCAAGGAGTTCCACAGGTTGACTACACGCTGTGTGAAGAAGAACTTTCTTTTATTAGTTTTAAACCTGCTCCCCATTAATTTCATTTGGTGTCCTCTAGTTCTTCTATTTAGGGAACTAATAAATAACTTTTCCTTATCTGCCCTCACCACACCATTCATGATTTTATATACCTCTATCACATCCCCCCCCAGTCTCCTCTTTTCTAAACTGAAAAGTCCCAGTCGCTTTAACCTCTCTTCATATGGGACCCGTTCCAAACCCCCAATCATTTTAGTTGCCGTTTTCTGAACCCTTTCCAAGGCCAAAATATCTCTTTTGAGGTGAGGAGATCACATCTGTACACAGTATTCAAGATGTGGGCATACCATAGTTTTATACAGGGGCAGTAAGATATTCTGTGTCTTATTTTCTATCCCTTTCTTAATAATTCCTAGCATCCTATTTGCCTTTTTGACCGCTGCTGCACACTGTGTGGAAGTTTTTAAGAGAACTATCCATGATAACTCCAAGATCTCTTTCCTGATTTATCATAGCCAAATTAGCCCCCATCATACTGTACGTATAGTTGGGGTTATTTTTCCCCCGATGTGCATTACTTTACACTTATCCACATTACATTTCATTTGCCATTTTGTTGCCCAATCACTCAGTTTGGTGAGATCTTTTTGGAGTCCCTCACAGTCTGCTTCTGTCTTGACTATCCTAAACAGTTTGGTATCATCCGCAAACTTTACCACCTCACTGCTTACCCCTTTCTCCAGATCATTAATGAATAAGTTGAAAAGGACTGGTCCCAGGACTGACCCTTGGGGAACACCACTAGTTACCCCTCTCCAATCTGAAAATTTATCATTTATTCCTACCCTTTGTTTCCTGTCTTTTAACCAGTTCTCAATCCAAGAAAGGACCTTCCCTCTTATCCCATGGCTATGTAATTTACACAGAGCCTTTGGTGAGGGACCTTGTCAAAAGGCTTTCTGAAAATCTAAGTACACTATATCTACTGGATCCCTCTAGTCCGCATTTTTGTTAACCCCTTCAAAGAACTCTAATAGATTAGTAAGACATGATTTCCCTTACAGGAACCATGTTGACTTTTGTCCAACAAATTATGTTCTTCTATATGCCTCACAATTTTATTCTTTACTATTGTTTCAACTAATTTGCCCGGTACTGAAGTTAGACTTACTGGTCTGTAATTGCCAGGATCGCCTCTAGAACCCTTTTTAAATATTGGTGTCACGTTGGCAACCTTCCAGTCATTGGGTTCGGAAGCCGACTTAAAGGATAGGTTACAAACCACAGATAATAGCTCAGCAAGTTCCCATTTGAGTTCTTTTAGAACCCTTGGATGAATGCCATCCGGTCCCGGAGATTTGTTAACATTAAGTTTTTCTATTTGTTCCAAAACCTCCTTTAATGACATTTCAATCCGGGACAGTTCCTCAGATTCATTACCCACAAAGGACAGTGCAGATTTGGGAATCTCCCTAACGTCCTCAGCCGTGAAGACTGAAGCAAAGAAATCATTTAGTTTCTCCGTAATGGTTTTATCATCTTTGTATGCTCCTTTTATATCTCAATTGTCTAGGGGTCCCACAGGTTTTTTAGAAGGCTTCCTGTTTCTAATGTACTTAAACATTTTGTTATTTCTTTTTGAGTTTTTGGCTAGCTGTTCCTCAAAATCTTTTTTTGCTTTTCTTATTAGATTTTTACACTTGATTTGACAGCAAGCTGCTTTGTCGACATAACAGCGTGGACGCAAAGGACAGTGTAGATGCAATAATGCCTTCTATCGACAGAACTCTGTCGATAAAAGGCATTATTCCTCGTAGAATGAGATTTACATACATCGACAAAACTGCTGAGTTTTGTCGACGTAACTCAAAGGCAGTGTGGACGCAGGTATAGTTTTGTCAACAAAAGTTCACTTTTGTCGACAAAACCCTGTAGTCTAGATACACCCTAAGAGAAGTCTCCATCTGATTTACGTGCATCTCTGCACCAATCGGCTTTCCCCCATCTCTTAGTTTAAAAACTGCTCTACGGCCTATTTAATGTTTAGTGCCAGCAGTCTGGTTCCACCCTGGTTTAGGTAGAGCCCATCCTTCCTGTATAGGCTCCCCCTCTCCCAAAAGTGTCCCCAGTTCTTAATAAATCCAAACCCCTCTTACCTACACCTTCGTCTCATCCATGCATTGAGACTCTGAAGCTCTGCCTGCCTACCTGCCCCTGCGTGTGGAACTGGAAGCATTTCCGAGAATTTCACCATAGAGGTCCTGGATTTCAGTCTCTTTCCTAGCAACCTAAATTTGGCCTCCAGGACATCTCTCCTACCCTTCCCTACGTCATTGGTACCTACATGTACCACGACCACCGGCTCCTCCCCAGCACTACACATAAGCCTATCGAGATGCCTCGAGAGATCCGCAACCTTCGCACCAGGCAGGCAAATGACCATACGGTTCTCCCGGTCATCACAAACCCAACTATCTATGTTTCTAACGATCGAATCACCCACTACTAACACCCGCCTCTTCCTAACAACTGGTGTTCCCTCCCCCTCAGAGGTATCCTTAGTGCGAGAGGATACTGCAACATCCTCTGGAAGGAGAGTCCCAACTATGGGATGGTTTTCCTCTGTTCCCACTGAATGCACTGTTCCCTTGAGACTTTCATCCTCTTTAAAAGCACTGAGGCTCTCAGACTGGAGGTGGGACAGTACAACAGTGTCCCGGAAAGTCTCATGAACATATCTCTCTACCTCCCTTAGCTCCTCCAGTTCAGCCACCCTGGCCTTCAAAGCCTGAACTTGGTCTCTGAGGGTCAGTAGCTCCTTGCAACGGGTGCACACATACACCACCCACCCACAGGGCAGGTAATCATACATGTTACACTCGACGCAATAAACAGGATAGCCCCCACTCTGCTGCTGGGCTTCTGTCTCTATTTTTCTCATGAACAAGTTTAAATATAAACTGGGCTTATTAAATGTCTGGAATATAGATTATTATAAAAGTTATGTTTAAAGAAGGTCAGAAGTCACTACTGCCCTCTAACCTTCCTCTCCAAACTCCGTCAGCTGCTCCTGTTCGCAAGCTCCCTGGTCGCTGACTCATAGGCTTATAAAGCCCTGGTAGCCCCTCCCCCTGACTGAGGCTCAGCCAATTAACAGAAGCTTCTAGATTTCAAACCTTTTAGAAGCTCCTTCAAACAAACAAACAAACCAAACAGCCAAACAAGCTCAGCACACAGCAAATAACCCCCCCCCCACACACACACACACAAACACACACTACAAACAGCCACTTACCACAAGGGTCCCGTATTTACTCCTCTTTTACCTGGAGAACTCCCTCTCCAAACTCCCTGTTAGCTGCTCCTGTTCGCATATATGTCATATATACACATACACACACACACACACATAGACACACACTCTCACTCCAAAATATTTCCCATCATATTGTTTTGAGACCAAGGGAGAAAGCACGCATGCTATACTAAATGCAACAATGAACATGTGATGCGATGTGAGTGAGTAGTCGAGTAGATGATTAGCTGAGAAGCCTAGACTTATTGGTTAATCTAGTTGGTTAATCGCATTTCCTCCGTATCAGGCAGCAAGGTGGGAGGAGAGCAGGAGACAGTGCTAGGGTGGAGCCATCTTAAAAACTGGTTCACCCCAGCACCAGCTCCGTAGTGCCACCTGTCCCGTCCCCCTCCTCCCCACTGCTGCCTCAGAGAGGCAAGAGTGCATGGGGGAGGCTGCCGCGAAGCAGCTTCTGCCCGTGGCGGGCCCTGACTTGCTCTGGGCAGAGACTGCTTCGTAGCTGCAGCCTCTGTCTATGGAGGGTTCAAGCTCCTCGAAGTCAGGGGCTGCTGCCGGAAACAGAGGCGGCAGAGTGGGGTGGCAGAGGATCTCAAAGTGGGGCCAATAACACTGGCTGCCAGTCCTGCTCCCGGGGACTACAGAATAGTCGACTAACTGCAAAGAATTCATGCGGTTAGTCGACTATTCTATTACCAACTATCTAATATTCCTATTCTACATTACAGTGGCTCTTTTGACTGCTAATTTGGCTCTGAACCACTGAGGTCTCAGTATGACTGGTGTATAGGAAGATAAGTAAAATCTGGATTTGGGAGTATTTCTGGGAGGCTTCACCATTTAGCCAATAAAATGGGATTTACCCTCTGTAAGGCATGATGTTTGGTAGTCAAGAGTATGGTCTACAACTATGCTGATTGCTGTAGATGTAGAATTCCAAGAAATGGACTGGTTACTGATGTGGAAGCTTTTCAAATTAATTTGCAACAGAAAGGGTTGAGACGACTAATAACTTGATATAAATCCAAGTTTTGGGGATCCAGAATTTATCTTTCAACCTTGAGTAGGGCACTGTAAGGTACTGAAGCTGGCTTGAATTAGAGGTTCTGGTCATATTCAGTGCATAATTCATTTTGAATTAGGCCAAGTACAGCCATTATTTAATCATAAGTGGCACTGCCTGATTGTACCTGCATTGCAGAGACGCTTCAGAAAGTTTCCAATGATGCTATATTAATTGATCTCTGTCCTGCTTGTTGCTCCATTAAGTATAAATCCAGGCAGGGTCAAGGACAGTGTGTTCCTCATGCTTTTTAAATTTTAAAAAGTCACAGCAGGTGACTCACCTCTGAAAATGAATTTAAATGCACCCTTATATCAAATTAATATAGAAACCAAGGTGATATACAGGCGACCATACAACTCTAAGATTTTTTTCAAAGTGATTCAGCTTTGCATTACAACCATCAAAACTAACAGGTGATGTTTGTGCCAAGGATGACTCAGATGTGCAATTTTGCAATATCAGTACTTGTACAACAACTATAAGAGTACTCCATGCAGTTTCAGAAACAAACTGCACTGGTCAGCACATTTTTCATATTCAGAATTGGTTTGGAAACTAAGAACAGCCATACTGGTCAAACGTAAATGTCCATCTAGTTCAGCACAGGCAGTCCCCGGGTTACATGGATCCGACTTACATCGGATCCCTACTTACAAACGGGGTGAGGCAACCCCGCACTAGCTGCTTCCCCCCAGCAGACCAAGGAGACGCGAAGCTAGCACCCGCCCCAGCAGACCAGGGAGACGCGGAGCGGCTTTTCTCAGCAGACACCTCAGCTTGAGAATAAAGGACTGAGGGAAGTGAGGTGTGGGAGAATAAAACTGAGCTCTGGAGAAATGTTTGGCTAGAGTTTCCCCTACAATATGTACCAGTTCCCACTTACATACAAATTCAACTTAAGAACAAACCTACAGTCCCTATCTTGTACGTAACCCGGGGACTGCCTGTATTCTCTCTTCTGACAGTGGCCAATGCCACATGCCGCAAAGAGAAAGAAGAGAACAGAACAATCACTGAGTGATCCATTCCCAGTAATCCAGTCCCAGTGTTCACCTGTCAGAGGGTTAGGGATATCCTGAGCATCTATAATCCATGAATTTATCTAATTCTTCTTTGAATCCAGTTACAGTTTTGGCCATCACAACACTCCTTGGCAACAAGTTCCATAAGCTAACTGTGAACTGTGTGTACTTCCTTTTGTTTTATGACTGCTGCTTATAGATCCATTGGATGAGCTCTGATTTTTCTGTTACATGAAGGGGTAAATAACTCTTCCTTATTCACTTTCTCCATACTCTTCACAGATTTCTATCATATCCCCCTTAGTCATCTCTTCTCCAAACTGAACAGACCTGGTATTTTTAATCTCTCCTCTTACAGAAGCTGTTCCATACCTCTAATAATTTTTGTTGTCCTTCTCTGTAGCTTTTCCAATTATAATATACCGAGATGAGGTGATCTGTAGCAGTATTCACGGTGTGGGCACACCATGGATTTATATAATGACATGATATTTACCATCTTACTTATCCTTTTCCTTATGGCTCCTGACACAGTTATCTTTTTTGACTGCTGCTACACACCAAGCCGATGTTTTCATAGAATTAAACATGATTACTATAAGGTCTCTTTCTTGAATGGTGAGAGTTAACTTAAACACCCCACCATTTTGTATGTCTAGTTGGGATTATTTTTTCCAGTGTGAATTACTTTCATTTATCAACATTAAAATTAATCTGCTATTTTGTTACTCAGTTCTGTGAGATCCCTTTCTAGCTCTTCTGCTTCAGGCTTAAATAACTTGAGCTATTTTGTATCATCTGAAAAATTTGCTAGTTCACTTTTTCCAGATAATTTATGAATATGTTATACATTTCTGATCCCTCAACAAATCCCTGGGTGACCATGCTATATTTCATTCTTCACTATGACAACTATTTAATTCTACCTTTTATTTTCTGTCTCTTAACTAGTTAATTCTCCATGAAGGGTATGTCTAGACTACATGTCTCTCTCGCCAGAGGCAGTCAAGATGCATACCGGTTGGCAGGGAATGCCTTTGTCGACTGTTCCCTTATGCCTCGTAAAACGAGGTTTACAGGAGCAGTCAACAAAGGCATTCCCTGTCGACCGATCCGCATCTTGACTGCCGCGCTGTGCCAAAGATCAGCTGAGCTGGCACAACGTGGCAGCCATTTTTATTTTAATGAAGCCGGGGATATTTAAATCTCAGCTTCATTGACTATGTCAGATAGTCTAATTTACATGCCTCTGGCGAGAGAAGCATATAGTTTAGACATACTTGAAAAGACCTTATCTCTCTTACCCCACGAGTGCTTACTTTTCATAAGAGCCTTCAGTAAGGGATCTTGATGAAAAGCTTTTGCTATATCCACTCGCTCCCACTTAGTCACATTTGATACCCTCAAAGAATCCTAATAGATTGGCGAGGCATAATGTCCTTTTCCAAATGTCTGGTCTAAATTTTCTCCAACAAATCATGCTCATCCATAAGTCTGAATTCTGTTCTTCACTATAGTGTCAACCAGTCTGTCTACTACTGAAGTTAGGCTTATCAACATGCAGGCTGGATAAATAAAAAAAAATCAATTATTTTTTAAATAATAAAAATTGGATTTTTTTTATTTAAATCATTTCTCCCTTAAAAATCCTACCTAAAGATAGTTTTAATTAAGATATCTTTGAGCAACAATGTATCTCATCATGGAATAGGGATTATAAATTATAATTTTATAGCATGAGGCAATGTATTCATGTAATATTTAAGAAAAGATTTGTAAATGAGTTCCAATGGATTAGGAACCCAACCTTACAAGGTTCCAGTGGCTGGTGTATAGATTACTTGGGTTAATCTTTCTATCTATCCAATGAGACTCAGTGCTCAGTCTAGGAGCAACCATTAGAGATGCTTAGTTTTGCAGTTCTCAAACTGTGGATGAGTCTCCAGAGACAACATGCTTGTAAACAACAAAAATTTTAATTAAATAAATAAATATACAGAGGTGAGAAACAACAGACCTCAACCCTATTGTCCCTCTGCAAATTTGTATGCACAGAGTCAATCCCTTACTCTCTCTAAGTGCAAAGTTTCAAAAAGTTTAATGAACAGAAGATTGTTGGAGGCAGAATAGATCCTAAATAATGATTTAAATCATGATTTAAATCCATTTGATTTAAATCAAATCCACCCTGCTAATGTGTAAATGCCAGGATTATCTCTGGAGCCTTTTTAAAAAGCCAGCATTATATTAGTTATCCTTCAGTCATCTTGTACATAAGCTAAGTTAAGCAAAGGGTTACATACCATAGCTAGTAGTTTTGCAATTTTATATCTGAATTCTTTCAGAATGTGTGAGTGAATACCATCTGATCCTGGTGATTTATTACTGTTTAATTTATCAGTGTGTTCCAAAATCTCCTCTACTGACAGCTCAATTTGGGACAGTTCCTCAGAACTGTCACCTAAAAAGAATGGCTAAAGTTCATGGGCACTCGGTGGCTTAGGTGGGGGAAGGCTCTGCCTTCCCAATCCGCAAGCCTGGCCTCGCTTATGCTCCGCCCCCAAGAATGCCTGCTCTAGGGGTACAGGCTCTGGGCTGCGGCTGAGGGGTTTGGGATGTCAGAGGGGGGCTCCTCGTTTGAGATACATAGGGCTGGTAGAGACCTCAGGTCGGGGCAAAGAATGTGAGTCTTGGGGCACAGGAGCATGTTCATGGCTAATGGGGGTGCTCAAGGTGGGGCAGGGAGTTGGGGGTCAGGCTTACCTAGGTGACGCCCTGTTTGGGCCAATGGAGAGGAACACCCCACCAACCACGGCAGCTTCCAAGCTTGGGGAAACATCTTTCCCTCCTCCCCCCACTGCAACCCTGAGCACTTTTGTGGAGCTTAATGAGAAGCTGCATGGCCGCACAGCTTAGGTTATGTCCACACTGGGAAGGTAATAAATAAGTGTTGTTAACATGCAAAAGTCACCAAAAGTAGAAATTGGTCAAACCAGTTTTAATGCCTTCCATTATCGAAAATGTATGGCTACATTGCTAGCTCCCCTGTCAACAGAAACCCACAGTGCTTTGTTCTAAGCATCCCACAGTGTAGTGTGATGGGAAGGCAGAGCTGATCCCTGCACTTCTTGGGATTCCTTTGTAGCTCTGTAAGCTAAGGAATATCAAAAGAGCAAGGCAGTCTCTCCAGCTATTCCACTGCAGCAGCGGTCTGCCTGCTGCTGTGTTTCTAGCAGAGCAGAACAGAAGCATTCCAATGATTTGCTCTCTGTTCCCCAAATGGAGCAGCTCACTTAGCCGACAGATACTTCCTAGAGCTTTGAAAGCAGAGGGGCACATGCCTGCAGGGCAGCAGAAACCACAAAATACTGAGCACAGCCACCAGTGCAGGCATGTGGGATACTACTGGTGGAAGCCAGTTCTCTCAACAAGACAAACAGCAGAGTTAACATTGGCTCTACAATACAGGGAGGGGAAAAGAAAAGTCTCTCGCAAGCCTGCAATTTTTTTGTTGCCCAAACTAGGTGTTTTTCCTGACAAAAGTTGCATTGTAACAAACTAGGCATGTTAAAATGTGTGCAATTAAGTAACCATGTAGCATAAACTAGGGAGCTGTGTCTACACTACACTCCCTTTCCGGAAAAGGGATGCAGATTAGACACTTCGGAATAGCAAAATCCGTGGGGGATTTAAATATCCCCCGCGGTATTTGCATTAACATGGCTGCCGCTTTTTTGCCGGCTTGGGGATAAGCCGGAGAAAAGCGCCAGTCTAGAGTGATTCTCCGGAAAATAAGCCCGTTTCCAGAGGATCTCTTATTCCTACTTCGAAGTAGGAATAAGAGATCCTCTGGAAACGGGCTTATTTTCCGGAGAATCACGTCTAGACTGGCGCTTTTCTCCGGCTTATCCCCAAGCCGGCAAAAAAGCGGCAGCCATGTTAATGCAAATACCGCGGGGGATATTTAAATCCCCCACGGATTTTGCTATTCCGAAGTATCTAATCTGCATCCCATTCCGGAAAAGGGGTGCAGTGTAGACACAGCCGGGATGTTAAAATGTGTACAATTAAGTAACCATGTACTGCTGAAAATTTCAGTGGTTACATGCAGGGTGGCAGTCGCCTTCAGCCTGCAGCCCCACGCTGCTGCCTTTGTATCAGAAGCAGCAGTGTGGGGCAGCAGGCAGCACGCTGGGAGCGGGTGTGTGCCAGGAGCCAGCTTTTAAGCCAGTTCCCCATGTATAACAAGAGCCTGAGTGTAACTATGAAAGTTAACCAATGAACCCAGGTTTGTTGCTTAACCTTTTCCACGGTTACACTTTCATATCCCTAGTGTAAATGCTCTCATTGTTTTGTCACCAAAAGGCAATTTTTGGCAACAAAACATGCCAATGTAGACAAGTCCTTAAGGGGAATTTATCATAAAACTATAAATCACGCTGGATTATAAACGGTACCCTTTCACTGATAATGGTTCTATGGGAATCATCAAAATAGATACAAGGGGGGAGGCAAAGAGGACATAGACTGAACCAAAATCTTAGTACAGGTTGAACCTCTCTAGTCTGGCACCCTTGGAACCAAACCAGTTCCCAACCAGAGAATCTCCCAAACCACAGGTGATCAATATTGGCTAGCAGCATTACCAACTTCCACCTCTTATTGGGATCTTAGAAGACATTTGGGGGTAAATTAGAGCAAGATTACTGCACAGAACACTGGGAGCTAGGACTGATGGCTATAAACAAATTTTATGGGACTGCAGGAAAGCTGGTCACAACCATGATAAGTGGACATCTGTCAAACTAAATTATGCCAGACCAGAGAGAACCAGACTAATAATGTTCAACCTGTACAGAAGATATCACTTGTCTCATCTGCAATCTGTATGAATACTACTCTGAATATAAAAAACTGTATTAGTGTAAGTAAAATTTTAATCAACAAACAAGTAGTAAAAACAGATTAGATTACGTCCCTCCACTCTGCACGTATAGCAATTAATTTTAACCTGAAACATCCTCAGTTATGCGCACGCAGCTCCAATTAACCTTAATGGTAATCACAGGGATATAACTGACTCTAGTTAATGACTAGTAGTAACTCAAAGCAAATGTTAAGACATTTTGAAATCTGATTTCTGAGAATTTAGTGTAACTGTTACAATTTAAACTATATATATATTTTAGTTTGCCTTGCCCCCTCCTCCCTTCTTGTGGGAGGAGAAAATAAAAGGAAAAAAGATTAGCTCACTACTCTGTCTCCACTAAGCTGCCTTCTGGTGATAAAACTGTGAAATGTAGACAAACTCTAAGTGTCCACATGGGGAGTCAAAATGCACTAGTTGTTCTGCACTAAATTCACATCTTAACTTACTCTGAACTGTCTCACATAGAAAAAGGTGCTCTGGGTTCATCTAAGTAGTAGTTGTTCCACAATGAACAGTGATAATAGATACTTAGACTCTGCAAGCATCTCTTAGTATTAGATATACATATTGATATTTATATTACAGCAGCACTGAAGAAGTTCCAGCCAAAGTTAGGGCTCCACTGTGCTCGGTACTATACTAACTCACAGTAAGCAGCAGTTCCTGCCTGAAGGTTTCTGCATTCTCAACAAAGTAGAAAAAGTGTGGAAGAAAGGAACAAACCAGACCAGTAGAAGCTGCACAACTAAAACAGAGATTAAATGCCAGGAACTGAACTTGTTTCTCTTGATTTCCATAATTTTAAGTAACTACAGTAATGAAGTGAAATCAATCAATCTTGCTCTCTTTTTATATCTTTTTTATATTTTCCTGTGGGACAACAGAGTAGAGATGTTAACTATCAGTTATTTTTCCAGTTGAGTAGTCGATGGAATTTCCATCGACTACTTGACAGGCACTTCTGTATTCCTCCTCTGAAGAGCCCGCTGGGGCTCTTGTACATTTCAAAGGAGAGACGCAGAAGTCGTGTACAGCCCGGGGCCAGCAGGAAGTCCCATTGACTCCAGGTTGCACACGGCGTGTCAGCTTTGAAATACTGCTGCACTGCCAATTTGGAATGTCATGAGGAGCCAGGATCACCTGGGGACTCCCCAGCTGACCGCACATGGCATTTCCCCAGAACTCAGGGTCAGCTGGGGACTCCCCAGCTGATCCTGGGTTTCATGGAAATGTCATGCTGGAGCCTGGACCCAGGGCTCCACGCACAGCAGTACCACACAGCTGATCCTGGCTCAGCTGTGCAGCGTATCGCCTCTCCCCCGCCTTTGCTGCCTCTGATAAAGACCAGTGCTACCTTGTGCGCTCCCTAGACCAGCGTCTACCTGCCTCTGGGCCCCAACCCTAGCCTGCCCGGGTCACACGCCTGTCGCACAGCTTCACTCTGTGCTCCAAACTCCCTGGATTAAAAGGCTCCCTGATCTTACACCCCAGCCGCTTCCCCAGCTTTCCGGACTGGCCGCTCTGTGTTCCAGGCTCCCTGGACCAACAGGCCCATTTGGAAAGGCTGTGGTTCCTCTTGTAGTGGACAGGGCTGTACTGCCTGGCCCCGTGGTGCTCCTGGAAGGAAGGGGCACCCAGCTCAATGAATTTGTGGGAGGAGGCAGAGTGCATGAAAGGAGGAAGCAAGGGAAGGGGATAGGGTGTATGTGGGGTTGGGCGGTGTGGTAAAGGGGTATGGTAGGAGTGAGAGGGATATAGGAATGGAAGCAGGGGTTGTGGGGAGGAGGAGGAGGTTAGGGAAGATGGTGAATGCAGGAATGGAGGCAGGGGATCAAATTGAAGTATAGGTTGCCAGGGGGGAGGAGGAGAGCCAGGGCTGGCCTGCCCTTGATCCAGTGGCCAGGAAGGGACAAGACAGGGCTGCCACGCCTCAGCACAGCCCTCCCTAGTGGTCAGGGGAAGAGCCGGGGCTGCCTACCCCTAGAGAGAGGAGGGTTGGCGAATGTAGCAAGCAGGGGGCACAGCCCCCTAGTAATGCATAATTGAAGTAATTGTAATGTAACTACAATAATACAAAGTTGAGGTGCTATTGCTGACAAACACAAAGTAATGCATATTGGAAAATCTAATCTAACTATACATACAAAATGATGGGGTTTATATTCATTGTTACTACTCAAGAAAGATCTCAGAGTCATTGTAGCTAGAGCTCTGAAAGTATCGACTCAATGTTTAATGGTACTCACAAAAAGCTAATAATGTTAGAGCCATTAGGAAAGAGATAGATAATAAGACAAGCAATATCATAATGCCAGTATGTAAATCCATGATGCACCCACACCTTAAATACTGTGTGCAATTCTTTTTGCCCTAATAAAAAAATATATATATATTATAATTGGTAATAGTACAGAGAAGGGCAAATAAAAATTATTAGAGATATAGAACAGCTTTCATATGAAAAGAGATTTAAAAGCCTGGGATTTTTCAGCTTGAAAAAGAAACAAGTAAAGGGGGATATAAAATGAATCAGTATTATTTACTCCTTCACATAATATAAGAATGAAAGGTCACACAATTACATTAATCATTTGGTTTTAAACAAACAAAAAGAAGTATTTCTTCACTCAACACAGTCAATCTGTGGAACTCGTTGCCAGGAGATGTTGTGAATAGGATATTAAAAACTGTGTAATAGGGTAACTCTATCACTGCTGAAAATCACAGCAGTTACAGAGTTACCTGCTGAAAACTCAGCAGTTACACGGTTACCTGAAATGCTAAGCCTTATATTGCAGAGCCCACATAGGAGCCTTCCTGGGAGAAATGGCCACCAGTCCCTATCAGCCCGGCTCCTGGAGAGGAGGCTGTGTGTAACAGACACCATTAACCAATAAGCATCTGCTTATTGGTTAAACAGTTAGTCATTTACATTCTTACATCCCTTGTTGTGAATACTAAAATTATAAAAGCGTTCACAAAATAATTAGATATGTTTCAGGAGGAGAAGTTCATCAATGGCTATTAGCCATGATGAGCAGGGATATAACAATGTGCTCACATGACTGACTCTTTATGGATGCTTTGATGTTATTCCCCTGAAAAATGCTCAATTGAGCAAAACTCAAATTTCTGAAACCAAGGATATACACTTGGAACCTTAACTCTTGCTTCTTGAAGCAATGCCTCTGTAGCTCTTGTTAACACTCATACCTTTGTTCCTCCTGTGTCATACTTACTGAAATGCACAAGCTCTTCACCTTGTCTTACAACCAATTCACTCTTACCCACAGAATTCCATCCAACACTTTTAAAAAACAAAAAGGAAGGTGGGGGGTTGTCCATGTCACCTTCTAACTTGTCCCCTGGAAATGAGAGTAGGCAATGCGAGTTATTCACATATACTGTAAGTACAATCACTTGTCAGGCATTAGGTGCAAGTGAAGGCAGTAGTTGGGCCTTTTTGATAAAGCTGCGTTGTAATATGAGGACATTCGTAGATTATCCTGGGTATGGAACAGTTGTGATTATGATGTGAGGAGATCTGTTTTGCACCTTTCAGTGTTTGTGAGCAAAAAGAAGAGATGCTCGTGCCCCTTTAGAATCCATTATGCATCAGTTCAATGGCAAATTACATAGGTTATGTCAGTAGCAAGGCCTAGGGATTTTATTACCAGGATTATTGTCAACAGTGAGGTGGAATATGAGAGGATTTTAATGTTATAATGATGTCTTAATGAAAGCACAGGTTGAGAAGATGTCCTGTGATTAAGTGTAGGGATGTTGCAAAAAGCTGTGAAGACATTCTTAAATTGTACACACGTGATATTCTTAAATTCTATATGCATGATATTCTTTCTAGGGAGCTGATTAAGAATCTGTGTGAGATCTGGATCTGGAAGCTCCTCAATTTTAAGCCATGTCCACGCTACACAACTATATTGGTATAACTACGCAATTTGGGATGTGAAAAATCTACATCCCTGAGCAATGCAGTTATACCGACCTAATCCCTTATGTAAATGGTGCTGTCATAGCTATGTAACCACTATGTCTCCCATCAATGTAACTATAGCCTATCAGGGAGGGGGATTAACTAGACTGCTTCATCTACATAGCTGTAGTGCTGTATGTGAAGACAAGCCTTTCTAGTGCCAAAGGCTAGCATTACTTGTGTCTATGTGCATACTGACTGACACACTGCTTGAAGAGCGTAGAGGGAAGGTGGCATGGGCAGCCTCCCTTTCCCACTCCCTTTTTATCCTTTTGCAGTGTTAGATGGAACCCTATTGGTAAGAGTGAATGGGATGAAAATTAGTTGAAATATACATGCTCTTCACCAGCTGTTGAAATAGATCTTAAATACCGTCCACAATTTGGACCACCAAACACTAGATGCCATTCATTACAAAGAGTAAAAATTTACTGAGACCATTTTGACCCACATCACAGCAACAGTTTGACCTCCAGTTCTGCACATAAAAATCCTACAATCATAGAATTTTAAAAGTAGCTTTTTTCAGGGATTATACCTCCAGAATCCTTGGCTCAAAAGACCTCCAATTTGGGACACTGATCCTATTCCAGATTCCCACAAGGAACAGCAATGTAAGAATAGAAGAGCAGCCATA
Source organism: Pelodiscus sinensis (assembly GCF_052426305.1). Taxonomy (NCBI): domain Eukaryota; kingdom Metazoa; phylum Chordata; order Testudines; family Trionychidae; genus Pelodiscus; species Pelodiscus sinensis. The sequence goes on from NC_143054.1 coordinate 144,434,680, forward strand.
CGGGGTCAGACCAAAGGTCCATCTAGCCCAGTATCCTGTTTTCCAACAGCAGCCAATGCTAGATGCCCCAGAGGGAGTGAACAGAACAAGTAATCATCAAGTGATCCTTCCCCTGTCACCCATTTCCAGCCTGCGATAAACCCATCCTGGCTAATAAGTATTGATGGACCTATCCTCCATGAATTTTAAGAAAACATATGAAAAGGTGGCTCTTAAAGCACTTAGAAGTGTTGTCATTCAAACAAGACAGAGAGGGATGATGGAGAGAAAGCGCTCCTTTATACATCCCTCTGCAGCAGAGAAGGCTCTGAAAGGTGTGAATGAGACCAGTCCATAAAGATAAACAGGGCTCGACAAATAATGTAATCTACTCGCCCGTGGCGAGTAGATTACAACCCGGAAGAGCCGGCACAAAGCGATCTGCGCACCGCGCGGCTGGCGAGCCTTGGAGATAAACACAACCTGAACCAATAACTCAGACACAAAACCACCCACTTATCTCAGTGGTTGTCCATTCTCAGCTCCCAACACAAAAGACAACGATTTCCCCACATCCTGACTTACATGCAGGGGTAGGAAGGAGATCAGACTCTCCCAAAATTTCAGTTGCCCCCCCCCCACCCTATGTGGCAGGGTATAAGGATGTTAAATATCAGTTAACTGAATAGTTGAGTAACCTCACAAATTCTTATCAGTTAGTTGACTATTCTATAGTCCCCAAAGTCGGAGCTGGAAGCCAGTGTGCTCCAGCCCCACTCTCGACGAGTCCTCTGCCACTCCATGCTGCTGCCTCTATATCAGAGGCAGCAGCACGGGGTGCCAGGCGGGAGCTGGTCCACAAGAGGAGCCAGTTTAAAAACCAGCTCCCCTCATGGGACCCAACATGAACTGGAACTGAGCCAGGCTGCTGGCCAGCCTGCTAAAAAATTTACTGGTGGCGGGGGAAGGGGGAGGAGAAAGACTGAAGGAAATGCATGTAGTTTATAGTATTAACCTATAAGCTTTTGCTTATTGCTTAATTGACTACACCAGGGTCCGCAGCCCGCTTATTTGCCGCCCTCAGTGCAGTTTGGGTTTACGTGGGGTTCAACATACAGCCCATGGGTAGGTAGGAGCCAAAATAAAGAAGTAGTCAATATAATGGTCTTCTGTTGATATGTATTTTAGTAAAACTCCTGTCATTGCTCATTAAAAGTGCTGTCATGTGGGTGGAAATTGGGTAAATATTGCATTTTATTAATATCAGCAGAACTGACTTAAATGGGGCCTGTGTGTTGTGTAGTCTTGCTTTAATATTTGTATTCATACCAGTCAGAATGAAGAGCTATTTGCATACAGGCAGTCCCCGGGTTACGTACAAGATAGGGACTGTAGGTTTGTTCTTAAGTTGAATCTGTATGTAAGTCGGAACTGGCGTCAGCCGCTGCTGAAACTGATCATTTCAACAGCGGCTGAATCTGGACGCCAGTTCTGACTTACATACAGATTCAACTTAAGAACCCCAGGCGTCCCCAAGTCAGCTGCTGCTGAAACTGATCAGCGGCTGATTCCAGGAAGCCCAGGGCAGAGCAACTCTGCCTCGGGCTTCCTGTAGTCAGCCCCTGGTCAGGTTCAGCAGCGGCTGACTTGGGGATGCCTGGGGCAGGGTAGCTGGAGTGCTGCTGGGTTACTCCAGCTCCTCGGCGCTACTGGAGCAACCCAGCAGCACCCCAGCTGCTCTGCCCCAGGCGTCCTGATTCAACCACTGCTGAAACTGACCAGCAGCGGCTGAATCAGGATGCCTGGGGCAGAGCAGCTGGGGTGCTGCTGGGTTGGTACAGTAGCGCCGAGGAGCGGCGCTGCGGGACCAACCCGGCAGTGCCCCAGCTGCTCTACCCCAGGCGTAGGCAAGAAAAGCCTGGTCTGCTGGGGGAAAGGAGGGGGGGCACTAGCTGCACCCTCCCCCCCCAGCAGACCAGGGAGACGCGGGTGGTGGGACCGCCCGCGTCCTCCACGGCTTTGCTTCGTCTCCCTGGTCTGCTGACCAGCGAGACAGGGAGCAAAGCCGCGGAGCACGCCCGCAGCTGGACAGCCCAGGCGCGCCCGGGCTGTCCCGCTGCAGGCGTGCTCCGTGGCTTTGCTCCGCGTCTCCCTGGTCTGCTGGGGGGCGCTCCCCCCCTAGCAGACCAGGGAGACGTGGAGCAGCTTTTCTCGCCCCGGAGGACGGGGGCGGCGGGATTGCAGTGCATCTGGGCGTCCCACCGCTCCAGTCCTCCAGGGCGAGAAAAGCCCCGTTCGTAACTGCGGATCAGACGTAACTCGGATCTGCGTAACTCAGGGACTGCCTGTATATATTTGTATATATATGCAACTTAAGTTGCGGCCCTCAGCATGTGCTGTGAGTATCACTGTGGCTCCCGTAGCTTACAAAGTTGAATAACCCTGGACGACACTATTACACCCCCAACAGGGTAGGAAGAGGGGTGTGCAACCTCTGTATATGGACATAAGGCCTTTTGGATTTTGACGTACACAGACAGCAAAGAAAGTGGATGCCAAGAGAAGCCAGCCCCACATTTTCCAGCTTGTATGAGGGGCCTGAGTGGGTGGCTCAGATGCCCTTAGAGGGGCAAGAACTCTCTAGATATGGACACTCAAACAGAAGGGAAGAATGTGGGGCTCACAGGTACCCCAATCTTTATTCTCCCACAATCCTTCTAGCAATCACTTTGGGCACCCCATCCCAGAGTCTCCCGCCTCCAGCTTCCATAATGCCTCAAGGGCCCCAACTCCTCTACCTCTCACCACCATTTATCCCCCTCTATTTGCTACATATCCAAACCTCTCCTTTTATTCCCTTGCTATTTCATCCCCCAATATACCTCCCAAGAAGCATTTGTGGCCAGTTTTTTGATCCTTTGAATATACCGTCCCAATGAAATTGCCACCCATGACTCACAAGTTATACCAACCCTCAACTATTTAACCCATATTCCTTTTGTCTTACATGGCGACTTGTGATTAGCTGATCCTCAGTTATTAGATAAGGTGGGTGAAATAATATCTTTGATTGGCTCAATTTCTGTTGGTGAAAGACAAACTTTCAAGCCACACAAAAACTTGCGGAACAGCTTGAAAGCTTGTCTCACTCACTAACAGAAATTGGTCCAATCAAAGATATTGCCTAACCCACTTTGCACCTCTAACACCCTGGGACCTAAACAGCTACATCCTCACTGCAAGGGAGGATATTCTTAGTTATGATAATTGAGAGTTAGTTTACAACCAGTCTCAAAGAGATCTGTGATTCAGTCATTAGTACCTCTAATTTAACAGTACAAAGCAACAGAAACTTTTTTGGGGGGAGGAGAGGGAACTGTACTATAGGAAATGTTGGTCAATATGATCCCAAATTGGATTACTTATGCTACTTTGCACACCCATAAGACACCAAATTTCAAAGAAATCTGAGTAACCGTTTTGGATTTCAGAGCATTTTTTATGCTATAACACTCAACTCTTGTAAGTAGTGCCATTTTTCTGTATTGGTGCATGCACTTTAAAAAATTCATCATCTTAAATACTGTCCTCAGCTTGGGCTCCCCAGAAACTTAGTGGGGGCCATGCACTACCCTGGGCCAGATTCAAAAGACTGAGACCATTCTGATCTGTATCACATCAATTGTTTGAACTCCAGTTCAAAGCAAAAAGAAAGACACACAGAAACTCTGAAAAACAGCTAGACTTTTCTACGCTTATATCGCCCACATCCCTTACTTCAATTGACCTCCCCCCCCCCCAATATCTGGATTAGACACAACACCCTGAACTCTCATCATGCACAACAACCCAGCGATACCTGTCAATGTTCGGGTCAACATTCAGCCAGAAGTCATAATACAATTTGAACTGCACTGGCACTACCGGGATACTAACAAGGGCCGTACTATAGATGTCGCTCCGTCCCCCGGTTTCCTGCTCCCCGGCACAAGCTATTTCAGGCGCCGTTCCTTCTCCCACTACCCGGGCGTGAAGCCCCGCAAATGGCTCCCTCTGCGCTCCGGACACGAATCAGCGCCACGCCGCGCTGTGCCGGGGTCAGCGTCCGCAGCGGCATTCACCGGCTCCGACATGGCGGCGGCGGGTCGGTGCCAGCGCCGCGGCCAGAGGGAGGGGAGGCCAAGGGGCCGCACAGCCGGGATGTCCAGCGCGGAGCGCGCCCTCTGACACGCGCGAGAGCGGCCGCCGCACGGGGAGCTCCGCACGGGCGCCAATGCGCGGGACCAGGCTGTGGCGCAGAGCGCGACCCCCAAGTCCCCAAAGGGAGGAACATGGCGCGTGGGAGCCCGCGGGGGACGGAGGGGCACGACGGGCTCCGCGGGGAAGAAGCTCGCTCCGCCACCCGCACCCCATGCCCGCGATGCTGCGCCCCAGGACAGGAGGACGAAGACAGCCCCGGGAGATGCTGCGCCGGGTCAGTGACACCCGCCCCCCCATACACACACACACCCCTCAGGACTCACCGGCCGGAGCGACAGCAGCACCCTCCCCCTTCCTCCGCTCCGCGCCGTCATTACGTCATCCCTCCTGCATGCGAACTCTCCTAGCAACGACAGCCGCGCCTACGTGCTGACGTGCATAGCGACATGCGGGGGGGGGGGGGGGAGGCTCGTTCTATGGTCAGGTCATCGGCGCGCGGCACCATCCAGCTCTAAGGGGCGCCATGTAGCCCCAGGCGAGCGACACCCGATAGCAGTTGTAAGGGGTGCCACGCGGCCCCCGGCGCCTGATGGCAGCTTTAAGGGGCTGGGAACACGGCGCCCGTTACAGCTACCATCACGTGCCCCCCATAGGTTGGCACCCCAGGCAGCTGCCCGCCTAGCCCCGCCCCCCTTAATCCAGCCCTGGTTGTGGGCCTGCCCTGGAGATGCCAGATGGTTTCAACAAAAATACCAGACACTTGACATTCCAACACAATCTACATTACATCTTATTTAGAAAATACCGGGCATTTATATTTTCTCAATTTGTTTCCCAAACAGAAAGCTCAAACACTGGACTGTCTGGTTCAAAAACCAGATACCTGTCAACCCTAGTGTGGGGCAGTCTGCTTAAGTGCCTGAGGTACATCTCCTGCTTTCCCTCGCTGCCCCATGCATCTGAAAGTGCCAAGATGACCCTCACCGCCCCACCTGGCTTCTGGGGAGTCACAAAGCTGGATAAATTGTTGTGAGGTAGCAACAAAGACGAGACGTTGCCATTCTTGGGACATGCCCGTGGTCTACTATCACAGAAGTGTAGGGCTAGAAGTAGGGGTGTAAACGTTTGTTGAAAAAGCTAACCATGTAACCCCTATCAATCTGAGAGGTTACAGGCTGCAGGCTCTTCACTATACACTGTAAATAGGCTGCAGAGCCTGCAGCATATTTATCTTTTTCTCCACTGTAGATCATTCTAATCTAGGAACTTTACGGTAACATTGTCTGAAGTGCTTTCAGTTTTATGTTCAGGGCCAATTAGGCCTAACATAAAGGGGTCTCTCAATGAATGGATGAGATGATGACTTTAGGAGGAGGGATTTTGGTTTATTAGCAACTGGGGAGAGAAAGAAAGCCTGTCCAAGTAGGATGGGTTCCAATTAAAAAATAGCTGCACTCTGGCTCTGTGTAAAACGAGAAATGTCATTGAGGATTTTTTAAAGTTGGGCTGGTTAGAAAGCCCCTCAGTGCAAAGGAGTACACAATTTGGACAGATTCATAAGGGAATAATCTATTAGAGTTTATTCTATATCATGGTAGAGATAATAGGACAGAAATTAATAAAGTAGACTGAAAAGAAACATTGAAATGAAAAAGAGAGTCCCATTTAATTGTACCACATGAAGACAAATTATTCAAATTTTGTAAGTGCTTATACAGAAATGCTAGAAATCCAAATACTAAGATGAACTTAAGTACTTAGTATTAAATGAGAATATTGATATGAGGCATCATAGAAATTTGGTGGAATGATAATAGAACATGGTAAATCCAAGGTACATTATACATGGTAGAAACACAGCAGGTCATGCTGATGGGGAATGACAATATATGTGAAAAAGCACTGTACCATAGAATCTCTATAGGTGGAGTTGCCATGCTTGAATAATAAGTATAATAGGAATAAACTCACCACATGACCAATATGGTGACAGTGATTTGAAGTCCCTAGGGAGATTACAGAGGATATAAAACAGAAAATCCACTATTAATGGCAGAGATCAATTATACCCATATTGCCTGGGTATGTCTTCTCACAACAGGATGCAGAAATTAGGGATGTGAATGGTTAATTGGTAAGCCTCACCTGTTAAGGTTACTGCCTGCCTCAGACAGGGGCTGCTCCAGCCTGGACAGAGCAGCCACTGCCTATGGCAGAGGGGGTGAAGTGGGTACAGGAGGATAGGGGAGGGCATGCACTGAGGAAGCCAAATGATAGACTGGAACAACTCACCCACCCACGCACTCTCCCTCCTTTTTTATCAGTTAACTGGATAAACATTATGTTTAACCAGTTATTTAAAAATGGGATTTTACATCTTTAGCAGAAATAAAATTTCTAGACACCATTAATGACTGCTTGGAGCAGCTAATCCTGGAACTCACAAGGGGAGACCCCCATTTTAATTTAGCTCTAAAGTGAAATGGAGCACAGAATATGGTCTAGGAGGGGATCATAGCTAGTATCCAGCTTGTATTTGGCTATCATGTCATTAATATGTAACATCCTTGTGCAGGGGAAAATACCAATGCCACCATAGCATTTAACTTCAAAAACGGGAACTACAAAAAAATAAAATGAAGAAACTAGTTTATCATGTACATAGGAAGCTAGTTAAATGGAACAGTCACAGTAGTGAAATGCCTCCCCAAGCTTCATGGAAACTACTTTAATAAACCAATGCCACCAACTCAAACAATGTATACTTTTTATTATTATTATTTGGGGTTAAGAGGAACAAAAAAATATCACCATGGCTAAACAGCAGAGTCATTCACTACTTCCCACACATTACCCTGAGTCCTAGTGCTTCATAGCAGGAGGTGATTAATGACCTTGCATACTTAGAAGCCCCAGAGTGGACCTCCCAACTCCAAACTGATTTGCCAGTTATGGGTAGTAGTCTAGAATTACCACCTTCTACACAGCAATCACTATTCATTGCTCCAGTTAGGCCAGCTCTCATTTTGGTATCCTTGTGCTAGAGAGCAAGGGGCAGCTCCCTACACAGTTCCAAGAAGGTGTCTCTGCAGATCCAAAAGTTCGACAGTCACTGCTCATCATCCCAGTCTGCATAATGATGTGATTTCACCACTCAGTGCTTCTCATACCATAACTGATAATCCACCATTTGCAGCTGCTCCATGAGTTCCAAAAAGCAATCTTGAATGGTTTCTCTCCATGGCACATAGTAGGGCTGATACCACAGAGCCATTATCTGATTAGCAGCTCATTGAATAATGCAGCTGATCTTGCAGTGTGTTCATAATGCTCATCATAATACTGGAAAGCAGGGCAGGCTCTATGCTTTGAGATGTACAGTTTCCAAAATTTACTTAGAAGACCACAGAATGATGAGACAGAAAACAGCATCATGGGATGGTGTACGTGTCTTCAGAGGATACTGTAAACCCTTCTCAAAACACAGGGACAGCTAATGCATACTGGGATAGGTACCCACAGCACACTGCTCTCTTTCAATGTAAGAGTACAACTGTAGATGTGTTCCACCAGAACAAGCAGCATTGTGTGGATGTGCAAAAATGGTTTAGTTACAGCAGTGATGGATGATTGACAACATAACTGGAGTACATTTTGTAGAATACACGTGTCCTTAGTAGGTAGTGAAATACTATATGGCATACAGCATTAGAGAAGGATTTTGAAAGTTTTGCAGACACTTTATTTAGAAATAAATACTTTTATTTGATGCCACAGGGCTATCCAATTTAGTAGTCACAACATTGAGGGCTGTTCAGTGCCAACTGTAATTATAAGGTGCTTCTAGAAATGCACTAAATACCAAGATGGTTTTGTTGATTTGAAGGGTGAGGGAAAGTATTTCAGTGTTAATGAAACTTTAACCATGAAACTAGCTCACATGCAGGATTTGTAAATGTGACATGTTCTCCTGTTATTTACAACTTCAATATAACTGCAACCACTAGTTTTTATATTTTAAAGAAAGACAGCTGTGTCGTAACTGTAGATAGTTACTGTTTCACAAACTATTGGGAATTTGATTAACCAGACTTTTATATCAAGCTGAAATTTGATATATAAAACATTTCAAATGCACTATATTTTGCAGAAGCTTAGACATCACACACAAGGGATGTGTCTGCCAGCTCTCAGCCAGTCAATAGGGAATCATGGCATTTTCAGCTACTCTTTAGTTGTAAGCTAGTTGCTGTTCAACACCTTGATTTTTAGGATAGGTGTTCAGCTCTTAGAGTCTCACTTTTGAAAGCAAGTGAGAAGTCTGCTGACCTCCTCTGCCTAACTGCCATAGGTACTCAAATGCAATGAGTCCAACAGAATTCAACCTGCAATGTGGCACTGCCATTAAGTTTCTAGTCTCAAAGCAGTTTGAATGCCTCTAAGCTGCTCCTGAAAGTCTACTGTTTAGTGACATAACTACACACACAGTCCCAATCCTGCTTCCATTAGACTTCAATTGCAATTTTGCCATTGACTTTAATGAGAACAAGATGTGGCCCAAAAAACTAGTTATACATGTTTTATCCCCGCCCCACATTTAACAGAAACAAAATATCCTGTAGTAGACCTAAGATACAGCTATCTTCCTACTCACATATTCCACCCCATCATACCAGGTCTCAGGCTGGTTAAAGTATTGTTATAATGCTCAGCCAACATTTAAATAACGCAAATCAGTCCTGAATGGATGAATAAACTAATGTTTGCATAAATGATGAATCTGCATGAGTGCACTTTCAGAACACAAATGGTCTTGTGCTCTCCTAATTAGAAACAGGAAGAAGTGGCATCATAGAAAAGAAAGCTAAAGAATGCAAAGGTTTATCCAAACAAGATCAGGTGCTAAAAGAATTGCTAAAGAACTACTTGTGGAAAAGGTTAATTCCTCACAATTAAGTATGTGTCTCATGAATATTAGAGTATGCTACTGGTTTTCAGCCTCCTGGAGAATTTTCCTGTTGTATCGTTAGTTACTGTAAACCTAGATGAGGGTCACCATGTGGTTAGGATTCAAAATTTCAATCCAGTAGCCATCAGGATCCTGAATAAATGCAAGTCCCTTCATTTTACCTACAATAGAAAGATACATATTTACAGATATAGTTAAAAACTATCTTAATAGCCTTTAAAGATTAAGATTTTTACATGGACAAAAACATACAATTTATCTATCAAGATTTCCTGTTGTCTTTACATAGCAGACAGACCAGGCAATTCAAATAACGGGTTCAAGGTCATGTTTCATCACTGACAGCAAGGATCAATTTCAGACTTTTAAAGACAGGTCATGGAAGCAGTTTATATGATTAACTTGTGCTTTAAAACTATGGGGTGGATAATATTTCTGCAAGTTTGCACATTATATCATACTTGACCTGACTGAAGTGACACTAGAACCTTGTATGTTCTAGTTCAGCCTAACTACAAAAGTTGGAAGCCAATTTATAAAACTGCCACTTCAAAATTGCTTTTTACTACATTACTATGTCATCAGCTGAATGTGAAGTTCAAACACTGTGGCTACATCTACACTACATGCTTCTTGAGCAAGAAGCCTTTTGCACAAGAGCACATCCACACCTCAAAGCACATCACAAAATCAATGTGCTTTTGCGCAATAGAGCGTCCACACTGCATGGACACTCTTGTGCAAGAAAGCTCTGATGGCCATTCTGTGAATGGCCATCAGAGCACCTGTGCTTTTTCCCCATAGGGGTTTCTTGCGCAAGAAACCCCTCTGGAACGTCCACACTTTCCTTTTTGTGCAAGAACTCTTGCGCAAAAGAGAGTTATGCCTCGTAGAAGGAGGTTTACCTATGGCAGAAAAAGCCCTCTGTTCTACCATCTTATTCTTGATTTCCTTGCGCAAAAGCGCATTTGAGGTGTGGACGCTCCATGGGGTTTTGCACAAAAACCTTGCAGTGTAGACATAGCCTGTCTGTTCCCGGTGGGTGTTGTTTTACTGTGCTTTTGTTTGTTTAAAAAAAATTCAAAACATTCAGCTCACATCTTTTTCCCAGGCTTAGCTGATACTACAGTTTCCTCCTGAGGACTATTCAGCTCACATCCAGAGGTTTTGTTTAAATGGCAGATGTAAAGCACTGGCAGTTACAGCACTGCTCACAGACTGCTGCAGGAAAACCAGTGTCTTGTGTCCATACTGTGCTCTTTATGACAGCGAAATGTACCTACATTATCCGCTCTTGCAACAGTACAGCTTAGTATGCGGCTCTGTTTGGAATGTTCCTGTTCTTCCTGCACTAGCAACACAGCACTAGGCAGACTGCTGCTGCAGGTGGAGGGGAACAGATCACTGTGCACCTTTGGCATTCCTCAGCTTTGAATCCTCAGAGGGTATGTCTACACTACCCTCCTATTTCGAAATAGGAGGGTAATGTAGGCATACCACAATTGCAAATGAAGCCCGGGATTTGAATTTCCCGGGCTTCATTTGCAATTGCGGTATGCCTACATTACCCCGCTAGTTTGAACTAGTGGGGTAGTGTAGACATACCCAGAGCTACTCATGAAGAAATATACCCCTAATGCATTGTTATCAATGTTGTTCCCTCTTTCATCACACCATGTCCACACTAGGGGTACCAAGTGTGAACACCCTCTAGCAGTTTGCTTTGATGACTTTTGAATGTCAGCATAAGTTTTATTGACAAAACTTGGCAATGTCAACAAGGTCATAGTGGGGGTTTTTTTTGGGGGGGGGGGTATATCAGCATGCTGTCTTGTAAGTTCAGACAGCAGTAAGAAACAACTTGTCCTGAGCAGGGCAAGAGGGAAACCCCCAAAATAAGCCTCCATGTGTTCCTCCATGGCTTTTTGTACAGATCTTTATTCCCTGCTCTCACACAAAGACACTGCCTCTGCGTTCAATAGCACAAGCATTCCACCTGAATGGATCACTCTGTGTCCCAGAGCGGATCAGCATGTCATGCGGGTTGTTCAAACAGAGCTCCAAAAAGGAGGTTCGTGCATGCCTGCAGGACAGCCAACAGAGTTCAATACAATGAGCAGAGTGGCCACTGGCAAGATTGTGACATTTCTGGAGGCCAATTATAATACAGCAAACAACTGAAGTATCTACATTGGCACTGCAGCGCTGTATCCACTGCACAGAAAGCTCTTACACTTCTTGTTGAGGTGGTTGACCAAGAGCATAGCAACTGTGGAATTAGTGCAAACTAAACACATTGCCAGTGTAGACATCTCATGAGTGTTACTGTGCTGGGAACCGATTTACTGCACTCTAACCTGCCACTCTAGTCAAGACAACAGTCTCCCTTATCCCATTTCTAACTGTCCAGGTGGTAGTATTGAGTCACCTGCCTCCCAAGTCAGCAGCACTCACTTAACTGAAACTTCCCACCTTGTTAGCAGATATTGATGCTGCTATGAGAGGGCTAAGTATTGCCAGCATGTTCTATACTTTGAGCAAAGACAGTTAGTTGCCATTTACTTTGACAGAGAAATTGAACTAAAAAAAAAAAAAAAAAAGAATTTCAAAGGAGACCACAAATAACCTTGTTCCTACACAAATAACCTTGTTCCTACACAATCCATCAGGGTGTTTAAAAAGTTGATACTCACGAGTCCTAACTTCTGCACAGACGTTATTCCAAAATAACAGTCCACATCTACACAGCAAGCAGTTATTTCAACATTATGTTGAAATGTCGTCGAGCTGGAGGACTTCTTACTCCAACTCCTGTAACCCTCATTTTACAAGGATTAAGGGAACAGAGGAAGAATGCTTTAACTCAGACTTTTTGCAGTGTAGACAGCTTATTTCAGCTTTTGGTGCTATTTCAACTTGAGTACTCAACTAACATAGCTCAAGTTGTATAGCTTATTTCGGCTTTAGCCCTGCTGTGTAGAAGTACCCTGTGTGTGATATTGAAGCAGCACTAATATAGGTGCAGGTCTATTTCTTCCTATGGTGAGCAGAAAGTGGGAATAGGACTGAAAACTGTGTTCTATGAGGTTTCCTACCTGAATTGGAGTGTATCAGTGCTCCAATATAAGGACCCATTTTCCCGCCTGTTGGAAGGATACTGTTGTGACAAACTTTTTCATGAAAGGCAGGAGCAACTTATAGGAGAGAGTTATCAAGGGAAAGTGAGGTCTCCACTGCAGCTATGAGGTTCCTTCATACAGAGGGTTCGATAATACAGATTTTTCTTAATTCCCTGTCAAATTTGTTTTGGATGTAGTTTTTAAAAAAGCACATTATTCAACAAGATTCCCTCTCAACATAGATCCCAGAACAATATTTTAAAACTTTCTCCACTGCATGAAATGCAAAAGATTATACAATTCAGAAACAAATCACCAACTCTTCAATGGTTTTATTCTATACCACAACAGCTAAAATTAGTAATGATAAATTTTCTGAATTTTTTGAATTCAACAGTAAAAAGGTTGGGGGGGGACGGACCAGAAAGAGGACTACAGTTTAGCCACATTTGGTTCAGTCTGTAGTTTTGGTTACATTGATAGATTATCGATAGGGACCGACCTGATTCATGCCGATGATACACATCACACACCATGAAATCAGACCTCTCAGAGAGGAAAGGGAGAGGCAGGGCTAGAGATGCTCCAGCCAGGGACTCCTACCATGCACCAGCCTCCAGCTGCTATTTCCAGCCAGGCTGGGGAGGGACAGGAATTCCACTTTCCCTGCATGGATATACATGGGAGACAGGGAGCAGTAGAGGGGAGATCCAACAACTCCAGGTACATCCCCTGGCTGCTGCATTCTGAGCTCAGTTCCGATGGCAACAGAAGTAAGTGTGGCAATTTTACAACACTCCTTCCACTCTCCAACAGCTTTATGACTCCCTTTTGGGGCAGAATCTTCATGGTTACATCTCCATGAAATTTCAGCTATAAATATGAGAAACCATGAAACTGACTATTTAAAAAATCCTCTGACCATGAAATTGACTAAAATGGGCCAGGAATTTAATCAGCCCCAATTATCTAGAATTGATGTAGCAGAAAGTATTCAGAACGATAGAAGGAATCGAGTTTATATTACCAATATCACCTAGCCTCCTCCCCATATCATACATGAAAAAGATGAATTCACAGTTTAGGAAACAAAATATAAAAATGATAAAATGACTTTAAGACTTACCATCATCTGGTCTCTTCACAAATTTCACTCCCAACTCTTCAAACCTCTTACAAGCTGCAGATACATCAGGGACTGCAATTCCAATGTGACCTTTACAACAAACATTAAGCAGAGGCAAAGAACACAACACACATGTGAGCAAAAATTACAACAAATGGATTTTGTTGCTTTAACAATAATATGACAGGCACTTCTCTATGCAAAGAGCTTCCAAGTTACATTTAGCTAGATCATCTAAAGTGTGTTAAAAATCAATTTACTCAAGGAAAGCCCTGCTTTCATTTCTGGAAAAAGTGTATTAAGGGTACTATTTTTGACTTTTTCTTCCTCCAATAAACCAGTTACTTGAGAGGGTTGCAAAATTTAAAATGTTTCACAGAATACTCTAGTGAAATAGCCATACACACAATAGAACCAGATTGAAAGAAAGATTAAATTGAAAGGTAAAAAGGCAGAGAAGAAAGCATTCATAAAAACAGTAAGACCAAGTTTCAGGAAGTCTTCTGTATTTATTAAATAGGATAGTGATTTAAACATTAAGGGCACATTTTCCACTCATCGACATTCTGGCATTTGATTTACTAGGTCTAGTATAGACCTGTAAATCAAATGCTGAGGACAGCTCTAGCTGGTGTCTCGTTGGCCTCCTGCAGTGGGGACGGTGCCAAGTTCTGCTTAAGGCAAGCCAACTCCAGCTACATATCTTACATCGCTGGAGTTGTGTACCATAAGCTGACCTTCCAGGTTCAGCGATCAGTTCAGGAATCAAAAAGTCTACTCTGAAACATGTATTTGATAAAATTAAACCAGTGATCTTTCAGGCATTCAGAATACGAAGTCACAGAATTTCTCTGCACACAAGGGACAAATCATGCTCTCACTCTTATGTCTAAGCAAAACTCAACTTTATATTTAAATAAATAAATAAATAGTTTAATAAATTACACATTGAGTTTCAAGCACGTCTCTAACTAGGTCTAAACTCTGGGAGTACCCAGAGATGATGTACAGGTTAGACCCTCAGAAACTGACCCATCCCAAATGAGGGGAATTTGCCAGATCAGGGGCGGTCCCCTGCCTGCTATCCCTCTCTGTGGCTGGCTCTGCTCGAGCCCCACTGACTCTGGTCAGGCACAGTGAGCAGGCTGGGGCTCCCCAAGATAGGGCCACCAGGGATGAAGCTTACCAGCCCCACTGTTGGGCTGCCTGGTTGGGGCTCTTCAGGGACAGGGCTGGCGGATCCCCCTGCTGCCCAGGGAAGGAGTCCCCAACAAATCCTGACAGGGTTCTCCACTGCTGGACTCCCAGCCAGCTCATACTCCCCAGTGCCAGGACTCCTTGGTCCGGCAACATCTGTGGTCCAGAAGATTCCTGGTCCAGAGAGTCCCAGTGGAGGGCCAGCGGTAGGAGTGTAGCAGGGGGAGAGCCAGCAGCAGGAGAGCTGGCAACCCTGCTGCAGCCACAAGCCCAACTCGAACCATGTTTGGGGCAGAAGCCAGCCAGGGGGACTGGTGGAGAAGGGGTAGAGGGTGGCAAAAATTACCTCCCCAGGTCCAGCAAAATCCCTTGTTCAGGACCAGTCAAGTCCCTAGGGTGCTAGGCCATGGAGGTCCAACCTGTACTTTTATTTAATCTAATCAACAATGCTGAGTCACTATTAGCATTTTTATTGCATAGTTATAACAGTGTTTAAAATGTACCAGTAACCTGTATACTTAATTTATTGCTCTTTTTTCTCAATTCAATTGTCTAAAGAATTATTAATCTTCTTTTCAGTCTCTGATTTTCAATGACTGCAGGGCATAATTTATCTAAAGCCGTGGTCCCCAACACGGCGCCTGCGGGAGCATTTCTATGCGCCCGCCAGGTGCTCGGGGCTGGCCTGGCACCGGGCGCTGGGCGGGGGGAAGCGCCGGCCCCGGGCGCGCGGCTATGGGGCGGGGACCGCCCCCGGCGGGCAAGTGTCCCCGCCCCCTGGCGCCCGGCGGGCAAATGGCCCCGCCCCCTGGCGCCCGGCGGGCAAATGGCCCCGCCCCCTGGCGCCCGGCGGGCAAATGGCCCCGCCCCCTGGCGCCCGGCAACCTTGAAAGGTTGGGGACCACCGATCTAAAGCTTACCAAATCCGCGAGGGTCTGAATTGCCATTGTGGTAAGACTGATTATCATCATTTTCAGTGCCCCAGTTACTACAAGAGAAGGGGGGGAGGGAAGAGAGACATAGTTAATACTTAAAGAGCAGCATGCTGGTTTTTTGTTTGTTTGTTTGTTTTTTAAAGAATCCAAGAATATTTAGAAATAGATTGAATTACTCACAGCAAAGAATACACAGCAGCCTAGATCCCTACAGGTCAGGGACAGATGTCCTCATTCATAGAATAATGCATGGGATAATGGTCTGATACAGTTACAGCACTTGGATATTGCATTTTGAATTCATCCATCTCTGTGTCTATAGATGGAACTCAGTATGCATTTCCCTGGTGTTTGCAATGTGATCGTAATCTGCAGAAGGATATAGCGTATACTTCCATGTGCTCATTGTGACATTTTACAATGTTCTGTTTTGCCTCATCTACAAGATACATTTCAGATAAATAGGTCTTTAATAATAAAATGTAGCTAACTAGGCACTTATTATGGAGATGGAAACCTTGCATCAGAGGCATTACTTGTATCATTATCCTGACAAGCATGGTCATGTACTCCAATTGCACAATGCTTTGTTAGACTTAGATGGCTTTCAGATATTAAAATTCGACATAATATTTTTGAATTTTGTGCAACACATGAACTAACAGGTAGGAATACGTACACTTGTATCAAAACAGTATTCTATATTATTGTTGTACTTTAAGACTACACTGTTGGAGCCCCATTGTATAAGTGTATCCAAATACACATGAAGAGACAGATCCTATACCAAAGAGTTAAACAGTCATAATAAGTGATTCAAAAGATAGAAATGGGGAAATAATAATATAAAGAGGGCATACAATTATTCAGCTCTTTCATTTGCACATCTTTTGGCTCAATTCAAGAACAAGCTACAGGATGTTTTGTAAGTTTCTATCTTCTAATTTTCATTTTTTTTCTTCTGGTTCACTAAAATAGAATTCCTGATTGCTTCCTATTATTCAATAGCCCAATTTTCACTGTTATTAGGTCTCTTACTCGTCCACCACAAGTACATTTAAATATATTAAGGCCCTTTTGCCCTGCCCTCTCTCCACCATTCAACCCTAGGGTACCCTCAGCCATTCTTTCAGTCATTACAATCCTCCTTCCCAGAGTAAAATCAGTTCTCTAGCATATGTTTACAAATTGTTGGTGATGTCATAGGCTGGCAGTAACAGTTCTGGGACCCTGAAGGTGTATTACCTACACCAGGAGGCAGGCACACTAAACCCAGCTTGCTTCCCCACGACTGCTCTGGCGGTAGAAGTGACTAGACTCTGCTCCTCTCAGGAATTAAAGCTCATCTCTGGGAGGGTTGAGATGAGGATCTAGCCTCATATAGATGAGAAGGAAGGGTTGCTGCTGTTGAGTTTGTGTGGAGGGAAGAGGGATCTGAAATAGCACTAAGAGTGAGAATATGTTTGTATTATGAAGTTTGCATACTTAGCACTACATAAGTTACCGTAACACCTAACGTCAAAACATTTAGGATACATTGTTTCCAAAATGTATGGAGTCCAGGGGACACTTGAGGACATTATGAATATTAATATTGTAAAACAGAAATTAATTATTCCAAATATGTCATGTAAAGTATATGCAAAAATTATAATCTACCATAGATGTTAATCGGTTACGTTTTATCACCTTTGTATTTTGGGTTGTGGATATGTATATGTCTGTATTACTAAACTTGTGCTATGCTTCTGGGTGACACCCACAAAGTTTGGTAATGCATTGCCACGTGTACTCAATGGCCCATCAGGTATCTGACCCATTGAGAGAAGGCAGGGGATACACTTCACGGCTCAGCCAGGCATGGTAGAGGCATACCTATGGACAGAACTCAAAGGTTTCCTGCATCTTCTCCATTTTGTCTTAATTCCTGCTTCCTAACCTTTCTTTCTACAAGAAGCTCTGAATTAAGGATTGAATGACCCATCCAAATTGTGTATGTGTTCCAGAGGGACTTACAAGCCAGCAAGCTCGCCAGTACTGCTAGGTAGGGCTGTCCCCTGGAGGGTGTGGGGCCTGGGACAACCTACACCACCTCTTCCCACTTCAGCTCCACCCCTTACCCGAAGCCCAACCCCTCCTCTGACATCACCCTGCCTCTTCTCACTCCTGCTGCACCCTTACTGCACTCCTTTCCCAAGCAATACGACCTGGGGGATTACTGGGGGTGGCTTGGCACCAGAAGCAGGGGTTGACACCCACACCCCCACTCACCACAGTTGTGGAAAGTGATCTACCAGGCCCCAGCCCACTCCCCTGAGTAACATGGCTGGGAGCTGGGCTTAAGGCAGTGGAGTGAAGTGAAGTGAGCTGAAGCAGGATTACTCTGCCTCCCACCACCTCCAGGAAGCAGGCTGAAGCTTGTTCACTCTGCTTTCCGTGGCTCCTGCCACTGCTGGTGAGCATCCCCAACCCCTGCTGCCAGTGGCAGATCCCCTGGTAATCCGCCAGGCTACCTTGGGCCTAATGGGTTCCCAAAGCACGGTGCCAGGGTGGATTGCCCTGATATTTCCAGCAGACTTGGGAAGACGAACTTCGGCATTACCCAACAGTGTTGGAAGTATCTGGTCTCCCTTTTGAAGCTTGCTCCAAGCACCCCAAGCACCCCCAGCCACACCAGGTCAAAACACATGGTAGTACACTGACAAAGCAGTCATTTTGTATAATGATTGAAACTCCAAGCACATTTTCGCATCACTGTAGTATTACATGATAAACATTAAAGAGCAACATGTATGCAAAAAAGCCAGTCAATGTTACCTCTCTCTTATAGATCACTTTTCATACAGTCTCAATATTCTACACAGTGAAAGCTTAAATGACTTTTCTAAGGTCACACAATGAATTAATAGCAGCATCAGGGATACTAGGGGGCTGTGCTGCCCCTGCTCGCTACACTTGCCAACCTCCTTTTTGCAGGGGGTAAGCAACCCTGGCTCTCATCCCTAACCACCGGGGAGGGCCAGGCTGTGATTGCGCCAGCCCAGGTCCCGTCTCCCTCCCTTCCCCACCAGCCTGGTCCATCTCCCCATCTCCCAACAGCGGCACGTGCCAGGCTTGGCTGTAACCCTGGCAGCCGGGGAGGCACAGGTGCCTACCCACCCCGCGTGGGGCGCAGGCAGTGCGGTGTGCACGTGGCGCTCCAGGGAAAGCAACTGCTGTCCCAACCTCTCCGTGCAGTCCCGCCAGCACTGCTCACTGGGTTCTGTGAGCAGGGCTGGGGCAGAACCATCTGGCCACCCACCAGGAGCAGAAGGGAAGGAGCAGACAGGTAAATGCAATGGCTTCTCCGATTGGCTCAGGGGTGCTCTGGCAGCCCCAGTATGTGTAGTCACTGGGGAGGGGGTAAGTTTCTGTGGGGCAGCTGGACTCCAGGCAGTCAAGCACTGTGCTCCAGATCCCCATAAGCCTGGCAGCAGCAGGGAGCCCCCTCACCCCTCAAGAGCCAACTGCTGGCTCGTAAGCCCAGCTGGAAGCCCCACTCCTAGCGCCTGTCCCTAGGCTGCTGTCCCAAGCACCATACCTCCCTCCCCACCCCAGGGCTGTCACAGCTGTGATGTGAGCTCTGCTAGTGTGCCATGGCTTTTGTTGAAAGCCCTGTAGAGTGAGGTTGGAGGAAGGGAAGTAGGGGCTTGGTTTAAAATTGTAATTCCAAGTGGCAAGGGGAAGCAGCGAGATTGGGTTTGAGCTGGGAGAGGGGAGGAGGCAAGCAGGACACAGAGTGAGGTGATGACATCACTGTCGTCCCACAGGAAATAAAAAGGTTATATAGAGAAAGAAAATCTAAATCTGACTCCCGCTGTGTCCTCAATCCAGTACACTACAACCACTTCATAGCTGTTCTCTGATACCGGTTTCCATAGTACACTGGACCCCTTCAATTTGGTTCCTGAGGAAAAAGCTGTTTCCCCTCTCTTTCATGCAATGTTAGGGCTAACAAATATTGAGAAAAAGCAGAGTTCTTCTTCTTCAGTATCTAACCCATACTTTTTATGGTATCAGACAAAGTATTTTTCTACATTATATTAACGGTACACAACTTATGATCAGACAAAAAACACAAGTGCACTAATAGTGCAAAGCTCATAGTAACTAGTGTCCATTAAACGTAAGTAGAAATTAACTATAAAAAAAATCTGGAGTTAACACTTACTGTGTTAGTTCAAGTGTAGCCTTTCTAGAGAAAGTCCAAGCTGTTCTTTCTTTTTTATCTGTTGGGATATCATTTTTTTCTTCATAAGCCAAGAAATAAAGTGAAAATTTCATAGTGGGAAAGTCACATTTTTGGAGCAATCTAAAAAAAAAGATAATTTTAAAAGTCATAAACTGATGGCATTTTTAAAGTTGCAACTAGACTTCAAGTAACTTTAAAAATAAAACTTTCCACTTCAAAGAATTATGACTTCCCTTCTCCCCATATCTCCTCCCTATTCCTCCAAAGTGGTTCAGTTTTGAAATGTGTCATGGAAATATACTTGAAAGCTATAATCATTAATATATTTGGAAAAATAACCAGATACAAACCTCTGAAAAACTAGTAAATGTAGGTAAACCAGAATCATGGATCGGGGTATCTATAAATGTGCCTATATCCATCTCCCTTATTTTTCACCCCACCAAAGACTTAACCAGGCAGTAAACTAATAAGAAAATTTATTTTTTAGAACACCAAACAATTATACTATCAAACTCATTGCCACAAGATATCACTGAAGCTAGCGCTTAGCAGAATTAAAGACAAAAATCAGAAACTAACAACCCCCTGCAACAACATACATTTACATCAGTGGTGTTCAAACTGTAAAGTGGGTCATGACCCCAGTCCAATGGGGTTACCAGGGCTAGCTCAGACTTGTTGGGGCCTCCAGATCAAAGCCAGAGCCTGAGCCCCATCACCCATGACTGACACCAAAGGCCAAGGCAAGGTGGGCAATATTTTTTGATGGGGGGGAAGGGCCACTCCAAAGTTTTGGAAATTGGGCAAGAGCCACACTCTTCAATGATATTTATGGAGGAGGTGTGAGGTCTGGGATGGAGGTTGGGTGCAGAAGGGAGCTTGGGGTAAGAGACAGGGGTGAAGAAGGGCGTGTGGAGTCTGGGAGGGAGTTTGTATGAAGGAGATAGTTGTGACCTGGGGCACTGGACTAGGATGCAGGGATTTGGGTTATAATCTAGGGCAGGAAGGGGTTGTGACCTTGGGCAGGGGACCGGGATACAGAGGTTTGGGTTGTAACCTAGGGCAGGAGGGAGTTGTGATCTGGGGAAGGGGATTGCAGTGCGGGGGGAGAAAGAAGGGGGGGAGAATGGGTACAGAGGTGGGAGTTGTGAGCTGGGGAAGAGGATTGGGGTGCAGGGTCTGTGAGGGTGTATGGGTTCAGGAAGGGGGCAGAGGTTTTGGCTTATGTGGGGTAGAGAAGTGGGCAAAGGATTGGGAGTAGGGAGAGGCTGGAGTGCCAGAGGCAGGCTTTGTCCAGGAGACTTATCAGGGTGATTCCCAGCCAGCAGCCCAGCACATTTCTCAGACAGCCACCCGGCTGCCCCACCCCTGCACAGGCTGCAGGGGCCATGTTCATCGGTGAATAAGAGCCAAGGGAAGGGGTGCTTCGTGCGCCAGTTCTGACTTACATACAGATTCAACTTAAGAACCCCAGGCATCCCCAAGTCAGCTGCTGCTGAAACTGATCAGCGGCTGATTCCAGGAAGCCCGGGGCAGGGGCTTCCTGTAGTCAGCCACTGGTCAGTTTCAGCAGCGGCTGACTTGGGGATGCCTGGGGCAGAGCAGCTGGGGTGCTGCTGGCTTGGTCCAGTAGCGCCGCCGCTGGACCAACCCAGCAGCACCCAAGCTGCTCTGCCCCAGGCGTCCTGATTCAGCCGCTGCTGAAACTGACCAGCACTGGCTGAATCAGGACGCCTGGGGCAGAGCAGCTGGGGTGCTGCCGGGTTGGTCCAGTAGCGCCCAGAGCGGCGCTACGGGACCAACTGGCAGCACCCCAGCTACTGTACCACAGGCGTCCGGAGCAAAGCCGCGGAGCACGGGGGCAGCGGGACAGCCCAGACACATCTGGGCTGCCCGCGTGCTCCGCAGCTTTGCTCTGCTTTGCTCCCTGTCCCCCTGGTCTGACCAGAGGGACGGGGAGCAAAGCAGAGCAAAGCCCCGGAGCACGTGGGCAGCGGGCAGCCCAGACGCGTCTGGGCTGCCCGCGTGTTCCACCGCTTTGCTTCCTCTCCCTGTCTGCTGGAGACCAGGGAGAGGTCCCCGTTCGTAACTGTGGATCCGACATAAGTCGGATCCACGTAACTCGGGGACTGCCTGTATAGGCAAACAAATTCAGCAAATTAGCAAAACTAGCATTAAAAAAGCTGATAATTTGCCCAGTAGAACATTTGATTTAAAACTACTCTGATTTCATTTTTTTGCTATTTGAAATGTAAGAGTACTGTAGAAAACCTCCATCATCAAGTTTAAGTTAAATGAGTCACCAAACTGGAAACTAGCTGATGATTTCAACTGTTTGTCTAATTAGATTTAAATGCCAACATTTGCTCTTCAGAAAAAAATGGATCAATACACAAAAGAAAATATATTTAGAAACAAATCTTATCACATGCAATTTTTACTCACGTCATTCCAAGAATTCTTGTATAAAAATCCAATGACTTCTTTGGATCTTTTATTCTTAACATAGTCTGCTGCAACAAAAAATCCTAGAGAAAAATTATAGTAAGTATGCATCTGTTACTCAGGAAAGCACAAAGATGACAATACAAATGCATGAAGTTGGGATTGTATTGAGAGCCATTAATTTAGAAGGATATTACCAGGATCAGTAGAATCAAAGTTATAAATATAACTACATACATGGTAGGTCTACTACCCCAACCCTGCAAACACGAACAGGTTGGATCTCCCAAAATCAGGATCTTTGGTCCGGCAACCTGCATGGTTTGGCAGGAACACAGATGTTCCTGGACTAGAAAGTCCTGGCTGGTAGCCCAATGGCAGGAGGGCTGGCAGTTAGGAGCCCTCCTGAGCGCAGAGCCTGGCGGCAGGACTGGTGACAGCAGAGTGTAGTGCAACTCCAACCCTGACTCCTGCACTCCCACTTCCACAAACAGCAGCAGCAGCCGCCCCATTAAATAAAGTCTGTAAGTACAATGTTTCATTTATGCTACTATTAATCATGTCAGTTATCAATATTTTCAGTCATGCAAATGGGTATTCTTATATACTGGCTCTTTGTTGACGTGTTCTGAATTTAGCTCTTCGGTTTGAAAAGGTTGCCAACCCGAGTTAGACCAAAGTATTGCAATTCCAGAGGAGAATAAATTTGTGTGTGCCCCAGACATAGTAGAAGAGGGGCTAAAAGTGCTACCAAAGCCTGAGGCCCCTGAAATGACAGATAATTGTAGGCTCCATATATTCAGATGAATCATGACCAACGCTACACAGAAAGGCAGAAGCCACCAAATCAATTACCTGCCAATCTGACCTGTGAAAAATTTTCTTCTCAACCCCCCAAAAATCTTCTGATCTGCATAACTGAGCATTTGATGAAGAAACACAAGCCAGGTACCTAGTAAGAAGATTCTCTGTACCATTTCAGTGCCCTGGTACAACATCTGCAATTGTGCCCAATCTCAGATACTTAAGGGAAATATGGGTGATAGGATATTTTTCCCAGTGTGTAGTTGGCTACTTTTATTTGGATCCCTTTCTGATTGCTGAAGATGACTACTCAAAGCTCTGAAACATGAGCTCTGATGTCTGGATAACCCATACATACCTAGAAAAATGCAGGATCTCAGTGTTGCTTTCTCCTCACACTCCCTCTTTGCCTTTTGGGCATTCTACTCAGGAGCATTTTCTCCCCTAATCCCCAATTTTTTCTTCTAGTCTGCTAGTGCTTTGCACCCCCGGAACCATGTGCATTATTTTAAGTGTGTTCTCATCAGGTCATAGAGAAATTTCAGTTACTCTGTGACCATAAGAATTCCCTTTTTGATGTAAAATGGAAATATTCCTGGAGAGTCCAGCCTTAACATGCAATGTAAAAGATAAAATTCCACATCAAGAACAGTTCAAATATTATTGCACAGTCCCTTCCAAAACAAGACAATCACAAAACTATTGTGGAGTTTTCCCCAGTCAATCCTCATTTTCAGAATAAAGATCCTGTGAAGTATGTATTAAACTGAAACAGAATTTTAAAAATGGAGTCTGAGTCTCAACTCCTACTCATGATTTTGCCTCAAGGTGTGATTCAAATGCAGCACATCAACAATCTTTGGGCCTTTTACAACTGATCCCATTGATTTGCTATAAGAACTGAATTTTGGGGGTGCAATTATGACTTCTAAAATGGGAGGTTGGTCGTTGTTTCAAACACAGTGGGGAAAGAATAGTGACAGATGTCATTTAAAAAAAAACAGAACAAATAAACTTAAAAATCCCAAAAGATTCAAATTGGAGAGGCTTTTCTGTGTCCCGTTTGGCTCTGACCCAACTCCTGAAAAAAGTTTACCCGAGTATGCCGAAGACACGTCCAACTGTATGCAGAGGTAATTACTCAACTACAGGGAAATCCAGATGAGAGGAGAAACCACCATTAAGGCTGCGCAAGGAGATCCTCTCCCTTACAGCTCATGTAAGGTCCCGGGGATCTGCACTGAAAGGCTCCCCTTGCTTGCTACAGCGTTTCCCCGAGTCGCGTCAATGCACGTTCCCCATTCCCCCAACAATTCACTTTCCTCGATACCACGTTCTTTAACCCCCTCCCCCTTAATAGCCTCTTTCATCAGCAGTTTCACCCCGGGCCTCTCTTACCTTGGTGTTGGGATCGGGGTTGGAGCAGGCGTTGTAGGCGGCTTCATCGCTGAGGCCACTGGGCTCTAGCTGCTCCGACATGTTGAAATTGCAGTGCCGGGAGACCAGTCTGTGAAGCGCTCGCACGCCGTGCAGGACGTTTTGTCGGCGGCACCCTCCCCCGGAGTAAGAAAAAGAGAAGCGTCCTAGCCAATCACGGCAACCATTGCAAATTAGAACACGTCAGGCGACGTAGTAGTTCGCTCAGTGGCCTCTCTCTTTCCTACTACAATTCCCATCATGCAAAGCTTAATTTGCCATTAAACCAACCTGAAGCAGGCCACTTAAAGAAAGCTGCAACTCTTATAATTCAAAGGTGATAAGGAGTCCTGTGGTACCTTATAGACTAGCAGATGTATTGGCCCATAAGATTTCGTGGGCAAAGACCCACTTCCTCAGAGGCAGGTAGTGGAAATTTCCAGAGGCAGGTATAAATATGCTGGCTAGAGATAATGAGGTTCAGGAGCGGCCCTAGATGAGCTGCCGGCAACTGGTACTCTAGGTGAAATGCACGATTGGTGCACACACCTCCAAAGCCCTCAACGGCTGTTTATCTTGGTACCTAGGAGACCACCTAGTTCGCCTGTATTGATGGGCCACCACTGACAAGGTTAATTCAGTCAGGTAGGGTGAGGCCCACTTCTAGCAGCTGATGCACTTCTACATCTGTTAGTCTATAAGGTGCCACAGGACTCCTTGTCACTTTTGCAGATCTAGACTAACAGGGCTACCCCTATGATACTCTCATAATTCAGTACGTTGTAACTAGTGTAGCAAAAGTTTCTGAAGGAAGAGCCACTTCACAAATTTTGGAAGTGGTTGTGGGCATCCTGGAAGGGGCAGGGCCTCAGGAAGAGGGGGTGGAGTCTATAATTTCAAAGCAAGGTAGAAATAGAAAGGCCCAATAACCTGAACCATGCAAAACACTCATAAAAATTCTGTTTCAGGGGTTCTCAAATTGGAGATTGTGATCCCCTCAGGAGAAGGCATGCAAGCAACTGGTCAATAAGCATAAGCTTATCAGTGTAGTAGTGACTCTACTAGTCACTCCCCCCCTCCCTATCTGCCTCTATCAGAGAGAGCCAGCAAGAGTGGGGGAGCAGGAGCTGGTGCTGGGGAGAGCCTTTTTAAAAGGTAGTTTCTCCTAGCACCATATGTGGGAGAGGAGGAAGAGGTACAACAGGTGTAGCTAATACTGATCTGCTATTTGTACTGTAGTAGTTGCATCGGGTGCGCAACAGCATAAAAGCATAGACTGATTTTATTAACTGCTTGTGAATGATTTTATGACTGTACTTGCCTGGGCACATATGCGTACATATGTATATATTAGGGCTGTTCGTTATTTTCACTTAATTCATGTGATTAACCCCCCAAAGTTAATTGTGATTAATCACAATTTTAATCACACAGTTAAACAAAAGCATATCAATTGAAATGTATTAAATACTTTTGCATGTTTTCCTACATTTTAAAATACATTGATTTCAATAATAACATAGAATACAAAGTTTACAGTGTGCACTTTATATTATTTTATTGCAAATATTTGCACTGTAAAATAATAAAAGAAACAGTATGTTTAAGTTATCCAGAAAGAACTATAGTACAATCTCTTTGTTGTGAAATTGCAACTTGTAGATTTTTTTTTACAGAACTGTGTTTAAAAACAAAACAATATAAAATTTTAGAGCCTACAAGTTCACTCGATCTTACTTCTTGTTCAGCCAGTTGCTAAGATAATTTTGTTGACATTTATGAGAGATAATGCTGCCCTCTTCGTATTTATGTCACCCCTTCATGCTTCAGCCACCATTCCAAAGGACATGTTTCCATGCTGAGTGATGATGCTTATTAAAAAATAATGACTTGATTAAATTTGTGACTGAACTTCTTGGTGGAAAATTGTCATGTCTCCTGCTTTGTTTTACCTGCCTTCTGACATATAATTCATGTTATGGCGGTCTCAGATGATGACTCAGCACATGTTGTTCATTTTAAGAACACTTTCACTACAAATTTGACTAAACACAAAGAAGGCACCAACCTGAGATTTCTAAAGATAGCTACAGTACTCAACCCAAGGTTTAAGAATCTGAAGTGCCTTCCAAAATTTGAGAGGGATGAGGTGTGGAGTATGCTTTCATAAGTCTTAAAAGAGCAACACTTGGGATGTGGAAAGTACATAACCCAAAAACACCCAAAAAGAAAATCAGCCTTTTATTAGTGGCATGGGACTCATGCGCAAGTCTACATTGCTTTGGATCATTATCAGGCAGAACCTATCATCAACAGGGGTGCATGTCCTCTGGGTTGATGGTTGAAGCATGAAGGAAAATATGAATCTGTAGCACACCTAGCATGTAAATATTCTGTCAGTTTTAGGTGACATTGTAAACGAGGAGCGGGCAACATTATCTCCTGCAAATGTAAACAAACTTATTTGTCTGAGAGATTGGCTTAACAAGAAGTAGGACTGAGTGGACTTGTAGGCTCTAAAGTTTTACATTGTTTTGTTTTTTAATGCAGTTATTCTTTTGTACATAATACTACATTTGTTAATTCAAATTTTATAATAAAGAGATTGCACTCTGACTATAGTATTTGTATTAGGTGAACTGAAAAATACTATTTCTTTTGGTTTTTACAGTGCAAATATTTGTAGTAAAATAAGCTTAAAGTGAGCATTGTGTACTTTGTATTCTGTGTTATAAATGAATAAATATATTCGAAAAAATAGAAAACATCCAAAATATGTAAATAATTTTTATTCTATTATTGTTTAACAGCACAATTAATCATGATTAATTTTTTACATCACACAATAATGGCATGTAATTGTTTTTTGAATTTGCTGGAAATGTTGTTTAGTTAAATTTTTTATTCCTTTTGGCTATGTCTACATAGCAGCATTATTTCAGAATAACTAACGTTATTCCAAAATAACATAGTCCTGCGTTTACACAGCAAGCAGTTATTTCAAGATAATGTTGAAATAATGTTGAGCTGGAGGACTTCTTACTCTGACTCCTGTAACCCTCATTGTAGAAGGAGTAAGGGAATTCGGAGGAACAGTGCTCTAACTTGGACTTCCTGCTGTTTAGACAGCGCCAAAGGGGAAATAAGCTATTTCACCTTAAGATACGCAATTGATGTAGCTCAAGTTGTGTTGCTTATTTCGGCTTTAACCCTGATATGTAGATGTGCCCCCAGAGTGCTTAAATTGCTACATTCTAGAGACTTTTCAGGGTTTGTCTGGTGACTTCTTGGTATGTAAAGTTGACAACATAAGTGTTAAAAAGCTTCAGTGGATAGCTGAGTTAGTCTGTACAGGATAAACTTAAAAAAATGGTCTGGTAGCACTTTATAGACTAAC